>NC_083586.1:9840000-10580000 GCF_027579695.1 Neoarius graeffei
TCAGGGATAAATAAATTTATTAGGAATACAATTAGTTCATTTGTTTAAAGTCTTTATTTTTATGTAAAGCTGCTTTGTGATGATGTCTGCTGTTAAAAATGCTATACAAATCAACTGACTTGACTACAGCATATAACAAGCAAGATATTGTTAGTGTGGGGAAACAATTGACAGGGGGTTAAGAGGGGTTGAAAAAGTACTGAGAAATTATATTTAAGTACTTAAGGTACAGGGATCCAGCAAAAATAAATAAATAAATAAATCTGAACTAAAAGTTCAGTTTATTCTCATCATCTCTAGCCACTTTATCCTGTTCTACAGGGTTGCAGGCAAGCTGGAGCCTATCCCAGCTGACTACAGGTGAAAGGCAGGGTACACCCTGGACAAGTCACCAGGTCATCACAGGGCTGACACATAGACACAGACAACCATTCACACCTACAGTCAATTTATGGCCCTTTTCCACTACCCTTTTTCAGCTCACTTCAGCTCGCTTCAGCTCACTTCAGCCCGACACGGCTCGCGTTTCGACTACCAAAGAACAGCACGACTCGGCTCGCTTCAGCCCTGCTTAGCCCCTAAAACTCGCACCGTTTTGGAGTGGGGCTGAAGCTAGCCAAAGCGAGCCGAGTGAGGCTGGGGGCGTGAGCAGACACTCCCCTGTGCACTGATTGGTGAGGAGGAGTGTCCTCACATGCAAACACACGCCCCGCGAGCACGCTGGGATCTGTAAACACCGTAAACCCAGAAGAAGAATAATTACGAATTACGAGAATTTCTGAAGCCTTCTGCGCCTCGCCTCATCTATACAATCTTGCCTGTATCTGTTGGCGTTGTCGGTGACAACAAGCCACAGCACCAAGACCAGCAACACTAACGACTCTATGTTTATTGTTTACTATTCGGGTCATGAGACTACTGCTTAAAAGCTCACTGATGTCACTGTTTGCGCTGCTTAACGACATCATGTGACGTCCACCCACTTTCGCTAACTCCACCCAATGTGTCCACCCACTTCCAGCCAGCACGGTTCAGCGCGGTTGTAGTCGAAATGCAACTCCAATAGCCCCGCTCAGCTCGACTCAGCCCGACTCAGCCCAACTCAGCACGGCACGGCCCGACTCAGCCGCGTTTGTAGTGGAAAAGCGGCATTAGAGTCACCAGTTAACCTAACCTGCATGTCTTTGGACTGTGGGGGAAACCCACACGGACAACATGCAAACTCCACACAGAAAGGCCCTCACCGGCCTCGAACCCGGACCTTCTTGCTGTGAGGCAACAGCACTAACCACTACACCACCGTGCTGCCTTCAGTTTATTCTTTTAAATGTAATTAAGTAATAAAAAGTAAATGTTTTCAGGTACCATTTATTGATTTTCTAAAACTGCTAAAAACTACTATGCCATCTGAAAACATCATTCAATGTCTGTAAGTTTGCAATATTTACCATTAACTTGACCTAGTGTTTTGTCATAACTAAGTTAATGTCTGGGCGGCACGGTGGTGTAGTGGTTAGCGCTGTCGCCTCACAGCAAGAAGGTCCTGGGTTCGAGCCCCGGGACCGGCGAGGGCCTTTCTGTGTGGAGTTTGCATGTTCTCCCCGTGTCCGCGTGGGTTTCCTCCGGGTGCTCCGGTTTCCCCCACAGTCCAAAGACATGCAGGTTAGGTTAACTGGTGACTCTAAATTGACCGTAGGTGTGAATGTGAGTGTGAATGGTTGTCTGTGTCTATGTGTCAGCCCTGTGATGACCTGGCGACTTGTCCAGGGTGTACCCCGCCTTTCGCCCATAGTCAGCTGGGATAGGCTCCAGCTTGCCTGCGACCCTGTAGAAGGATAAAGCGGCTAGAGATAACGAGATAACGAAGTTAATGTCTGATGTCTTTTTTCTAAAGAAAGAAGTCTTAATGTTAGAAGTGTTCCATTTTTTTAAAAGAAAAAAAGTCAGTTTTATCACATCACATCACATTATCTCTAGCCGCTTTATCCTTCTACAGGGTCGCAGGCAAGCTGGAGCCTATCCCAGCTGACTACGGGCGAAAGGCGGGGTACACCCTGGACAAGTCGCCAGGTCATCACAGGGCTGACACATAGACACAGACAACCATTCACACTCACATTCACACCTACGGTCAATTTAGAGTCACCAGTTAACCTAACCTGCATGTCTTTGGACTGTGGGGGAAACCGGAGCACCCGGAGGAAACCCACGCGGACACGGGGAGAACATGCAAACTCCACACAGAAAGGCCCTCGCCGGCCCCGGGGCTCGAACCCAGGACCTTCTTGCTGTGAGGCGACAGCGCTAACCACTACACCACCGTGCCGCCCAGTCAGTTTTATGTGTTTCTATATTTTGTTGTGATCACGTTAAGCATCACAGGTAATTACATTGATCAGTCACAGATATGAGGAAGTAACCAAGCATGGCATAAGTGACATGTTTTCTGTCGAATTGGAGTCATTACAGCAATTTGCATACATCTTGTGCCTTTAGTAGCATCATGGGTATGTACTGTTATTTTTATTATCTACGATCACAGATTGCTGCCCGTAGTAAGCTGGGATAGGCTCCAGCTTGCCTGCGACCCTGTAGAACAGGATAAAGTGGCTAGAGATAATGAGATGAAATGAGAACACAGATTGCTATTTTGAGGACAGTGTTATGTTCTGTGAAGTTGGATGCTATCTACTAAGTTACTATTGCTAATGGGTATGCTGTTGGAAGTTCATAAGAGAACCATTACAATGGAAAGAATGAACAGATGATTGGTTACCTGTTAAAATACAATGTCATACATTACGTCTCATCTCATCTCATCTCATTATCTCTAGCCGCTTTATCCTTCTACAGGGTCGCAGGCAAGCTGGAGCCTATCCCAGCTGACTACGGGCGAAAGGCGGGGTACACCCTGGACAAGTCGCCAGGTCATCACAGGGCTGACACATAGACACAGACAACCATTCACACTCACATTCACACCTACGGTCAATTTAGAGTCACCAGTTAACCTAACCTGCATGTCTTTGGACTGTGGGGGAAACCGGAGCACCCGGAGGAAACCCACGCGGACACGGGGAGAACATGCAAACTCCACACAGAAAGGCCCTCGCCGGCCCCGGGGCTCGAACCCAGGACCTTCTTGCTGTGAGGCGACAGCGCTAACCACTACACCACCGTGCCACCCCCATACATTACGTTTTAATTTAAATGAGATGAATAGATACACCTTTCTTTGCAACATCAATAAACCTGTGGACAAGGACACAACTGTCTTCAGATACTTGATGTTAGGAAGAAGTTTACCTGACTGTCAAGTTATATACAGAACATACAGTTAGGTCCATATATATTTGGACACTGACACAAATTTTGTTTTTTTACCTGTTTATTGAAACATATTCAAGTTATAGTTATATAATGGACATGGACATAAAGTCCAGACTTTCAGCTTTCATTTGAGAGTATCCACATTAAAATTGGATGAAGGGTTTAGGAGTTTCAGCTCCTTAACATGTGCCACCCTGTTTTTAAAGGGACCAAAAGTAATTGGACAATTGACTCAAAGACTATTTCATGGGCAGGTGTGGGAAATTCCTTCATTATGTCATTCTCAATTAAGCAGATAAAAGGCCTGGAGTTGATTTGAGGTGTGGCACTTGCATTTGGAAGATTTTGCTGTGAAGAAAACATGCGGTCAAAGGAGCTCTCCATGCAGGTGAAACAAGCCATCCTTAAGCTGCGAAAACAGAAAAAAACCCATCTGAGAAATTGCTACAATATTAGGAGTGGCAAAATCTACAGTTTGGTACATCCTGAGAAAGAAAGAAAGCACTGGTGAACTCATCAATGCAAAAAGACCTGAACACTCACAGAAGACAACAGTAGTGGATGATCGCAGAATAATTTCCATGGTGAAGAGAAACCACAACAGCCAACCAAGTGAACAACACTCTCCAGGAGGTAGGCGTATCAATATCCAAATCTACCATAAAGAGAAGACTGCATGAAAGTAAATACAGAGGGTTCACTGCACAGTGCAAGCCACTCATAAGCCTCAAGAATAAAAAGGCTAGATTGGACTTTGCTAAAAACACATCTAAAAAAGCCAGCACAGTTCTGGAAGAACATTCTTTGGACAGATGAAACCAAGATCAACCTCTACCAGAATGATGGAAAGAAAAAAGTATGGCGAAGGCATGGTACAGCTCATGATCCAAAGCATACCACATCATCTGTAAAACACGGCGGAGGCAGTATGATGGCTTGAGCATGCATGGCTGCCAGTGGCACTGGGTCACTAGTTGTTATTGATGATGTGACACAGGACAGAAGCAGCCGGATGAATTCTGAGGTATTCAGAGACATACTCATCTCATCTCATTATCTCTAGCCGCTTTATCCTTCTACAGGGTCGCAGGCAAGCTGGAGCCTATCCCAGCTGACTACGGGCGAAAGGCGGGGTACACCTTGGACAAGTCGCCAGGTCATCACAGGGCTGACACATAGACACAGACAACCATTCACATTCACACCTACGGTCAATTTAGAGTCACCAGTTAACCTAACCTGCATGTCTTTGGACTGTGGGGGAAACCGGAGCACCCGGAGGAAACCCACGCGGACACGGGGAGAACATACAAACTCCACACAGAAAGGCCCTCGCCGGCCCCGGGGCTCGAACCCAGGACCTTCTTGCTGTGAGGCGACAGTGCTAACCACTACACCACCATGCCGCCTCAGAGACATACTGTGTGCTCAAATCCAGCCAAACTGATTGGTCGGCGTTTCATAATACAGATGGACAATGACCCAAAACATAAAGCCAAAGCAACCCAGGAGTTTATTAAAGCAAAGAAGTGGAATATTCTTGAATGGCCAAGTCAGTCACCTGATCTCAACCCAATTGAGCATGCATTTCACTTGTTAAAAACTAAACTTCAGACAGAAAGGCCCACAAACAAACAGCAGCTGAAAACCGCTGCAGTAAAGGCCTGGCAGAGCATTAAAAAGGAGGAAACACAGCATCTGGTGATGTCCATGAGTTCAAGACTTCAGGCAGTCATTGCCAACAAAGGGTTTTCAACCAAGTATTAGAAATGAACATCTCATCTCATTATCTCTAGCCGCTTTATCCTGTTCTACAGGGTCGCAGGCAAGCTGGAGCCTATCCCAGCTGACCACGGGCAAAAGGCGGGGTACACCCTGGACAAGTCGCCAGGTAGAAATGAACATTTTATTTACAATTATTTAATTTGTCCAATTATTTTTGAGCCCCTGAAATGAAGGGATTGTGTTTTAAAAAATGCTTTAGTTCCTCATATTTTTATGCAATCATTTTGTTCAACCCACTGAATTAAAGCTGAAAGTCTGAACTTCAACTGCATCTGAATTGTTTTGTTCACAATTCATTGTGGTAATGTACAGAACCAAAATTAGAAAAATGTTGCCTCTGTCCAACTATTTATGGACCTAACTGTATACCGAGGGCAGTACATACAGTCTAGCCAATTATGTTCACTACTGGAACTGATTCTGGTCCAACCTAGCATTAACAAAGAAAGCAGACTAACTTGGTTAAATATAGCGAGTCTTTGCTTACTCCAGCATATTGAAATATTTTACTGAAGTGGGGTAGAAGTACTCATCTTCATGGTCTAAGAGAAGAAAAGACCTTTAAAATTTGTCTTGTCAGAAATGTAATTAAATACAGGTACAAGTGCTCAATTCCAATAATGTTCAAGTTAAGTATAACTACACCAGAATAATAGTTAAGTGTAGGAACAAAGTACAATTCCTCAAGTATTTCCACCCATTTTTTGGCCAGTAGGTAGTTAGCTATGGTTCTTTTGTTCCAAACCTAACTACATTTCAGTAAATATAATGACAGAACAATGATGCTGCAATTTTTATATCATAGAACCAAGATTAAACCTAATTATTGCAATATGATTTTGATTTTTTTTTAAATCAACACATGCCCAGTCCATCTTTACTTAACAAGTCGTTAGTGAATGAATGGTCAGCATTTGTGATCCTTCTATACAGTACACTCCATACAATTTAATGAGTGTGTGTTAGTGGTCATACATGGCCTTTTAAACGTGGCACTTTAATCGAGTGTCATGAAATCTTCTGCTCAATCTGAGGGGGCTGCAACAGAGACACAGCGTAGCCACAAACAGTTTAATAGCCTCACCAATTTTTCCTCCTCCACACAGCAGCAGGAAGAGAGAGGTGTAATTCGAGTGCTTTTGTTGCACACACATACACACTTGCACACAGTCTGTAATGGTGCGCTTCCTCTTCTACTTATTCCTTATTGAAAAACATACCTACATGAGGCAAAATGGGGAGAATCATGGAAGCCTTCCCTGTATCAGCAAAAGCTTAATAAAAACACTAAGCCTTGTCATCTTCCAACAGAACAGCCACACCGATGCCATCAATCTTAACAATGAAACCACCAGATTCATATATAAAGGCTGGTTTGCACTGGGCTACAGCATGCTTAAGATCTTTATCATTGCTCTAGCGGGAGTGTGTGTGGGGTGATGCTAAAGACAGCCATTGCACCAACTGTCCTCGGAGTATGTTGTGGGTGCTGTGTGTAAATCAACTGTCCACTCCTCTAACCATAAGCACAGAGAATAAATGCATTTTACTAGTATTGATAGCCTTACCTGTAGACTATCAAATGTACCTTTATAGGTTAGCTCAGTTACCTGGACACACCTTCTAATTCAATCTATTTTTATTTATTTTTATTAATTAAAAGTTACTTCATGTCTTAAAGTCATGATGGATGTTGTTTCTCTTTACTTAATTGAGCGGTTCTTGACATAATATGGATTACTACAGTTGTGGAATAGGGCTATTTACTGTATTTTTTTATTACTTACTATTTACTCTTTGATCTCAAACACCCCTCCTAGAACTGCCACCTTATTGTGGTGGAGGGGTTTGTGTGCTTGAATGATCCTAGGAGCTATGTTGTCGGGGGCATTATGCCCCTGTTAGGGTTTCCCAAGGCAGACAGGTCCTAGGTGACAGGCCAGACCAAGAGCAGTTCACCAAAAAACCCCTATGGAGAAAAAATCCAGGACCGTGACGTCGCCCGGTAGGACGCAGCCGGGGCCCCACCCTGGAGCCAGGCCCGGGGTTGGGGCTCGTATGCGAGCGCTTGGTGGCCGGGCCTTTGCCCATGGGGCCCGGCCGGGCTCAGCCCGAAGAGGTGACGTGGGCCCGACCTCCTGTGGGTTCACCACCCACAGAGGTAGCAGTAGGGGTTTGGTGCAGTGTGGATTGGGTGGCAGTCAAAGGCAGGGGCCTCGACGACCTGATCCCCGGACACAGCGGCTGGCTGTTGGGACATGGAATGTCACTTCGCTGGGGGGGAAGGAGCCTGAGCTTGTGCGGGAGGTTGAGAGGTACCGGCTAGAGATAGTCGGGCTCACCTCCACGCACAGCTTGGGCTCTGGAACCCAGCTCCTCGAGAGGGGCTGGACTTTCCACTTCTCTGGAGTCGCCCGTGGTGAGCGGCGGCGGGCTGGTGTGGGCTTCCTTATAGCTCCCCAGCTCAGTCGCCATGTGTTGGAGTTTACCCCAGTGAACGAGAGGGTCGCCTCTCTGCGCCTTCGGATTGGGGAGAGGGCTCTTGCTGTTGTTTGTGCCTACGGGCCAAATAGCAGTATAGAGTATCCAGCCTTCTTGGAGTCCCTGGGAGAGGTACTGAGGGGTGCTCAGACTGGGGACTCCATTGTGCTACTGGGGGACTTCAATGCTCACGTGGGCGATGACAGTGACACCTGGAGGGGCGTGGTTGGGAGGAACGGCCTCCCCGATCTGAACCCGAGTGGTGTTTTGTTATTGGACTTCTGTGCTAGTCACAGTTTGTCCATAACGAACACCATGTTCGAGCATAGGGGTGTCCATAAGTGCACGTGGCACCAGGACACCTTAGGTCGGAGGTCGATGATCGACTTTGTAGTCGTGTCATCTGATCTCCGACCCTATGTCTTGGACACTCGGGTGAAGAGAGGGGCTGAGTTGTCAACTGATCACCACCTGGTGGTGAGTTGGATCCGCTGGCGGAGGAGGAAGCTGGACAGACCTGGCAGGCCCAAACGTATGGTGAGGGTCTGCTGGGAACGTCTGGCCGAGCACTCTGTCGGGGAGGTCTTTAACTCCCACCTCCGGGAGAGCTTTTCCCAGCTTCCGAGGGAGGCGGGGGACATTGAGTCTGAGTGGACCATGTTCTCTACCTCCATTGTGGATGCAGCTGTTCGGAGCTGTGGCCGCAAGGTCTCCGGTGCCTGTCGTGGCGGCAATCCCCGAACCCGGTGGTGGACACCGGAAGTAAGGGATGCCGTCAAGCTGAAGAAGGAGTCCTATCGGGCCATGTTGACCTCCAGGACTCCTGAGGCAGCCGACGGGTATCGGCAGGCCAGGCGTGCTGCAGCTCGGGCAGTTGCGGAGGCAAAAACTCGGAACTGGGAGGAGTTCGGGGAGGCCATGGAGAAGGACTATCGGTCGGCCTCGAAGAAATTCTGGCAAACCGTCCGGCGCCTCAGGAGGGGGAAGCAGTACTCTGCCAACACTGTTTACAGTGCGGGTGGGGAGCTGTTGACCTCGACTGGGGACATTGTCGGGTGGTGGAAGGAATACTTTGAGGATCTCCTCAATCCCACCGTCATGTCTTCCACTGAGGAGACTGAGGCTGATGACTCAGAGGTGGACTCGTCCATTACCCAAGCCGAAGTCACTGAGGTGGTTTGCAAGCTCCTCGGTGGCAAGGCACCGGGGGTGGATGAGATCCGCCCTGAGTATCTCAAGTCTCTGGATGTTGTGGGGCTGTCTTGGTTGACACGCCTCTGCAACATCGCGTGGCGGTCGGGGACAGTGCCTCTGGAGTGGCAGACTGGGGTGGTGGTCCCTCTTTTTAAGAAAGGGGACCGGAGAGTGTGCTCCAATTATAGGGGAATCACACTTCTCAGCCTCCCAGGGAAAGTTTACTCCAGGGTACTGGAGAGGAGAATTCGACCGATAGTCGAACCTCGGATCCAGGAGGAACAATGCGGTTTTCGTCCTGGTCGCGGAACACTGGACCAGCTCTATACCCTTCATAGGGTGCTCGAGGGTTCATGGGAGTTTGCCCAACCAGTCCACATGTGCTTTGTGGATCTGGAGAAGGCATTCGACCGTGTCCCCCGTGGTATTCTGTGGGGGGTGCTTCGGGAGTATGGGGTTCGGGGCTCTTTGCTAAGGGCTGTCCGGTCCCTGTACGAACGGAGCAGGAGTCTGGTTCGCATTGCCGGCAGTAAGTCAGACCTGTTCCCAGTGCATGTTGGACTCCGTCAGGGCTGCCCTTTGTCACCGGTTCTGTTCATAATTTTTATGGACAGAATTTCTAGGCGCAGCCAGGGGCCGGAAGGAATCCTGTTTGGGAACCACAGGATTTCATCTCTGCTTTTTGCGGATGATGTTGTCCTGTTGGCTTCTTCAAACCAGGACCTTCAGCATGCACTGGGGCGGTTTGCAGTCCAGTGTGAAGCGGCTGGGATGAGAATCAGCACCTCCAAGTCCGAGGCCATGGTTCTCGACCGGAAAAGGGTGGCTTGCCCTCTCCAGGTTGGTGGAGAAGTCCTGCCTCAAGTGGAGGAGTTTAAGTATCTCGGGATCTTGTTCACGAGTGAGGGAAGGATGGAGCGTGAGATCGACAGGCGGATCGGTGCAGCCTCCGCAGTGATGCGGTCGCTTTACCGGTCCGTCGTGGTGAAGAAGGAGCTGAGCCAAAAGGCGAAGCTCTCAATTTACCGGTCGATCTACGTTCCGACTCTCACCTATGGTCATGAGCTTTGGGTAATGACAGAAAGAACAAGATCGCGGATACAAGCGGCTGAAATGAGTTTCCTTCGCAGGGTGGCTGGGCGCTCCCTTAGAGATAGGGTGAGAAGCACAGTCACTCGGGAGGAGCTCGGAGTAGAGCCGCTGCTCCTCCACATCGAGAGGAACCAGCTGAGGTGGCTCGGGCATCTTTTTCGGATGCCTCCTGGACGCCTCCCTGGGGAGGTGTTCCAGGCATGTCCCCCCGGGAGGAGGCCCCGGGGAAGACCCAGGACACGCTGGAGGGACTATGTCTCTCGGCTGGCCTGGGAACGCCTCGGTGTTCTTCCTGAGGAGCTGGCCGAGGTGTCTGGGGAAAGGGAAGTTTGGGCTTCCATGCTTAGACTGCTGCCTCCGCGACCCGGTCCTGGATAAGCGGAAGAAGACGAGACGAGACGAGACGAGATCTCAAACACATTAAGAAGGCAAGAAATCGCACTAATTCACTTTTGACAAGGCACACCTGTTAATTGAAAAGCATGCCAGGTGACTGCATCATGAAGCTGGTTAAGATAATGCCAGTAGTGTGCAAAGCATCATCAAGGTAAATGCTGGATACTTTGAAGAATCTAAAATATGAAGCTGTTGTGTATACTAATGCACAAGTTAGAGCCTTTTATTATGAAGCCCTCAGAAGTAATGTGTGTGCGCGTGCGTGTGGTAAGTGTGAGTGGCAGAGTTCAGTAAAAGTTTAGCGCTTGCTTGTGTTTGGGCCTCAGAGAGATGTCATCTCTATTGCCGCTTTTCCACTACAAACGCGGCTGTGCCGTGCCGAGTCGAGCTGAGTCGAGCTGAGCGGGGCTGTTGGAGTTGCATTTCGACTACAACCGCGCTGAACCGTGCTGGCTGGAAGTGGGTGGACACATTGGGTGGAGTTAGCGAAAGTGGGTGGACGTCACATGATGTCGTTAAGCAGCGCAAACAGTGACATCAGTGACAGTGGCGGAACAAGTCAGAGCCGGGCCGGGGGCGGGGCAAATGACCGGGCCCTTTATTAAATCTTATCATAACATCATTTTAGGCTACAAAATGTCCGCAACTGCGGTGTTTACCAATTTCAACACTACCGGGTGCAACTATGTTATTTAGTACATCAAGTCCTTCAAACGAACATGTAACTCAGAAACAAAAAACATTAGGATACTGTACATGGCTCATAATAAAACATCAATAGCCTATACTGCGCACATTATTTGAAGGGCATACGAATGAGCGCTCAGAGGTTGCAACGGTGACAGGAAGAGTCAGAAATAAAAGGAGGGCGGTGCAAACCTCACTGAATGCACTGTGTTTACCAATTTCAACACTACGGGGTGCAACTATGTTATTTTGTACATTAAGTCCTTCAAACGAACATGTAACTCAGAAACAAAAAAACATTAGGCGACATACTGTACATGGCTCATAATAAAACATCAATAGCCTACTGCGCACATTATTTGAAGGGCATATGACGAGCCTTGCGCTCCGCGAACTCGTGCACGATGCTCTGTATGTCACTGATTCAGTGATCTTTTAAGCGGTAGTCTCACGACCCGGATAGTAAACAATAAACATGGAGGACATGGAGTCGTTAGTGTTGCTGGTCTTGGTGCTGTGGCTTGTTGTCACTGACAACTCCAACAGATACTGGCAAGAGCGTATAGATGAGGCGAGGCGCATAAGGCTTCAGAAATTCTCGTAATTCGTAATTCTTCTTCTTCCGGGTTTGCGGTGTTTACAGATCCCAGCGCGCTCGCGGGGCGTGTGTGGGCATGTGAGGACACGCCTCCTCACCAATCAGTGCACAGGGGAGTGTCTGCTCACGCCCCCAACCTCACTCGGCACGGTTTGGCTCGCTTCAGCCCCACTCCAAAACGGTGCAAGTTTTAGGGGCTAAGCAGGGCTGAAACGAGCTGAGTCGTGCTGGTTTTTGGTAGTCGAAACGCGAGCCGTGTCGGGCTGAAGTGAGCTGAAGCGAGCTGAAGTGAGCTGAAAAAGGGTAGTGGAAAAGGGCCATATCTGTACGGCCGGCACTTCACACTCAGAACCGACCTTCAAGCCCTGACTGCACTATTATCAGCTTCAGGCTCAGGCCATAAACCTCCACAGATGGGGAGAGAGGTTGAGGCAATACGACTATGAACTTCAATTCACCCCAGGGAGGGACAATGTGGTCGCCGACCTCCTCTCTCGTTCCATTGATAGCCCAGCACCAGCCATCTTCCCCAAAGACGACACATAGCCTGAACTCATCCAGTTGCTACACACACCTTTGCAATCAGCCGTGACCTTGGAGGAGCTAAAACAAGAATCAGAACGTGATGGTACACTGACTGTCCTGTGCACGTACATTCGCTCGGGGTGGCCAAAAAAGGTTCCTGAGGAGCTCATGCCATTCTCAAGACTGCGTGATGAACTGTCATGTTGGAGTGATGTTTGCATCTCCAGAGGTCTCTGCACAGTGGTGCCTAGTAGCCTGCGGGCCTGGGTCCTGTCAATGGCGCATGAGGGGCACCTCGGCACCGTTAAACTTAAACAGAGGTGCAGAGATTTGATATGGTGGCCAGGCATTGACCGCGACATTGAAGCACTGGTTAAGGATTGTGTACCATGCCTCCTTAGTGGGAAGACTGGACTTCCAGCGCCAACCCCTCTGCAGCCGGTTCCGTGGCCATCTCATCCCTGGGAACACCTCCAGCTCGACATCTGCGGAGAGCTTCATGGCCGGGGAATTCCTCATCATCAGCACTTCCTGGTGGTGCTGTACGACCTACATTCTAAGTGGCCTGAAGTGGTTCTGGCTGGGACCGTCACAATGCAGACCATCACAGATATCCTTGACACACTATTTGCACGCTGGGGTATGCCTCGCACCATCACCACAGATAATGGGCCCCAATTTATCTCTGCAGACTTTTCCCAGTTTCTCAGTGATAGGGGAATTAAGCATATTCGTACAGCATACTACAACCTGCAAGCGAACGGCGGTGTAGAGCGTCTTCACCAGAGCCTGAAGAACGGCATTCGTGCACACCTGGCTCAGGGATGTGCTTTTCAGACTGCTCTTAACCAGACCCTAATGCACTACAGAGCGAGCCAACACACAACAACAGGGACTTCTCCAGCGTTTCTTATGGTGGGCCGGGAAATGGAGTTACCACTGGACAGGCTCAAGGCACAGGGCAGGGTAGTGTCTACAAATGGCAATGACCAAGGTCAAGTGGGAGCCTCGGTGAAAAGACATCAGCAAAAGATGCAACAATACTTTGACAGGAAACACAGGACCAAGGACACTACCATCAGAACAGGCGACTGGGTCAGAGCTCGCAGACCCCATCGCAACAACAAGATGGCTTCATACTGGACTCAGCCTCGCCTGGTCCAGCGGCAGCTGGGACCTTCTACATTCCAACTTAGCAATGGGTCACGCTGGCATGCTAAAAGAAAGTGCACAGCCCGGGGGGAATGGTAGTTTCACAGCCACCAGCCTGTCCTGCATGGGTGCCTCATCAGGTTGAGGCACAACAGACACATGTCTCTCAAGCCCCACAGTCACCAATGCCTCAACACCCGCAAGTTGTGCCTGACTTACTGCCCGAGTTGGGTCCTGACACTCCCTCAACCCCAGGGCACAGCCCTGCCACAGGGCCAGATCCAGGTGTCTTCCCGGCTGCAGCAGAGGAGCCACAGTCAGGGAGTGGGGAAGGGCGCCCTGCTCGTGCCAGGGTCCGCCCCTCACACTTGAAAGACTTTATTACATTCTGACTTAAATTTCATGTTAAGGCCACTGCCAATAGCCTGACTGTTATGCAGCTATGCACTTAAAGGTCAACTATGTTAAAAAAATTAACTTTCATAATATGTTTATTCTTACCTAAAAACACAAAACCCAACTTGGAAGTAAAGCAAGAAAGTTGTTCTTCTCAAAATCGTATATTTTTAGTGAAGTTACAAAATATCCCTTTCTGATTGGACAACAGGTGATGACGTACGTTTCAGATTACAATGCAGAAAGTACCTGAAGAACTCCCTGCAGTTTTTGTGGAAATGATCGATAAGGATCGAAATTAAAGGGACACATTGTGTTGTGCATTGTTTTCCATAGTGTTTCACAACTGGTAATACACAATACATTTTTTTTTATCAGGTAGGGTAGGGTACATAAGTGATGCACATGCGAGTAGAACATTTGTGAGGTGGTGAGTGATTGAGCTGAACGACATGGCATCCAGTTCCAGAGATATATCCGACCAAGATGAGCCGAGGAGAGGTGTCATCACTACTGTAGTAAAATAATAATAAAACCACACACAAAGTAAATTCACAAAGTACATTGAATAATGGTTGGAATTCCAAATGACCTATTATTAATGAAGGCACATTCTTGACATTTCTTTGCTCTACAGGAAATTCAGACATACTGCATTTCAGCAGCTGGCTAGATGGTGCTGGGAGTACCTAGGCCGTCATGTTCACGTTCCACTGCCATCCTGTGCAGTCACAAAGATCCGGGAGACATTCCCATCCACTGAATATACAGGTTTCCAGGATGTGGTGTAATGTGGCAAATAAAGACGTTTGAATGTATACTTGAATCAGATTTATTTGTTCTAATGCATTTGTTAACCCTATAACAAAGACAAACCAGAGGTCCAAAGACCTGGGAAAAGGATTCACACAGCAATACTTCCCAATCCAGTGTGGATACATTATATGTCCATAATCAACACTAACACTTGCCTGAAATAACCTCAGCAATGATAACAAAAAAATAAAATGAAATAATAATAATAATAAATATGTATGGTGTTGAAACAGAACTGAAAAAGTTTTCAAAGACCCAAAAAGGCACAAGATTATACATGACACACATTTGCCCATCAAAAGTTTCTCTGATGTGTACATACAGCACAATACAATCATTTTTTGGAAAATCGGTTGTGATGGCATCGGATTATCTCCTCTTTGGGGGGGTACACATGGCCGCTGCTCAAAGGTGGTGGTGATGGCTGCCTCTCTGGTGGTGAAGTGTCAAAGTCTTGCTCCGATACATCAGCCATGAGTTCCTCAACATAGGCTACACACATTAAAAAACCGTGTCAAATATTCAAAAGAAGATTACTGCTTTTAGTTTTGGTGGGCTGTCTGTTTTGTAACACTAGGTAAAGCGTTTTACCTAGTGCAAAGCCAATGCAGTGCAAAGCCAATATGTGACAAATGTATGGGGGAAATCACAACCTACATAACGTGACATTTTCCACCTTTGACTTACAGTAGTTGCATGGTTCTTTGACTGGCTTAGCTGAAGCACTTCCTGGCTTGTACTTTGGTTTTCGAGTACTATAGCGTAGGTCCCCTTTACTTGTCCTTGCCTGCTCTCTGTCACTGTTTGCGCTGTAGTGTAGTGCTGCCAAATGAATCCTGAGATAGAAATGATAGGAAAGAAACAATGATTTTGTTGATGCTGTTAATATTGATACTGAATGTGATGTTATCTATTATCAGCATGAAAACAGCAACATTCTGAGTTATCAAGATTAGCAAGAGGTATGAACTTACCTGCTGAGGATGCCAATTGTTGGGTTCACCCAGAAAGAGACCCTGGATTCCTTTGTGCTGACTCCTTTCCCTCGGGCCCGAGGACGAATCAACAGCTCGAAAACAGACAAGGGAACACGTGTTGTTCACATGCCAGTTTATTTGCTCAGTCACTTCGTCAAAATGAAAACATTTTTGGAAACGTCTTATAGTGTTTCTGTGTTTATGTTTTGTCTTCATGTGTGTGTGTGTGTGTGTGTGTGTGTAATGGGTGTGCGTCTATGTGTAATGATCTTGAATCAATCATAATATAATAACATATTTTTGCTGACAGTAAGGTACAGATAGATATCAGAGTTTTGGCTTATAATCAATATTATGTCTGATTTTCATGGAATAGTATGGAATGTTAAACATAGATAATGTCTCGTCTACGGAGAAGGTCAAAAGACACTAGTTTGCACAGAAAGGATCTTAATAATTAACAGGAATAATTCTTAACACATGAATGTGTGTTAAGTCAGTAAATTACATCTTGATTCCATCAACATAAGTAAAATAACAAATAACAGTATGTCTTTAATAATGCTAAAACAAGGAATGTTATAAGAAAATAAACATAAAAAAATAAGAACAACTTAACCACAAGAACAATGAGAATATGTCTGAAAGAGAGAGAACAATTAAACAACTAACAGGATTAAACTCATAACTAAATTAGGTTAATGCTTTTAAACTAAAAATCCTTAGAATCATAAGATCTTAATTATAATTATAATGTCATTATGAAACTAATCTAGAACTATAAAATTAACATTAATCACAGAATGCATTCATTAATTACGGGATCTATAAAACTAACATTAATCACTACCATAGTATATTTCAATATATTTCAGTATATTTCATAGCTTTTTATGAAGCTATGACCTAAGGTTCAACTGAATGAATTAACATGATCATGAACTTTAATTCTACCATTTCAGAGTGTGTATGGGTCGATCTGACACTAAAACAGACCTTCAGACACTTCTCTGTTCAAAATACACATTCACAAACAAAATGTTCCCAAACAATGTCCAGCCAGACTAAGGTCGTTTCAACAGAATAAGCCAAGAATTACTATTTCACTGAACTTACATATATCTACATATATCCTGATTTAACCTACTGATTCTGATTCATATTCTGATCATAATCTACATATAATAAAATTTGACCCAACAATCCCCCCCTTTAATACTAATCACAGTATTAACTAGATTTTAATTAGATTAGTGTTACACCCTAGCAGGACGATAATATACATTGTTCTCTCTATGCAGAGGTTTGCGGGTAAGACTATTTATCATCTTATGCATTCTGTCCATCAAGCATCTCAAAATGCAAGGTCCCAGGAAAATAAACAAAAGAAAAATCACCACTACAGGGATGCACATAGAAAAAATAGCAGACCAATTACCAAACAGTCCAGAAAACCACACCCACCCTGCCGTATCCCCATGTTCATCATGTTCTAGTTGTTGAGCAGTCTGTCTCATTTGATGTACGACTGCACCTATTTCACCATCCGGGTTATCATTAGTAGGAATAAAAGTGCAACAGCTGTCTCCGATCATAGCACAAACACCCCCCTTTTCTGCTAACAAAATATCAAGGGCCATATGATTTTGAGTAGTCATTAGATGCAGGGCGGTTAACTCAGTCCTAATACCATCGACAGCTTTAATGGTTTCATTAACAAAGCTGGCTAAGCGATAATGTGTTAATTCTACATTCTTCCATAGATCAGCTACACCAAAATGAGGAAACATTGATGTCCAAAACCTGTGCCACCTAGTAGTAAGATGATGTTCCAGGGGTGGAAAATTATGAATGACATCTCGTTTTGGGCGATGAGCAGAGAGAGGATGGATAGCAGTGATAGCGTTTTTGAGTTGTATGGGAGCGCAAATGCCTGACCACTTGGTGGGAAACGAAACAAGGAGATTACTATTACCGCAGTACCAGTACCAGTTTAATGCTAATTTAACACCAGGATAGTTATTAGGGTGTGGTGGAACACAATTAGGATGAGCCCTACATGTATTCTTGATATACCCGATACTGTTGAGTGTACAATCAGTTAGCGGAGGGTTACATCGACATGAATTCGGGATCCAGCGAGGACATGGAGAGGTGACAGAATTCTGATCATATATCTGCTTACATTGAGACTTAAGGATGTGTCCTAAATAAATGTTACTTTTTTGAGAGTAATTCATTCTAAAACAGTGAGGGAAAGTGAAATTAGAAGGCATATCTACTTTTAGAGTAGTGAGAATAGAATCTTGTAATATAATGTCGGGGGTATTTGTGCCATGTGCTAAAGAAGTCTGGTTTAACCTTGCTACCACAGAAGGGTGAGGAAAGTAATCACAGAAAGGGCCCCAAAATTTAAAAGGTTGGCCTTTTGGCCCCCAAGCATAATATAAAGCTTCAGAGCATAACGGCAAAGGTGGGCGTGTAATAATAGTAGAAGACGGCATCAAATGACATACATAACAACTTTCATTTGTGTGAGCCCGTGCAGTCCAGTTAGCGAATTGCCAGAAGATGTTGTCTCGAGGTCCAGCTCCAGCGGGTAATCCTGCTCCGAGCAATAAGAGAATAGTCACGAGGGCTCGGGCGGGTAACCCTGCCCCGAGCAAGGAAGTGATCCCGAAGGCTCGGGCGGGTAGCCCTGCCCCGAGCAGTGATGTCACGAGACCCGCGATGTGGACCATCATGGTTGTAGTGAGGTGGTTCGGTTCCAAACGGTTCACGGGTGGTTTCAAACTGGGCGCGAGATCTCTTCCCCTTTTGTTCACAACGTCTCACAGGCAGTAACTGATTCTCAGTCAGCCGGGCTGCACAACTCAGTCAGCGTTTGCACACAGGTCAAATCTATAGCACAGAGAGAGGGAGAGAGCGACAGACTGGATAGGGACACAAAAAGCATTAATAGCAACTGATTTTGTAACACAACTTTGTTATGGAGCCTTCTTCAGTCGGGTGGCATGGATCCACTGTGGAAAAAGGTCAGTTAGAACAGCAGTACGAGTAATGGCGACTATTTCTGCAGGCTCACTATATCTAGGGTTTCCCAATTGTCCAAATCGTTTAAAAAAATTGCACCAGCACCTTGTCTCCCACTTGGAAGGGGTGTGTGTTTGCTGATGGTGGAAATGATATCGTACTATTGACCTTAGTACAAATTTCATGCAATTTATCGATAAGGGCTGCAGAATACTCATCCATATGTGTCTTCAAGTCAGAGGTACCCAGAGCCGGAGTTCCTTTTCTCCAGGGGACAGGGAACAGTCGCCCAAAAATGATCTCGTAGGGGGAATAGCCGCCGAGACTAGGCTTCGATGTCATGTGAATTTCAGCCAGTGTGGCTGGCAATAGGTCTACCCAATTTTTGGAACCTGTGGTCTGCATAGCCTTAGTTAGTTTGTCTTTCAATGTTCGATTAGTACGTTCTACAATACCAGAAGATTGAGGATGGTATGGAATGTGAAAATGCCAGTTTAGTGAAAGATACTTACACAGATCTTGTGTGACCTTTGAGGCGAAAGGGGTACCTTTGTCTGAGTCTATGGCATCTGGAACCCCATAACGAGGTATTATTTCTTTTGCCAGCGTATGAGTCACTACCTTTGCATTCTCTCTAGAACACGGAAAGGCTTCTACCCATTTAGAGAATTTGTCCACAATCACCAGGAGATATTTAAACGGCCCACAGGGAGGCATGTGTGTGAAGTCGATTTGCCATTCTAGGAATGGAGATGTCGGTATGGGTAAACACTCGTGTTTCGCGACTGCTTTGGAGTGATTGTTTTGTGCGCAGATGAGGCATCTCTCGAGAATTGAATCCACCAAACTGTTTAGATTGGCTATACAGAAAAGTTTGTTCATGTCCCCCTTTACCCCCCTTCATGCACGGTGTGTCACGCCATGAAATTCACGCACGAGGAAGGGAAGGCAATGTGATGGAAGACAAAGGCGGCCATCTTGGCTGTACCATAGGCCATCAGAGGCAACATAAGCATCTTGTAGCTGCCAAAAGGCAGAATCATTTGGAGAAGCTGAAGCCTGTAAAGAGATAAGGTCTAAATCTGGGATCAGGCTACTAGCAAGACAAGATGTATTACATGATGAAGGGTCTAGACCAGGAGACATGACACCAGAAGCAGCAGCAAGTTTTGCCGTACGATCAGCAAGAGAATTACCCATGCGTTCAGGGGTGTTTCCCGAGGCATGCGCCTTAGTCTTAACTATGGCGAGTGACCTAGGGAGATGACAAGAATCAATAAGGTTTTGTACTAAGGTAGAGTGTGAAATGGGCTTCCCATCTGCGGCATGGAAGCCCCGTGACTGCCAAATCTTCCCAAAATCATGAGCCACCCCAAAGGCATAATGAGAGTCTGTGTAGATTGTGACGTCCTTGCCTTGAGACAAAATACAAGCACGCATTAGTGCATACAATTCGGCTGCCTGAGCGGAAGAAAACGGGAGAGCATAGGCCTCGTGTACAATGTCAGGCAGGGAACACACAGAATAGCCACAGAGGAAAACACCGTCTGAAGGTTTAGAACAAGAGCCATCAACAAAGATTACTTCCCCTGTCTCCAGAGGGCTGGAGGAAAGATCAGGCCTGATACTGGTAGTATGCAAGATTTCAGATAGACAATCATGATCGGTGTCCTCTAAGGTGTCGCCCTGAGAGTTAAGAAGGCGTGCGAGAGCGTGACCTACAGTATTAGAGGATGTGGCACGAATTTCGAGATTGTCAGTAGAAAAGAGAATGGTTTCATATCTGGAGCATCGCTGCGCAGTCATATGTTGAGTCTGTAAATTTTGCAATACCTGTTTAACTTGATGTGACGAGTGCAAGATCAGTGGGTGAGACAAAACCAATTTCTCTGCATCTGAAACCAGCATAGCACAGGCAGCGACAGCCCTTAGACACGCAGGCAAGCCTTGAGCAACAGTGTCTAATGTTTTAGATAAGAACGCACACGGACGAATCCCCCCTCCATGCTCCTGAGCCAAAACACCAGACACCGTACCTTGTTGTTCACAGGCTTAGAGATGAAAGGGCTTTGAGTAGTCAGGTAAACCCAGAGCTGGGGCGGAGCAGAGAGCGCTTTTGAGGGAGTGATAAGCGTTAATCATAGTGTCAGTCCAGGTCAAAGGCTGTCGCTGTGGATCTTGATGAGAGATTGCAGAACGGAGAATCTTGTCATATGAGGAGCAGTCAGGGATCCATTGTCTGCAATAGTTGATAAGACCCAAAAAAGACATGAGTGCATGCTTAGTGGCAGGGCGTTTTGTGTCTAGAATCGTCTGCACCCGATCAGCTGACAGCTTACGACAACCTTGTGAAAGTTCAAAGCCCAGATACTTAACAGTGTCCTTGCAGAACTGGAGCTTGGTTCTGGAAACCTTGAAACCCTTTTTCGCCAGATGTTGGAGCAGGCGCAATGATGCGTCTTGGCAGATTTCCGGTGACTCAGCAGATATCAGAAGATCATCGGCGTAGGTCAGGATCACAGAGCCCTGGGGGAGGGAGAGGTCACAAAGTGCATTACGAATTACAGCTGAAAACACAGCTGGAGAATCAATAAAACCTTGTGGTAGGCGTGTCCAAGTATACTGCTTCCGTCTGTGCGTGAACGCAAACAAAGGCTGTGTGTTTTCTCCAACTGGAACACTGAAAAAAGCAGAGCAGAGATCAATGACGGAGAAACAGCAATGATCAGCAGGAACTTGTGATATTACAGAGGAAATGTCAGGTACAATGGGTGCTACAGGAACAATCAGTTCATTAATCTTACGCAAGTCCTGTGTAAAATGCCAGGTACCGTCCGGCTTGGGCACGGGGTTGACAGGTGTATTGTACGGGCTAGTACACTCTCTCACCACGCCTTGTTCAAGGAGAGACTGTAAGATGACATCAATTCCTTTGACTTTATCCTCAGAGAGAGGATACTGGTTAACATAGACAGGGAGCAGATGTTTCAGCTTAGCTTCATAAGGAACACAATGAACTAGGAACACAATGAATCCTTCTGTTCAGCCCAAAGAGAGGAGGGAATTTCAGCCAAAGCCGTAGAAGGGTCAGTAGAGGAAATAACAGGGTTTACAGAAGTCATGCAAACAGCAGAGATATTTGGCACAGTCACATGTGAAGAAAGATAAGATAAAGCAGGAGGCAGCGAGTCAGGAGTGCAAATAGTCATCTTGGATCCCTGAAACGAAATGGATAAATGTAACAGACTCATTAGATCCTGTCCCATTAAGTTAAAAGGACACTGTGACATCAACACAAAAGAGTGATGTTTACGAAGTGCTGGGTCAGTGGGACAGGTTACCAGTAACGGAGGAGTGCAAGGGGAAGAAAAAGGGACCCCATCAATTCCCACAGAGCAAACGGTTTTGTTAGACATCGGACCCTCGTATGACTTTCCCACCGAGGACATTGTAGCACCAGTGTCAATTAAGAAAGGGAGCACCTTTCCATTCACAGCTAATTCTACAACAGGCAAATCACTAGCTAGATAAGAGTCGAAAGAACAATGTAGCATCATGGGGTCACAGCTCTGTAGGCAGCTCTATGCTCGATATGGGCCTACGCTTGCCGTAGGCAAAGCAAGAGGAGGAGGGGGAGGAGGAGGAAGAGACACACCACGCTGAAGATTAGAAGAAGAAGAAGTAGCTCTTTGCCGTGCCCTGTCTTCATCTGCTCGTTTCTTTCGACACTCGCGTTTCCAATGTCCTTCTTTACCACAATAATAGCACAATCTATCACCCGGGAATCCCTTATTCCCCACCCTGCCTTGTTGATCACCCCAATTCTGTTGTGAGTAACCACTAGCAATGGAAAGACAGGCCACCTGCTTGGTATCCAAAAGATCATCTCCCTCCAAAACTCTAATATTTTCCCCTAGAGCCCTCACTATCATATTACTCCAGTCACTCAAATGATGTTTCAAAACCTTCTGTACATCAGGACGGCAATTATTCAGAAATGTCGAAATAAAGAGAGGATTGCTTTGCTGCTGGTTCAGTGGCATATTTCCCAAACAAGTCCACATCTCGCTAAAGCGTGTCAAAAACTTGGAAGTGAGTTCAGCCTTCTCCTGTTTACAATTAGTAACCTGTGAAAGATCACGGCTAGCCTGTCTTCGTGAGAGCAGATAATGCGTCAATTGGTCCTTTAATTCTGCCATAGCTCTATCAGTCTCTTTCCAGTAAAACTTAATCACATGTTTAGTCATGGTTTGACCGTCTTCTTCCACCTTTGTCTCAGTTACTTCATATTCATCATTCTCGGGCTTTAAGCAAGGTACGGCGGCTAGCAATGCATTTTCATCATATCTATCACTGAGAACAGCATGCATGATAAAACGATAATCTGCACCAACCATTTGTTTATGCCTGCATATTCTTACGAGCATGTCTACAAAGTTGATTGGGTTGTTTATCGAAGGCAACAACTTGATAATATCTTTTAATTCTGATGCCGAAGGCGGATTGATCTTAAATCCTTTTCCTCTTCGCGCCCACACACAAGCTGTGTTTATTTCATCGTCAGAATCCGTATTAGATTCGTTCATCTCGTTTCTTTTGTTCATTACAGTTTTTCTTCTAGCGCCTGTGTTATGAGATACGCTAGGAACGTTATCAGCGGGACATGAAGTGTTCGCCGGTGTATCTACAGGAATGTTTCTTGCTTCCTCGGATATCAGCGGGGGAGCAGAGGCTATGGATCTAAATAAATCAGGTTTCACCTCTGCATTACGCTTAGGATGTGGTATTGAATTATTTTGTTCTTTCGTCTCTTTAATTCCATGAAAATTATCCCAAATTGGCTTCATTTTAATCCACTCTAAATAACCTTTGGTCATGTAATCATAATCCCATTCTGGGTTGCCAAATCCTTCATATATCTGTTTATGTGCCGAAACGAGATACTCTGGTCTAAAAGTCCCTGCACGAGGATAAATTAACCGAGACTGAAATTGTTTCCCGGACCAATCGGCCAAAAGGTCTAACCAAGGAGCAGTATAGAGTTCCAAATCACATCGATTCATCCAATCCCGTGGAGTGTCTTCAGAATCGGGTCTGAGTACCTCCTTACTACAAATACCCCCCATGGCTGCACGAAGGAATCAAAGATTAAAAGTGCGCTCTTCTCGTGACAGCTCTCCCGTGGAGTGTCTTCACAAGGCTCACCGTCCCATAAACAAATTACGAGGTTTACCAGTCCAATCCCGTGGCTCTACCAGCCCCGTCTCGTCCCGTAAACAAGAGTCTAAAAAGTCTAAAATCTAAAAAGTCTACGAGGTTCCCCAAAACGTCCCGTGCCTCCACACGAGGATTTACCAACCTGAATTATAATGGGTCTCTTTTTTTTTTTGAAATTACTACCAACCAGGCGGCAACCAATCAATAACCAATCAAATTATAAATTAAAATTAAAATAATTTACTCACCTGGTTGGCAGTATCGCACTTCTGACACCAAATTGTTGGGTTCAACTAGAAAGAGACCCTGGATTCCTTCGTGCTGACGCCTTTCCCTCGGGCCCAAGGACGAATCAACAGCTCAAAAACAGACAAGGGAACACGTGTTGTTCACATGCGAGTTTATTCGCTAAGTCACTTCGTCAAAATGAAAACATTTTTGGAAACGTCTTATAGTGTTTCTGTGTTTATGTTTTGTCTTCGTGTGTGTGTGTGTGTGTGTGTGTGTAATGGGTGTGCGTCTATGTGTAATGATCTTGAATCAATCATAATATAATAACATATTTTTGCTGACAGTAAGGTACAGATAGATATAAGAGTTTTGGCTTATAATCAATATTATGTCTGATTTTCATGGAATAGTATGGAATGTTAAACATAGATAATGTCTAGTCTACAGAGAAGGTCAAAAGACACTAGTTTGCACAGAAGGGATCTTAATAATTAACAGGAATAATTCTTAACACATGAATGTGTGTTAAGTCAGTAAATTACATCTTGATTCCATCAACATAAGTAAAATAACAAATAACAGTATGTCTTTAATAATGCTAAAACAAGGAATCTCATCTCATCTCATTATCTCTAGCCGCTTTATCCTTCTACAGGGTCGCAGGCAAGCTGGAGCCTATCCCAGCTGACTACGGGCGAAAGGCAGGGTACACCCTGGACAAGTCGCCAGGTCATCACAGGGCTGACACATAGACACAGACAACCATTCACACTCACATTCACACCTACGGTCAATTTAGAGCTACCAGTTAACCTAACCTGCATGTCTTTGGACTGTGGGGGAAACCGGAGCACCCGGAGGAAACCCACGCGGACACGGGGAGAACATGCAAACTCCACACAGAAAGGCCCTCGCCGGCCCTGGGGCTCGAACCCAGGACCTTCTTGCTGTGAGGCAACAGCGCTAACCACTACACCACCGTGCCGCCTAAAACAAGGAATGTTATAAGAAAATAAACATAAAAAAATAAGAACAACTTAACCACAAGAACAATGAGAATATGTCTGAAAGAGAGAGAACAATTAAACAACTAACAGGATTAAACTCATAACTAAATTAGGTTAATGTTTTTAAACTAAAAATCCTTAGAATCATAAGATCTTAATTATAATTATAATGTCATTATGAAACTAATCTAGAACTATAAAACTAACATTAATCACAGAATGCATTCATTAATTACGGGATCTATAAAACTAACATTAATCACTACCATAGTATATTTCAATATATTTCAGTATATTTCATAGCTTTTTATGAAGCTATGACCTAAAGTTCAACTGAATGAATTAACATGATCATGAACTTTAATTCTACCATTTCAGAGTGTGTATGGGTCGATCTGACACTAAAACAGACCTTCAGACACTTCTCTGTTCAAAATACACATTCATAAACAAAATGTTCCCAAACAATGTCCAGCCGGACTAAGGTCGTTTCAACAGAATAAGCCAAGAATTACTATTTCACTGAACTTACATATATCTACATATATCCTGATTTAACCTACTGATTCTGATTCATATTCTGATCATAATCTACATATAATAAAATTTGACCCAACACCATGATATCTGTATGACTTCATTTTTGGCGCAAATTTTTTGATGGTCTCATCTTTGGGGAAGCGATGAAAGCTTACCCCGTCTTTATATGTATTGCCACAACCTGCGATTATACACCGAGTAGGCATGGCTGGGGACTGTAGGCGAAAACTCTGGACTCAGTCTTTGTAAGTAACTAAGTCAACTCAAATTACTTTCAGCACTTCAGTCCAGGTGCAACAACTATGCCACCGTGTTATTCTGAAACATATGTCACGAGGTCGCGTGACCTATCTCGTGCTCGTAAGTTTATTTTTTGAAGGGTGCAGCTTTGGGTCCTGAAAAACAGATGAAATACCGCTTTCCAGCAATTAGTGCACATTCACAAAATCACGCTCAGAAATGTAAGGTATCTCTCTGGATACATGAAAACACATTTGAATCACCGTGGAATTTTGTTTTTTTAACTTAGTTGACCTTTAAGTTAGTTAAAGATGTTAGTTCCTTTGCAGCTATGCACTTAAGTTCGTTAAAAAAATGTTAGTTCCTTTGAGGGGAGGGGGAAAATGTTGTGTATACTAATGCACAAGTTACAGCCTTTTATTATGAAGCCCTCATGAGTAATGTGTGCGCGTGTGCGTGGTGTAGTGTGAGTGGCAGAGTTCAGTAAAAGTTTAGTGTGCACCATCTCTCGTGTTGGGCGGCACGGTGGTGTAGTGGTTAGCGCTGTCGCCTCACAGCAAGAAGGTCCTGGGTTCGAGCCCCGGGGCCGGCGAGGGCCTTTCTGTGTGGAGTTTGCATGTTCTCCCCGTGTCCGCGTGGGTTTCCTCCGGGTGCTCCGGTTTCCCCCACAGTCCAAAGACATGCAGGTTAGGTTAACTGGTGACTCTAAATTGACCGTAGGTGTGAGTGTGAATGGTTGTCTGTGTCTATGTGTCAGCCCTGTGATGACCTGGCGACTTGTCCAGGGTGTACCCCGCCTTTCGCCCATAGTCAGCTGGGATAGGCTCCAGCTTGCCTGCGACCCTGTAGAAGGATAAAGCAGCTAGAGATAATGAGATGAGATCTCTCGTGTTCCCGCATCTCTTTCAATACACAATAGAAGCATATTTTGTTTTTGTTTTTTTGTTTGCCACACAATTTCATATACACTCACTGGCCACTTTATTAGGAACACCCATCCACCTGCTGTTTTATGCAGTTTTCTAATCAGCCAATCCCTTGACAGCACCACAATGCATAAAATCATGCAGATACAAATCAAGAGCTTCAGTTAATGTTCATTTCAAACATCAGAAAGGGAAAAATTGTGATCTCAAAGTGGGACTTCCACGGTGGCATGGGTGTTAGTTTGAGCCAGATGGACTGGTTTGAGTATTTCAGAAACTGCTGATCTCCTGGGGTTTTCACACACAACAGTCTCTAGAGTTTATACAGAATGGTGCAAAAAATGAAACAAACAAACAAAAAATTGAACAAGCGACAGTTCTGTGGGTGGAAATGCCTTGTTAATCAGAGAGGTCAGAGGAAAATGGCCAGGGGTAGGATTCCTGATAATGTTGGGGGCTAAAGAGTGAGTTGAGAGACTCTCCAGCAATGAACGTTGTCTCTGTACATGGGTTTCCCGAACTCACTCGTAAGAAGGAGTGTAAAGAGCAACAGGACAAAGAGCTTCTTTGCAATGCGCGTCCCCGATATAGGCATTAGTAGTTGCAAAGTCCAGTTGATGAGGTTACATGGCATTCAGTTTTTACCAAAAAACAATGAAATATAGTGTTTAAAATATGTTCATATATTGTATCGTCATTAAGCATTACATATATAATGTGGTAATTAATAATTGAAACTATTTTACATTTTTGGGTAATATTTTTTTATTCCAAGCATGTTTTTTAATTCAGTGAATAAATGTTCACATAAAAGAATGAGCAAATAATACACTAAATAATTAAGTAAATGTGTTCCCCATGCTCGGTCATTTCACTGTTACCCAAACATGCAGTCAGGATTGTTTCAACCGTTATCCAAAATGCCAAGTGGGCAATGTTCTCACAGAGAGAGAGAGAGAGATTTTGATCTGTCTCTAACTAAGGAGGTTCAAATGACCTCTTATATACCAGTGCATCTCAAAAAATTAGAATATTGTGAAAAAGTTCAATATTTTCCATCAGTTATTTAAGAAAGTGAAAATGTTATATATTATAGACTCATTACACAAACTAAAATGTTTCAAGCATTTTTCTATTTTAATTTTAATCAGTATGGCATACAGTACAAAAACATTAAAAAAACATCTCAAAATATTAGAATATTTCATTTCAAATTTGAGTAAAACAGTATGAACACAGTGTATCTCTCGGTCTAGTTCAGTACACACAACCACAATCATGGGGAAGACTGTTGACTTGACTGTTGTCCAGAAGATGATCACTGATGCCCTCCACAAGGAGGGTAAGCCACAAAAGGTCATTGCTGAAAAGGGTGGCTGGAAAAGGTGCATAAGCAACAGGGATGACTGCAGTCTTGAAAAGATTGTCAAGAAAAGTTGATTCAAGAACTTGGGAGAGCTTCACAAGGAGTGGACTGAGGCTGGTGTCAGTGTATCAAGACCCATCACGAACAGACATCTTCAAGAAAGGGGATACAACTTTCGCATTCCTAATATCAAGCTACTCCTGAGCCAGAGACAATGTCAGAAGTGTCTTATCTGGGCTAAGGAGAGAAAGAAATGGACTGTTGCTCAGTGGTCCAAAGTCCTCTTTTCAGATGAAAGTACATTTTGCATTTAATTTGGAAATCACGGTTCTAGAGTCTGGAGGAAGAGTGGAGAGGGACAGAATCCAAGGTGTTTGAAGCCCAGTGTGAAGTTTCCACAGTCTGTGATGATTTGGGGTGCCATGTCATCTGCTGGTGTTGGTCCACTGTATTTTATCAAGTCCAAAGTCAACACAGCCATCTACCAGGAGATTGTAGAGCACTTCATGCTTCCATCTGCTGATGAGCTTTTTGGAGATGCTGATTTCCTTTTCCAGCAGGACTTAGCACCTACCCACAGTGCCAAAACTACTACCAAATGGTTTGCTGACCATGATATTACTGTGTTTGATTGGCCAGCCAACTTGCCTGACCTGAACCCCATAGAGAATGGGGTATTGTCAAGAGGAAGATGAGAAACGCCTGACCCAAAAATATAGATACGCTGAAGGCCACTATCAAAGCAACCTGGGCTTCAATAACACTTCAGCAGTGCCACAGACTGATCACCTCCATGTCACACTGCATTGATATAGTAATTCATGGTAAAGGAGCCCCAACCAAGTATTGAGTGTATAAATGAATATACTTTTCAGAAGTTGGACATTTCTGTATTGTAAATCCTTTTTTTGATTGATCTTAGGGAATATTCTAATAATTTGAGATATTAGATTTCTGATTTTCATGAGCTATAAGCCATAATCATCAAAATTAAAACAAAAAAGGCTTTAAATATTTCACTTTACATGTAATGAATGTAGAATATATGAAAGTTTACCTTTTTGAATTAAATTATGAAAAAAAGGAACTTTTTCATGGTATTCTAATTTTTTGAGCTGCACTAGTATATTTCCTTAGGTAGAGACAGATCAAAACCTCTCTCTCTCTCTCATGCACACACACACACAATATGTTACAGGTGCAGAAATGTGTCTCATTTATGACACTAAATTCAATAATCACTTGTCTAATGGAGTTAAATTTTATTAAAAATATGGCGATATCAATGTGACATTACAATATCCATATGTAATTCCATAATATATTGAAATATATTTATAATGTTTTGCGTATATTTATTTAATAATTAACTCGATGTACTAGCAATATACAAGAAAAATAACTGAACACCAGCAGCAGATTCAACACCAGTTTCTCCCGTTGACTGTGAGAGTCCCTCGGAGGCACATGTGCATTCTGTGTATTCAGCTGTGAGTGAGTCAGTCTTTGTTTTGAATGAGTGGTCCAGGTCCCTTGTAAATTCAGAGCAAACTATAGGACTACTTTGGCTATGATGTTGTTTGGGAAAACCATGTTAGCTTGACGATGGGTCTTAGGATGTAGTTAAAGACACTCTTGGCCTTTAGAGGCTTTCGAGAAACCCACCCCAGATTGGTTCAAGCTGCCAGGAAGGATATAGTAACTCATATAATCACTCTTTACAACTGTGGTGAGCAAAAAAGCATCTTAGCATGCAACAGCAGAAGACCATATTGGGTTCCACTCCTGCAGCCAAGAACAGGGATCTTAGAATCAACAACAAGTTCCTACTAAAGTGGCCAGTGAGTGTATGTTCCATATGTTAGTGTTTCATAGTTTTGATGTCTATGAATGAGTCGGTGTGTTCAAACTTTTCATTGGTACTGTATAAAGACCATTTTGTTGATGGATTAGCAGAATAGCCTTAGATTTAACATTTTCTTAATACACAGACAGTAAACACTTACCAGTCACTTTATTAGCACCTGTACACCATCTCATTCATGGAATTATCCAATCAACCAATCATGGGGCAACTGTGCAATGCATGGAATGATGCAGATACAGGACAAGAGCTTCAGTTAATCTTCACATCAAACATCATAATGGGGGAAATGCACAATCTCTGTGACTTTAACCAGAAGGGCTGGTTCGAATATTTCATCAACTGCTGATCTTCTGTGATTTTCATGCACAACAGTCTCTAGAGTTTATACAGTATGGTGCAACAAACAAACAAAACATCCAGCGAGTGGCAGCTCTGCAGGCATTAGGGATAATAATGATAAGAGAGGTCAGGGGAGACTTACCAGACTGGTTCGAGCTGATTGAAAGGCTCTGATATTTCAAATATCCGCTCTTGACAAACATAGTTCACAGAAAAGCATCTCAGATGCACAATATGTCGAACCTTGAGGACAATGGTCAAGCTAAGCTAGCACATTATGTTGACTTTATAATTTTATCCACAAGAAATTTAGTCCTCAAGCAATGTTTCTTATTAAGTTGTTATTCCTCTGATGTCCTACGTGCACTTTGAAGGAATGATACTATTAATTATTTAAGTGTTATATTTATGTATATAATATGGGCTTTGAATGGTATACTATATTTATTGTGAGCATGTTTATGCATGAGGTTGTATCAGGCAGTGGTGCTAGATTTAATACTGCTCCTCACTTGAGCTGATATTACTCAAGAAAAAAATGCACGAATGCACATAATTTCATGTTCAGAATCGTGCATAAATGAGACATGCCACTGTTTTTGGAAAAAGTCCACTGTTTGTGTGTAACTCATGGGTAATTTCTAAATAGAACTTGTGCCTGTAGTCTGCAGTCATCAGTTTCATTATGTATATGATGCGAATCAATATCGTCATGTATTCGTGCGCTTGGAATACTGATAAAAAGGGACACATCTGTTTTCAGTTGCCTCAGGTGGAGAGGATCTCTTCGAAGAGACAATAATAACAAAGCAAATGGGAAAAAGATGAGAAATATCACCCTTCAAAACATTTATGAAATTTCTGCATGTCGCTGGAGGGGTGCTCTTGAATGCAGCACAGCATTTACAGCTGATGTATGTGCTCTTAAGAAACATCAGGGCTGAGTGGAAGCGACCGTATATTTTCACCAGATATATCAGAAGTTGAAAATTCCCTGCTTTTAAGACCTGCTGTCAGTCTTCCCTGCTGACCATTAAACTTAACCTTAAAAATCCTCTGTTCTGTGGAAAACCAAGTCTGTGGAATGTCAGTCATCTTTAGAGTCATAATCCGAATCTAAACATGAGTTTTCCCTCCTGACATGAGATTACTCTCACTGCATGGTGCTCTTGAGCACATTAGCATTATTGTAATGATTATGAGGAAAGGAAGTGCTCAAAACAAATCCCTCACAATGAAGCTAATAGCTATCTTCGTAGCATTTACTAAAACCTATCTGTACACAAGTGTATACATAATTGCTAAGCTAGCGGCTATTACTGCAAAACGATTAATGTGCATCTCATAGATTTCTTGTCATTTGTAATCACTACTCAAGTACATGAGTAAAAAAAAAACATTTTAAATTAACTATTTATCTGTTTTATATAAAATAGCCATGGGTTCTTGGGTCTGATGTTCTCACGGCTGTATATTCCTCATGTTCCTGAGAGCCTATTTTCCATGGAGCTTATGTCTTCCAAGTTTTGTATTCACATGTACAATGAATTTAGGTTATTATATTCAAGGGGCCCTATATTCTCAGGGCTGAATGTTCCCAAGGACCTACAGTGGTGCTTGAAAAATAAATATATTACGTTCATTATGTCTTCTTCTTAAATCAAAATAATTAGTTTTCTTTTGTTTCAGACATGTAAAAGCTTTTTACCTTTACCTGACATGTTTTGACGGTGTAACTTCCGTCTTCATCAGAGGGTCACCCGGATGTTGGTGTGTGACGTGCCTTTATAATCAGCTGATGTTATGGAGGCGTGACCTCCCTGTCAATATTGACAGGTCGGTCACACCTCCCGCTGTCAGTGTTGCCCCCTCAGGACGGCGCTCCAGGTGTGGGAGAGCATGTATGCCCCCTCATCCCTGTTTATTGTTCTTGGGCTACGCTTTCTGATTTCTATTGACTCCTTAATCCAACGGTGGTATCTGTTGTTCTCTTGCTGTATGATCTGAGCATTGTCCCAGTCCATTATATGATTTTCCCTTCTGCAGTGGTCCGTTATTGCTGATTTCAGGTTCTCTTGCATAGCTTTTTCTTTTATTGCTCTTGTTTGTCTCTGTTCTGTTTCTTTTTCACATTCCTTTTTATGTTCCTTTTTTTGTATGCTAAAACTCCTTCCTGTCTCCCCAATGTAGGTTTTATTGCATGACAGGCATGGTATTTCATATATGACATTACATTTACTGTGTTGGTCGATTTTGTCCTTAGGGTGAACTAGTAGCTGTCGTAGTTTGGTATGTGGTTTCACGGGTGTTTGTATGTTGTGTTTTTTCATGGCTCTTTGGATTTGTTCTGTAACTCCTCTGACATATGGTAGAGTCACTACTGCTTTACTTTCCTGTTTTTGGGTTGTCTGTTTTCTTCCTTTTTCCTGCGTCTTTTCTTTTGTTTTCACTTGTTGTGCGCCTTTGTGTATGGCCCATGGTGGATATTGACATGTGATCAGAGCTTGCCGTATGTGTTGTTCTTCTGCTGCGCGTTCTGTGGGATCGGTTATGATTGATGCATGTTCATAGAGTGTTCTGACAACTGACAGTTTGTGTGCGATGGGGTGTTCGGACGTCCAGAGCAGATATTGATCAGTGTGTGTCGGTTTTCTGTAGATTGTTATTTTGATGTCTCCGTCGTCTGTATGATGAATTTTTATGTCCAAAAACGCTATTGATTTTTCTGTTTCCTCTTCGTGTGTGAATTTTATGTTGCCGGTGTCGTCTATAGAGTTGAGGTGATCTGTCAATTGTTGGGTGCGTCCGACTTTCACTTTCTCCAGGATGTCATCTACATACCTCCTCCATAATGTGGGCCTGCATTCTTCTGGGGCAGATGTAATAGCCTCTCTTTCAAGGTGTTCCATGAAGAAGCTGCACATTATAGCGGAGAGTGGGTCCCCCATCGCAAACCCCTCCTTCTGCCTGTATATTGTTCCGCGGAACTGGAAGTATGTGGATGTGGCAATGAAATTGAGCAGTTGACTGATGTCTTCTACTGATAACTGTGTGCGTTTCTTGAGAGTCTTGTCTGTCTTGAGGCGCTGTCGTACGATTCTCAGTGTAGCTTCCACCGGTGTTTTTGTGAATAGGGAGACAATGTCATGTGATATTAATATTTCATCCTTTTCCACTTTTATTTTACTGAGTTGTTCTGCTAGTTGTTTTGAATTTTTGCAATGTTGTTCTGTTTGGCCCAGTAGTGGTTTGATTATCTCCGCAAGCGCTTTAGACAGGTTGTATGTGACTGATCCGATGCTGTCCACAATCGGACGTAACGGTGCTCCTGGTTTATGTATTTTTGGTGTGCCATAGATCCGGGGGGTTATGCTGGCTGTGGGTATTAAATTGTTGTATGTCTGTTTTTCAATTTTGTTGGCTTCCAATAAAGGCTTCAGTAAAGCTTTTAGTTTTTTCTTCTTGTCCTCTGTGGGGTCTTTCTTGAGGATCTCATATGTGGTGGTGTCTGCCAACATACTGTTCATTTGGTTTTCATATTGTGCTGTATCCATTATGACTATTGTTCTGCCTTTGTCTGCGGGTAAAATCATGATGTTTTTATTCTTGGCCAAACTTCTTATTGCTCTTTCTTCCTGCTTTGATATGTTGCTTGGTGGTAGCTTTGCAGATTTCAGTATTCCTGCTATTTTATTGCGTAATTCTGCTTTATGTCCCTGGTCCTGTATTCTTTCGCATGCCAGCTCCGTTGCTAGGATGAAATCCTCGTGTGGGATCTTGTGCGGTGTAACGGCATAATTAAGTCCTCGCGTCAGGATGCTGTGCTCTGCTTCAGTCAGTTTATGAGTTGATATATTGTGTATCCATTTCTTATTTGTCGTGATGTTGTTCTGCTCTTGTTGTCTTTTCTTGGTGATTAATCTTTCCAGTTTTCCGATGTGCCGAGTCTTCGTTTTTGTGAATTCCTTTTCGTGTATTTCGTGCAGGTGTTCTTGTATCAGTGTGTCCATTTCTTTGGTGAGGGGGAAAAGTTGTTTCCACTGTTTCAATTGTTGTTCTAACTCCGCGCTGATGTTTTTTATTTTGTTCATTGTGCATCGTATCCTTTCTTTGATTAGTATCTTTTTCGCTCTGTCCACGGCCTTCTTTGCATTTTTGGTTGGAATAGGAGTCTTGATGTTTAAACTTGCCGGCGTAATTCCTTCATCTCGGCATTGCAGGTTGAATTTTAAATGATTTCTTTGGCGTGCCCGTTTCTTCGTCAGTTGTTCTAGGCGGCGAAACTCTTTTATGCACTCTTTTCCATAACTTTCATTTAATAAATATATTACGTTCATTGTGTCTTCTTCTTAATTCAAAATAATTAGTTTTCTTTTGTTTCAGACATGTAAAAGCTTTTTACCGTTACCTGACATGTTTCGACGGTGTAACTTCCGTCTTCATCAGAGGGTCACCCGGATGTTGGTGTGTGACGTGCCTTTATAATCAGCTGATGTTACGGAGGCGTGACCTCCCTGTCAATATTGACAGGTCGGTCACACCTCCTGCTGTCAGTGAACATAAACAGGGATGAGGGGGCATACATGCTCTCCCACACCTGGAGCGCCGTCCTAAGGGGGCAACACTGACAGCGGGAAGTGTGACCGACCTGTCAATATTGACAGGGAGGTCACGCCTCCATAACACCAGCTAATTATAAAGGCACGTCACACACCAACATCCGGGTGACCCTCTGATGAAGACGGAAGTTACACCGTCGAAACATGTCAGGTAAAGGTAAAAAGCTTTTACATGTCTGAAACAAAAGAAAACTAATTATTTTGATTTTAAGTTTGTGAACCCTTTTGAATTTTCTATATTTCTGCATAAATATGACCTAAAACATCATCAGATTTTCACACAAGTCCTAAAAGTAGATAGAGAACCGAGTTAAACAAATGAAACAGAGCTTTAACCTTACATTTATTTCATTCCATGCTAATCTCAAAAGTACATCAGAGATATGTAAACCCTAAGAACAATCCACAAACACTCAAAAATAAAATAACAACCGTCAGAAGTTAGCACTTTAATTATCTTACATTATTCTTGCTATCCTGGTAATGCTAATTCATTTCCATGCTTGTTTGTATTATGTAACATCTTTGAGCATAATTTGCATATTTACAAGGTCTTTTCCAAATTATGCATCTAATTATGGAATGTTCTCATTTTGCAAATTAGCAAACACCAGGTAAATTTCAATCTCATAATATCTCCAGTAGCTTAGAAAGGGACTGTGTATTAGGCTAATATTTTTGTTGTTTACCACAGAGTTAGTATTTTTGTTGGGCACAGCATTTCCACAGAAGTACAGTGTCTCTGAGTTTTACAAAATGGCTTAAAGAAAGCTAGCTAGTCAGTCAGTCAGTCAGTCAGTCAGCTAGTATCTTCATTAACTTATGCATACAAACTTATTACTTATTTTAAAAATATTGAATACAACCAAGGGTGGCATGGTGGTGTAGTGGTTAGCACTGTCACCTCATAGCAAGAAGGTCCTGGGTTTTAGCCCAGCGGCCGGCGAGGGCCTTTCTGTGTGGAGTTTGCATGTTCTCCCTGTGTCTGCTTGGGTTTCCTCCGGGTGCTCTGGTTTCCCCCAAAGACATACAGGTTAGATTAATTGGTGGCTCTAAATTGATTGTAGGTGTGAATGTGAGTGTGAATGGTTGTTTGTCTTTGTGTCAGCCCTGCGATAACCTGGCGACTTGTCCAGGGTGTACCCCACCTCTTGCCCATAGTCAGCTGGGATAGGTTCCAGCTTACCTGCGACCCTGTAGAACAGGATAAGCGGGTACAGATAATGGATGGATGAATACAACCATCTCATTAGTGTGCCCTAAAATATTACTCAAGTCCGTGATCTCCATAAAAAAGAAAGAAACAAACAAAAAGGTCATGTTAGACTTACGGTAGTAAACATGGTTCCAGCTTGGGGCATCCATTGTTCTTGTAGCACTGAATATGGAGATAAAGAAGCGTTAGGGTTTCTATGCTCTACTTTTGGGCTTCGTCCTAATTCTCCCAATCGTCCCAAAGGAATCTCTGCCCTCCAGATGCCTCTTCGTGGCTGCTGACTCTGCAAAGCTCTTCAGAAACTTCCTATGGCCTGAGGCGAAAAGCAGTGCTGTTGTACCAATGTTTAAAGGAACAGATACATGTCAAAGCAAATGTATATTAATATCCTGTTTATTCCAAATGTAATTGATCAGCAAAGACATAACTGGTTTCTGAAGTTTGCTTCTTTCTCAGTTCACCGTCTTTCTTTGTCTTTCCCACCTTTTTTTTCTTGCCTCATTCTCTCTTTCTCTTTCCTGCTTTCTCTCTCTGTCTCGGCCTCTTTCTTTGTTTTTCCCTGTTCCACTGCCTTTCTTTCACATTCTCACTTTTCCTGCTTCACTCTCTTTTTTGTCTTTCCTGCCTTATTTCCTCACCTCACTCTTTTTTTTGTCTGACCTTTTCACCATCTCATTTGTTCTTCATCTTTCCTGCATTCTTCTGCCTCTCTTTCTTTATTTCCTTTTTTCCTCATGCCATTCTTTTTCTCTTTCCTGTTCTTTTCCCATCTCACTCTCATTTTTTGTCTTTCCTGTCATTTCCAGTCTTTGCTTTATTCTTTGTCTTCCCCACTGATTTTTTTTCTCCCCCACTCTCTTTGTGTTTTTCCTGCCTTTTTCCTTCATTCACTCCTTCCTTGTTTTTCCTGCCTTTTTTCCAGCCTCATTTTTTTGTCTGCTTTTTCATCCTTTTTTGCCATCTCACTCTATTTTACTTTCCTTCCCCACACTTTCATTCTCTTTCTTTGTTTTCCCCACGTTCCCCCTGCCTCATTTTTATTTCACTTTCCTGTCTTTTTCACTTTTTCCCCTCAAAGGCATTTAGCACAGACAGACTCTGATGATGAAGATTAACAGGCTTCATAGAGAGGCTATAAATGACGAACAAACCGTTTAAATAGAAATAACTGTGAGATCAAACTGTGGCGGTTATTCACCTCGGCTCTCACTCACACTTATCACAATTAAACGTCGGCCACTCTAATAGCGTGCACACACTGATACATACATTACAGCTGGCTTTGAAATAACTCTTTAAACGTGGAATTTTTGTAGTTGGAATGGACTTCATTTACATATAAATTGCCCTGTGGAGTACAAGAGATAGTGTTTCCACACAAGTATTAAAAAAAGAGAGAGAGAGAAAATCAAACCCATTTAAAGATAAATACATGAGAATAGTGTAAGCATTGTTATCTGAACACACACACACAGAAATTTACACTACCTTGCCAAATAAATGTGGCACACTCTAATATTTTGTTGGACCACCTTTCGCTTTGATTATGCTGCACATTTGCCATGGCATTGTTTTGACAACCTTATGCAATGTTGAAACAGTTATTTCCATCCAAAGAGATCTTATCTTGATGATGGGAGAATCAAACCACTCGCTAAAGTCGTTGCAAAGACTTTCGATAGGGTTAAGGTCAGGACTCTGTGGTGGCCAATTCATGTGTAAGAATGATTTCTCATGCTTCCTGAACCACTTTTCACAAATTGAACCCTAATTTTATGCCTGTGCCATCAGTGAAGAAAAAAAAAATCCACTGATGTGAGCCTGGTCAATCAGTACATGAATTGTATTGCCCCAAAATGTTGCTGAGCCTCAACCTGACCAACTAAAGGAACCACAGATCATTACACTGCCTCCAGAGGCTTGTACAGTGGCCACTATACCTGATCGATTGATCGCTTCATGAGCTTTCCTTCTTACTCAGACATGCCCATCACTCAGGAATAAGGTAAATCTGGACTCATCAGACCACATGACCTTTTATCCATTGCTCCAGAGTCCAATCTTTATGCTCCCTAGCAAATTGAAACCTTTTCTCCTGATTAGTCTCACTAACAAGTTTTTTTTTTCTTTTTTTTTCTCCCCTGGCCACACAGCTGTTTAGTCCCAATTGTGTTGTTCTCATCACATTGCGAGTGTGGAAATGATATTAATTTCACTAATAAACACAGCCGTGAGTTCTTCTGTCAATATATTTTATTTTTTTATGATTTGACTTTACCCAGTGTTTAAGTGATCTTTGATCACAATCAGAATATTTTTCTGTGATCACATTTTTTCTGCAAAGTTGACGGTTCATGGCTTGAAGGCAGCATATGTTGCTCCAAAATCTCAATGTGCTTTTCTGCATTAATGCTCCATCACAGAAGTGTAAGTTGTTGCCAAGAGCACTGACACAACCCCATACAGTGACAGACCCTGGCTTTTGGACTTGTTGCTTGTGACTGTCTGGATGGTCCTTTTCGTCTTTGGTCTGGAGCACACAGCATCCATTTCTTCCCAAAAAGACCTGGAATATTGATACATCTGATACATGTTTCCACTCTGTGATGGTCCATCCCAGATGCCGCCAAGCCCAGAGAAGTTGATAGACACACTTCTGGACACAGTTAACATGAGGCTTCCTTTTTGCACAGTAAAGTTTTAACTGGTATTTGTGGATGTAAGTCTGTATTGTAGTGCTTGACAAAGGTTTGCCAAAGTAATTCCAAGCCCATGTGGTTATATCAGCTATAGATGAATGATGGTTCTTGATGCAGTGCTGTCTGTGGGATTGGATATCATGGGTGTTCAGCTTAGGCTTGAGCCCTTGCCCAGTATTTCTCCAGATTCCTTGAATCGTTTCATGATATTGAGCACCATAGAGGTGAAATATCCAAATCCCTTCCTATTTTTCTTTGAGGAACATTGTTTTTAAACATTTCAAGAATTTTCTCATGCATTTGTTGATAAATTGGAGATCCTCTGCCCATCTTTGCTTCTCAAAAAACTAGGCCTTTCCTGGATACTGATTTTGTATCAAATCATGACTAAAATCACCCATTGACATCTATTTTAAATCACATCATTTTACCTCATTACTAGCCCTAAATTGCCCCCATCCCAACCTTCTTTTGGAATGTGTTCTAGGCCTGAAACACAGGAATGAATATAATGAATTGAATGAAGTTGACCAACAAAACATGAAATATCTTGGGTTCATTCTGTCTGCAATGAAATACAAGTCAAAGTAAATTTAGAAATCGCTGCTTTTTTTTTTTTTAATTTGCATTTTCCATACCAGCCTTTCTCAACCGGGGGGCCGCGGCAACCTGGGGTCCCGTCAAAAAAATTATATATTCTAACATTGAAATAAATAAAATGAATTAAAATAAAAAAATTATAGTCACACTAATGCAGATCATCACCGCCTCATGCATCATCAAAATTTGTCTCACGGCCCCCTTTCCCATGTCACAACGTCACTGCCGGGGTCAGCGTATGGTCAACATGACTGCGTATATTTTATATGGGGGTGCCTTGAGAATAAGTCTGAAGGGTGCCGTGACTGAAAAAAGGTTGAAAAATGCTGTTCCATACCATCCCAACTTTTTCTGATTTGGGGTTGTACTTCTACCCTAAACAATATTCAGTCTTTATCTTGTATCCATATTTAATTAGCTCATTAGTGAAGTTTCAGTGCTTACAAGATGAAACATTTTTGCCTTACACCCTTTTTTTAAGTGTATTGGAACAAAGCACAGCATTTTTACTGCATCACTCTTTAACCCAGCCCATATGGTGCTGTTTCTGCAGCGCATGCACAAAGTTTCACAATGGAAATTTTTTTTTTTAAAGAATATTGTGAGGTAGCACTTGGCCAGTTCGCTGATGTGTGTGTGGGTGTCGAGTGGGAGAGACACATACAAGTAGGCTCACCACTCAATGACTCAATGATAAAGAATCACAAAAGTAGCCAATATTTGTACACGCGCGCACACACACACACATAGGCTACATGAAAAGCTAATCAATCACAAAACTTTACAGTTCATTGTTCCACTTCTAAATGTAGGCCAGGATAAGTTCACCAGTGTCTTTATCCGGCATGTGTAGATAAAAGCCGTCACTTTCATTCGGCTGTATCTCATTTCTCAAATCTAATTCACTTCCTTAATGCACTCTGTAGCCACTGGCTCCCATTTGGCAGTCGTCCAACCCCGAGCACTTCACTAATGAGACTCTCGGCTCTTAGAGCCCTCGAAAAAAGCTCTTTAAATATCTGTCCACTAGCTACCAAAAACTGATGCTAATTAGCAGCGAGTGGAGGCTGTGGAGGTGAGAACAGTTCTGTGGGCTCAAATAATTAGAGTTTTAATGCAGTTCAGTGCGTATGAGCATGGCTTTAAATGCCAATGTTTGAATATGGCAGTTAGCATTAGCAGCTATAGCATCTTGTCATGCTCACAGTCAGTTTAATGTTGTGTTATTGTTATTGGGAACTTAAGGTTAATACATTGGCAGCATGGTGATGATGATATATCAGGTGTCCCTGAGCTGCTCCAGGTCTTGACTTGATATATTGTGTCTTATTGGCTGAAATCACTCACATGGTTACCTGGAGTGCTTACACAAAGCTCATATAACATTACATCATGAACGAATGAAACAGCTGAGATCAAGCAGGAATCCAAAAACTGTCCATATGTGGTGTGTGCCGTGATCATGTGATGTGCTGTGGCTGATGGGCAGTGTAGTTCAGTGCCATTATCAGCACTACCTCAGAGTGCATGAGAAGTCCTTCAATACAGAGTCTTAAAAGAGCCAGCATGTGGAACAGCAGGCAAATGTACTGACCCGCAGTGCATCCTGGGAACTGAAGTCGGGCCATGCAGTTCAGTGCCATGAACCTGGAAATAGCCGCTCAGCTCCATGAGGCATGTAGCTCAATATTCAAGATGGGGGAGAGTTTATGACACTTGATTTCTAATAATTTTGATAAAATGAGACACATCAGATCATTTTATCTTTTTTTTAATTTACACATTATAATACTTGTTGATTATTGTGGCTTATTGTTGCATGCCTACTTACGACACATCGTATGACCTCAGATGACCCTCCCCCCACACACATGCACATAAAAAGACACCAGCATACTCTTCGATTCAGCTCACAGTTATTATTAAAATTACCATTGGCCTTAGCCTGAATTATAAACCCTCACACTAGTTTCAGCTCCAAGGCAAATGTAAATTCAAGCCAACTGCTGTCGCTTACACAAATAATGATCATTAGCAATGCAAAATCAATAGTGTTAACACACCAGTGCAGCTTTAATGAACACAGTTCATCTCGTCAGCTCAATACAACGATGCTAGCATCTGGTGAAGTAATCCTGGACTAATGTTTGGAAGTACACTAATATTTTAGATACTGATCATACCATTATTTTATCCTATTGTTTCCGCCTGCTCCTATTTCTACCTATGCCCTGTTAACTTGTGCCCCATATACACCCTCAGGGTGTGTTTTAGTATTGTTTTACCTCACTGATTTTTTTTTATTTGTTTATTTGAAGTGTAAAGAAGTGGATGTTTTCCCTCTCTAGAAACTCCTAAGATGGGTCGATGAGACTCTACTGGGTCCCCACATCACCTGCGGTTATTGTTCTCTCACAATCGTGCGCCTGTAAACAGGCTCTCTCCCATTGTTCTTCGCCTTGAGCTCTCTCTTGGGCTCAGGCTTTGGAGATATTTGACTCATTCAGAAAGTGAAGAATGAGGCCTGGGCTGCGGCTCATGCTCTTGTTAGTTCTAAGGGTAAACTGGATATTGAGGTACAGAAGTAGAGTAGTTGCGTATGTGTGTTGTTACATGCTCACAAGTTTGTTTGGTGTTTAAAGTTGTGAGTTTAGTAAAACATGTGGCAGAAAATTGTTTTGTATGGTGTTAGCAAAAAAAGTTTGAGGATGGAGGTAAAATTGATGGAATTCTGCTTTTTATCTGCGCAGATGGACTAAACAAGTTTTGAGATCTACATCAAAAATTGAGGATATAAAAGGTTTATTGCCTGTGAAGGAGTAAACGTTTACCTTGAGTGAAGAAGCTGTATGCTACTTGCTAATGTTGGAATGCTGAGATACATAAGTAATGAATGATGTGTGGCATGGTGATAGAGTAAAATTAATGAGTGATAGGGTGGTGTCATGAAACAGAGATACAATTAACTCCCTAATGTGAATAGACCAATCAAAGTCCAGAATTCAACAGCTCTGTGGTATCTATAGACCCTTTTCAGTCATGTGACCTTCGTAAACGCGACCGCCATTTTGGACATGTAGTGGACTTCGGCTCGAATCAGTTTGAATGCGAGGAAGGTGACAAACGAAAAACATAAAAGAAAAAGGAGCGAGATGCAGAAAACACCTTCACTATCCAGCGACGTAGGGCATTTACAGGGCGAGCAGAGGGAGAGATATTTGCAAAAATTGAGGTTAGCAGGCTTAGAGAACGACGTTTACCTGCTTCCACCAGGATTGTTCACTGACGTATAGAAGTACACGAAGCCCTCGTCTTTACCTGACTTCGGCTCACATGATCTGTATACCTATGTCATTAAAAACCCATCGCCATACACATACACGCCAACGTCCGAGGTTCCGGAGCGCGCTCCGGCTTGCTCCAGGAGTGCTCCGGCCGAGGTTCCGGAGCGCGCTCCGGCTTGCTCCAGGAGTGCTCCGGCCGAGGTTACGGAGCACGCTCCGGCTTGCTCCGGAGCAAGCCGGAGCGCACTGCTTAATTTGAGGGCAACCTCGGCCGGAGAGTGCTCCGGAACCTCGGCCGGAGCACTCCGGGAGCAAGCCGGCACGCGCTGCTTAATTTGAGGGGAACCTCGGCCGGAGCACTCCGGGAGCAAGCCGGCGTGCGCTGCTTAATTTGAGGGAGAGCAAGCCGGAGCGCGCTCCGGAACCTCGGACGTTGGCTCCGGCAGCTATTTATACTGGATCCGGTGTAAATAGCTGCCGGATCATAATTACAGTAAACTAGTAAATACAGTAAAGGAAAAACTTGAGACTGAAAGGTTTTAACAGTCATCCAAATGACTGAACGTAAACATTGCTACAGTAACATACCAGCTACTTGTTGACATTAGCTAGTCAACAATAGCTACTACAGAAGAACAAAGAGGTTACAATCGGTTATTTTAGCCTATTTGGTTACACACTCACCGCCACAGAATGTTAACACCAATGTAATGCCTTTTCTGGCTAATTTTATTCGTCTTACCTCCAACAAAGTGGTCACTACACAAGCGTTGGTATGCCGAGGGCTGCCAATCTGTTAATGGACGCTTTCCATCTTCTCCGTCGGGATCCGATAAAATGATAAACCTTGCCTTGTTTGTTGATGGTTACTACATCCAGGTGCACAACAATATAGTGGCATGATGGAAGTCTTGCTGAAAGTAAAAACTTTCTTTGCTGCCGTTCCTCAATGTTGGCTGTGGTAAACTACTGGTAGTACACGTCCAAAATGGTGGCCGCGTTTGTCGTGACGTCACGTGAAAAGGGTCCATACAGTGCAGTGGTTAAGTTTAGTATAGTTGTCCAAGATGAAGTGAATAAAATTTGTGCTCACTAGAAACAACACAGTGAATGAAGTTTGAGCTCAGTGTGAGCGTTGACATGAACAATGGGTTTGATATTAAAATAAATGATGTTTGGATCAAACATTTAAAATGGACTGAATGACTCAACTTTGAGTATGATGATGATGATAGTTTATTTCGAACATGTAAACAAACAATGAATAAACAAGCAGAAAACAAGTATACGTAAAAAGCCACTAAATTAGAAAATAAACCATAAATAATGTAGGTAATAATAATACAATATCAAAATCAAAACAAACAAGGACGCACTAAGCAGTTTTGAGTTTACATGTCCGAAAAGGAGTGGGCTGAATTATTTAGTCAATATAAATTGATTATACACACACACACACACACACACACACACACACACATATATATACACATTATATATATATATATATATATATATATATATATATATATATATATATATATATATATATATATATACACATTATATATATATATATATATATATATATATATATATATATATATACACACAACCCCGATTCCAAAAAAGTTGGGACAAAGTAGAAATTGTAAATAAAAATGGAATGCAATGATGTGGAAGTTTAAAAACTCCATATTTTATTCAGAATAGAACAGATGACATATCAAATGTTTAAACTGAGAAAATGTATCATTTAAAGAGAAAAATTAGGTGATTTTAAATTTCATGACAACAACACACCTCAAAAAAGTTGGGACAAGGCCATGCTTACCACTGTGAGACATCCCCTTTTCTCTTTACAACAGTCTGTAAACTTCTGGGGACTGAGGAGACAAGTTGCTCAAGTTTAGGGATAGGAATGTTAACCCATTCTTGTCTAATTTAGGATTCTAGTTGCTCAACTGTCTTAGGTCTTTTTTGTTGTATCTTCCATTTTATGATGCACCAAATGTTTTCTATGGGTGAAAGATCTGGACTGCATGCTGGCCAGTTCAATACCTGGACCCTTCTTCTACGCAGCCATGATGCTGTAATTGATGCAGTATGTTGTTTGGCATTGTCATGTTGGAAAATGCAAGGTCTTCCCTGAAAGAGATGTCGTCTGGATGGGAGCATATGTTGCTCTAGAAACCTTTCAGCATTGATGGTGTCTTTCCAGATGTGTAAGCTGCCCATGCCACACACACTAATGCAACCCCATACCATCAGAGATGCAGGCTTCTGAACTGAGCACTGATAACTTGGGTCGTCCTTCTCGTCTTTAGTCCGAATGACACGGCGTCCCTGATTTCCATAAAGAACTTCAAATTTTGATTCATCTGACCACAGCACAGTTTTCCACTTTGCCACAGTCCATTTTAAATGAGTCTTGGCCCAGAGAAGACGTCTGCACTTCTGGATCATGTTTAAATACGGCTTCTTCTTTGAACTATAGAGTTTTAGCTGGCAACGGCGGATGGCACGGTGAATTGTGTTCACAGATAATGTTCTCTGGAAATATTCCTGAGCCCATTTTGTGATTTCCAATACAGAAGCATACCTGTATGTGATGCAGTGCCATCTAAGGGCCCGAAGATCACAGGCACCCAGTATGGTTTTCCGGCCTTGACCCTTACTCACAGAGATTCTTCCAGATTCTCTGAATCTTTTGATGATATTATGCACTGTAGATGATGATGTGTTCAAACTCTTTGCAATTTTACACTGTCGAACTCCTGTCTGATATTGCTCCACTATTTGTCGGCACAGAATTAGGGGGATTGGTGATCCTGTTCCCATCTTTACTTCTGAGAGCCGCTGCCACTCCAAGATGCTCTTTTTATACCCAGTCATGTTAATGACCTATTGCCAATTGACTTAATGAGTTGCAATTTGGTCCTCCAGCTGTTCCTTTTTTGTACCTTTAACTTTTCCAGCTTCTTATTGCCCCTGTCCCAACTTTTCTGAGATGTGTTGCTGTCATGAAATTTCAAATGAGCCAATATTTAGCATGAAATTTCAAAAGGTCCACTTTCGACATTTGATATGTTGTCTATGTGAATACAATATCAGTTTTTGAGATTTGTAAATTATTGCATTCCATTTTTATTTACAATTTGTACTTTGTCCCAACTTTTTTTGGAATCGGGGTTGTACACTGTATATTACTTATTACTTCAACTATTCAGATATCAGTTCTCTTTGACTATATCTCATCTCATTATCTCTAGCCTCTTTATCCTGTTCTACAGGGTTGCAGGCAAGCTGAAGCCTATCCCAGCTGACTACGGGCGAAAGGCAGGGTACACCCTGGACAAGTCGCCAGGTCATCACAGGGCTGACACATAGACACAGACAACCATTCACACTCACATTCACACCTACGGTCAATTTAGAGTCACCAGTTAACCTAACCTGCATGTCTTTGGACTGTAGGGGAAACCGGAGCACCCGGAGGAAACCCACGCGGACACAGGGAGAACATGCAAACTCCGCACAGAAAGGCCCTCGTCGGCCACGGGGCTCGAACCCGGACCTTCTTACTGTGAGGCGACAGCGCTAACCACTACACCACTGTGCTGCCTATGACTATATCATATAATTAATTATATATGTATATCCATATGTCTGCACATAATTTTACTACTAATACCACGCTCACAATGGAGAAGAACAAGATAAAAACAAAACAAATAGATGATGACTTAAAAAGAACAAAATTAAAAAATACACAGTCAACAGACAGTTATGATTAATCCCCTTCATCCTTATACCTTGTGAAAATCAAATTTTTGTACATCTTTTTAAACCGCTTCATGTCTGGATATCCCTTGAGCTCCTCATTTAAACTGTTCCACCTCTTCACCCCACAAACAGAAATACAAAAACTTTTCTTGGTTGTGCGCACCCTATAATTTTAAAATTTAAATAAACCCCTTAAATTATAACTCTCAGTGAACAGTTTTTGAATATTATGTGGTAGTTGATTATTGTTTGCTTTGAATAATATTTGTGCCATTTGATAGTCCACCAGATCTGCAAATTTCACTCTTTCTGACTGTAAGAATAATATATTTGTATGATACTGATAACCAGCCTTGTGTATCCTCCTTATTAGTCTTTTTTGGAGAATGAATAATGAATGTATTGTATTTTTGTAATTATTGCCCCATACCTCTGCACAGTAACTTGAATAAGGTGAAACCAGGGAACAGTAAAGAATCCGCAGTGAATTGTGATCTACAACCCCAATTCCAAAAAAGTTGGTATGCTATGTAAACTGTAAATAAAAATAGAATGTGATAATTTGCAAATCATGGAAACCCTATATTTCATTGAAAATAGTACAAAGACAACATATCAAATGTTAAAACTGAGAAATTTTATTGTTTTTTGAAAAATGTATGCTCATTCTGAATTTGATGTCAGCAACACGTTTCAGATAAGTTGGGACAGGGGTAACAAAAGACTGGAAAGTGTAATGCTAAACAAACAAAAAACCCTAATTTGGTTAATTGGCAACAGGTCAGTAACAAGATTGGGTATAAAAAGAGCATCCCAGAGAGGCGGAGTCTCGCAGAAGTAAAGATGAGGAGGGGTTCACTGCTCTGTGAAAGACTGTATGGGCAAACAGTGCAACAATTTAAGAATAACGTTCCTCAATATTAAATTGCAAATAATTTGGGGATTACATCATCTATGGCACATAATATCATTAAAAGATTCAGAGAATCTGGAGAAATCTCTGTATGCAAGAGACAAGGCTGAAAACTGACATTGGATGCCTGCGATCTTCAGGCCCTCAGGCGACACTGCATTAAAAGCAGACACATGTCTGTAGTGGAAATCACTGTACTGTATGGCTCAGGAACACTTCAGAAAACCATCGTCTGTGAAAACAGTTCATTACTGCATCCACAAATGCAAGGTAAAACCAGATATAAACAACATCCAGAAACACCGCCACCCTCTCTGGGCCAGAGCTCTTTTATGATGGACTGAGGCGAAGTGGAAAATTGTCCCCGAGGTCTGATGAATCAAAGGTAGAAATTCTTTTTAGAAATCATGGACATCACGTCCTCCAGGCTAAAGAGGAGAGGGACCATCCGACTTGTTATCAGTGCACAGTTCAAGAGCCAGCATCTGTGATGGTATGAGGGTGCATTAGTGCACATGACATGGGTAGCTTGTACATCTGGGAAGGCATCATTAATGCTGAATGATGTATACACATTTCAGAGCAATATGCTGCCATCCAGACAAAATATTTTTCAGGGAAGGCCTTCCTTCTTTCAGCAAAACAATGCCAAACCGCTTTCTGCACATATTAAAACTGCATGGCACTGTAATAAGAGTCCAGGTGCTAAACTGGCCTGCTTGGAGTCCAGACCTGTCTCCCATTTAAAACATTTGGCACATTATGAAGTGCAAAATACAGTAAAGGAGACCCCGAACTGTTGAGCAACTGAAATTGCATATCAGGCAAGAATGGGACATTTCTCTTTCCAAACTATAGCAATTGGTCTCCTCAGTTCACAGACGTTTACAGAGTGTTGTTAATAGTAGAGGTGATGCAACACAGTGGTAAACATGCCCCTGTCCCAACTTTTTTGAAATGTGTTACTGACATCAAATTCAAAATAAGCATATATTTTCAAAGAACAATAAAGTATCTCAGTTTCAACATTTGATATGTTGCCCTTGTACTATTGTCAATGAAATATAGGGTTTCTGAGATTTGCAGATGATCACAATCTGTTTTTATTTACAGTTTGCACAGCATCCCAACTTTTTGGTATTGGGGTTGTAGACACTGTTTGACTTTGTTTAATATTGCAATACTTCTTGATATTTTGGATTGTATGTTTTTTATATGTGGTTTCCAGCTGAGTTTTTCATCAGTAGTTCTCATCTCATCTCATTATCTGCAGCCGCTTTATCCTGTTCTACAGGGTCGCAGGCAAGCTGGAGCCTATCCCAGCTGACTACGGGCGAAAGGCGGGGTACACCCTGGACAAGTCGCCAGGTCATCACAGGGCTGACACATAGACACAGACAACCATTCACACTCGCACCTATGGTCAATTTAGAGTCATCAGTTAACCTAACCTGCATGTCTTTGGACTGTGGGGGAAACCGGAGCACCCGGAGGAAACCCACGCGGACATGGGGAGAACATGCAAACTCCACACAGAAAGGCCCTCGCCGGCCACGGGGCTCAAACCCGGACCTTCTTGCTGTGAGGCGACAGCACTAACCACTACACCACCGTGCCGCCCCTCATCAGTAGTTGTTCCAAGAAATTTGATTTCCTTAACTCTTTTTATAATAACCCCATCTATTTGAATATTTATTTGTGTGTTTGTTTTGTTGTTGCCAAATAGTATTACTTTGGATTTGTTCAAATTTAATGATAATTTGTTACTGTTGAACCATATTATTAATTTACTTATTACTGTTGTGATCTCCTGCAATATTTCCATTAAATTATCACCAGAAAAGAGGATATTTGTATTGTCAGCAAACAAGACAAGCTTCATTACTTTAGATACACTACATATGTCGTTGATATATAGTATAAAAAACTTTGGTCCTAACACTGACCCCTGGGGAACACCACAAGTTATGTCCAAACATGAGGAAGAATAATCTTCCAGCTTCACAAACTGTCTCCTGTTACGTAAGTAGCTTTTAACCCAGTTTAAAACTATACCCCTGATGCTATATCTTTCCAGGTTTTTTTAATTAATATGTCATGATTTATTGCATTAAATGCTTTCTTTAAATCACTGAATATTCCAACTGCATGTTTTTTCTGCTCTATGGAATTGGTGATTTCTTCAACTAATTCTATTAAAGCCAGTGATGTTGATCTATATGCTCTAAATCCATATTGACTGTCACTAAGTAGTTTGTTTGTCAATGAATTTATCCAATTGGTTATTGAAAAGGGGCGGCACGGTGGTGTAGTGGTTAGCGCTGTCGCCTCACAGCAAGAAGGTCCGGGTTCGAGCCCCGTGGCCGGCGAGGGCCTTTCTGTGCGGAGTTTGCATGTTCTCCCCGTGTCCGCGTGGGTTTCCTCCGGGTGCTCCGGTTTCCCCCACAGTCTAAAGACATGCAGGTTAGGTTAACTGGTGACTCTAAATTGACCGTAGGTGTGAATGTGAGTGTGAATGGTTGTCTGTGTCTATGTGTCAGCCCTGTGATGACCTGGCAACTTGTCCAGGGTGTACCCCGCCTTTCGCCCGTAGTCAGCTGGGATAGGCTCCAGCTTGCCTGCGACCCTGTAGAACAGGATAAAGCGGCTAGAGATAATGAGATGAGATGAGATGGTTATTGAAAAGTTTTTCAAGAATTTTGGAGAACTGTGGAAGTAGTGAGACAGGTCTGTAGTTTGTGAAGCAGTGTTTGCTCCCAGATTTGTACAGCAGAATGGCTTTTGCTGTTTTCATTCTGTTTGGAAATGTACCGGTTAGAAATGACAAATTACATATATGTGAATGGTTTGGATATTCCATCAATAACATTTTTCAATATCGTCATGTCAGTGTCATCACAGTCGGTAGATTTTTTGTTCATACATTTCCCAACAATCTCAACAATTTTATTTTTCTTCCACTTGTAACGCCCTTTAGTTACACACACAGTGTAATCCCTAATATTTCCAGTTTAACCATGTTGAGCTATACAGTCTGAATGAGTTTGTAGTTCCTTATTTTCACCAGCAGGGTGCGCATTCACTCGCACAAGCGCCACCCGCGCTCTTAGTTCTTAGCAGACAGCAGGTTGTGTTGATAGCTAGATGAAGAGTGATTAAAACTTTATTTCGTGTTGAGTTAATTATCCCGGAAGGTATCCGCACCCGTGAGGAGGTTTTTGGGTTGCTGGACATCGCTGTGATATTGTGTTTTGTCAAGAGAAAACTCCGGTGAGTAATAGTCATTAGCGCTTAGCATAATATGCTAGCTGCTGCCGACGACGACGGCTAATTGCTCACTCATTTCATGGAAAAAAAAAAATATCTTTGTGTTATGCTTCGGAGATCATGTTTAAAGCCAGCCGGAGACAGATGAATGTATATGTGTGAATTGAGGATGTGTTTCATGGTATTTTAATGGAAAATTGTCTGTGCTAATCGAACTATTACTGTTAGCAACGGTGCTATTGCTATATGCTAGCTAAAACACATGCAGCAGTGTGCATTTGAGTTATTGCGAGACAGTAATTAATTTAATCATTCTCAAACATGATTGGAATGTTATTTAATTCATAATTTGTACATTATGTGGTGGGAAAAGCTAAAAAACACAGGATAATTCATATGCACACCATTTTGTGTGTTGACTGTTTGAAAATTCATTTTATAGCTGTATATGATACGTTGTCAGTGTGAATGGTTCATGTTCGCTGATTTAAGATTAAAAAGAGAATAAATACTGTACAGTTGATTTTGAAAAAATGTCTAAATAGAGAAAAGGAGATTGATAAGAGATTATAAAAACTGCTGCTCTATGCAGGTTTTTTTTTTTTTTTTGGTTGTGTATTGGCCCTTTTCCACTACCCTTTTTCAGCTCGCTTCAGCTCACTTCAGCTCACTTCAGCCCGACACGGCTCGCGTTTCGACTACCAAAAACCAGCACGACTCAGCTCGTTTCAGCCCTGCTTAGCCCCTAAAACTCGCACCGTTTTGGAGTGGGGCTGAAGCGAGCCAAGCCGTGCCGAGTGAGGCTGGGGGCGTGAGCAGACACTCCCCTGTGCACTGATTGGTGAGGAGGAGTGTCCTCACATGCCCACACACGCCCCGCGAGCGCGCTGGGATCTGTAAACACCGCAAACCCGGAAGGAGAAGAATTACGAGAATTTCTGAAGCCTTATGCGCCTCGTCTCATCTATACGCTCTTGCCAGTATCTGTCCGCGTTGTCGGTGACAACAAGCCACAGCACCAAGACCAGCAACACTAACAACTCCATGTCCTCCATGTTTATTGTTTACTATTCGGGTCGTGAGACTACCGCTTAAAAGATCACTGATGTCACTGTTTGCGCTGCTTAACGACATGTCCACCCACTTTCGGTAACTTCTCCCAATGTGTCCACCCACTTCCAGCCAGCACGGTTCAGCGCGGTTGTAGTCGAAATGCAACTCCAACAGCCCCGCTCAGCCCGACTCAGCACGGCACGGCTCAGCCCAACTCAGCCGCGTTTGTAGTGGAAAAGCGGCATATGAGTCGATTGGGGTGGCGAGCCAGAGCCCAGACCCGAGGGACGTGGAGCAGGACACCGGCTTACATGCGTAGAGGGTGTGACGTCGGAGGCAGCTTCATTGTGCATCTGGAGAAAGCACATCATACAGATAAGATACAAAATCACGCTACCCGGGTAGATGAACAAGTATATGAACAATTAAACAGTTGTACATTGAAGGACTAATACACACACCCCCACACTGGATACGGACGAACTGAGGACACTGACTAATCTGTACAACTGACTTCATTGGACTTTTTGTTTATTATTTTGGGCCCATTTTTCAATTTTATTTGCACTTTGAACAGTATTACTACTTTTCTTTTTTTTCCATATTGTGCATCTGTTTTGTTGTTTACAACTGAGCCTGTTTAATAGTATATCTCAAGTTGGTTACTGGGTTTTGATGGAGAAATATAAATTCAGTCATTAACTGAACTCTTCAGTTTGGTGCAACTGAAGAGTGGCTTTTCTGCCAATAAAGAATATATCTTTGTTACCGTTTTCAAACTGTTGTCCGTGTCACGTTATATATCCTCCTTGAGTGAAACTATATCTTCTGATTTGGCCTAAATTGAAAGTACATGACAGTCACCTTAGCTCATGTACAATAGACAGTGTTACACATTGCTGTGAGGAACATTGAAAAAGGATTATTATCTATCAAATTGCCCAGATTTTCAACAGATGTTCCTGGATCCGGGATTTGTTCTGCTAAGACTGGTCCTATGTTTACAAAGTAATGGTTGAAGCTATTAACTACCACATCCATATTATATTCATCTTTGTCATTATTAAGAAAGTACCTTGGATAATTTATATTTCTTGACCCATTTTTTATAATACTGTTCAAAGTGCTCCAAATTACTCTGATATTTCTGTTTTCGTTTAATAATTTCTTATATTCTTTCTTAGCAGCCCTTATAATATTAGTTAATTTATTTTTATATTTTTTATATCTATCCTGTGCCTCTTTAGTTTTCTGCTTTATGAACCCTCTATACGATGTATTTTTCTTTTTACAGACATTTTGTAAACCCCTTGTAATCCATGGACATACTGTATGTTTTACTTTTTTACTGTATTGAACAATTGGACAATTATTATATAATGATGTAAATATCCTCAAGAATTCCTCATATGCTTTATTTATGTCTTTTAGTCGGTATATTTCATCCCAATTTTGTGCCAGCAAGTCATTTCTAAAAGTGTTCATTGGTTCCTCTGATCTAAGTCATCTGAAAAGTTTTGTGTTTTCTGGTTTATTATTCCCAAATTTTGTTTCATAAACTGAGAAAACTGGTAAATTATCACTATCATTTCTCAATAGTCCACTTACTAAATTGTCATTAAAACTGTTAGTGAATATATTGTCTATGAGGGTGGCTCCGTGTGAGGTGATTCTGCTGGGTCTAGTAATTTTTGGGAATAAGGCCATACTGTACATTGTGTTGATTAAAATTGTCTGTCATTTTGTGTTTATTTGAATTGAGCAGGTCAATATTGACGTCTCCACATATGAAGACTGTTTTGTGACCTCCTTTTGAAAACATTTCCTCTATCCAGTTATTGAAGACCTCAATACTAGAGTCTGGAGCTCTGTATGTATATACACACAACTAACAATTACATTTTATGTTTCTCTCTGCAAATTTCAACTGTTATGCATTCTAGTGTGTTGTCAATTACTGTTGATATACTTTCCATTACATTGAATTTCAAGGCCCTATCCACAAATATGGCCACTCCCCCTCCACTCTTGTTTTGTCTATTTATGTAGTTGAATTCATAGCCCTCCAGCTCAAAGTTCGTGCCTTTGACGTTATGTATCCAAGTTTCAGATATTGCTATGATGCTGAACGGATGTGAAAACTGATGTAGATATTCCTTGATGAGATTGAAATTTGCATACATGCTTCTGCTATTGAAGTGGATAATTAAGAGTTTGCCATCTGCTTTAATGCTCAACTGAACTGTTCATCAGTGTAATAACAGCAGTTGTTGTTAATGGCAGAGAAGAAATTATTGTCCGGGTCTATGTCATATTCCAAATCCTGTGATTTGTAATCGGTGTACTCAAACGATTTTAATTCCAGTAAATCCTGTTCCGTAATCCTCTGAGATATGTGGCTTATGGTCCTGCTCATGATGGTCACTGATACTTTTCCAGGTCCTCGATGTTCTTAACAACCAATACTTTGGCCTCCTCAGGTGTACCATTTAGCTTAATAAACACCTTACAGTTTGTAGTCCAAGTGTTCTGAATTTTCCTCTGTTTCTTTAAGACACTTGCACTCCTGGTTATATCCGCATTTTGTTTGGTCAGATGCTCGTTTATGTAGACGTTGGATCCCTTTAGCTTGTACCCTTGCTTTAATAGTGCGGTCTTATGTTTCTTCTTGACAAACCTCATGATGATGGTCTGCTTGTCGTTGGTGTTCCTCCTTGATAGCGGGTGGCAAGCCTTGATGTTATCGCAGTCCAGGCGAATTCCCTTGGACTGCAGGAAAGCAGCTACCTGCTGCTCCGTGGAGCTCACATCCAGCTCCCCCATTGATGGCGGTCACCGCCCGAGCGTATGACCGAGGTTTTACCTGGAGCCCGGTGATGACAACGTCGTTCATTCTGGAGTATTGCTCCAGGTCGGCCACTCGGCTTTCCAGGTAGACAATCCACTTGTCTTTCTCTGCATTCTGGATCCGCAGCATTTTCACTTCCTCCACCAAGTCCAATATGCTCTTCTGCTGCAGCCTGACAGCAGAAACTTCTTCAGTTATGAAGTCGAGTGACTTTGTCATCGACTTCCTCAGCAGTGGGGATCTTCTTTGGACCCATGTAGCCTGGTAGCAAGTTGCTGGGACAGCCAGATTTCGCTGGTCAGCTGTTAGCGACATCCAACTTTCAATATAAAATGAACAGTGTCTGAATTTGATGTCTTAAATGAAATTAATGATGTTTAGTTTTGATGTCCAACACAGACGAAGTGATGGTTGAATGACTTTTAGGTTAGACATCCAAAATAATTCTGTGTGTCTGCACTTAAATCCTGACTTTGATCAATGTAAATTTTCAAAGTATAGGCCAATATCATTCCCACTACACCACCTACCTCCATTTCAGAAAAGGCTTCGGCCAAGCCCATACCTGCATGACAACCCCAACCAGGGCATCAACCTCACCACAACACAAAAAAGTGCTGGTCAATGTAGTAAATGATGCACTACTGTCCATGAAAAGGAGTATGCCACCCCACCTGTGCCACTGATTTACATTACACCCTCTGCAGCCTATACTACCACTGGTCACAGTATGTATAGGTAGACCAAAACTCTTGCTTGAGAAAAGGAAACAGCCCCCTCCCAGCCCAAGTCTCTTCCGACCAACTGCCACCAGCCTGTAAATGCCAATGGTGTCCTTTGTATGTCTCCAAAAATTGTTTAGGCTACCATGTATAAAGCATGTACATTTACAATCTGGCGTGTGTGCGCGCGTGTGTGTGAACTTTAAATATTTATTATTTCCTTTTTTTTCATACCACATAGAAAGTAAGACACTTTTCTACTATGAGAGAGAAAAAGCAGCAGCTTTTGGTTTATTACAATGATGCAAGTTGTCAGAAATGACAATGCGGCAGTGTTACCTAGTTTTATTAAACACTCATCAAAATGAAGATGAACTCAAAGCTTATGAAACCAGCAGAAGAAGGTGAAATACTTCCAGAACTTTTTTCATTATTGAATGTGAAAGAGTTTAGTAATCACCTGGGTGAATTAAGTGGAGCTTTTCACTCTGTTCTCATTTATCCTTTTTTATTCTATTCAGATAATTTCTTTTGCAAGGTGCAGATAACTTTCCTTTTTACTGTTTTAGCACTGCACAAAACTGTGGAGTTGTAGCTTGAAGCTAAAAGCATCTTAATTTTTTTATTTTTTGCCTGTTGTGATATTTGAGTTACATTTAATTTTACATTGATTTGTATTGAAAAATACAGTCACAGAAACAAAAAAAATACTGGTTCTTTTTTCTTTAAACATCTTCATAAATTCTATGTTTCTATATCGACACAGTCATAATATTAACATGCTAACCACAAACTAGCATTATTCTAAACATACTAACCACAATCTAGCATTATATTAAACAAGCTAACCACAAAAGGACATTAGGATAAACAACATGAAACATAACTAGCATCATAGTAAATTAGGTAAAATGTGTAATAACTAGGAATGACAGAATATTTGAAGGTGAATAGTTTGAGTGGGCAATTTCGGACTGTTGTGAGCAAGTAAGTGTTCGGGTGCTTTTTAAATAAAACAGGTTCTCGACTATATTAGGTGGCAGTCTAATTACAGGTGAGGAAAGCTGTGTTAGTGGAGATCCTGTGATATCAGTGTGACACACCACTGAGGCGAATCGTTCTGAGAAATTGGTTTCAGAAATACACAAATGCATGTACGTGTCTCTTACGCCATCATCTTTTTTTTCATTTCCGTTTCCGGTTGAGAGTACGCCATGTGCATTCTGGCTGCCGCTTCTCACCGGAGCTTTTTTTTATTTTATTTCATTTTCTCTCCTTTTTTATTTTTTCTGTGTGTTTGTGTAGTTTGATGTTTGAGTGTTTTTGTCCTCTGGTTGTGGTGTAGCTCCGGACCCAGTTTTGGGCGTCGGTTCCCTCCAGGCCTTGGGTCGCTGTGGGTGATGCTTGTGCTCCCAGCTATGGACTGCAGTGAGCTCATTGCTCATTTTAACATCGTGGTTGTCCAGCGCTCTGTGCTTTAATGCTTGGCGTGATGTTCCGAGCGATGTTGTTCTGTGGCGTCGCGGCGGCTGTGCAGGCGGTTTGGGACATACCAGCGCTCTGTGTGGCGGTGCTTCTGTGCTCGCTTTGTGGATCCATGGCGTGGTGTTCGAGCGATGTTGCTGGCGGCGTCATGGTGGCTGTGCTGGCAGTGTGGGACTTGTTTTCGTGCGCCTTTTGGTAGGACTGTGGCTGCTACACCACTGGAATGACATCCTGACCCCTATTTGGTGGACTTTTTTTTTTTTTGTCTATAATTGTAAAGCGACCTTGGGTTTTGAGAAAGGTGCTATATAAATTGAACTTATTATTATTATTATTATTATTATTATTATTATTATTATTTATTATTATTATTATCGCTTGTTTCTCTTTTCAAAGTGAACAGAGAAGTAAAATTCTGGCTGAAGGACATCTGAGCTTCATTATTCTAATGCAGACCTGGGCATTTTACGGCCCGCGGGCCGCATCCGGCCCTTTGGTTCATTCTGACCGGCCCACATAAGGTTAATTAGAAATTACAAAATAAACGTATTTTCTAATTTTACCTCATGCATGGACTGAATGTGTATTGCTTTTATTTTGAAGTTGTGTTCAACAAAAACGCAATGCGCGGGACATGAACATGACATGAAATCCCACGAAACCTAATCCCGCGATAACTACTTCCGTAATTTGTCCAGACCAACCACAAACTTGTACCTCATCCTTCAAACGGTTCAGCCAATCACATAGTGTGACGTCACTAGCAAGTGCCGGAGCCTGAGCCGATCTGTAGATCTGATACCTACACCGAATTGACACGGCATCGTTATTATAATATGATGTATCTTGTTTGATATGTGGAGTCGAAAGACAATATTGTGATGTCTTTATTGTGTTTTGGGGTGAATGTGACTGAAAAAAAAAATGGTACAAACGTTCACATTTTGTTAACCATTGTTTTGGGAAATTTGATTGAATAAATGACTTTTTTTTGTAAGGCAACCTCGTTTTTTCCATACTCTTACCAGTCTTAGCAGCTTGTAAAAACAATGTTATTTACTGCTTTATATAAAGAAATACAATTAATATTATGCAGAATTTAGTTCAGCCTTTTGGTCCGGCCCGCCACAAAATTTTCTGTTTCTCATGTGGCCCCATGGAAAAAATAATTGCCCACCCCTGGTCTAATGTATTGTGCAGAAAGCTATTGACTTGGGGGGTGAATACTTATGCACACTCCAGATTTCTGTTTTTTTTTTTCATCTTAATTATTGTTTGTGTCACGATTAAAAAAAAAAATGTGCACCTTTTAAAGTTGTAGGCATGTTGTGTAAATCAAATGGTGCTCACCCCCCAAAAATCCATTTTAATTCCAGCTTGTAATGCAACAAAACAGGACAAACACCAAGGGGGTTGAATACTTTTGCAAGGCACTGTGTGTGTGTATATAATATCGTGGCAGCAGGGGCATGGCTGAGCATACTAATGTACTCCTGGGTTTCGGCACCACTGTAGAAACTGCCTGGATGTGGGTGGAGCACAGAAGTACGGCAGGCTGTTATTTGCTTATGAGTTTTCTTTATTTTGCTTTTCAGCACAACTCTGTTTGTCGGGGACACAGATTATACAGTGTTTCCCACAGACCAGGTAGCAATTTGTGGTGCTCCACTGTGCCGATGAGGGAATCGTGCTCGGTGGTGTCGTGGCGGTCGGTTTACAGCGAAGTGTTTACAGCGGGCAGTGTTGAAACACACAGTATGTTTCTTCAGAGTCACCTGCTGGGACTATTTTAAAGCTACAAGAAGCATTTGAGATTATTCAGTTCAATCTAAATTCTTTTAAGTTCTTTAAGAGAAGACAGCTAAAACAATTTTTACCAGAACCCTGCCTGGTTTCATTCCTCAACCCAACTTTACATTACAGGGCAGGCCATTAGTTTGCTGGGCTTGATGTTGGTGGAAAACCTGTCTTTTAAATTTATGAAAATTACTCACCAAAATTGAGGTTAAAGTTTAGTTTTTACCTTAGTTTTTTGCCTTTTTGGTGGCAATCTTTCAATCATTCTTTAGTTGACATTCAAGGAATAAATTGCAAAAAACAAGCTGGAGGTTTTTATTTTAAATATTGAACTCAAAACTTACCTCAGCCAATACTAAAATGAAATAAATAGTATAATGTAACAACAAAATAATAATAAAATAAAATATCATAATTAGATGTAAGAAACCACGTAAGGTAACACCAAGGCAACTAACAATAATGAAAAAGCATTACCCTAATTGGTGCAAAGCCTGCATGCCCTATCAGAACATTTAATTCTGTGTGGCTTCCTGAAAAAACCTCCACTGCCCTATCGTAAGGGAAGTCATTGGGTTCGGGACCATTTATGGAGATTCATAAGCAGGCTGCCAGGTGTTCCCCTTGGAGCCTATTCCTTAGGTCTGTTTTAATCTGTGGATAAAGTAAATTTTCTTCATCAAAGCACTAAAAATTTCCATTACATCAAAAAACAAAGGAATACTGAATTTCTATGTGCTTACCCTATTCATAGCTGAGAAATCCTGCTCGCAATTCAGAAAAAAACTTTTCAATACTCATCTGGGTTAAAGCAGCAACCATTGAGAGTCAATGAAATTATAATAGTCAAATAAATACGAAGTTATTATTAGGCTATGGGCATCCTACAGTAGCCTATCTCAACTACTGCATTGTTTCTTAAAATATTCAGATTTTATGCTTCAGAAAGCATCAACTAGGCATCCCCGCGAGTATAACATCATTTTATTTAGGCTAGTGGGAAATCCTTATTTATTGTGAATGTCAAGCCATTGTTAATAACTTGCATGAATGCTGAAGCGGGATAAACGGGATAATGCAATAAGGCCGGTTCCTCACGTCAAGCTGCTACTGTCTGCATCAAAATTGGTTTATAGCCTGACTCAGCGATGTCCGTTTCATGTAAGCCAAGAAGGCTATGATAAAGCTCATCACGAGCATGACGTAGGCTACCTTTTAAAATAAGGGGTCGGAAGGCGAATCGGGAAGGCTGCGTTATTTTTAATTAGCCTAACAGGCCTATTTGCAGTCCGGTGTCACGGTCTGAATTTACCACCAGTCTGAATTTACCAGGTAAGTTTATACTGTAGCAGCCACGGTCTAACCCTACCACAGTATAAATTTACCAACTTGGTATAATTGGGCCTAGTCTGAATTTACCAGCCTAATATGAGATTTATGTTCATACTTTTATTTGCACTTTATCTTGATGAATATTGATTTGTTTAAGTAAGACTCCTCATGATTATAATAATTTAGTTATTCTTTCAAATTTACCAACTTGGTATAATTAGACTGCTGTCAGGCCTAGTCAGAATTTACCAGCCCAATATGATAGATTTAGGATCACACTTGATCCACAAATACATTTTCACTTTATCTTGATGAGTATTGATTTGTTTGAGTGAGACTCATCATTATTATTATTATTATTATTATTAGGATGCAGTGCTGCAGCACAGCAACTATTGTTCTTCTACGTATTTCTTCTTCTTAATCTTATTATTCCTACACAAATTTCGATTTCGATTAACTCAATAACCGTACGTCGCACACAGACAAACAATATATCAAAACGTGCGGCTCGATCGGACTCGCTATGCTATTACTTTTCTCTACAGAATACGATTTTTTCGCGACGTAGTCGTGAAAAAATCATCGAAAAAAACCCATTCATTTCTATGGAATTAATTGAAAAAAAAGCACTTTTTCAACGTTTTTCAAACGTCCGCTGCTCTGGCATGCTTTCACCTAGAGACGTGATTCAAACTCTAAAATGTAGGAAAACTTCTCCTCTGTGGATCTGGCATTCAACTTTTCTGCTAGGTTCTACACTTTCGGATCAGTCCCGGCTCAAACGCCATGTGGGTTCCGGGAGAAAATCCGGCTTTTGAATGGGTGTCTATTGCGTTACACACCAGTGCAGCTCGTTAAGTCAGAGTGGAGACAGCTTGGAAAAAAAGGTCAAACTTTCTCGCTTAAACTGTGTTTTCAGCCACAAATTTCACTCTACAGACATGATTTTCTCAAAAGTAGTAGTAAAACTTGTCCTGATTCACACAATGTGTCTACCTAAACGATAGGATTTACAGTTTTTGAATGACAAACTTCAAACTGAGGACAGGGCAGCTGACAGGCCTCATTGACACCCATTATAAACGTGACAGAAAAGTCACTTGTTTTTAAATCGCTCTAGTGTCGTTATTTTTAACACTACAGACAAAAAAAATACATCATTTTATTCAGGAGACCCTTCTAGCGCTCACTGTGAAAGAATTTTGTGAATAGCTGCTTCCGTTGTCGAGTTATTTGTCATTGTTCGAGGCCTGGTCCTTCATAAAAAACAGTAGAAAACTCCAGCCCTTGTGTGTCTTAGCTCATTGACACCCATTATAAAAGTGACAAAGTCTCTAATTTTCAACACTACAGACAAAAAATTACATCAGTCTATTCAGGAGACCCTTCTAGCGCTCACTGTGAAAGAATTTTGTGAATTTCTTTTTTTTGTGAAAAAAAAAAAAAACAGCCTCGGTCGGCATGACACTTCACCTTAGCCGCCCACTTTATTAGGAACACTTCTGTTCGTACATACAAACTACAAACACTCTTCTTAGAGTTTAGAGTTTATTTTTAAAAGGGACAGTGCACAAATTAAACATTATCCTTGTGGTAAGGACAGATGTCTGTCCCAGGTTATAGCAGTACATGCTAATTTCCACCTGTAGTCACTTTTTGTTTATACTCTTGAATAGCTCTTCTTCATGACTGCTGCTGTCTCAAGCACACACATAATCATTGCATTGAAACATCATTGCAGGTCACACATTCACGGCCAGCAAACATTTCTATGGAATTAATTGAAAAAAGCACTTTTTCAACGTTTTTCAAACGTCCGCTGCTCTGGCATGCTTTCACCTAGAGATGTGATTCAAACTCTAAAACGTAGGAAAACTTCTCCTCTGTGGATCTGGCATTCAACTTTTCTGCTAGATTCTACACTTTTGGATCAGTCCCGGCTCAAACGCCATGTGGGTTCCGGGAGAAAATCCGGCTTTTGAATGGGTGTCTATTGCGTTACACACCAGTGAAGCTCGTTACCTTAGAGTGTAGACAGCTTGAAAAAAAAGCTCAAACTTTCTCGCTTAAACTGTGTTTTCAGCCACAAATTTCACTCTACAGACATGATTTTCTCAAAAGTAGTAGTAAAACTTGTCCTGATTCACACAATGTGTCTACCTAAACGATAGGATTTACAGTTTTTGAATGACAAGCCTCAAACTGAGAGGAGGGCAGCCGACAGGCCTCACCTTAGCCGCCCACTTTATTAGGAACACTTCTGTTCGTACATACAAACACTTTTCTTAGAGTTTATTTTATTTTTAAAAGGGACAGTGCACAAATTAAACATTATCCTTGTGGTAAGGACAGATGTCTGTCCCAGGTTATAGCAGTACATGCTAATTTCCACCTGCAGTCACTTTGTTTATACTCTTGAATAGCTCTTCTTCATGACGGCTGCTGTCTCAAGCACACACAATCATTGCATTGAAACATCATTGCAGGTCACACATTCACGGCCGGCAAACATGCGTGACCGAATTGCTTCGCGCACTGCATCCTCTCACAATTTCCCCCGGGGAATTGTCCGGTCTAGTTATTATAGTTATTCTGTCAAATTTACCGACCTGGTATAATTAGACTCCTGTCATTGGACCTAGTCAGAATTGAGTCATCTTTCTTTTGAAAATGGCGAATCGTCTCATGCCTCTTTGGACTGTGTGTTTTGCTGATCTTCATTTTGTGACTGGGAAATGATTGTTTCCTCATCCATATTCAGCAGCTTGTCTACTGATAATCAAAATCGCAGCAAGAAATGGTAAATTTAGACTTCCCGGAAGTTGACCGGGAAAAAAAATCGGTATGCGCATGGTATATTTATACCAGCACACTATCAGACCGTGACACCGGGTATATTATGCGCAACGGCAGGCCTGTGTACATGTCTCTCCCTCTGTGTGTGTGTGTGTACGCGCGCACGAACGAGAAGAGTGAGCACTATGAATGAACGGAACGGAATTATTTTTTTTTTTCAAAATCGCGAGTCTGATTGTGTGGCGATAGGAATCCATTGTGTGGCGCTGCGCCACACAATGGTCTATGTATGGGAAACCCTGTGTGTGTGTTTGTGTGTGTATGCATGTGTGTGTGTGTATATATATATATATATATATATATATATATATATATATATATATATATATAAAATACATACAGTGGGGCAAAAAAGTATTTAGTCAGCCACCAATTGTGCAAGTTCTCCCACTTAAGATGAGAGAGGCCTGTAATTTTCATCATAGGTACACTTCAACTATGAGAGACAAAATGGGGGGAAAGAATCCAGGAAATCGCATTGTAGGATTTTTAATGAATTAATTGGTAAATTCCTCGGTAAAATAAGTATTTGGTCACCTACAAACAAGCAAGATTTCTGGCTCTCACAGACCTGTAACCAGAGGTGGAAAAACCCGGGTGCAGAAAGTAAAAACCCTGCCACATTTTTGCTCCAGCCAATTCAATGAACCAGCTGATCCTAATTACCACATCCCCTAAGCCAGGTTGATTAGCTAATTGGTGAAATCACCTGTGTTGAGAGCACAGGCAGAAGGAAAACCTAAGCAGGACTTTTACTTTGTCAATCCAGTTTTTCCACCTCTGCCTGTAACTACTTCTTTAAGAGGCTCCTCTGTCCTCCACTCGTTACCTGTATTAATGGCACCTGTTTGAACTCGTTATCAGTATAAAAAACACCTGTCCACAACCTCAAACAGTCACACTCCAAACTCCACTATGGCCAAGACCAAAGAGCTGTCAAAGGACACCAGAAACAAAACTGTAGACCTGCACCAGGCTGGGAAGACTGAATCTGCAATAGGTAAGTAGCTTGGTGTGAAGAAATCAACTGTGGGAGCAATTATTAGAAAATGGAAGACATACAAGACCACTGATAATCTCCCTCGATCTGGGGCTCCACGCAAGATCTCACCCCGTGGGGTCAAAATGATCACAAGAACGGTGAGCAAAAATCCCAGAACCACACAGGGGGACCTAGTGAATGACCTGTAGAGAGCTGGGACCAAAGTAACAAAGGCTACCATCAGTAACACACTACGCCGCCAGGGACTCAAATCCTGCAGTGCCAGACGTGTCCCCCTGCTTAAGCCAGTACATGTCCAGGCCCGTCTGAAGTTTGCTAGAGAGCATTTGGATGATCCAGAAGAGGATTGGGAGAATGTCATATGGTCAGATGAAACCAAAAAAGAACTTTTTGGTAAAAACTCAACTTGTCGTGTTTGGAGGAGAAAGAATGCTGAGTTGCATCCAAAGAACACCATACCTACTGTGAAGCATGGGGGTGGAAACATCATGCTTTGGGGCTGTTTTTCTGCAAAGGGACCAGGACGACTGATCCGTGTAAAGGAAAGAATGAATGGGGCCATGTATCGTGAGATTTTGAGTGAAAACCTCCTTCCATCAGCAAGGGCATTGAAGATGAAACGTGGCTGGGTCTTTCAGCATGACAATGATCCCAAATACACCGCCCGGGCAACGAAGGAGTGGCTTCGTAAGAAGCATTTCAAGGTCCTGGAGTGGCCTAGCCAGTCTCCAGATCTCAACCCCATAGAAAATCTTTGGAGGGAGTTGAAAATCCGTGTTGCCCAGCGACAGCCCCAAAACATCACTGCTCTAGAGGAGATCTGCATGGAGGAATGGGCCAAAATACCAGCAACAGTGTGTGAAAACCTTGTGAAGACTTACAGAAAACGTTTGACCTCTGTCATTGCCAACAAAGGGTATATAACACAGTATTGAGATGAACTTTTGTTATTGACCAAATACTTATTTTCCACCATAATTTGCAAATAAATTCTTTAAAAATCAGACAATGTGATTTTCTGGATTTTTTTTCTCATTTTGTCTCTCATAGTTGAGGTATACCTATGATGAAAATTACAGGCCTCTCGTCTTTTTAAGTGGGAGAACTTGCACAATTGGTGACTGACTAAATACTTTTTTGCCCCAGTGTGTGTGTGTGTGTGTGTGTGTGTGTGTGTGTGTGTATGTATATATATATATATATATATATATATATATATATATATATATATATCCTTCTCCCCCCCGGCGGGTGGTATCCATGTCATCCTCAAGCTCGGGTCCTCTACCAGAGGCCTGGGAGTTTGAGGGTTCTGCGCAGTATCTTCGATGTTCCTAGGACTGCGCTCTTCTGGACTGAGGCTTCAGATGTTGTTCCTGGGATTTGCTGGAGCCACTCTCCCAGTTTGGGGGTTACTGCCCCAAGTGCCCCCACTACCACGTGGACCACGCAACCCTTGACCTTCCACATCCATTCCAGCTGCTCTTTCAACCCTTGATACTTCTCAAGTTTCTCATGTTCCTTCTTCCTGATGTTGGCGTCAGCTGGGATCGCTACATCTATCACCACCACCCTCTTCTGCTCTTTGTCCACCACCACTATGTCCGGTTGGTTAGCCAGGGTCTGTTTGTCAGTCTGGAAGTTGAAGTCCCACAGAACCTTGGCCCTGTTGTTCTCAGCCACCTTCTGTGGTATGGCCCATTGGGACTTGGGTACTTCTATTCCATACTGGTTGCAGATGTTCCTGTATACTATCCCAGCCACTTGGTTGTGCCTCTCCATGTACGCTGATCCAGCTAGCATCTTACACCCTGCTACTATGTGCTGGACTGTTTCAGGGGCTTCTTTGCACAGTCTGCATCTTGGGTCTGATCTACTCTGGTAGATCCTGGCCTCTATGGCTCTTGTGCTTATGGCCTGTTCTTGTGCTGCCATGATTATAGCCTCTGTGCTGTCTGTCAGTCCTGCATTATCCAGCCACTGGTAGGATTTCTTGATATCAGCCACTTCCTCTATCTGACGGTGGTACATGCCATGTAGGGGTTTGTCTCTCCAGGTTGTCTGTTCCTCCTCCTCCTCCTCTGCACTCTCATCAGGGTTCTGCTGCCTGAGACATTCACTTAGCAGTTCATCCTTTGGGGCCATCTTTCTGATGTATTCTCGGATTTTCGATGTTTCATCCTGGACCGTGGTTTTGATGCTCACTAGCCCTCGGCCTCCCTCTTTCTGCTTCGTGTATAGTCTCAGGGTGCTGGACTTGGGGTGGAACCCTCCATGCATGGTGAGGAGCTTTCTAGTCTTGATATCTGTGGCTTCTATCTCCTCCTTTGGCCAGTTTATGATACCAGCGGGGTATCTGATGACTGGTAGTGCGTACATGTTGATGGCTCGGACCTTGTTCTTACCATTTAGCTGACTTTTCAGGACCTGCCTTACTCTCTGGAGGTATTTGGCTGTGGTTGACTTCCTTGTGGCCTCTTCATGGTTTCCATTAGCCTGTGGCATGCCAAGGTACTTGTAGCTGTCTTGGATATCACCTATGTTGCCCTCTGGTAGGTCAGTCCCCTCAGTCCAGATCATCTTGCCTCTCTTTGAGACCATCCGGCCACACTTGTCCGAATGACATCCCTATGTCATCGCTGTAGATCCGGGTGGTGTGGATCAGCGAGTCTATTTCTCGCTCGTTCCTGGCATACAGCTTGATGTCATCCATGTAGAGCAGGTGGCTGATTGTTGCCCCACTACGGAATCGGTACCCGTAGCCGCTCTTCGTGATGATCTGACTGAGGGGGTTCAGGCCTATGCAGAACAGCAGTGGTGATAGCGCATCTCCTTGGTATATGCCGCACTTGATGTTGACTTGGGCAATGGGTTTTGATTTGGCCTCTAGGGTTGTCTTATCTTGTACAGTTCCAGACATTCCAGTATCCATGTGTGTGGCATTGAGTCGTAGGCTTTCTTGTAGTCAATCCAGGCAGTGCACAGGTTGGTCTGTCTCTTCTTACAGTCTCGGGTGACTGTTCTATCGACCAGTAGCTAGTGCTTGGCTCCTCTGGTCTTACTGCCAATTCCTTTCTGTGCCTCGCTCATGTATTGAGCCACATGCTTACTCATTTTTGCCGCAATGATGCCTGACAGGGCCTTCCATGTTGTGCAGAGACAGGTAATTGGCCGGTAGTTGGATGGGATGGGTCCCTTCTGTGGGTCCTTCATGATTAGGACTGTCCTGCCTTGGGTTAGCCATTCTGGGTGGGTGTCATCCCTCAGCAGCTGGTTCATCTGTGCTGCTAGGTGTTCATGGGTTCAAGTTAGCTTCTTCAGCCAGTACGTATGGATCATATCGGGGCCTGGTGCTGTCCAGCTCTTCATCTTTGACACTCTTTCTTGGACGTCTGCCATTGAGATGGTTACTGGTTCTTGTTCTAGGAGGTTGCTGTGGTCAGCTCTTAGGTCCACTAACCATTGGGCATCGGTGTTGTGTGATGCCTTTCTTTCTTTTCTTTCCCAAATGTCTTTCCAGTATTTTTCCACCTCAGCTCTTGGTGGGTCTGACTGGTTGTTGTTCCCCTGCCACTGAGAGTTTGACAGTTTCGAGTGCCTCTGGTATGGAGAGTGAGTTGTACTTCCTGGGTGCCCCTTTATTCACCATGTTCCCTTTCTGTAGTTCAGCTAGCTGGCTAACTTCTCTCCATGCTGCCTTTATCTTGGCTTCTAATCGTCTCTTCCATGGTGGATACTGTTTATGTCCCGAGCCCACCTTGTGTCCAAGCATCTTGATTACTGTTGCTGTACTGTGTATCAGCTTGTTGGTCTCAGTGATGGTTCTTGTGGAGATTGTCTTCAGAGCAGCATTCACATCTACTAGTAGATCTTCTGAAGGTACTTGGCAGCTCAGCTTCGGTATTCGTCGGGGGCTCCAGGTTTCCAGTTGGGTCACAATCTTCCTTCTCAGGTCAGCAGCTCTTGTGTTGAGGCTGTTAGCTGTTGGGGCTTGGTACCCAATCTCTGGTTGTGGTTGTCATCTGATGACATCTCCCCGCTGACCTGTCTTCAACGTAGCATCGTTGTTGTATTTCATTAATATGAAGTCAGTTCCCTAGCAACTGACGCAGACCTTGTTGACCCGGGCGACGTCTGAGCCAGTATAACTCTATCAGTTATGTCTTCACTCATTCCTGAGGTAGGCTGATGTATCATGAGGGGTCTTGCCTAAGGACCCTTACTGACCGGGATTCGAACTCCGATCTCCCACGTCGTAGTCAGTGAGCATTACCACTGTACTATCCAGCTGTATTTTATTTTTATATATATATATATATATATATATACACTCTCACACTCAGAGTACTATCGTGTTCTGGTCCCCGATCTCCCCTCCTCTATTCCTCTCCTTTTATAGGGCGCCGTCACTGTAAGAGACACACAAACACACGTTAATTGACAACAGGTGTAATGATACAACCACTCACCTTCCCCGACTCCGCCCTCCATTCACAGACTGATGCTCGGCCACGCCCCCGCTGCCACATTTTTATTTATATATAAAAAAATGTGGCAGCGGGGGCATGGCCGAGCATCAGTTTGTGAATGGAGGGTGGGGCTGGGGAAGGTGAGTGGCTAAGTCATTACACCTGATGTCAATTAGTGTGTGTTTGTTTGTTTGTTTGTTTGTTGCAGGGATGATGAAGCATAAAAGCAGGGGGAGCGCAGAGAAGAGGTCTTTCTCGACCAGAACACGTGTGTGTGTGTGTGTGTGGGGGGGGGGGGGGGGCGTGTGAGAGCAGCGAGTAACTGAAGCTGAAAAGTAAAGAACAATCAGTAAAATAAAGTGTATGAAATCAACTCCCACCTGCTGTGCTTCTGTGATCCACCTGCATCAGGGATCTGTTACAGTGGTGGCAAAACCCAGGAGTATACAGAAGGGAACCACCCATTGGAGTCCTCCCCATTCAAAGAGCTCATCCATGTCCTCACTACTGCCCAGCAGAACTAGCATCAAGTGCTGATCGCCCTCTGGAAGGAGCAAGAGCAACACTTTGTAGCCTTGATGCTGGCCCAGCAGGAAGATCGCCAGGCATTCCAGCATCTGCTCGCATCGGCAGGGGCTTTGACCGTCACCACAGCAGGCACCCTCACAAAGATGGGCCCGCAGGACGATCCGGAAGCATTCCTCGCCCTCTTTGAGCAAGTGGCCAAAATGTGGGGGTGGCTGCTCGAGCAGCGTGCGGCACGCCTCCTCCCGCTTCTAACTGGCGAGGTGTAGGTTGCAGCGCAGCAGCTCCCTGCCGACGGCCAACTGATGTATGCCAACTTGAAGAAAGCCATCCTGCAGCATGTCTACCGCTCCCCAGAACATTACCACCAGTGCTTCCAGACACTGGCATTGGTTGAGGTTGGCCAGCCGTTCACATTCCGCCAGCAACTCTAGGATGCCTGCCAGCGGTGGCTGAGGGCAGAAGACCGCGACGCCAACCGGATCATCAATTTGGTGGCACTGGAACAGTTCATCTCTCGACTTCTGGAAGGAATGTCGGAATCGGTCCAGTGTCATCGCCCAGCATCATTAGAGCAAGCCATCGATTTGGTGGAGGACCATCTGTAGGCAGTTCCGATGGCAGGCAGACGAGGCACCTCTTCTCGTTTCCTTTCTCTCTCTCCTTCCCCCCATCTCTCTTTCCCTTCCCCACCCCTATCCCCCACTGCAGAGGTGGTGGCCAGCTCCTCTCCAGCCGGCCCATCGCACCCATGGTGTCCTCCCATCTCCCTCTTCTGTGTTTGTCTGCTCCTCAGGTGAGTGACACCCATAACGCTGGTGCAGAGGGAAAGCCTGGGCCGGTGTGCTGGCGTGGCAGGGAGTCGGAGTATCTCCAGAGTCATAGCTCTGCTAGGGAGGTGGGTGCTGTGATCCGGATCCCCGATACGCCAGAGACTGCCCCTGATCGGGCCGAAACATATAACATACCGGTAAGTGTTCAAGGGGATACGTATCACGCGTTGGTGGATTCCGGTTGTAATCAGACAAAGCCTGGTGCAAGGTGAGGCATTGGGGAGAGCACAAGCGGTGAAGATGTTGTATGCACATGGGGATGTTCACAGTTACCCTCTCGTGTCCGTCCGTATTCTATTCCGGGGCCAAACACATAGAATTGAGGTGGCGGTTAATCCTCGTCTCACCCACTCATGAATTTCGGGAACTGATTGGCCAGGGTTTAAAGAATTGATGGAACACATCATGAGAGGTGGGTCCTGCATGAATGCATCATGGGAAGATCCCGTTGTGGCATTGACTGGGGAAGCTGTCACAGAGCCGTCTACATCAGTACCACCTCAGGGCGATACGAGGAGTGAGGAGCAACTCACCCGTCCTCCCTCTCTCGGGATCCCCTTGAGGATTTCCTGTTAAGCAGTCATGAGACAAGACTCTGCGGCATGCGTTTGATCAAGTGAGAGTAATCGATGGTCAAACTCTCCAGCTGAATTGACTCAGGACACTCAAACTGGTGAACAGATAACCCAGTTGTTGATCCCAAAGAGCCATAGGAAACTCGTATTCCATGTGGCTCACTTAATCCTATCGCCAGACATTTAGGGGAAGATAAAACATGAGCCCGAATAATGGCCCGGTTCTCTTGGCCAGGGATTTGCAGGGATGTCCGTCGGTGGTGTGTAGCATGCCGCGAATGCCAATTAGTAAATACCGTAGCCACTCCAAAAGCGCCATTGCGCTCTCTCCCTTTAATTGAGACCCCATTTGTGAGAATTGGGATGGATCTCGTCGGGCCATTAGATCTGTCAGCACAGGGATATCACTTTATTTTAGTTCTGGTGCACTATGTAACATGATATCCAGAAGCGGTGCCTCTCCACAGTATTTCTGCACTCAGTATTGCGGAAGTGCTCTTCTGTATTATCTCCCGGGTTGGGATTCCGAAAGAAATCCTGACGGACCAAGGCACTACATTTATGTCACGTGCATTACATGAACTGTATGAGTTATTGGGGATTAAGTCTATCCGCACTAGTGTCTATCACCCACAAACAGATGGCTTAGTAGAGCGTTTTAATCAAACACTCAAAAACGTAATTCGGAAATTCGTGAGGATGCACATAATTGGGATAAATGTCTCAAGCCCCTTTTATTTGCAGTACGAGAGGTCCTGCAAGCCTCCACTTGTTTCTCAACATTTGAATTATTATTTGGGCGTAAGTCACCTGGCATTTTGGATATGCTATGGGAAAATTGGGAGGAGGGACCGTCGCCAAGCGAAAATGAAATTCAGTACGTTCTCGACTTGCGCGCAAAACTCCATACACTCACGCACTTAACCCAGGAGAATTTACAGCAGGCACAAGAACGTCCGGCTGTATGACCGGGGCATGCGCCTTAGAGTTTTCACACCGGGAGACAAAGTGCTCGTATTATTGCCCACGCTGAGCTCCAAATTAATCACCAAGTGGCGAGTCGGGCATGTCGACTATGAGGTGAGGTGAACAGATAGGGGTGGGGCATTGCAAATTTACCACCTCAACCTGTTAAAACATTGGAATTAGGGGTCCCAGTGGCGTTGGCATCGGTAGTCCCAGAGAAGGCGGACCTGGGGCCGGAGGTAAAAAAAAAAAAAAAAAAGTAACATCTCAAACCACTCCAGTCCCTTGTGGAGACCACCTCTCCGTGAGTTGTGCCGGTGAGGTGACCAAGTTGCAAAAGGAATTTTCTGACGTGTTCTTGCCCCTTCCTGGCTGCACACACCTCATCGAACACCACATTGAGATGCCCTGGGGGTGGTGGTGCATAGCCGCCCTTACTGCTTGCCCGAACACAAAAAAAAAAAGTGGTTTGGGATGAACTAAAGGCCATGATCGAAATGGGCATAATTGAGGAGTCCCACAATGACTTGTGGAGTCCCACAATGACTGGAGTAGCCCAGTGGTCCTGGCTCCCAAGACAGACAGGTTGGTTGGGGTTCTGTGTGGACTATAGAAAAGTCAACGCGGTGTCTAAATGTAACGCATACCCAATGCCTCACATTGTTGAGTTGCTTGATTGGTTCAGCACTGCTCGCTCTTATTCAACACTGGATCTAACAAAGGGATATTGGCAGATCCCCTTGACTCCTCTATCCCGAGAGAAAATGGCCTTTTCCACTCCGTTTGGATGACACCAATTTGTCATGCTCCCTTTTGGGTTGTTTGGGGTGCCCACTATGTTCCAGTGGCTCATGGGCAAGGTCCTCTGCCCTCACACTGCCTATGCAGCCACATACCTGAGTGACATAATCATTTATAGTAATAGAATAGAATGCCTTGATTGTCACTATACACATGTACAATGAGATTAAAGCATCTCCAATAACAGTGCAAAACAGCGTGGAGAGAGAGAGAGGGAGGAAGGGGAGGGGAAAAAGGGGGGTGGGGGAGTGTGTAAGGGGGGTAAGGTGCACAGTCCTGAGGTGTATGTGTTGTGTTACACATTATGGAGTGAGGTATTGCTCATTGCACATATAAATTATTGCACACCTATATGAAAAAGAACAGTAAAGAACTTATAAGAATTTACCACTGTCTTAGTAGTAAATCCTTATAAATATAAGGATAAATCCTTATAAGGATTTATAAATAAATATATATGCCATGTATGATTTACTCCTGAAAGTGGCCCATTTTGCATTTTCCTCATACAAATTTATGAAAATCTAGTATGTATGAAGTGAACATTGTGCATCGTTTTTACAGATAATGTGTATGATGAATTACACCGTCTTTGTATGCTTCATCTGATGTTTGTAGTTTTAAATTATATTTTACAGTTTAAAATGTATATGCCTTTTATATGTAAATCCACATATGTTTGTGTTGGATTTACATATAAAAGGCATATACATTTTAAGCTGTAAAATATAATTTAAAACTACAAACATTACATGAAGGATTTATCCTTATATTTATAAGGATTTACTACTAAGACAGTGGTAAACTCTTAAGTTCTTTACTGTTCTTTTTCGTATGGGCAGAGAGAGTCGCATTATAAATGATTGCATGAGAGGTTCACATTATAAAATAAAAGATTACACATTTATGAAGTATTGCAAGGTAAGGTAGGTGCACAGACTTGAGGTGTATGTGTTGTGTGTAAGGTGCACAATCCTGAGGTGCATGTGCTGTATGTAAGGTGCACAGTCCTGAGGTGAGGTGAATGTGTTGTGTTTCACATTATGGAGTGAGGTATTGCACATTATAAAAGTATTGCATGGAGAGAGTCCCTTATAAAGTACTGCACATTATAAATTATTGCACAAGGAGAGTCACATAGTAAAATAAATAGACTATAAAGTCAGAGCATATCCAAGTTCAGGGCGGTTATGGCTTTTGGAAAGAAACTGTTTTTGAATCGGTTTGTCTTTGTCCTGATGCACCTGTAGCGCCTCCCTGATGGCAAGAGGTCGAACAGATCAAAGCCAGGGTGGGAGCTCTCCTTGATGTTTTTAGCTCTGCTAAGGAGGTGTAAATGTCCATCAGGGAGGGGAGAGGGCAGCCAATGATCTTCTGTGCTGCCTTAACTACCCTCTGGAGCCTCTCCCTATCTACAGCAGTGCAGCTGCCGTACCATACTGTAATACAGTACGTCAGCAGGCTCTCGATGGATGAGCAGTAGAAGGTCAGCAGCAGGTTGGAGTTTAGGTTGTACTTCCTGAGGACTCTCAGGAAGTGTAGCCACTGCTGAACCTTCTTAATGACTGCTGTGATGTTTACTGACCAGGAAATGTCGGCAGAGATGAGGATGCTGAGAAACCGGAAGGTGTGGACCCTCTCCACATACACGTTGTTGATGTAGAGGGGGGCTAGGTCGGTGCTGTGCTTCCTGAAGTCAACAATGAGCTCTTTGATTTTCTTGGTGTTCAGAGCGAGGTTATTTTCTGAACACCAGGCTGCCAACTTCAGGACCTCCTCTCTGTAGGCTGCCTCGTCTCCCTTTGAGATGAGTCCGACCACTGTGATGTCGTCAGCAAACTTGATGACGAGGTGGTTGTTGTGGGTCGAACTACAGTCGTGGGTGTAGAGGCAGTACAGGAGGGGGCTCAGCACACAGCCCTATGGAGAGCCGGTGCTCAACGTGCGGGTGGAGGAGAAGTGGGGGCCAAGTCTCACAGTCTGGGGCCGGTTAGTAAGAAAGTCCTTTAACCAGGCACATGTGAGAGGGGGGAGGCCGAGAGTGTCCAGTTTTCTGATAAGGATGTCCGGGATTATTGTATTAAAAGATGAACTGTAATCCACAAAGAGTATGCAGACGTAGCTCTGCTGCTGCTCCAGGTGATTTAGTGCAGAGTGGAGAGCTACGGCGATGGCATCCTCTGTGGATCTGTTTGTGTGATATGCGAACTGGTAGGGGTCAAAGTCTGGGGGGAGGTGGTCCTTGATGTGCTGAAGAACTAGTCTCTCGAAGCACTTCATGATTACCATCCTGTGGCCCTCACCCCGGTAATCATTCAGGCTGGTGACGGGAGACTTATTCGGCACTGGGATTATTGTTGCAGATTTTAGGCAGGGCGGGATGACTGCCTGAGCCAGGGAGAGGTTAAAGATCCTGGTGAAGGTAGGGGCGAGCTGGTGGGTGCACACTCTGAGCACCTTACCAGGTACACCATCTGGGCCGGCAGCTTTCTTGGGGTTCACTGCCAGGAGCACCCGTCTGACATCGTGCTCCTGTACAGTGAAAGGAGTGGTGTAGGAACTGTGTGGTGGTGGGGGCAGGGCAGGAGCAGATGAGTGCTGCTGAGATGTTTCAAAGCGAGCAAAAAAGCGACTTAGCTCCTCTGCTAGCGGCGCACTCCAGTCTCCTGTTGGCGCATCACAGTCTCTGAAGTTTGTGATGTCCTGAATGCCCTGTCACACCTCCCGTGTGTTGTTACTGGACAGGTGAGATTCTATGCGCAGCCTGTGGTCTGCCTTGGCTTTATTTATGCCTCTTTTCAGATCAGCTCGAGCAGCTCTGTACAGAGCTCTATCACCTGACCTGAAGTCAGCATCACGAGCCCTGAGGAGTGAGCAGACCTGGCTGGTCATCCAGGGTTTCTGGTTTGGGAAGACCCAGATGTTTTTATCCACCGTCACATTCCCGATGCAGAACTTGATATAGTCCAGCACTGCTTCTGTTAATGTGTCTAGCTCCTGGTGTTCAAATAAGTCCCAATCTGTCTGTTTAAAGCAGTCCTGTAGTTTGGAGAGTGCATTGTTAGGCCAGGTTGTAATAGTCCTTCTGGTGGGCCTGGCTCTGCGTCTGAGGGGGGTGTAGGCTGGGGAGAGCAGGAGGGAAAGATGATCTGACTGGCCGAGGTGGGGGAGGGGTATGGCGCTGTATGCATGCTTGATGTTGGAGTAAACATGATCCAGAGTGTTCTCCCCTCTAGTAGAACATTAACATGTTGGTAAAACTTCGACAGTGCAGTCTTCAAGTTGGCCTTATTAAAGTTTCCTGCAATTATGTGAACACCATCAGGGTGGGCCCGCTGCTGTTTGTTAACGGTGTTCAGCGAGAGAGAGCGCTGTGTTTACACAGGGGAAACAGGGGCGCTGCGCCCTCTTACTCTCGGCGTGCGCCCCCTTACTGACTCCGTGAAAACATCCCAGCAACACCACGTGACAATGTGTCTGATCATCAAATACGTTATAATTGCTCCAAAAATATTCCAATCATAGTAGATACACCGCCAGACGGTGCAAAAACAATCTGAATTGGCGTTTTCCAGACTGAGGCGCCATATTGTTTAGTTGTTTACTTGTCGCGGCTGCTCTCGCGAGATTTGACATGGGTTACATACAAGGTCAGCTGACTTGTAGAGCGAGATTTCTCGAGACTGAATGACCTTTCACCCACCGGAGCGGGAGCTTTTGACAGAAGTAGTTCGCGAGTTGTTTTTGTTGACACTTGGGCATTTAAAGATGTCATCCCGCGGCACGAAGCGGAAGAAAGCCAAAGACTGTCCGGGGCAGAAGAAGATTACTACTTTCTTTTTCAATGTTGGCAAACAATTTGTTACAATTTCCCTCTCAGATAGCCTCAATGTCCCATTGGAGCATTTTTCAAAGGCTTTGCATGGCGGGGGGGGGGGGGACAACCGGCACCATCCCCCCCCCCCCCCCCCGCTTCGCTCCCTCGCCATGGTGAGCGCCCTCATACTAAATTTTTCTAGAAAAAAACCTGATAATTAAAACACAGCAGTCCCGAACATAGCGATTTCCAGCGAGTTGTTAATTTAGTAATAGTAATGATTGGCTGCGGCATCTGGAACACCTTAGGGCCATCCTAGAGTCGCTGAGGTCTGCAGGTCTTGCAGCTCACCTGAAAAAGTGCGCAGTTGGGTGGGTGGAAGTAAGGTATCTGGGTTTCCGCTTGGGTCATGGGCAGGTGCATCCCCAAATTAACAAGACTGCAGCAATTGCGGCATGCCCAAGGCCTAAGACCAGAAAGGGGGTGAGACAGTTCCTGGGGCTGGCTGGCTACTATCGTGGGTTCATACCTAATTATTAGGACGTCACCAGCCCGCTGACTGATCTCACTAAAAAGGGAGCACCAGATCCGGTCCAGTGGACGGAGCAGTGCCAACAGGCTTTCACTACGGTAAAAGCTGCACTGTGTGGGGGGCAACTTTTACACTTGCCTGACTTCTCCCTCCCCTTTATTTTACAGACAGACACATCGGACAGGGGACTGGGGGCCGTTCTGTCCCAGAAGGTGGAGGGCGAGGAGCGTCCTGTGCTGTACATCAGCCGCAAGCTCTTAATGTGTGAAAGCAAGTACAGCACCATTGAAAAGGAATGCCTGGCCATCAAGTGGGCAGTCCTTGCCCTCTGATACTACCTGCTGGGGCACCCTTTCACCTTCTGTTCGGACCACACGCTCCTCCAGTGGCTCCAACACATGAAGGATGCCAATGTGCAGATCACCCATTGGTATCTCACCCTGCAGCTGTTTAATTCAAGGTGGTCCACAGGCCGGGGCCACAGATGGTGGTTGCGGACTTCCTGTTCCGTCGGGGGGGAGTCCACTGCAGGCCGGATGGCTACCCTGGGACGGACGGCACTGGGGGTATGTGGCAGCAGGACCGTGGCCAAACGTCAGTTTGTGAATGGAGGGCGGGGCCAGGGAAGGTGAGTGGCTAAGTCATTACACCTGATGTCAATTAATGTGTGTGTGTGTGTGTGTGTGTGTGTGTTTGTTTGTTTGTTTGTTGCAGGGATGGTGCAGCATAAAAGGAGGGGGAGAGCAGAGAAGAGATCTCTCCCGACTAGAACACGTGTGTGACTGTGTGTGTGTGTGACTGTGTGTGAGCAGTGAGTAATTGAAGCTGAAAAGCAAAGAACAATCAGTAAAATAGTGTATGAAATCAACTCCCGCCTGCCGTGCTTCTGTGCTCCACCCACATCAGGGATCTGTTTTATTTTTTTAGTGTAGCACTTTACCTTCTGTTGCTTGTTTTATTTATTCTAGAAAGCACTATAACACATTTATTACTATTTTTTTATTATTATGATTACTGTTATAGGTTTTTTTTTATTAATTAAATGGTCACATTCTGAAACCATTTATCCCTTGATGTTATGAACAAATGTGTTTAAACATTTGCTTCGTAAAAAAGTATATGTTTGAAATGTAAAAGCCTGCAAAATTACAACCTCAATAAAAAAAAAAAAAAAAGGGTTGGGACGCTGTGTAAAATGTAAATAAAAAAAAGAATGCAATGATTTTCAAATCATGGAAATCCTATATTTCACTGAAAATAGTAGATAGACAACCTATGTTGAAACTGAAATCATATTGTTTTTGAAAAAATATATTCTCATTTTGAATTTAGTGCCAGGAACATGTTTCAAAAAAGTAGGGACAGAAGTTAAGATGGGGAGGGGTTCACTGCTCTGTGAAAGACTGCATGGGCAAACAGTGCAACAATTTAAAAATAATGTTCCTCAATGTAAAATTGCAAAGAATTTGGGGATCACATCATCTCTGGTACATAAAATTATTAAAAGATTCAGAGAATCTGCATAAATATCTGTATGCAAGAGACAAGGCTGAAAACTAACATTGGATGCCTGTGATCTTCAGGCCCTCAGGTTACACTGCATTAAAAGCAGACATGCGTTTGCAGTGGAAATCACTGTATGGGCTCAGGAACACTTCAGAAAATCATTGTCTGTGAAAACAGTTCATTATTGCATCCGCAAATGCAAGTTAAAACCATTTATAAACAATATCCAGAAACATCACCACCTTCTCTGGGCCTGAGCTCTTTGATGATGGATTTAGGCAGAGTGGAAAACTGTCCCCAGGTCTGATGAATCAAAGGTAGAAATTATTTTTGGAAATCATGCACACTGTGTCCTCCAGGCTAAAAGAGCAGAGGGACCATCTGGCTTGTTACCTTCAGACAGTTCAAAAACCAGCATCTGTGATTGTATGAGGGTGCGTTAGTGCACCTTGAATGGGTAGCTTTCACACCTGGGAAGGCATCATTAATGCTGGATGGCATATACAGGTTTTGGAGCAACATGCTTCTGTCTAGACAATGTCTTTTTCAGGTAAGGCCTTGCTTATTTCTACAGGACAATGCCAAACCACATTCTGCACATATTAAAACTGTATGACTCAGTAGTAAAAGAGTCCAGGTGCTAAACTGGCCTGCCTGCATTCCATACCTGTCTCCCACTTTAAATATCTGGTGCATTATGAAGTGCAAAATACAACAATAGAGATCTCAAACTATTTTGCAACTGAAATTGTATTACAGGCAATAATGGCACAACATTTAACTCTTAAAACTACAGCAACTGGTCTCCTCAGTTCTCAAGCATTTACTTTTAACTGAATGTTAAAAATAGAGGTGATGCAATACAGTGGTAAACATGCCCGTCTCAACATTTTTTTGAAACGTTGCTGACACCAAATTCAAAATGAGCATATATTTTTTTCAAAAAAGTTTTTTTTTTTTCTAGTTTTAACATTTGATATGTTGTCTTTGTACTTTTTTCAATGAAATATATAGGGTTTCCATGATTTGTAAATCATTGCATTCTGTTTATATATATTTATATTTCAGATAAGTAAACAAATAATTAAATCTGACTTAAAGGAAAAATGTGTACTCTTTGATTACGCCCTCTGCTGTATGAAAGTTGAAACACAATTGCAATTACAGTATTGGCCAGTTTCCCTTTCTTCAAATATGTAACCCAACCCTCACTGTTTCATGTGCTTCTTGAGATAGGCTGCTTTTCAGGAAAATTGGGTGGGGTGGTGGTGTTTGGGGAGGGGTAGCGCTTATTTTAGGGCCAGAAAAAAGCAAAGATAAGACACTATTGATATCCATTGTGTGGAAATTTTCATGAGTTAGTTTTTTTTTTTGGAATCTTATGTAGCCCTGTCTAGATTAAAAACCCATCTAAAAAGATAAATAAGCAATAAATAAGTTCAGATAAATAAGTGATAAGTTCTGTTTATAAGTTAATTTCATTAAAATGCATTTATTTGTGATTGAGAATTACATAAAATCCATATCAGTTCATATTTCATACAAAAGGTTAAAAATAACTATGGGTGACATTACATGTGAGAATTATATGTTAATAAGCAATGTTGTTTATTACAGTGTATGGGCATCTGATGTACTCATTTGTATCCTTATTCTACCTGTCAGTTTGCTCGGTTCCCATAGTTATGAAAACCTCTCATCCAATCAAACCGGCTAAGGGGGTGGGACATCCGGGACTTACAGGGAACAACAACAGAGAGAGACGGGACACATGAGTGGGAAAAACGCATGCGATATAGCGTGTGCTATCGTGCCGAGTATTGCCTTCATTTCCAGGGTTAAATGCAGAGTTTACCAGAGGAACAGGGCATACTAAGGTGTACTGAAGGTAAATGTTTATGGAAGTTGTGGTAAATACGGACTGTTTTACTACTGTTTGTGATGATGAATGCTAAGCGTGGTGAGCGTCTAGCTCGTGCTAACATGCTAGTAGTGCGTTTACACACAGTTGAATGTAGTAGCCTAACGTTACTCTGTGTTTAATGTGTGCACTGAGGTATGCTATGTGAACTCAGAAAGAGCTTGCGGAATTGCACAGAGACTATGAATGAGTGATTTAGAGCCGTGTGTATATGCTCGCCAGGGAATCCAGACCAGGACACATCTTGGACCTTTTTTTGTTTACCCTCGACGGCAAGTGGCGGCTAATGGCAGCAGGTGTGACCAGTCAGCAGTCCCTGGGTTTTTCTTTCCTCTCTCTCTTCTCATTTATTCACAGCATTCATCCACATTCCTGACAAGCAGCATACAAACTGACTGAGGACCGACTGTGAGTACAAACAGTTACAAATACACCGGATCGACTCATTGTGTTTTATTTCGCTTGTTTAAGTGAAGCGGTCACCCGGTTTAAGACCTCACCGCTCACAAGCCACGATTCAGGCCTGCACCATTTGTTTTTTGGGTTGTGTGTACACAAGGGTTTATGTTAAATGCAAAATAATTTGCTTTGTATTTATTACATTATTTATATAAAAAGACAAGTTAAACTTGGAGGAATTTCTGTTTGTTCTTAGTAGGATTTTACATTATTTAATTTTAAGTTCTACTAAGTGGAGGCACCCAAATAACTTATGTGCTTACCTTATTTATGAAAAGAAGGAAAAAGAGAGTCTTCTCCTTAGTTACATTTTATTAAGCTTAATACGGCACCACACACCAACAAAATTAAGAACCCAGAGCCTGCCCTAATAGTTAAGGTGATTCCTCAGTTCATAGGGCAGGGGCTACATAAATGGAGGCACCGCTGGGATATTTGTAATTTTTATTTTCCTAGAATTAGATTGCTTTGTAAAGTAAATGACAATTTTCCCTGAACTGTTTTAATTTGTAAAGCAGTTTTTTTTAAATAGTGCACAGTGCAGTAAACCCAAACAGCTACCAACATGAGTAAATCCGCCCAACTTGAGTTAAGTAACTGGTGCCGAGGGGAGGGAATATCTGTAAAGCAAGCCCTCATGTTGTATGGTGTCTCAGAAGATGAGGACATTTCAGTCATAGAGGACGCAATGCAAACTATCAAAATACTGGGCAAAGTCAGAGTGAGAGGAAAAATGTTTGACAGTAATACCCAAACTGTTACTGTTTTGTGTGAGTGTAGGGAAGAAATAGATCCGTCCAGAGTCCCACCAGAACTAACCTCACCCACAGAAGGTATTAGTTGGACAATAGTGATAGCTCAACCTCAAAAAGACGATACAGACGACTTCTCTGAGAAATTAGCTCAGTTTCTCCAAAATGAGGGAAAAATGATGGAAGGCATCCCAACAGTAAACCCCAGTGGAAGTGAATGGACCAGCAATCCTGAATCCATAATTTGTGCGGTTGGTGAAGTATTGAGGCAAAGCCCAAAGTCCAGTGAGAGTAACAACTATCGCCGTCTCAGAACCTTTTCAGGTATCAGCTCCACTCGGGGAGGAGAGCTTGGACAGTTGGCTGGATCAGGCAAGGTTTATGGCTGAAGAGTATGAATGCTCAGAAAAAGAGAAAAAACGAAGGATCGTCGAAAGTCTTAAAGGACCAGCCATGGAGATCATCCAAGCTGTTCAGTGGTCAAATCCTGATGCTAGTTGTATGGAGTACATACAGGCTATAGATAATACCTTTGGAAGTACTGCGTCAGGAAAAGACCTTTATTTGTCCTTTAAGAGTCTCTATCAGAAACCCCATGAGCAATTATCTGAGTTATTGCGCAGACTAGAAAGATCCCTCAGTAAAGTTATTTGCAGAGGTGGTCTGCCAGGTAATGCAGGTAACAGAGCTAGACTTGATCAGCTTATTAAAGGTGCAGTTGAGTCTGATCTCATGTTGATTCAGCTTAATCTGAGAGATAAGAGAAGCAGAAGACCTTGAAGCTGCTAGGCGTCGTTTCAGGAAGCCGGCACCCCGTCAACATGTACATGTAACACAAGCGGAGAAAGGACCAGAGTTAGATGTGCATCATGAAAGTCAACTCGGAGCAGAGATTTCAGAGTTAAGAGCTAAACTTAAAGAACAAAGAAATACACTGTCTCAGTCAGCCAATGAGGGTTATACAAAAAGGTCCAAGGAGGAAAGTAACACTAAAAGTCAACCTAACCAGGAAATAGTCATTGAGAGCCGAAGTAAACAGTCTTAAAGAACAGTTAAGAGCCATGACAGTGCAGTCTATGCACTACTCAAAGGGAAAACGAGAGTATGACAGAAACAAAGTGCCCTTGAACACAAAAGCTGCTCCCTTTTAAAGTTCAGTCTAAGGAAACGTCTACTGGGTTCTTCTGTTATAAATGTGGAGATGATGGGCACGTAGCAACTAAATGCACCGCTCCAGAGAACTCCTCAAAAGTGATTGATTAAAAAGCTCATCTGCCAAGTCCGAGGAAGTCCTACAGAACAAAAAGAGAGCTTTAAGAGCCCAGGCGATGGCGTGGCCAGGGTGAACAAAATGGATGTCGGAACAGATTCTGACCTACCTGAAGGACTCGTTGGCCCATCATCAGTCTGTACTATTAAAGTCAATGACCTTACCTGTGATGCTGTTATGGACTCTGGGTCAAATGTAACGATCATTTTTGGAGGATGGTACGACAAGCATCTGTCACATGTCCCCATACAACCAATCTCCCGTCTAGCCATCTGGGGTCTTGCCGATTCTGAATACCCCTACAGAGGCTATGTTGTGGTAGAGATGGAATTTCCAGAAGAAATGTCAGGAGTTAAAGGCCCTGTCACAGTCCTAGCCCTCATATGCCCAGAGCCTCAGCATGGACAGCAGGCACCTGTCATAGTAGGAACAAATGCTTTTTTGTTTCACAGATTATTAGGCCGTAAGGTGAACCCCGAAAAGTCTTTCAGAAACAAGATTCCGCTCCGACGTCTCCGAACTACATAATATCCAATTCTTAAAAATGGACGTATTATGAAATGATGTCATCAAAAAGTTCTCACCTTGTAATGCTGTCAATTTTTCGCACGAAGGCTTGAAAAAGCGAACTAATGTCATCGGCGCGGAATGATATTTTGGCACCGCGGAATAAGATTTCGCTACAGAACAGGTTCCATGGTTGCTGACGTAGCCCCATTTCGTAAACAAGAGACCAACATGGCAGCCGCCACAGCCTCGTCTAGCAGCAGTGGAGGAGAGGAAAGTTTGGAAATAACGGCAAAAAGGAGAAAACTTCTTGCACGTAAGCAGTGCTATATGCATATAGCTTCTGTGAAGCATGGAGTGACCCAGGAATTTACCTTCAAACGGTGGAATACATACCGGGACAGTATCCGACAGTGGCTGCAGTTGAGCGGTGAGAACAGGAGACTAGCCGAAAACTACAAACACTGTTTAGATTTAGAGTTTGACAAGATACCCGAGGATGCTGCCTTCCACCCTGCATGTTACCGCAGGTTTACGGACAAACTTGCTATTGAATGAGCGGGAAAGCGTATGGTGCGCGAGAAAGAAGGGGGAGATGAAACTCAAGACGCCGCAAGACCCCCCGAAGCTGGCCCCTCAACATCGGGCAGCACTAAGAGTCTTAGATCCAGGTCAGCACTGCCTATGTCCAGCTCAGGTCCCGTCCTTCTTGCCCTGTGCATTATATGTAAAAAAAAAAATAAAAACCTCAAATTCGTCTTAAAGGGAGGCAAACGACAAAGGGAAGCTCTTTCAAAAGCTGAGACCTTAACAGCAGGTAAGCAAACACACACTCACACAAAGGGTCACAATCACTGATCAACCCCCCTGCCCCCCCACACACAAAGGGTCACTATCACTGATGACTATCTACAGTGCTATCTCCCTCTGCAAGTGTTTTTGCATGCATGGATGTTATGTTTCAATGTTTGTATGCATGTAACATATGTGTGCCTTTATGTGAATATGCTACTGGCAAACTTAAATTCCTATGTGGTAATAAGCATGTCTTTCTGTCTGGCAAGGCAAGTTGCAGACTGCTGCTGAGACTAAAGATGACCACAGTATTCTGGTACACATTAAGGACAAAGACTGTGTGGCTCTGGAGGTGCAGTACCACAAGAGCTGCTGCCAGCAGTACACCAGATTTCTGAATGAGCCTGCTAGACAAGAGAAGGACAAGTAAGCCATGTACTAACTTCTCATACATGACCATAGAATGCTACTTGCTACTGTTCAATGTGAAGACAATTAGTCACAGCACTGTGTGTGTGTGTGTCTTCCCCCCCTCTCTCTTTCTCTGTCACTGACACCTAGGTCATTGCCTGGATGCTGACCCCTGCCTTTTTGCACCGTGCCACAGGACTTTTATATATTTATATATATTTTGTGTATATATAAATTTGCATTTGTAATGTGTATATATCACTGTTTTGTTGTTTACATTTTCTATTAAAGTTTGCAATTTGCCACATAGTTCTGTTGTATGATGACTCAGTCTTGCATCTTCTTTGTTGCCGCTGCTGCAGGTGCAGTGCTGCCTAGTGCGTTTACCTACCTCTACTGTGCCGCTGCATAGGTAGTGAATACTTGAATCCCTGCCATTGTGCCTCTGAACTGAGCAATAGAACTGCAATATTATATATAGGTTGTATTATTATTATTATTATTATTATTATTATTGTGTATTATTATTCCTATGGACTCTTCTCCTTCCTGCACAATTTCTTAAATCTTGATCTGAAATCACACGCATTGCCTATATATTATATATGCCATTTTATGGCTAATCCATGGTGTGTATAGCTCACAATGACGAGTCAATACTCTATTCCATTATTGCCTGTGTAACATTGTAGGTCTGTTTTTCAAGCAAATTGTTTTATGGTTGATCAGTACTTTATAGTTAATAACCTAAGAGAATGAATACGTGAATGGTCCTAGTCATAGACCATTACACCATATTTTGTACTATAATAATGGTGGTGATAAAAATTATTTTTATTCTAATAATAATATAAGCACTTCAATATACCACATATATGCAATATTGTCTTAGTGTTGTATTTAAAGCACTATTTAGGACTTAGAAGACATTTCACCCACTTTGGAGGGTGTTTGAGACTTTTTCTACTAATGTGACTGTAATTACGCAAGCTGTCAGCTGATCTGTGGTCAAAAATCGGCAACGCGATTGGTCCAGACTGGTCACGTGATGTCCCGACACGTCATTTTTAGAGGAAAATAGTTTGCCACGCGATCGCTCGGTGCGAGGAATTGACAGGATTATAAGGTGAGAACTTTTTTTCACCACACTTTCTAGTACTCATTCTTAGTTTTAAAATAAATATTTCGTAGTTCGGAGACGTCGGAGCGAGATGAAATGAAAACGGGGTTCACCTTACGGCCTATATGGGACATTGCAAAAGAAACAGGCAGCCAACACAAAGTGCACTCAAGGAGACTTCAGGCCGTGTATAAACAGATATACAGTCTCAGACCAACTTACCTCAAAGAACCGCAGAGGAAGAATCCATCGGACAAGTGAGATGGCATGGTCCAGGTCCACTATTCATATCTCCTGGGGAGAAAGTGTATGCTATCTGTAAAGTAGAGAAACAACACACATCATTGTCATCCAACAACATCATTCTCATTGACAATCCAGTTATTCAACAGCTTCCTGCTGGAGTAATGCTACAAACAGGAGTACTCCCTGACACCAGCATTGATGCCAACCACTTTACAGTACTGCTACATAACGAGACTCAGAAACCCACCTCCATCCAGGTTGGCACAGTCATTGCAGAAATGTATGCAGTAGATACTGTTGTTTCGCCCCGTTCTTCAGACACATTTTCTGATTCTCTCGAACCAGAGTTCTTTGACTTCGGAGACTCACCTGTTCCAGAGAAATGGAAGGAAAAACTGTGTCAGGAGCTGGCAGCAAGACGAAATGTTTTCTCCCTCCATGAATGGGATGTTGGTTTGGCCTCTGGAGTGGAGCACCAAATCCGGTTGTGTGACACCACCCCGTTCAGAGAGAGATCCCGTCGGTTAGCACCAGCTGACATTGATGATGTAAGACGACACATACAGCAGCTGCTCGCTGCGGGTATTGTGAAAGAATCCCGGTCCCCTTATGCATCGCCCATAGTGGTGGTGCGAAAAAAAAATGGCTCCATCAGAATGTGTGTTGATTATCGCATACTCAATCGTCGGACAATACCAGACCAATACATGACACCCCGGATTGATGACGCATTGGATTGCTTAACTGGCAGCAAGTGGTTTTCTGTATTGGATCTCCGTAGTGGATACTACCAAATCGCTATGAGTGAACAAGATAAGGAGAAGACAGCATTTATCTGTCCTGTTGGCTTTTACCAATTTGAAAGGATGCCACAAGGCATAACTGGTGCTCCAGCCACTTTTCAACGACTCATGGAGAAAGCAGTCGGTGATATGCATCTCCTTCAGGTCATAGTCTATCTGGATGATATTATTGTCTTTGGGAAAACCCTAGAAGAGCACAAAAAACGCCTTCTAAAAGTCCTTGACCGGCTGCAGGAGGTCGGACTCAAAGTGTCATTGGACAAATGCCAATTCTGTCAACCTAAAGTCAAGTATGTAGGGCACATTGTGTCTGAAACAGGGATTGCCACAGACCCAGAAAAGATCGAAGTGGTGAAACACTGGAAAGAACCAACTGACCTCAAGAGCCTCAGGTCATTTCTTGGTTTCTGTGGCTACTATCGTAGATTCATTGCCAATTAGACGAGACGCCTTTCAGAAGGTCATTGACTGTCTTATAAATGCCCCTGTATTGGCTTTCGCCGACCCTGCAAAGCCATACACTTTGCATATTGATGCTAGCACAAGTGGGCTAGGTGCAGTGTTAAATCAGGAACACCCGGAAGGCCTTCGGCCAGTGGCTTTTGCAAGCCGAAAACTCACCCAGTCAGAGCAGCAGTACCCTGCACATCAGCTAGAGTTTTTAGCATTAAAATGGTCCGTTGTCGACAAGTTTCATGACTACTTGTATGGAGCTCAGTTCACAGTGAGGACTGACAATAACCCCCTCACTTATGGCCCTTTTCCACTACCCTTTTTCAGCTCGCTTCAGCTCACTTCAGCCCGACACGGCTCGCGTTTCGACTACCTTAGAGCAGCACGACTCAGCTTGCTTCAGCCCTGCTTAGCACCAAAAACTCGCACGGTTTTGGAGTGGGGCTGAAGCGAGCCAAACCGAGCCGAGTGGGGCTAGGGGCGTGAGGAGACACTCCCCTGTGCACTGATTGGTGAGGAGGAGTGTCCTCACATGCCCACACATGCCCCGCGAGCATGCTGAGATCTGTAAACACCGTAAACCCGGAAGAAGAATAATTACGAATTACGAGAATTTCTGAAGCCTTATGCGCCTCGCCTCATCCATACGCTCTTGCCAGTATCTGTTGGCGTTGTCGGTGACAACAAGCCACAGCACCAAGACCAGCAACACTAACGACTCCATGTCCTTCATGTTTATTGTTTACTATCCGGGTTGTGAGACTACTGCTTAAAAGATCACTGATGTCACTGTTTGCGCCGCCTAACGACATCACGTGACGTCCACCCACTTCCAGCCAGCACGGTTCAGCGCGGTTGTAGTCGAAATGCAACTCCAACAGCCCCACTCAGCTCGACTCAGCCCGACTCAGCACGGCACGGCTCAGCCCAACTCAGCCGCGTTGGTAGTGGAAAAGCAGCATTATGTACTCACATCAGCCCGTTTGAACGCTACAGGACATCGCTGGCTCGCAGCTTTAGCCACTTATGACTTTACAATCCAGTACAGACCAGGCCATCAAAATGTGGATGCTGATCTGCTTTCCAGGCAGTATGCCACTGAAAACCAACAAGATTGGACAGTCATTCCGCCATCAGGTATCAAAGCTCTCTGTAAATGGGCATGTGCCACAGACAAGTTAGGTGTACCACCGAGACTAGTAGATCAGCTTGGTGTCTCTTCAGAAGTGGTCCCTGAGGTGTATGTCTGCCCAGTCAGACTTGGTGGAACCACCATTGATCAGCTTAGTCCAAGAGAGCTCCAGATTGCTCAGGAGTTAGATCCGGTCATTGGTCCTGTAAAATCCGCCATTGAAGCTGGCAAACTCCCAGTACACACCAAAAATGACCCCCCTGATGTAGCTTTGATATGTCGAGAAGCCCCTAAGTTACATCTTAGAGATGGTTTATTGTACAGAGTCAGACAAACAGTCACAGGTAAAGAGAGTAAACAACTAGTCTTACCTGAGAGGTTTTGAAACACAGTGAGAGTGGACAAATATAGTGAACATTGGACAAGGAATCCCTTGCAATTGAAAACTTCCCCAGAGAATCTTTCAGGCAGAGGAATGCTACGAGGTGTACCAGCAGGCAATGAGGGGTGTGTGAGGATGGTCTGCAACACCACAGCAGTGAGTTGTGACATCCTGGTGTTAAGATTGCTGATCATCTGCTGGTGCTCTCCTAACAGACGTCCCTGTGCATGAATTGCAGTCTGCTTAACTTCCTCTGCTGCATCCATGATGATGAAAGTATCCTGTCAGATCGCAGGCACTTATGGATGCAAACGCAGGGGAGAGCAGGTGCAATGCAAACTGCAGACAAAGCCAAAACATGAGTCAGAAATCGTAGTCAGGAAATAGGCGTGGGTTGATTGATCGGCGAACAGCACAGTGTAGGGCAGATGAGAAGACAAAGTCAAATGAGATCAGGAACAGAGGTCGTTAACAGGAAGTCAGTATTCATCATCATCATGTCTTCCCTCTTGGCACATGATTGGCCTTGGGGCACAGTTGTTTTAGGCCTGTAAATCTGCTCTCCAACAGCTGCATAAAGTTGTCTTTTATCATCATCATCTTGAGGGCCTGCTGTCTATCAACCCCTAAAAGATCTTCTACCTTCCTCCAACTCCTCCTTTTGTTGAACAGCACAATTTTTTGTAAGGCATCATTAGGCATTCTGCAGATGTGTGTGATGTATTTGAGGTACTGTATATGACATGTATCCTCAATTGACTGTGACTGGGTTATTTCATACAACTTCGTATTAGAGATCTTGAACCTCCAGTCCAGTTCCCCTTCTACCAGGGATGAAAAGTCAACCCCTCTCTTGCATTGGTTTGTGGGGAGAGCGTTCTTCCTCGCATAGCTCCTGGCTATCATCTTTCTTAAAGCATTCCACACAGCATTAAGCTGTAGCAGTTTGGCACTTGTTAGTTCCCATGTCTGGTCACTATACAATAGCCAAGACCGTACACATGCTGTCAAGATTTTCATCCATGTATTGAGGTGGATTTCACAGTCAATGAGTACATGTTTAAGCTTGTTCCACTTTTCAAAGGCTGGTGCGATCCTGTGATGTAAAAACGTTGATGACTTCCCAGTGTTGGTGATTAGATGGCCAAAATAGCGGAACTGCCTCACATTCTTAATTTCTGTGTTGTTGACTAGATAAACAGAAAGCTTAGTAAATTCAGGTACGGGACACAGAATGATACTTTGCAACTGGAGTGGGTGTTTGCTGACCTTATATAGGGTTGTGATTGCGGGGTAATTGGCTGCAGGTGAAGTGATTAGAAGTCTGGTGACGGGAGCACTGAGGCTCTTGAGAAGTGCAGTCCTGAGTGGCCATGTTTGGAGGCTGCTCCGAACTCAGGTTTTCAGCACTGTTACTGACAATAAGTAAAAGGAAGGTTCAATGAAGCAATTAAATGAAAAGAAAAAAAACACTATAAACAAAAAACTGATTGGTTAAAAAGATTATATTTTTATAATATAGATTCAATGAGTCAAAGGATTAATGAGCCAAAGGAATTTGTGAATCAATTAAACCATGAATAAACAACTCAAGGGCCCTGTGGATCAGTGAATAAAAATTTCCCTGAATTGAAGTGAATTTAAAAGATCAGTGCAGAAGAAGCTCAATTAATTCAAATAACAATGAGTCAACAAATCCGTGAATCAGAATGAACCAGTGCTGAACTTCGACCACTTGTTTTCAAATGAGTGCAGTGTATGAGAACAGAGGTCAAAGGTTGTTACTATGGTAACAAATGTCTCACTGAGCTTTTTAGGTGTGATAAAGATGTCATAAGGTAATATAATAATCATACCCAGGGTTATCTGCAATGCTAAAAGCAGGAGCACCATGCTATGTCTCTGCTTTGAGATGCCACTTATTCAGCCTTCAGATTTATGAAAGGACTACAACCTTGAGCAGCATCAAAGGAATTGTTCGCGAGCTTCTCATCATCATCATCAGGTTTGAACTATTCATCATTCTTTTAATACTCATCCATCACAAAGTTCCAAAGCACAAAAAAATTGCATTATGTGATGACTTTACTTTTGTCAAACTCAGTTTAGTGAGAAAACATCAATACATTCTGAGATGAAAAATTAGAGCTATTTCTAGTTGAAATATCTGCAGGACTTCCATTGCAGAAGCATCATCAAGTTGATCCATTGCTATTAATATTTATCAATTCTTCCTTCAAAGATCAATTGATTACAAAATTTTTCAAAGTGTTTTTGTTGATTCATTCAGTTTTTGAATCATCAAAGATTTGACTCATTTTAGTCATTCACACCATCAGTTGATTCATTTATTCATGTACTGACTTTGTGATCCCTTGACATTTTGATTCTTTATCATACAGGTCCTGATTTATCATTTGAGCCATATTATCAATGATTTTATTCAGAAATCCTTTGACCTATTGATCATTTGATTCATTAATGATTGATTTGATTGATTCCTTGATTCACTGATCCAACCAGAAATAACTACAATTCATTATTGAATTAGTTGAGCTCTTTGATGTATTATTATTTGATATATTATTCATCATTTATATTAATTTATGTATTCTGATTAACTCTATTTCATAGATGAAGACTATTGTTTTTGGTGATATATATTTTTCCCCCCTTACAAAAGTTGTTCGATTTCAGAAGAAATTTTAACCGCTGGTAACCACAGACAATGGAAGCTCACTGACCTTGACCTATTTTTCAAGGTCACAGAGCATATTTTATGTGTTTTTTTTTATTAAAAATGTCATTTCATTTATTCCAGTATGTACTACAGATCTAAGGATTTCCCCCTAGATTTTATATAAACAAATGATGTGCTCATTTCCTGTGCAAAAAGCTTTGATGCCAGTCAAGCAGAAAGTGACGCATTCTGGACCGTGGTTGAAAACGAGGGTTATGTATATAACCGCGGTTCTATGAGTTTCGGATGACCGCCAGAGGCGGTGCTTTCAGCACATGGATATCCATCACACGAACGTGCAGGTCGAGTAATAGTAACAACAAAGTCACGTGTGACCTGGGTGACGTCACCCCGTGACCCCGGCATAAAAGACCGGTAAACCCAGGAAGTGACCTCTTGGCAAATCTTCTCGTGTACACTCCGAGTGACTGCCAAGCTCTGGCGGTCATCCGAAACTCATAGAACCGCGGTTATATACATAACCCTCATTCTATTTCGTTTCTACTGACCGCCAGAGGCGGTGCTTTCAGCACATGGATGACTAATACCAACCAGGTCATGAGGAGTGCCTACCCGTACCCAGTGCTGCTGCGACGGGCCTGGAATGACAGCCGTCGCCACAGGATTATGTGGGACGACATTAAGACGGTAAAACCTGGTGAAGGTGCAGCTGGAAGCCCAGGAGGCTGCGCTGCATATGTCTGAAAGGGGCACGCCCTTCAGTGATGCCCATGAGGCCACCACGCCCCGTGCAGAGTGCGCCCTGACAGCCGGAGGAATCGGGAAGCCACTGTGCCTGTAGGCATGTAATATGGCCTCGACTATCCACTTGGATAGCCTCTGCTTAGAGAGCGCCAGACCCTTCGTCGGTCCTGTGTGGCACAGAAACAGGGCGTCACTCCTACGGAAGCCCTCTGTACACGACACGTACACCCTGAGGGCGCGAACTGGGCACAAAAGTTCCGACCTCTCACCATGGCCCGCCTCGAACGCCGCAAGGCTAAGGGGCTGGTTGACGAAGGTAGCAGAGAGGGTCTTCGGGAGGAAAGAGGGGTTAGGCCACAGGGTGACCCCACTGTCGCCGGAGTGCCACTGCAGGCACTCCCCACTGACTGACAGCGCGTGTAGTTCCCCGACGCGCCTCGTCGATGTAATGGCCAGAAGAAAAGCAGTCTTCAGGGAGAGCCATGAAATGTCTGCCGTGAGCAGGGGCTCAGAACGGTGCGTCGCAGAGAGCCTGCAGCACCAATGAAGGTCCCATGTGGGTACCCGGCTCCGTCGGGGGGGTCTCAACCGGAGAGCACCCTTCAAGAAACGTGCCACCAAGGCGTGGGACCCCACGGTCCTTCCCCCAACTCTGGCATGCTGAGCAGAGATGGCAGCTGCATAGACCTTGATGGTGGCAGGGGTAAGACCCTTATCAAAGCAGAGACTGGCGGAACAGTCGAATGGTCGGCAGGGGGCAGCATGTAGGCTCCTCCCCCTGAGTTAAGCACCAGTTGGAGAAAAGCCTCCATCTGTTGGCATAGAGGGCATTGGTGGGGGGTGCCCGAGAGCTTGCAATGGTGTTGACCACTGCCGGCTCACAAGGACCTTGCAGGGGGTCCGGCCCTTCAGCGGCCATACCCAGAGCTGTAGACGGGCTGGATCCGGGTACCAGATCTGCCCTCCCAGCTGTGATAGCAGGTCAGTCCTCACTGGCAGGCACCAGGGGTCGCCGTTCAGAAGTTGCAGCAACTTGGGAACCACACTCGGCCCGGCCACCGGGGGGGCGACAAGCAGCAGCCCGTGGTGGTCCATCGCAACCCTGTGTAGGGTTGGCACGATCAGCAGCAGAGGGGGGGAGGCATACAGCAGTTGCCTCGGCCAAGCATGCGCCAGCGCATCCTGGCCCAGGGGACTGGGGCCGTGGAGGCTGAACCACAGAGGGCAGTGTGTCGACTCCTGGCAGGCAAAGAGGTCCACCTCTGCCCTGCCAAAACGTTCCCAGATGGCGAGAACCACCGCTGGGTTGAGTCTCCATTCTCCGGGATCGGGGTCCCGGCGGGACAGCAGATCTGCTGCCCTGTTGGCAGTGCCTGGCAAGTACATGGCACGCAGGCTCAAGAGATGTCGATGGGCCCACCGCAGAAGTTGGCCAGCCACTTCCAAGCACTGGAGGGACTTTGTGCCTCCCTGGTGGTTGATGTAGTACACTACCGTGGCGTTGTCCGTCCGCACCAGAACGTGTCTGCCGGTCAGGCCTGGGAGGAAGTGCTGTAGGCCGAGGAACACAGCCCGTAGCTCCAGCACGTTGATGTGCTGCGCCCGTGCAGCACCGGGTGGAGGTGGAGACCGTTGAACCACCTCTGAAGCGGCGTAAGTCCAGAAATCCCAGCGGGACCAGAGAGGAGGCTGCCGTAAGCATGCCCAGCAGGCGCTGAAAGGTCTTCAGGGCGAGTGACCTACCCCGTCCGAAGCGGCCAAGCAGTAGGCGGATGTTGTGGATCCTGGTCTGGGAGGGAGTTACCATCAACGACCTTGAATCCAGGTGCATGCCCAAGAAAGTCGTCTCCTGGCTGGGCACCAGCGAGCTCTTCTTGTAATTCACCCTGAGCCCCAGCTCTACGACATGCGAGAGCACAGTCGCAATGTTGGTGCGGGCCTGAGCTGCTGACCGTGAACAGACAAGCCAGTCGTCCAGGTAAGGCAGGACACGCAAACCCCTTGCCTGAAGTAGTGCCGATGCCGCACACCCGGTGAACACACGGGGTGCCAGCGATATCCCAAAGGGCAGAACATTGAACTCGAAAGCCTGGCCCTCGAAGGCAAACCGCAGGAACTGCCTGTGGTGTGGCACAATGGGAGCATGGAAGTAGGCGTCTTTCAGGTCGAAGGTGACAAACCAGTCGCCCGCCTGGATGTGGTGTAAGACATCCACTGTACGCAGCATGCGGAATCTCATGGTCCTCAAGTGGGAATTGAGGGACCTCAGGTCGAGGATCGGGCGGATACCGCCGTCCTTCGGAACCAGAAAATACCTGGAGTAGAACCCACCTTGCTGTCTCTGCCTGTCGACGGGAGAGACTGCTCCTTTCTCCAGGAGGGTGGCGATTTCCTGCCGGGGGACGAGGGACTTCCCCGGATGGCTCACGGTGGTGTGTTTGACCCCATGAAACGTGGTGGACGGCGGCAGAACTGGATGCGGTAACCCTCGGTGAGGGTCACCAGCACCCAGGGGTCAACGCTCTCCAGCTTTGGAGCTGTTCACTGGAAAAGCGGCCGACCGCCGGCGCGCTGATGTCAGCGCCGTCCAGAGCGCCCCCGTCGGTCACCATGGGGCGACGAGGAGTGGACTGGGTGTAGGGGGCGGCACCGCGGGTCCGGGAGGTGGTGGGGCGGTGAAAGTCATCAACCCGTCTGGTCTCCTGGCGGGTGCGTGGCCGAGACAGAGTCGGTGTGGGCCCCCTGAAGGACTGGGCAGCATTGCCATGGTGGTGGGCCTGGCGGGGGCCAGCGAACTGCTGTTACGCCTAGATGACCTGGGCACTCCGATCCAGGGCTTGCTGAGTGGCTTCGCCAAACAGCTCCCCGGGGACAACAGGGAGAGAGTGCAGCACACGCCGGTCGGGCTCGGCCAGGGGGGACTGTGCCCGCCATATCTGCTGGCGGCCGAGGGTGAGATACGACATCAGCCGGCCCAGTTCCCGCGACGAGTAGGCAAAGGCCTGGAGCCGCGTCACACAGCTCCCGTGATGCCGCGCTCGTCCCCTCCAGCGTCTGGGGGTCCATGACACCTGGCTGGCAGAAGGGAACTTAAATAGGGCGAGAACGCTCCAAGTAAGTAGCCCAAAATAAACTATCAGGCGGAAATAAAAAATAAACGACCGGGCGAACACACCCGTGGTCGGGAATATTAACAAGGATGGCGCCGTGCGCTACAGAACTGATAAACAGCGGCGAGAAACACCGCTTTAATTTAAATGAATGAAAACCGCTTATCTGAGCGACAACAAACCGGCCTCCAGCAGCGAGGACACGCCTCGGGGGGCTAGTCAGCTAACTCCACCGAGCGAGAGCGCTCAGCTTAACGGAGTAACAAACAATATGAATAAAACACACAAGACAGCCGGCCCGTGAGCAGGCCGGAGACAAGGCTACACAAAACAAGCGGTTGATAATATTAACAAGGATAGGCACTGTGCGCCACAGAACTGATAAACAGCGGTGAGAAACACCGCTTTAATTTAAATGAATGAAAGCCGCTTCTCAATGTTGGGCATCTGCAGGAGGCCATAGGTAGGGGTGTCCTGCATTGCCGCCAGGGCCCTGCAGTCACTAGGGAGGTGGGAAGGCATCTAGGGTCCGCCCAACACCTCTGTAACTCCTCGATGTATGAGGCCGAGGGCGGAACAGACAACGAGGAAGGCTATGTGGGACCTCTGAAGGAAGCGCTCTGATGCTGGGCCACCGGGGCATGTCCAACCCCAGACGGGCCCCTCCGGTTCGAGGGGGACCGGCAGTTGGCGCAGCGAGAGAAGAGGTCCATGACACCTGGCTACACAAAATAAGGCGGTTAATAATATTAACAAAGATAGGCGCAGTGCGCCACAGAACTGTTAAACAGCGGCGAGAAACACCGCTTTAAATTAAATGAATGAAAACCGCTTACCTGAATGAAGACAAACCGGCCTCCAGCGGTGAGGACACCGCCCCGGAGGGCTAATCAGCTAACTCCACCGAGCGAGAGCGCTCAGCTTAACGGAGTAATAAATCAATACGAATACAACACACAAGACAGCCGGCCTGTGAACAGGCCGGCGGCGAAGCTACACAAAACAAGGTGGTTAATAATATTAACAAGGGTAGGCGCCGAGCGCCGCAGAACTAATAAACAGCGGCGAGAGGAACGCCGCTTAATTTAAATAAATGAACCCGCTTACCTGAAGCGAAAACAAGCCGGCCTCCAGCGGTGAGGACACCGCCCCGGAGGGCTAATCAGCTAACTCCACCGAGCGAGAGCGCTCAGCTTACGGAGTAATAAATCAATACGAATATAACGACAAGAAGAAAAGAGTTGGTGGACTTAGCGCAGTTTCTTGGAGGGTGCATAAGCACAGCCCCAACCCTACGGGTAACGAAACTACCACAGCGCTTTGTCCAAATTTCAATCCAACCCGCAACCTGCAAACGCGAGAAGATGTAAGAGGTCACTTCCTGGGTTTACCGGTCTTTTATGCCGGGGTCACGGGGTGACGTCACCCAGGTCACACGTGACTTTGTTGTTACTATTACTCGACCTGCACGTTCGTGTGATGGATATCCATGTGCTGAAAGCACCGCCTCTGGCGGTCAGTAGAAACGAAATAGAACAGTTTGTTTCCTAAATTGCCAAAACCACAACATGTTCACAAACACCAATAGTGCCAAGTTTTCATTTGCTCTGGACCAGTGCACATTCTTCTTTGGTAGATAAGTCTTAATTGGTTTTCAAAAAAAAAAAAAAATTCAATATATTTTGTGCATTTGCAAAAATGGCCAATATAGCCATTTCACCATGAAATATTGATTTTGGCTTCTACAACCCCGATTCCAAAAAAGTTGGGACAAAGTACAAATTGTAAATAAAAACGGAATGCAATGATGTGGAAGTTTCAAAATTCCATATTTTATTCAGAATAGAACATAGATGACATATCAAATGTTTAAACTGAGAAAATGTATCATTTAAAGAGAAAAATTAGGTGATTTTAAAATTCATGACAACAACACATCTCAAAAAAGTTGGGACAAGGCCATGTTTACCACTGTGAGACATCCCCTTTTCTCTTTACAACAGTCTGTAAACGTCTGGGGACTGAGGAGACAAGTTGCTCAAGTTTAGGGATAGGAATGTTAACCCATTCTTGTCTAATGTAGGATTCTAGTTGCTCAACTGTCTTAGGTCTTTTTTGTTGTATCTTCCATTTTATGATGCACCAAATGTTTTCTGTGAGTGAAAGATCTGGACTGCAGGCTGGCCAGTTCAGTACCCGGACCCTCCTTCTACGCAGCCATGATGCTGTAATTGATGCAGTATGTGGTTTGGCATTGTCATGTTGGAAAATGCAAGGTCTTCCCTGAAAGAGACGTCATCTGGATCAGCGGTCTCAAAAGTAGCCGGTCACCGGAGGCAAATCGCCGGCTATGGCTTGTTATGCCGCCGGCTATTGTCAGTCGAGTCACAAAATTTAATATTAAATATTTCTGACAGCAAAAAAAGTTGTGAACGTAAATTACATCCACTATGTCATGTATGTCCGTTGCCGCGTCAACTGTGTTTACATCCTCGACACGAGTGCAGCCATTACTGCCGCCTGTGTTGCCAGATTGCGTTTTTTCCTGCCCATTTTGGGCGGTTTTAAGTGCATTTTGGCGGGTTTTGAACATATTTTGGGCTGTAAAACGTCAGCAGTATCTGGTAACATATTTTTTTTACTTAATACAAGAAATTAATGGATGCCAACGTTTTTGCCAAAATGGTATTTTATTTTCCATTGTTTAGGCAGCTTCAGCATCATACTGTGAGATTCTGTTCAAGTTGTATTTTTCTTCTATGAAGCCTGGGCCATTTATTTTGTTAGTTTATAATTATTGTTTAATTTAGTCTTCAGGAGAGACTGCCTGCACACAGCGCTAGTATTAATAGTTTTTTTTTTCTTACATGAAAGCTGAGGCATTTATATTATATTTTAAGGTAACTTCATGTTGTGCTGTGAGGTTCTATGCACTTTAACTTTTGAACCAACAGGTGCATTTGGATAAGTAAAGCCTATTTTTCTGCATTTTTGTAGTCCTGGTAATCTTTTATATTGGTAAAGTTGTTTATAGGACAGTTTCTCAGTGTCTGTTTTTTTAATCAATAGTTTTTCAGTAATAACTTAATATTTAACATATCACTCAATTTTAAACAACCCCCGCGCCTCCCCCATAGTCTCCAAATTTTCTGTGGGAAACACTGGCGTGCGTAACAACGCTAATCAAGCTTAAGCTAGACGACCTGCCTCAAATACCCGTCCCGGGTAAATGTTATCCCAATTTTAGATGGCCTGTTCCAAACCATCCCGCCCCATGAAAAATTCGTACTTGCATATCTATCTATCTATCTATCTATCTATCTATCTATCTATCTATCTATCTATCTCTCTCTCTCTCTCTCTCTCTCTCTCTCTATCTATCTATCTATCTATCTCTCTCCCTGCACGCTTTGCATGCATGATGTCTGCCACTGCCAGACATTTTACCATTTTGCACCCTGCTGTAAATTATTTGTACCCTGCTATTCTCCCAAACTTTGAAGCCCCTGCTGGATGGGAGCATATGTTGCTCTAGAACCTGGATATACCTTTCAGCATTGATGGTGTCTTTCCAGATGTGTAAGCTGCCCATGCCACACGCACTAATGCAACCCCATACCATCAGAGATGCAGGCTTCTGAATTGAACGCTGATAACAACTCGGGTCGTCCTTCTCCTCTTTAGTCCGAATGACACGGCGTCCCTGATTTCCATAAAGAACTTCAAATTTTGATTTGTCTGACCACAGAACAGTTTTTCACTTTGCCACAGTCCATTTTAAATGAGTCTTGGCCCAGAGAAGACATCTGCGCTTCTGGATCATGTTTAGATACGGCGGCTTCTTTGAACTATAGAGTTTTAGCTGGCAACGGCGGATGGCACGGTGAATTGTGTTCACAGATAATGTTCTCTGGAAATATTCCTGAGCCCATTTTGTGATTTCCAATACAGAAGCATGCCTGTATGTGATGCAGTGCCGTCTAAGGGGCCGAAGATCATGGGCACCCAGTATGGTTTTCTGGCCTTGACCCTTACGCACAGAGATTCTTCCAGATTCTCTGAATCTTTTGATGATATTATGCACTGTAGATGATGATATGTTCAAACTCTTTGCAATTTTACACTGTCGAACTCCTTTCTGATATTGCGCCACTATTTGTGTGCGCAGAATTAGGGGGTTTGGTGATCCTCTTCCCATCCTTACTTCTGAGAGCTGCTGCCACTCCAAGATGCTCTTTTTATACCCAGTCATGTTAATGACCTATTGCCAATTGACTTAATGAGTTGCAATTTGGTCCTCCAGCTGTTCCTTTTTTGTACCTTTAACTTTTCCAGCCTCTTATTGCCCCTGTCCCAACTTTTTTGAGATGTGTTGCTGTCATGAAATTTCAAATGAGCCAATATTTGGCATGAAATTTCAAAATGTCTAACTTTCGACATTTGATATGTTGTCTATGTTCTATTGTGAATACAATATCAGTTTTTGAGATTTGTAAATTATTGCATTCCGTTTTTATTTACAATTTGTACTTTGTCCCAACTTTTTTGGAATCGGGGTTGTAATATGCTACGGTAAACTACCCCAAGCATGTACCCATTTGACCAGAATCAAGTGTCAAATTTGGCCTTTGACCTACTTTTAGAGGTCAAAAAGTTCCTTTTCTGTTTCTGACTGTACTATTTTCAAAAAATCATAAAAAATAGTTTAATATTTACATATGACCTTGTATTTTTCACAAACACCAATAGTGCCAAAAGTTTTCACTTGCTCTGGACCAGTGCAGGTTCTTCTTTGGTAGAGAAGTCTTTATTGGTTTTCAAAAAAAAAATTCAATGTATTTTGTGCATGCGCAAAAATGGCCAATATAGCCATTTCACCATGAAATATTGATTTTGGCTTATAATATGCTACGGTAAACTACCCCAAGCATGTACCCATTTGACCAGAATCAAGTGTCAAATGTGGCCTTTGACCTACTTTTAGAGGTCAAAAAGTCCTTTTCTGTTTCTGACTGTACTATTTTCAAAAAATCATAAATAGTTTAATATTTACATATGACTTTGTATTTTTTCCTTTAATGCATAGTCGATTGACAAATTGATATATTTTATCAAAAGCTGTATATAAAAATTACAAAAATTCCCAAATGTGATGGTTATCACTTAAAAATTTGCATTGGTGTTTTCTCTACTTATAGCCTAAACTCTTACCTCAATATAAATGAAATGTATTATTCACTAAATATACATATACTCTTTCTATTCATACTGCAAAATCACATGTTTTTCTAATATTTTCAGGTCTAGGTCAAAAGTCTGAAAAACTATCAATAGACAAAGGCGTAATTTTCACCATTAAATAATGTTTTTTGCTGATAACATGCTACAGTAAAATACCCCAAATATGTACCCATTCTACCTGAATCAATTGTCAGATTTGACCTTTGACCTACTTTCCAAGGTCAGGTAGGTCATTCAGTTTTTAATGAATTGATTTCATTAGCTGTTTACATGTCCAGATACTTTAGAGAGTAAACAATTTTCAGGGCATATTGTAATGGAAATAAATGACAAACAGATGGAGCTGGGATAGGCTCCAGCTTGCCTGCGACCCTGTAGAACAGGATAAAGTGGCTAGAGATAATGAGATGAGATAAAATTCTCTTTAAAAAGAGAACTGTATCAGATTTAGTTGTCAATATGTAAGAAGTTGTCATCAGGCTTTTAAAAAGTGTAACTGGTAAATAGTGCAGTCAAAGTGTAGATTGGATGCAGTGTAAATGTATTGTAAGAAGAGTAACATTACAGAATTGCGTGTCTGCATAGGGGTAACTGTCTGTGGATTGATTCGCCGGGTGACTGTTGCTTGGCGCAAGGCAATTTCAAATCCTTAGACAGCTTTAGGCACGAGGCGAACGGGCAGGAGGCAAATGGTACGAGGCTGTTAACATCAGTCTAAATTTGAAATAGATGAAGACTCAAAATTGTCAGTGACAATTTCAGATTTCTATTTATTATTATTCATTCTTTATTTATAATAAATTATGAATGATTTATTATTATTCATTTTTTTCCGTTTCCGGTTGAGAGTACATCATGCGCGTTCTGGCTGCCGCTTCTCACCAGAGCTTTTTATTTTATTTTTATTTTATTTCTTTTTCTATTTTAATTTTTTTATTTATTTTTTTTCTGTGTTTGTGTAGTTTGATGTTTGTTTGAGTGTTTTTGTCCACCGGTTGTTGTGTAGCTCCAGACCCAGTTTTGGGCGTCGGTTCCCTCCAGGCCTTGGTTCGCCGTGGGTGATGCCTGTGCTCTCAGCTGTGGACTGCAGTGAGCCTGTTGCTCATTTTACATCATGGTTGTCCAGCGCTCTGTGCTTTAGTGCTTGGCATGATGTTCCGAGCGATGTTGCTCGGTGGCGTCGCAGCGGCTATGCAGTCGGTTTGGGACACACCAGCGCTCTGCGTGGTGGAGCTTCTCTGCTCGCTTTGTGGATCCATGGCATGGTGTTCGAGTGATGATGTTGACGGCGGCGGTGCTGGAGATGTGGGACTCGTTTTCGTGCGCCTTTTGGTGGGATTGTGGCTGCTACACCACGGGAATTACATCCTGACCCCTACTCGGTGGACTTTTTACTTTTTATTTTTATTTATTTTTTTTCTTTGTCTGTAATTGTAAAGCGTCCTTGGGTTTCTTGAAAGGTGCTATATAAATTTAACTACTTATTATTATTATTATTATTATTATTATTATTTTAATTCCCTGATGAATCATTAATCCATTGATTTATACATTCTTTAATTTATTGATTCTGTGATTTTATGGCACTGCATTTATTGATTCTTTAATCCATTCATTCCTGTGAGCCAAAATCCCTCAATTTGTGATTTATTAATCCTTGATTTTTAATTCTTTGTCTTTAAATTAGTTATTTGATTCACTAACACCTTAATTCACTTATCCATGAATTGGTATATAACTATGATTCATTGATATCTTAATACTTTTTTTGTTAAAGTGTTATCATTCATCTTTCGACTCATTTCGTAAATTTTCATATAATATTTGACCACTAGAGTATTACAAATAGGGTACTGAGGGGGTTTGTTTCAATTTCAGAACAGTGCTGTTTTTTTTTTTTTTTTTTTTTTCCACATTTATGTCACAGCCTTTAGGTCAGGCTGAGATCACACTGTATTTTCAGGAAAAATAAAAAACTCATGAAATATAATTTATAACCAAAAGCAAGACAAGGAAACTATGAGAAAATGGATATTATACAGGAATTTATGTAGCAGTCATTACAAACCTATTTCTGTCTCCCACACTGGAATGTCAGCCACATCTCCAGAAGAAGCTGTTATTTATTTCAGACAATATTTCTCCGATTTTCAGTAAATGCCTCTCAAACGGGTGGGGGGGTGGAAGAATAACAACACACAAGGGAAAGGTGTTGAATTTCTTTTCTCCCCTGGAGATTAAAGACTCCATGCTGCTCGTCTCTGCTTTAAGTGTGAGGGGAAAAAAAAATAGAAATTAGCATCGCAGCAGGCCGGAATGCTCTGAGCTAGCCTTCCTGTTGAAGAAGAAGTGACAACTCAAATGTGTTTCCCCCTCCAGGAGTGTGTCAAAATTATTGAAAAATACAATTAGTCAGAGATTGAGGAACTTCTTTTAGAAGCAACAGCAGCTCCTTCAGCATTGAAAATGAGCTCACACTGTAATTTGTATTGATTTTGTTACCTTTGTGTGTTTTCAGCAATCCAAGTGCCGGAATACTGCAGTGAAAAGCAACATTTATTCATGAAGCATTTCCAGAAGTTTTTCCAAATAAGTGTAGCCCCTGTCCTATGAACTGAGGAATCACCTTAACTATTAGGGCAGGCTCTGGGTTCTTAATTTTGTTGGTGTGTGGTGCCATATTAAGCTTAATAAAATGTAACTAAGGAGAAGACTCTCTTTTTCCTTCTTTTCATAAATAAGGTAAGCACATAAGTTATTTGGGTGCCTCCACTTAGTAGAACTTAAAATTAAATAATGTAAAATCCTACTAAGAACAAACAGAAATTCCTCCAAGTTTAACTTGTCTTTTTATATAAATAATGTAATAAATACAAAGCAAATTATTTTACATTTAACATAAACCCTTGTGTGCACACAACCCAAAAAACAAAACGGTGCAGGCCTGAATCGTGGCTTGTGAGCAGTGAGGTCTTAAACCGGGTGACTGCTTCACTTAAACAAGCAAAATAAAACACAATGAGTCGATCCGGTGTATTTGTAACTGTTTGTACTCACAGTCGGTCCTCAGTCAGTTTGTATGCTGCTTGTCAGGAATGTGGATGAATGCTGTGAATAAATGAGAAGAGAGAAAGGAAAGAAAAACCCAGGGACTGCTGACTGGTCACACCTGCTGCCACTAGCCGCCACTTGCCGTCGAGGGTAAACAAAAAAAGGTCCAAGATGTGTCCTGGTCTGGATTCCCTGGCGAGCATATACACACGGCTCTAAATCACTCATTCATAGTCTCTGTGCAATTCCGCAAGCTCTTTCCGAGTTCACATAGCATACCTCAGTACATACATTAAACACATAGAGTAATGTTAGGCTACTATATTCAACTGTGTAAACGCACTACTAGCATGTTAGCACGAGCTAGACGCTCACCACGCTTAGCATTCATCATCACAAACAGTAGTAAAACAGTCCGTATTTACCACAACTTCCATAAACATTTACCTTCAGTACACCTTAGTATGCCCTGTTCCTCTGGTAAACTCTGCATTTAACCCTGGAAATGAAAGCAATACTCGGCACGATAGCACACGCTATATCGCATGCATTTTTCCCACTCATGTGTCCCATCTCTCTCTGTTGTTGTTCCCTGTAAGTCCCGGATGTCCCACCCCCTTAGCCGGTTTGATTGGATGAGAGGTTTTCATAACTATGGGAACCGAGCAAACTGACAGGTAGAATAAGGATCCAAATGAGTACATCAGATGCCCATACACCGTAATAAACAACATTGCTTATTAACATATAATTCTCACATGTAATGTCACCCATAGTTATTTTTAACCTTTTGTATGAAATATGAACTGACATGGATTTTATGTAATTCTCAATCACAAATAAATGCATTTTAATGAAATTAACTTATAAACAGAACTTATTACTCATTTATCTGAACTTATTTATTGCTTATTTATCTTTTTAGATGGGTTTTTAATCTAGACAGGGCTACACCCTCCCCCTTCTAAACCATTAGATGTCCTCATCTAATCCTGTGCTTTCTGAGTGGGGCTTTCCTAGCAGGTGTAGGACCTCTATCTGTTGGACTATCAGTAGCTTGTGTATTTAGATTTAGCTGAATGACCATACCATGATGTACAACCCCGATTCCAAAAAAGTTGGGACAAAGTACAAATTGTAAATAAAAACGGAATGCAATGATGTGGAAGTTTCAAAATTCCATATTTTATTTAGAATAGAACATAGATGACATATCAAATATTTAAACTGAGAAAATGTATCATTTAAAGAGAAAAATTAGGTGATTTTAAATTTCATGACAACAACACATCTCAAAAAAGTTGGGACAAGGCCATGTTTCCCACTGTGAGACATCCCCTTTTCTCTTTACAACAGTCTGTAAACGTCTGGGGACTGAGGAGACAAGTTGCTCAAGTTTAGGGATAGGAATGTTAACCCATTCTTGTCTAATGTAGGATTGTAGTTGCTCAACTGTCTTAGGTCTTTTTTGTCGTATCTTCCGTTTTATGATGCGCCAAATGTTTTCTATGGGTGAAAGATCTGGACTGCAGGCTGGCCAGTTCAGTACCCGGACCCTTCTTCTACGCAGCCATGATGCTGTAATTGATGCAGTATGTGGTTTGGCATTGTCATGTTGGAAAATGCAAGGTCTTCCCTGAAAGAGACGTCGTCTGGATGGGAGCATATTTTGCTCTAGAACCTGGATATACCTTTCAGCATTGATGGTGTCTTTCCAGATGTGTAAGCTGCCCATGCCACACACACTAATGCAACCCCATACCATCAGAGATGCAGGCTTCTGAACTGAGCGCTGATAACAACTTGGGTCGTCCTTCTCCTCTTTAGTGCGAATGACACGGCATCCCTGATTTCCATAAAGAACTTCAAATTTTGATTTGTCTGACCACAGAACAGTTTTCCACTTTGCCACAGTCCATTTTAAATGAGCCTTGGCCCAGAGAAGACGTCTGCGCTTCTGGATCATGTTTAGATACGGCTTCTTCTTTGAACTATAGAGTTTTAGGTGGCAACGGCGGATGGCACGGTGAATTGTGTTCACAGATAATGTTCTCTGGAAATATTCCTGAGCCCATTTTGTGATTTCCAATACAGAAGCATGCCTGTATATGATGCAGTGCCGTCTAAGGGCCCGAAGATCACGGGCACCCAGTATGGTTTTCCGGCCTTGACCCTCACGCACAGAGATTCTTCCAGATTCTCTGAATCTTTTGATGATGATATGCACTGTAGATGATGATATGTTCAAACTCTTTGCAATTTTACACTGTCAAACTCCTTTCTGATATTGCTCCACTATTTGTCGGCGCAGAATTAGGGGGATTGGTGATCCTCTTCCCATCTTTACTTCTGAGAGCTGCTGCCACTCCAAGATGCTCTTTTTATACCCATTCATGTTAATGACCTATTGCCAATTGATCTAATGAGTTGCAATTTGGTCCTCCAGCTGTTCCTTTTTTGTACCTTTAATTTTTCCAGCCTCTTATTGCCCCTGTCCCAACTTTTTTGAGATGTGTTGCTGTCATGAAATTTCAAATGAGCCAATATTTGGCATGAAATTTCAAAATGTCTCACTTTTGACATTTGATATGTTGTCTATGTTCTATTGTGAATACAATATCAGTTTTTGAGATTTGTAAATTATTGCATTCCGTTTTTATTTACAATTTGTACTTTGTCCCAACTTTTTTGGAATCGGGGTTGTACAATAGTTACGGGTTCATCCATGGAGTGGCCAGGTTTGTCATAAGTCAAACGAATGACTGGCTTATTTTGTCTCTGTGAATGTCTAGTCCCGTTATCTTTCCTTCTAGCATCTTTTTTATGAGACAAAGTTAGTTCCTGTTCTGTCTCTATCTCACTTCCTGTGTTTTCAGGTTCTGTGTCATCAGATGGCTTTTCATCAGGTAAGTCTGCGTCACTATGTTCAGGTAAGTCGGTGTCACTTTGTTCAGGTAAGTCTGTGTCACTTTCACCACTTCTTGCCACGTCCACCTTTTCATCTGTGGATTTAGGGATTCGATTTGACTGACGGTAAGTAGACAAGACATGTCTCTCAACTTTATCAATGTCAAAGGATCGATATCCTGGTATCTCATCGAACTCCGATTCTGAATCAGAAGAACCACTATCTGCAGGCTCAGGCTGTGGGTACCTCTGATGCTTCCTTATGTGTTGTGACCTTGTGACAGGCGGTTCTGTGTTTCCTGTTGCTTGAGCTGCGGAATCTGACATCCTTACCAGATAACCGATCGGCAGAAGATGGTCTCTGTGCAGAGTTTTGACACTTCCGGGTCCACTCTCTGGCTTGACTTCATAGACAGGTAAGTTTGGTAACTGTCTGACAATGACATAAGGAGTGGATTTCCATCTGTCTTGAAGTTTGTGCTTTCCAATAAGACCAAGATTTCTCAACAGGACTCTGTCTCCTTCTGCCAATGGCTGACCTCGAACACGGCGATCATACTGAAACTTGTTCCTCAAGTGGCTTTTGTCAGCTGCCGCAGTTGCGAGTTTGTAGGCTTTCTTCAAATCTTGTTTCAACTTGTTGACATACTGAAGATGGTCATGTTCATGCTCTCTATCAAGACAGGTGTTGAAACAAATATCCACCAGCAGTTGCGCCTCCCTGCCGAACATAAGAAAATACAGAGAGTATCCGGTGGCGTCATTTTTAGTACAGTTATATGCGTGTACTAACTGACTAATGTGTTGACTCCACTGATGCTTCTTTTCGTTCTGCAGGGTGCCCAGCATTGACGAGGGTGCGGTTGAATCGCTCAGGTTGGGCATCACCCTGAGGATGATGGGGAGAGGTGCGCGACTTTTTAATTCCCAGACTAGAGAGAAGCTGTTTTATGACTTTACTCTCAAAGTCTCTGCCCTGGTCCAAATGGATCCGTGCTGGGAGACCATAATGAACAAAGTACTTCTCCCATAACACTTGAGCGACAGTCCTGGACTTTTGATCCCTAGTAGGAAAGGCCTGTGCGTACCTTGTGAAATGGTCAGTAATGACTAACACATTGCCTATGCCTATACTGTCACGTTCTATCTGCAAGAAATCAATGCAAATGAGATCCAATGGGCCAGTACTAGTGATCTGATTCAGGGTGGCTGAACGCTGGGGGAGCGTTTTTTCTAGAAATGCATCTTCCACACGTTTTGATGTACTGTTCAACTTCAATAGACATATGTGGCCAATAAAACCTATCTTTGATAAGCTCTGATGTTTTCTCCACCCCTAGGTGTCCACATTCATCATGCAGGGATTTCAGGACTGTGTTTTGAAACCTCTCAGGTAAGACTAGTTGTTTACTCTCTTTACCTGTGACTGTTTGTCTGACTCTGTACAATAAACCATCTCTAAGATGTAACTTAGGGGCTTCTCGACATATCAAAGCTACATCAGGGGGGTCATTTTTGGTGTGTACTGGGAGTTTGCCAGCTTCAATGGTGGATTTTACAGGACCAATGACCGGATCTAACTCCTGAGCAATCTGGAGCTCTCTTGGACTAAGCTGATCAATGGTGTTTCCACTAAGTCTGACTGGGCAGGCATACACCTGTAGGTATCATACCGCCATCTTGTGTCAGAACTACAATTCCCAGTCCACTTCCGTGTGACCTACGTCACGCGTGGGCGGGATCATCTACGTCATCATACAAGGAAACATAAAACAATGGGACAACGCTTCCATCTTTGCTCTCTCACGGCTGGCTCCCGATGGATCTGGACGTATAAAGAGGCGCTCTCCACCCCAAAAAGACGTCTTCTTTCTTGCAAGATCCATCACTCAGCGCGATTTTGCTTCTTACCCTTGGCAAAGGTAAACTCTAGAGTCGCGCGATCTCTAAACTCAGCCTGAGTTACAACCGGTTTACTTGCATTAGAAGTGACGTCACGACTGCAGCCCAGGCAGTCAGAAGTTAAGAAGCGATTGAATCCTTTTTAACTCAAAAGCGTTGTGCATCTGATTCTGATCAGAGACTTTTCCTCACGAACGCTGAGATTCGGACCAAGAACCCTCTGCTTTTCACGGGAACCACCCAAGTGCTCCGCTGGACCCGGAAGTTTTCTCCGCCTCCATCACGAGCGGCTCACGTGCTCCCACGGCGAGGCCCGAGACTACACCGGCGAATAGTTCTTCATATCTTGCTAAAGGCAGGATTAAGTAAGATTTTGGCATTTGGGCATAATTAGGATAGTCTTAGGAATTTGCTTTTATTTGAAATAGTGTGAATTTAAACCCAGGTTTATTGTTACACTGTTGAACACGCAGCGTGTTGATTTATTTTGGTTCTATGTTCTCTCAATTGTTTAATAGATAGGCTGCGCATGCTTCTCTCTTTTATTCTTTACTACTAACATATAGTTCTCATTATTATACATCTTGATGTCATTAAGATTTCAGTGGATTCAGTATGGTTATGAGCTAGTGGGTTAGCTACAGCTTCGCTTTTGTCTGCTTAGCAACACAAAGCTAATCAAGGCCTACCATGTGCTCAGCAAGCCATCAGGCCTAACAAACACACTTTAGCTAGGCTATAGGGCCTTTCACAAACACATACTAGCAACACAAGGCTAATCTAGGCCTCCACCACGTGTAGTTAGCTACACGAGGCTAAACACAGAGCTAATCCTTTGTTCTGTTTAGATAACATTCTTTTGTTTAGCTACCAACAAGCTAGGCCTCCACCACGTGTAGTTAGCTACACGAGGCTAAACACATGGTCAAGTCCTTCACACTCCCTCTCTCTCTCTCTCTCACACACACACACACACACACACTTCACTGCTTGTATATATTGATTTATCTTTTTATCTTTGTATAATAAATTCATTTATTAAACAAACTGTGTTTATTTGTGTGAACAACATCTGAAGTCCCCAATTTTCTCAAAGAATTCAAAAAGGGTGCAAATGTTATATAATATGGTAAGTGATCTTAATAATTTGGAAATGTACCATAATTTAGCTGTTTGGTAATTTATTATTAAGCACCAGGATTAATGGTATGATTCACTAAATGATTCCCTAAATGATTCATTGAACGATTCCCTAAATGATTCATTGAACAATTCCCTAAACGATTCACTAAATGATTCATTGAACGATTCACTGAACGATTCACTTCAAATGAGAGTGATTCTATGGTATGATTCAATTCAAACGAGTCAAATTAAATGATTCAATGGGATTGATTCATTTTAATTATTGACCTTCAAAATTTAATGAGACTGATTTAACGAGATTGATCACTTAATATCAATAATTAACTGTTTGCACCCACACACCTCAGGGACCACTTCTGAAGAGACACCAAGCTGATCTACTAGTCTCGGTGGTACACCTAACTTGTCTGTGGCACATGCCCATTTACAGAGAGCTTTGATACCTGATGGCGGAATGACTGTCCAATCTTGTTGGTTTTCAGTGGCATACTGCCTGGAAAGCAGATCAGCATCCACATTTTGACGGCCTGGTCTGTACTGGATTGTAAAGTCATAGGTGGCTAAAGCTGCGAGCCAGCAATGTCCTGTAGCGTTCAAACGGGCTGACGTGAGTACATAAGTGAGGGGGTTATTGTCAGTCCTCACTGTGAACTGAGCTCCATACAAGTAGTCATGAAACTTGTCGACAATGGACCATTTTAATGCTAAAAACTCTAGCTGATGTGCAGGGTACTGCTGCTCTGACTGGGTGAGTTTTCGGCTTGCAAAAGCCACTGGCCTAAGGCCTTCTGGGTGTTCCTGATTTAACACTGCACCTAGCCCACTTGTGCTAGCATCAATATGTAAAATGTATGGCTTTGCAGGGTCAGCGAAAGCCAATACGGGGCATTTATAAGACAGTCAATGACCTTCTGAAAGGCGTCTCGGCACGACTGATCCCATCTTTCTCCAAATGGTTCAGATGTTTTTAAGTAGGTCTTTGTTGAATCTGTGACTTGTGTTTTCCTCTCTTTCTGAGCAGGGGGATACCCTTTGGTGAGCTCGGTAAGTGGACGAACAATGTGGGAGTAATTGGCAATGAATCTACGATAGTAGCCACAGAAACCGAGAAATGACCTGAGGCTCTTGAGGTCAGTTGGTTCTTTCCAGTGTTTCACCACTTTGATCTTTTCTGGGTCTGTAGCAATCCCTGTTTCAGACACAATGTGCCCTACATACTTGACTTTAGGTTGACAGAATTGGCATTTGTCCAATGACACTTTGAGTCCGACCTCCTGCAGCCGGTCAAGGACTTTTAGAAGGCGTTTTTTGTGCTCTTCTAGGGTTTTCCCAAAGACAATAATATCATCCAGATAGACTATGACCTGAAGGAGATGCATATCACCGACTGCTTTCTCCATGAGTCGTTGAAAAGTGGCTGGAGCACCAGTTATGCCTTGTGGCATCCTTTCAAATTGGTAAAAGCCAACAGGACAGATAAATGCTGTCTTCTCCTTATCTTGTTCACTCATAGCGATTTGGTAGTATCCATTATGGAGATCCAATACGGAAAACCACTTGCTGCCAGTTAAGCAATCCAATGCGTCATCAATCCGGGGTGTCGTGTATTGGTCTGGTATCGTCCGACGATTGAGTATGCGATAATCAACACATTCTGATGGAGCCATTTTTTTTCACACCACCACTATGGGCGATGCATAAGGGGACCGGGATTCTTTCACAATACCCGCAGCGAGCAGCTGCTGTATGTGTCGTGTTACATCATCAATGTCAGCTGGTGCTAACCGACGGGATCTCTCTCTGAACGGGGTGGTGTCACACAACCGGATTTGGTGCTCCACTCCAGAGGCCAAACCAACATCCCATTCATGGAGGGAGAAAACATTTCGTCTTGCTGCCAGCTCCTGACGCAGTTTTTCCTTCCATTTCTCTGGAACAGGTGAGTCTCCGAAGTCAAAGAGCTCTGGGTCGAGAGAATCAGAAAATGTGTCTGAAGAACGGGGCGAAACAACAGTATCTACTGCATACATTTCTGCAATGACTGTGCCAACCTGGATGGAGGTGGGTTTCTGAGTCTCGTTATGTAGCAGTACTGTAAAGTGGTTGGCATCAATGCTGGTGTCAGGGAGTACTCCTGTTTGTAGCATTACTCCAGCAGGAAGCTGTTGAATAACTGGATTGTCAATGAGAATGATGTTGTTGGATGACAATGATGTGTGTTGTTTCTCTACTTTACAGATAGCATACACTTTCTCCCCAGGAGATCTGAATAGTGGACCTGGACCATGCCATCTCACTTGTCCGATGGATTCTTCCTCTGCGGTTCTTTGAGGTAAGTTGGTCTGAGACTGTATCTGTTTATACACGGCCTGAAGTCTCCTTGAGTGTACTTTGTGTTGGCTGCCTGTTTCTTTTGCAATGTCCCATAATCTGTGAAACAAAAAAGCATTTGTTCCTACTATGACAGGTGCCTGCTGTCCATGCTGAGGCTCTGGGCATACGAGGGCTAGGACTGTGACAGGGCCTTTAACTCCTGACATTTCTTCTGGAAATTCCATCTCTACCACAACATAGCCTCTGTAGGGGTATTCAGAATCGGCAAGACCCCAGATGGCTAGATGGGAGATTAGTTGTATGGGGACATGTGACAGATGCTTGTCGTACCATCCTCCAAAAATGATCGTTACATTTGACCCAGAGTCCATAACAGCATCACAGGTAAGGTCATTGACTTTAATAGTACAGACTGATGATGGGCCAACGAGTCCTTCAGGTAGGTCAGAATCTGTTCCGACTTCCATTTTGTTCACCCTGGCCACGCCATCCCCTGGGCTCTTAGAGCTCTCTTTTTGTTCTGTAGGACTTCCTCGGACTTGGCGGATGAGCTTTTTAATCACTTTTGAGGAGTTCTCTGGAGTGGTGCATTTAGTTGCTACGTGCCCATCATCTCCACATTTATAACAGAAGAACCCAGTAGACTCTTCCTTAGACTGAACTTTAAAGGGAGCAGCTTTTGTGTTCAAGGGCACTTTGTTTCTGTCATACTCTCATTTTCCCTTTGAGTAGTGCGTAGACTGCACTGTCATGGCTCTTAACTGTTCTTTAAGACTGTTTACTTCGGCTCTCAATGACTGTATTTCCTGGTTAGGTTGACTTTTAGTGTTACTTTCCTCCTTGGACCTTTTTGTGTAACCCTCATTGGCTGACTGAGACAGTGTATTTCTTTGTTCTTTAAGTTTAGCTCTTAACTCTGAAATCTCTGCTCTGAGTTGACTTTCATGATGCACATCTAACTCTGGTCCTTTCTCCGCTTGTGTTACATGTACATGTTGACGGGGTGCCGGCTTCCTGAAATGACGCCTAGCAGCTTCAAGGTCTTCTGCTTCTCTTATCTCTTTCAGCAGATCTAAAAATGTGGGTGGGTTATCTCTCTTATCTCTCAGATTAAGCTGAATCAACATGAGATCAGACTCAACTGCACCTAAACAATTAAACCCGTGCCAGGCCAGATGGGCACTGTTCTTCACCAGATTCCAGTTTACCATTTCCTATCGTCCAGGTTCCAGAAATATTAAAGCAGACACTCTCTCCAGAATTCACACTTCCACACCTCAACCATCAGAACCTACCAGAATCCTTCCACCCAAATGTTTTCTGCAAGACAATCACCTGGGATGTCAACAAAGCAATCAGACAAGCTCAGCCTACAAGTCCACCAGAAAACTGCCCTCCAGGTCTTTTGCACATCCCACCTAGACTTGGAGGCAAACTGGCACACTCTTCTCCTACCATCAGACATCCCAGCAGTCAACACACCTACCAGCTCCTTCAACACAAGTATTGGTGGGAAAACATGATATCTGACATTAACCACTACATCTCTGCCTGTGCCCAAGCCAAAATCCCCAGAGTTCCTGTGGCTGGTAAACTATGTCCTCTCCCAGTACCCCAATGGCCCTGGTCACCCATCGACCTTGACTTTCTCACCAACCTCCCACAGTCTCAAGATTACACAGTCATTTTGGTTATAATTGACAGGTTCTCCAAAACCTCATCCCACTACAGGTCTTCTGACAGCATTTGAACCCACCAAACTATTGTTTAACCACATTTTCCATTATTATGGGATACCGGAGGACATCATCAGTGACCGGAGCCCCCAATTCATTTCATGACTCTGGTCAAGGTTCATGGACAGGCTGGGAGTATCTGTTAGCCTCATCTCTGGATATCATCCTCAGTCCAACGGCCTGGCAGAGCAGGCAAATCAAGGAGTGAGCTGCTTTCTTTGCATCTACTGCATGCAGAACCTGAATGAGTGGGCATGTTTCCTTCCTCGGGCCAAGTATGCACAAAATTCTCTCAAACATTCTGCCACTCAGTTCACCCCATTTCAGTTAACCCTGTCAGTAATAGCTCTGAAAACCTGAGTTTGGAGTAGCCTCCAAACATAACCGCTTAGGATTACACTTCTCAAGAGCCACAACACCCCCCCCGTCACCGGAATTCTAATCACTTCACCTGCAGCCAATTGCCCCGCAATCATCAACCCTATATAAGCTCAGCAAACACCCACTCCAGTTGTGAAGTATCATTCTGTGTCCTGTACCTGACTTTACCAAGCCTTCTGTTTATCTCCTGACTTCCTGTTAATGACCTCTGTTCCTGATCTCATTCGACTTCGTCTTCTCATCTGCCCTATGCTGTGCTGTTTGCTGATCGATCGACCCATGCCTGTTTCCTCATAACGATTTATGGCTCACATTTTGGCTTTGTCTGCAGTTTGTGTTGCACCCGCTCTCCTCTGCATTTGCGTCCGTAAGTACCAGTGATCTAACACTTGTCACTTGAATGAACAGTCCTTTCAAAGTCACCATGAGTTATGAATCAATGACTTGCTGATTCTTTCATTTGTCTTCACAATCCTTTACGTCATTCAGTATTGATCCATTGTTTGATTTGTGTGATTCAAAGTTACAGGTCTGAGTTTTAATCCTAGAATTTTCTTTGTAGGCCACATGAAAGAGGCTCCTGCCATCAGTTCTTGGACTTGACTGGTTTCTGTCCCAAATGAATAAATGTTAATTTCATATGCTGGCTGCTGAAGCTACCTATAACACTGTGCGTAACTCGCCAATTTCAGGGTTAAGCAGGAGTCACAATTTCTGAATGATAAAATTATGAGCTAAAATGAAAATTATGGCCTTTTCCTGATACTGGCAGGCAGCCAGAACCACACTACTATTCCCTCGGTCTGATTCCAAATACAGTAAATAACACAATCAGATGGTTTGACTCATTCATTAGTGTGTGTGTGTGTGTGTGTGATATCTGTTGCACATTCATTCCTTGCCTTCATCAGAAAATCAACAAATAAAATAATATATTAATAAAATGACCAGATAATTTCATGAGTCAATGAATCAAGTGAGCATTGGATCAGTGAATTGAAGAATCAAAGGACTGATCTGTCTCAGTCAGTGGACAATCAAAATGTGAGTTATTTTAAGGAATCACATTTATCAAATGATTGAATAAATGACTTTACCATTCAATGAAAAACCTCGTCAATTAGTCAACACATTCATGTAACTTAATCAAAAAGGATCAATGAGTCAATTTATTTTAGAACCAATGACCCATTGCATAGAGAAATTAAACAGTAGGGTTATTCCATATGAACTCAACCAGAGGTCCCCATGTGACCAACTTGGATTTGGCTCAATTTTTTTTGGCAATTTCTCTATATGCACTTTGAACATGTAAAATTTTAGGGTCCAACTCCAAACGGTTTCTGAGATATGAGCCCCCAGAAATTGAGGGCTATACCCCCTTTTTTGCACAAATGTTTATATTTATGAGTATTTGAAAGTCAATATCTTAAAAACTAATTATTGGAATGGACTGAAAGTTGCTATCTGGAGTAATCTGTGCCCAGGCTTTCAGAATATGCCACCAGAATTGCTCTATCTTTTCTCAGTTTTAAGTTATTGGGCTCTCAAATATGAAGATTTTCATGGGCAAAAATGAAAAATTCAATTTTCAAGGCCCCCCTGGGAAGCCAAGATGTCTTAGACAGGCAAAATTGTACTTGAGTCCTTCAATATGAGGACAGGCCTGTTAGTACTAGAAATATTGTCTAAATGCAAGGCATAATGTAGGAGTTAGAAGACTCTGAAATGGGTGCCATCTAAAAATAAGCACATTTTTTCAAACTTTGATTTGGCTGGTTCACCATGTGGGCATTTACTTAAGGTAATGAAACTTCTTCCACATCTTGACTCTATTTGTTCAAAATTTCATTTTGTTTTCTCATCTTCATTCTTAATTCAATGTGTTAAATGTAGAAGAAAAGAAAGAAAGCACAACTTTATTCATCACACACTTGTGAAATTTCCTCTCTGCATTTAACCCATCTGAAGCAGTGAACACACACATGCACAATGAGCACACACATACCCAGAGCAGTGGGCAGCCATGCTAACAGCACCCATGGAACAGTTGGGAGTTGGGTGCCTCGCTCAAGGGCACCTCAGCCCAAGGCCATCCCATGTTAACCTAACCACATGTCTTTGAACTGTGGGGGAAACTGGAGCACCCGGAGGAAACCCACACAGACACAGGGAGAACATGCAAACTCCACACAGAAAGGCCCTCACCAGCTGCTGGGTTCAAACCCAGAACCTTCTTGCTGTGAGGCGACTGTGCTAACCACTTACACCACCATGCCGCCCCAGATGCAGACATAGTTGGCAAAAAAAAATCACATCACCCCTTTATTCTGCAGTCAGGGTTGTCAAAACAATGAAAAATATAGGGCCTGATTCAAAACTTCTCGAGTGCCTTCAACACCATCCAGCCCCTATTGCTTCAGGACAAACTGAACAGGATGCGAGTGGACCCCTGCCTGGTCACCTGGATCTCCAGCTACCTTACTGACAGGCTGCAGTACGTCAGGCTGAAGGACATCACATCTGACACTGTGATTAGCAACACCGGAGCACCCCAGGGCACGGTGCTGGCCCCTCTTCTCTTCACCCTGTACACCACGGATTTCTGCTACAACTCGGAGCTGTGTCACATTCAGAAGTTTGCCGATGACACAGCCATCATTGGGTGTATCAGTGACGACAGAGAGGAGGAGTATAGGAGCCTGGTGAGGGACTTTGCTGTGTGGTGCAACAGGAACCATCTGCAGCTCAACACCTCGAAGACCAAGGAGTTGGTCATTGACTTTGGGAGGTCCAGACCAAGGTCACGATCAGTTCTGATCGAGGGAGTCAAGGTGGAGGCTGTGGATTCCTACAAGTACCTCGGGCTGTGGCTGGACAGCAAGCTGGACTGGACTTGCAACACCAAACACTTATACTGTACAGGAAGGGACAGAGCAGGCTATACTTCCTTAGGAGGCTGCGGTCCTTTAACATCTGCAGGAAACTCCTGTGGATGTTCTATCAGTCTGTGGTTGCCAGTGTCCTGTTTTACACCGTGGTGTGCTGGGGGGGCATCACATCCAAGAAGGACACATCCAGGCTGGACAAACTGATCAGGCGGGCCAGCTCTGTGGTTGGCATGAAGCTGGACTCTCTGGTGATGGTGGCAGAGAAGAGGTCTATGGACAAACTATTGAACATCATGGACGATGCCAGTCACCCTCTGCACACCATCATCAGCAACCAGAGGAGCCTGTTCAGTGACAGAATGCTCCTTCCCAAGTGCAGGACGAACAGACTCAAAAACTCCTTTATCTCTCATGCCATCAGACTGTACAACTCCTCTCTGGGGGGGAGGAGGGGTAACAGAGGGCGGGAAGAAGCAGTAGCCTAGCCTAACAATAAGCAATATCGGACAATGTGCAATATAATGTGCAATACAAAGTGCAATATCTCTCCTGCCACCACCTTTTTTTTCCCCTCCTTCCCCCCTTCCTCTCTTCCCCATATCTTATTCTTTTTATATTTGTATATGTAAATACTTAATTTATTTTAATTTATGGGCGGCACGGTGGTGTAGTGGTTAGCGCTGTCACCTCACAGCAAGAAGGTCCTGGGTTCGAGCCCCGGGGCCGGCGAGGGCCTTTCTGTGTGGAGTTTGCATGTTCTCCCCGTGTCCGCGTGGGTTTCCTCCGGGTGCTCCGGTTTCCCCCACAGTCCAAAGACATGCAGGTTAGGTTAACTGGTGACTCTAAATTGAGCGTAGGTGTGAATGTGAGTGTGAATGGTTGTCTGTGTCTATGTGTCAGCCCTGTGATGACCTGGCGACTTGTCCAGGGTGTACCCCGCCTTTCGCCCGTAGTCAGCTGGGATAGGCTCCAGCTTGCCTGCGACCCTGTAGAAGGATAAAGCGGCTAGAGATAATGAGATGAGATTTTAATTTATGTAGAAGTTTTTCCTCTATTTCTTTTCTCTGTTTATCTGTAATGATGCGGCTGGAATCGTAATTTTCCTGAGGGAACCCTCCCAAAGGGATCAGTAAACTTTAATCTAATCTAATCTAAAAACCTGTAGTTGAAATACTTCCTGTAATTATATGATGTTGCATTCTTTCCTTCAGGATTACATGATTTTGTATTATGGCTTTCATGTACTACAACTGTGCCTGCATTTATTACAAAGGTATTCTCATATGTCAAAGATGAACTTCCATTCATAAAGAAACTCCTGTACTTCAATGATGGGGCAGTAAGCCAATACAAGAAATTCAAAAACTTCACCAATCTCTGTCATCATCAGGAAGACATTTTTTTGCCATGTCGCATAGCAAAAGTACATGTGAAGGAATTGGTGGCACCATGAAACATTTGGTAACAAGAGCCAGCCTGCAGGCACCAGCAGAGTGACGCATTCTCACTGCCTCCAGCATGTATGAGTGGTCATGTAAGAACATTCCAGGAGTAAAGTTCTTCTATGTATCAGCTGCTGATGTAGTCCACAATGAAATCAGCTTTGACTTGCCAGCACAATTTGTCGAAGCAGTAAAACTAACTGGCACAAGATCCCATCACTGCTTCATTCCAATATCCAAAACTAGACTACGAATGAAAAGGATAATGATGATAATAATAATAATAAGTTCAATTTATATAGCACCTTTCACAAACCCAAGGATGCTTTACACAGGAGTTACCAAAAAAAAAACATAAAATCATCTGATGATATTCCACTGGATATCATCTGATGATCATTCCACTGTTGTTGGTGAAGAGCAGCTAGCATCTGAGCTGGATGTCTCTGAGTTACAGCCAGGAAAATATGTCTTGTGTATGTATGATAAGAAATGGTACATAGGATGCATAGTTGAACGTTCAGATGAAAATAGTGATGTATTCATCAACTTCATGCAGCAATCAAACACAGGACTTTTCTCATGCCTATTTTTGACAACATAAATAAATAATGAAGGATATGAGAAAACAAGATGAAAGTTTGAACAAACAGAGTCAAGATATGTATACTTATGTGGAACAAGTTTCATTACCTTAAGTAAATGCCCACATGGTGAACCAGCCAAATCAAAGTTTGAAAAAATGTGCTTATTTTCAGATGGCACCCATTTCAGAGTCTTCTAACTCCTATATTATGCCTTGCATTTAGACAATATTTCTAGTACTGACAGGCCTGTCCTTATATTGAAGGAATCAAGTACAATTTTGCCTGTCTAAGACATCTTGGTTTCCCAGGGGGGCCTTGAAAATTGAATTTTTCATTTTTGCCCATGAAAATCTTCATATTTGAGAGCCCAATAACTTAAAACTGAGAAAGGATAGAGCAATTCTGGTGGCATATTCTGAAAGCCTGGGCACAGATTACCCCAGGTAGCAACTTTCAGTCCATTCCAATAATTAGTTTTTAAGATATTGACTTTCAAAAACTCATAAACGTTTGTGCAAAAGGGGGTATAGCCCTCAATTTCTGGGGGCTCATATCTCAGAAACCCTTTGGAGTTGGACCCTAAAATTTTACGTGTTCGTAAGGCATATAGAGGTATTGCCAATTTTTTTTTTTTAGTCAAATCCAAGTTGACCACTTGCACAAATATTTCCACTTTGGTTGAATTCATATGGAAAAAAAAGGTGGTATAGCCTTCAATTTCTGGGGGCTCATATCTCAGAAACCATTTGGAGTTGGACCCTAAAATTTTATGTGTGTTCATAAGGCATATAGAGGTATTGCCTTTTTTTTTTTAGTCAAATCCAAGTTGGCCACTTGCACAAATATTTCCACTTTGGTTGAATTCATATGGTATGGCCCAATAAATGAATCAAGAGATTCAAAATTAAAAGTTGAGTTAATCAAAGTTTTTTTGTGTCTTAAAGGCTCAATAATCAAATGATCTATGAATCTATGGATTAATTAAACAAAATCATTGAATCAAAAGTCATATAAATTAAAGATTTGATAAAGGAATTGGAAGTGGGTTTCAGAATCAGTTTGGTCCATTTTATGTGTCAGGTTTTGGTTTTGAGAACCAGAAAGAGAATTAAACAAACATGAAGAGATGATTAGAAAGGAGGACCTGATGGCAAGATGCTGAGATGAAAAACATCAGGAGAAGAAGCTTGAAGTGTAATGTAAGGTTGAAGGTGAGATCCAATGAGCTGCAGTGTAATGACTATTAGTAGATTTTAAACAGAGTCAGATGATAAACGTATGCTAATGTAAGAATGAAATAATTAATGTGAATCACTGAATCAAAGGACTTTGTGATGAATCTATACTGATTCATAACATGATTCTGTTGCCATTTTATGGTAGCAGGAGTGAAATGTGTTTTTGGCTTTTTTTCAGCCATTCATCTTTTTAAGTCTTTTTCTGATTTCCATTACCTCTGAAAGTGGGATGCTACTAACATCACTTTCCTGCTTCTGGAAGCCGGCATTTGTCTTTATTTCTTTAGTCGAACATGTCTTATGATTTTTTAATGATGCTCTCAAACAGCAGGAAAATGGCTGATATCTTTACTGGATTGCATTTGATTTGGAGCGAGTGGCGCAGGTGCGACAGCAGAGAGAATTTTAAGTGAAGGCTCGTACCCAGTTCCACCATCTCTCTTCTCCACTCTCACCTGCGAGATGCCTCTGTCTCCTCTGATGTCTGCTGGCTACGTTTGAAACCTCTTTAAACCTCAGTGTGACAAACACTTTAATGCCAACCCAAGCATGTCATGTTTATATATATAAAGATATGAATAGCAACCTGGAAACTTGGGTCAGATTCCATTTGCATAACAGTAGGTGGAAGAATCAATTAACAATATATCTCAGAAAACAGTGCTGAGGGAAAAGAGAAGAATACTGAGTACTCAGTCTTGTGGGACACCAGTGGAAATTGTCCAGAATCAAATGTCACCTGTTAATGTTTTTTTTGTTTGCTATTTATATATTGATAAGTGTATTGATCTGTCCATTTGTTACTTGCGAAAATTAGAGATTTTTGCAAGTATGTTAATTTGTCTGTTTGTCCATTTGTTTGTTTGTTGGTGCTCTAGCGTCATCATTATTTGACCAATCTTGTCCAAAATGCACAGGACAGCTCAATAGGGTCACACAGACATCATTAGTTTTTGGTGGGTCAAGGTCAAAGGTCAAGGTCACCAAGGTCAAATCTTGTAAAAACACCTAATAGGCCATAACTTCTGTTTCTTTGTGATTTTCGCAAGTATCGTGCTCTGCACGACTTTTCATTTGTTTGTTTGTTTGTCTGCTTTTTGAAAGATGATCTATGCATAAATGGAGTTCCATTTAATATAAAAAATATTTTGTATTCAATGTGTGACACGTATGCTGTTGCTGAGCTTTAAGTTGAATTTGAAAGATACATTTATTACCTCCACCAACTTTGTTGGAGGAGGTTATGTTTTCACCTCCATTTGTTTGTCTGTTCCTAACATAACTCAAAAGTAGTGACTGGATTTTGATGAAATTTTGAGGAAAGGTGGGCCAAGGAACAATTGATTAGATTTAATGCAAATCTGAATATGTGGCTTGGTGGAGGTATGCGCTCAACCAAGTGCCCTTCTAGTTAATGAAATAGTTACAAAGCTAAGTCTCAGCACAGAACTATCAATGTTTGTCACTATAAATCATAATGCCCTGACTTCACTCATAGACAAATGCTCTTGATTGGATTTCAGCTTTTCTCATCTCGTGATTGGCCTTTTCTTTCTTTCTTTCTTTCTTTCTTTCTTTCTTTCTTTCTTTGCTTGTTTGTTTTTTTATGATACATATTAAAATCAGCTATGATATTCAACACTGACTTTATTTAGTCTAAACCAATGCAATGAAAGAAAGAATGGTCGACAGTCAAAAATCACTTTGCGTGGATGGAGTGGTATGACACCGTTATTGGCCACCAAAAGAAGTGTGTGAGGATCTCATCTCATCTCATCTCATTATCTCTAGCCGCTTTATCCTTCTACAGGGTCGCAGGCAAGCTGGAGCCTATCCCAACTGACTACGGGCGAAAGGCGGGGTACACCCTGGACAAGTCGCCAGGTCATCACAGGGCTGACACATAGACACAGACAACCATTCACACTCACATTCACACCTATGGTCAATTTAGAGTCACCAGTTAACCTAACCTGCATGTCTTTGGACTGTGGGGGAAACCGGAGCACCCGGAGGAAACCCACGCGGACACGGGGAGAACATGCAAACTCCACACAGAAAGGCCCTCGCCGGCCCCGGGGCTCGAACCCAGAACCTTCTTGCTGTGAGGCGACAGCGCTAACCACTACACCACCGTGCCGCCGTGTGTGAGGATAGAGCAATAAAAATAAATAAATTAAAAAGAAAGCATGGCATTTTGTTTGGACTGTATGTAGGGTTTCCAATCTTTTTGCAAGTTGCTTTTGTGCAAGTGCGAGCAATTTTATACAATTGGGAGATTTATTTTATACAATCATTGCCCAATCTGTTCATTATTAATTTTGCAGCTGAATGTAATAGGAATTATAAAAGGTAAGTAAAATTTAAATCCAGTGCATAAAAAAGTGATCAAATAATTGTTTGCCATTTATTCTATTCACACATGCACATGCAGACACACATGCACGCACGCGCGCGCACACACACACGTGTTTTACCTTACACTGTGTTAAAATAAATATTTTCCTGTAGGCGGAAACTTTTCCCTAATGGTTCCTGCCTTTGTGGTTCCTGCCTCTACAGTTCTTACTTTCACTGTTTCTGCTCTCATGGTTATTTCTTGCATGACCCTTGCACTTATCCTGCCTGTCCTTATCGTTCCATGATTCCTGCTGCCAAGGTTTCTGCCTTTACAGTTCCTGCCTTCAGGATTCCTTCCTTTATAGTTCCTGCCTCCATGTTTTCTTCCCTTGTGGTTCTTCCTTCCATGGTTTCTGCCTTGACAGTTCCTGCCTCCATGCATCCTGCATTATTCATGGTTTCTATTTCCTGTGTTCCATGCACTCTTCTTTTGGTCAATCCAGAATCTACAATGTTGGCTCGCCAAAAAGGATTTTCTGGCCTCCGGTTATAAAATAGGATTGGGTGGGAGTTGGCAGGCTCAAGCTAAATCTGTTATAGCTCAGCGAGAGATAAGAACCAAATCTAATCAGAGAGACAGAAAGAGTGAGAGGATACTGAAAGCTTTTGGCTATTTCTTTAGCTTGTTTTCAAGCCTTAATGTTGATGGTTAATGTTTAAAAGTGTTCTTTCGGAATCAGTGGAGAATGAAGGCGGTAGAGAAGGTGGAAGTGGGTTTCAGAATAAATTTTGTCCATTTTAAGTGTCAAGTTTCGGTTTTGAGAGGCGGACAGAGAATAAATGAAACATGAAAAGACAAGATCACAGAGGAGAAGTTCATGCTGAGATTCTGAGAGGAAAAACATCAGAATCTTCCCAGAGAAGAAGAAATGAGCATGGTGTTTAATGTTAGGCTGAAGGTGAAACACAATGAGGTGCAGAGGAGCAATGGCTAGTAGAGTTTCAATGGAGTCACATGATCAGTGGATGCTAACGTGATGTTAAGTGACATTAACATAGCAAATTGGATTTCACAGATTTTTGTTGTTGTTATGTCTTACTGTATGGACTTGCAGATTAGCAAGTTTATTTGGACAGCTTTAACCATTTGTAGAATGTTGTTTTCACTCTCAAGTTATCTCAAGTGCTCAAGTTATCTCTTGGCCCAGAAAACATGACATTGTACTTACAACTGTTCCTGTAAACAAAACCCTCTATTGTATGGCCCTACAAACAAAGAAAAGCCCACAAATCTAGGACAAAATTCTGAACTATTAATCTTTAATAGTTCATGGTTCTAGTTTTCTTAAAGGGTTCTACTTGGGGCCTTTTCTCAAAGAGAACCCATTGATTGTATGTTTCTGCATACAACAGAAAGCCAAAGAAGTCAAGGGTGATAGCCTTCTAGATATCCTATGATGTTCTTTCCATACATGTCAACTTTTAGTTACCCATGCCCTTACAAAATCTGTACTTTTCCCTTACATACACCCATGAGCCCTTATACACGAGAAAAAAATCCAATATCCAAAGCACCGATTGTTTTATTCCACATTATACACTCCTACTGTAATAGGCATATTTATCACACTGCATCAAGTTAAAGGGATCAAATAAGCATGTACTGAATAAAAATAAATTTTAGATCCCAGACAAAACAACTGAATTAAAAAGGACTATATGTACAGTCAAGTAAACAATTATCTACTAAAGAGAATGACTGAACTATACACTTAATTATTTAATATACATTGTATCAGTAATACCAGAATTATTGATGTAAATTTTGCAAATAAAATGTATTAATATTAAATCAATATTAAGTCAACTAAAGAATACTGAACCACATCAAGTATATTATCTAAACAAGGATAAGTGAAAATATTAATAAGTAATGAAGTTAAATTGAAAATCTTCCCAGTAATTTATAACAAGAATTTGAATCTTATTCCTCTTTGGAGTGTTCTTTATTGTACAAAGATGTTGCAGATTTGGCACTAGCTATAATATCACTGCTTGGTTAGCAGTTGTAGCTCCTCATCACAGTTAATTTTAATTTTCAGATATACAGTTAATGTGTCTGCAGCCATATTTTTTCTGTACTCCGTATGAAATTTCCTAACCAATGAAAAAGCCCTCTCACTATCTGCATTACTATGTGGGAGGCAAAGCAAAGCAGTAAAAAGTTGTTTCAGCACTGGAAACCTGGCAACACCCAGAGCAGTTTTTACATTGAAGACCTTTCCCCAATATACATCTATTGGTACTTTTTTGCCATCATTTGCCCTGCATGGCACAACATCATCTGGCATAAACTGAAAGTCCTCCATCTCCTGCTTCAACTGCTCCAGGTCCAGGTAAAAGCCAAAAGAGGAAGTTAAATTGACAACACCACGATAGTCCAGGTCATCCTTTTTAGATGGATCTAACACTGCAAGATTGACCAACACTTCATTGTCAAATGGAAATTTATCCATCATCTTCCTGGCAGCAGCCTTATAAAATCCTCTGACAGAGGAGAAGAAGACCTGGACAGTTTTTGCATCCAGGTCTTCCTCTAGCTCCACCAGGTGAGATCTGACTGCAGGCCCCACTGCCAGCTTGTCATTGGACTGCTGCAGCTCCTGGTTGCCGACATCAAATTTCCTAAGGTTCCTGCAGGACTTGACATGCTTCAGCTCCAAGAACTTCACAGCAAACTTCCGTAGAAGCCTGTCCATCTCGGGGAGGAGACTGCCAACCATGCAATCCTCCCCTTGAAAAAGGATGTTAAACTGATTGAGCACTGGCATAATGTACTGCAGGAACAACAGTATCAGCTCAGTCAGGGGTTCCTGTAGCCTGTCATTTCTCAACTTGTTTTGCCCGGTTTCTCAACATCTTTATGACTGGCAAAATAGCTTCCCAAGGCCGGCAGTTGGCTCAGCAGGTGGTTGCAGACTTTCTCTAGGAAGAGTCAATGGGTAGGACAGTGCTTCAAGATCTGCTGCTCCTCTACCTAGAATTTAATGGAGAACAATTAATTGAGGAAAAGCTGGAAGACTACCGGAAGAGAATCTCAAAGGCTCCTTATGTTTTAGTGATATGATAGGTCCGTTAGCTAACCTCTGTAAACTGCTGAAATTCTTTGAAGTCCTGAATGTGCTTTGAGCTGTGGTGGAAAAAGTAGAACACATCCACCAGAAGGTCATCTACTTTAAATGGCAGTGCCTTCACACCAGCCTTCACACAAAGATTTGCCAAGTGGCAAATGCAGACAATGCTGAAACAGAAATAACAGTAGAATAAGTACAGTACTGGAGTACTATTCTGATAAAAGTTTGGTGCATACACACACACACACACACACACACACACACACATTATATAAACTTATGACACATGAAACATACCTAAAAATCTTGGGATTTTTTTGCTTGGAGGCTGGTCAAAACAGAATCTTTCCTGCCAATCATGGTGTTGCAATTGTCACTTGGCCATGTTCGAGCATAGGGGTGTCCATAAGTGCACGTGGCACCAGGACACCTTAGGTCGGAGGTCGATGATAGACTTTTCCCAGCTTCCGAGGGAGGCGGGGGACATTGAGTCTGAGTGGACCATGTTCTCTACCTCCATTGTGGACGCAGCTGTTCGGAGCTGTGGCCGCAAGGTCTCCGGTGCCTGTCGTGGCGGCAATCCCCAAACTCAGTGGTGGACACTGGAAGTAAGGGATGCCGTCAAGCTGAAGAAGGAGTCCTATCGGGCCATGTTGTCCTCTGGGACCCCTGAGGCAGCTGACGGGTATCGGCAGGCCAGGCGTGCTGCAGCTCGGGCAGTTGCGGAGGCAAAAACTCGGAACTGGGAGGAGTTCGGGGAGGCCATGGAGAAGGACTATCGGTCGGCCTCGAAGAAATTCTGGCAAACCGTCCAGCGCCTCAGGAGGGGGAAGCAGTACTCTGCCAACACTGTTTACAGTGCGGGTGGGGAGCTGTTGACCTCGACTGGGGACATTGTCGGGCGGTGGAAGGAATACTTTGAGGATCTCCTCAATCCCACCGTCATGTCTTCCATTGAGGAGACTGAGGCTGATGACTTGGAGGTGGACTCGTCCATTACCCAAGCCGAAGTCACTGAGGTGGTTTGCAAGCTCCTCGGTGGCAAGGCACCGGGGGTGGATGAGATCCGCCCTGAGTATCTTAAGTCTCTGGATGTTGTGGGGTTGTCTTGGTTGACACGCCTCTGCAACATCACGTGGCGGTTGGGGACAGTGCCTCTGGAGTGGCAGACTGGGGTGGTGGTCCCTCTTTTTAAGAAAGGGGACCGGAGAGTGTACTCCAATTATAGGGGAATCACACTTCTCAGCCTCCCAGGGAAAGTTTACTCTAGGGTACTGGAGAGGAGAATTCGACCAATAGTCGAACCTCAGATCCAGGAGGAACAATGCGGTTTTCGTCCTGGTCGCGGAACACTGGACCAGCTCTATACCCTTCATAGGGTGCTCGAGGGTTCATGGGAGTTTGCCCAACCAGTCCACATGTGCTTTGTGGATCTGGAGAAGGCATTCGACCGTGTCCCCCGTGGTATTCTGTGGGGGGTGCTTCAGGAGTATGGGGTTCGGGGCTCTTTGCTAAGGGCTGTCCGGTCCCTGTACGAACGGAGCAGGAGTCTGGTTCGCATTGCCGGCAGTAAGTCAGACCTGTTCCCAGTGCATGTTGGACTCCGGCAGGGCTGCCCTTTGTCACCGGTTCTGTTCATAATTTTTATGGACAGAATTTCTAGGCGCAGCCAGGGGCCGGAAGGAATCCTGTTTGGGAACCACAGGATTTCATCTCTGCTTTTTGTGGATGATGTCCTGCTGGCTTCTTCAAACCAGGACCTCCAGCATGCACTGGGGCGGTTTGCAGTCGAGTGTGAAGCGGCTGGGATGAGAATCAGCACCTCCAAGTCCGAGGCCATGGTTCTCGACCGGAAAAGGGTGGCTTGCCCTCTCCAGGTTGGTGGAGAAGTCCTGCCTCAAGTGGAAGAGTTTAAGTATCTTGGGATCTTGTTCACGAGTGAGGGAAGGATGGAGCGTGAGATCGACAGGCGGATCGGTGCAGCCTCCGCAGTGATGCGATCGCTTTACCGGTCCATCGTGGTGAAGAAGGAGCTGAGCCAAAAGGCGAAGCTCTCAATTTACCAGTCGATCTATGTTCCAACTCTCACCTATGGTCATGAGCTTTGGGTAATGACCGAAAGAACAAGATCGCGGATACAAGCGGCCGAAATGAGTTTCCTTCGCAGGGTGGCTGGGCGCTCCCTTAGAGAGAGGGTGAGAAGCACAGTCACTTGGGAGGAGCTCAGAGTAGAGCCGCTGCTCCTCCACATCGAGAGGAACCAGCTGAGGTGGCTTGGGCATCTTTTTCGGATGCCTCCTGGACGCCTCCCTGGGGAGGTGTTCCAGGCATGTCCCCCCAGGAGGAGGCCCCGGGGAAGACCCAGGACACACTGGAGGGACTATGTCTCTCGGCTGGCCTGGGAATGCCTCGGTGTTCTTCCCGAAGAGCTGACCGAGGTGTCTGGGGAGAGGGAAGTTTGGGCTTCCATGCTTAGACTGCTGCCTCCGCGACCCGGTCCCGGATAAAGCGGAAGAAGACGAGACAAGACAAAGGTATTTATAATATTATACATATTACTACACACTTCCAGTCTAGATTGTTAAACAGGTATACAGATTCAGCAAACTGGTACACCGTTTTACAATTTAAAGAATAAATTCTTACTTCATGAAGCTGTCAACAGCTTCAAATATTGCTGAAGCTTAAATCCAGCATTCTGGTTTTTATACAGACATCTTCAAAAATGTGTCAGAATGACCAAGTGCTTGGTGCTGTTTCTGTCGTTGCTCTCATCGATCATAAGGCTAAACCAGAGGCTCCAACTTGGGAAATTGCAAAGAGGGAGATTCTCCCTCTCTGCAAGTAGCTCAGAGGGAGACAAGTTTGAGCGCCATAGGCGCGAAGGCGAGTTTATATATATATATACATATATATATATATATATATATATGAATGAATGATTCACCACATTTCATGTCAATTTCGTACCAATTAAATCTTATTAATAGTAACAGATCTAGATAAATCCAGTGACTATAGACCAAACTTTAATATGCCTAAAGTCAATATTAATGTCAATAATGACTATTATAAATTGCCAATGGTAGACCCTCTGATGATAATGTTCTTCTAATAATATTCTATTTCTAAGTTAGTAAAATTCAGACAAAAAAAGTCTGTTTATGGTTTTTTGTGCTAGCTTTTTTTGTCTTTGCTTGTCTCATGTTTTTGTTAAGTTGTTTGTTCTCATTTTGCCCAGACTGTTTTTGCTATTTGTTTTTCATCCTGTTTATCTTTTGCCACACCCTTTTTTTCCCCTGTATTAAATCATTTTATTTATTGGATTACTGTCTGTGTTCTGTTTTTGGATCCTAACTTCACCATACCTCCACCAGCCCTAACAATGGGTTGGTTCTCAGGAGGATAAAATGTCTATCAGCAATTAAAATGTTTAGGGAAGCGAAATCGCTGGGTAACTACAGTTGCCATTGTATAAACGGTGCCTCCCAGTATTTCCTCCCAAAATTATCGAGATAATGGAGGAAGCTTTCCTACATGCAAACAGTAAAAACTTAAAAAAAAAAAAAAAAAAGCAAAAAAAAATGCTTACCTGTGCAGTCTTTGAATCGGGAAACTTTTTTTTTTTTTCCGCTAGCTCTGAAAAATGTTCAGCCACAGTTGGGGAGATGTTGTGTTCCACGAGAAATTGGCAGAACATAACTTCTGCAGCTGTCACAGAAGTCTGGGCAGTCCGAGCCGATGAACTTGCGCCAAAATGCTGCTCCATAGACTTGAAGGTCCTGCATTTAACGATGCAGTCTTTATGTGCCTTGGTTTGGAAATGCAATTTCAGGTCATAAAAACCTGAAGCTGACACTTTAATATGCTTTCTGCATGGAACACAGAATGAATATTGGGGGCCATTCGAAGACACTTGGATCCATCCTTTGTATTCTCCATCCAGAGTTTCCCATTCCTTCAGATGTCCAGTTTCAGCACGTTTTCTCTTTGCTATTGCATTTCCAGATGCCATTTTTAAAAGATAAAACTTGTCAAATTTGATGTGCACACGAGGACTGCTCAAACACAAATGACTGAGAAAATCACGTGCAACTAGAAAACCACAAATCGGAAATAGCTCCATTTCATTGGGCATGCGTGTTAAATCAATGACCGAGAAAACCCCATGCAACTAGAAAACCATAAATTGAAAATAGTTACGTTTCATTGGGCATGCGTGTTTGAAAAAATAAATGAGGGATGCTAAGAAAATTTTCTCGGAGTAATGGAAAAAATCTCGGATGATACAAAACGTAGTTTTCCCGTATGAAAATCAGTGTACGGCCTATTAGCCAAAAAAGTGCATTTTCACGTACAAAGTGCGGGGAAACCGTATAAGTTGACATGTAGGTCTTTCTGAAAAGGAAACCCTCTGCTATATGGTTCAAACATTGAATTTTTGACAAGAGTCACATGATCAGTGGATGCTAATGTGACGTTAAGTGACATTAACATAGCAAAATGGATTTCACAGATCAGTTAAAGGATCTCAGCGTGAACTCCTCCTCTGTGTTCTTGTTTTTTAAAACTCCTTTACCAGAAGGAGAATATGATGAAGCAAAGAAAAGGCTTCCTCGGGTTTTCTTTGGTTCTACTTTTGGGGCCTTTTTTGAAGCCTTGGCAGATGGTTTTTATATACAGCTTTTAATATTTCTCTCAGAAGAACAAGCACACAGATTCTTTGAATGGTCAACACTTTTTTTTTTTTTTACCTGGGGTCTTCTTGGAACCCTCAGTTACAGAGTTTTCTCTAGAACATCTAACCTTTCCTTGGAAAACAAAATGAATTAAACTAAAGAAAAAAAAAATCACAGTTTTTACCAGTCTAACATTCTACCAGCAGTCTCAACACATCCTGTTCTAAAATGGAAACCTGTCTGTATAGGGTAGGATGTAGAACCCTTATATTTGACCTTAGAGACAAATGAAAGAGTCTAGAATAAATTATACTCAAGGTTTCTTCCAAAAGTTAATGATTATACCATTTGAATAGAGTTTTACTTGTGACCTCGTCTTAAGGGGAACCCACCCAGGGTTTCATCAGAGTGAGAAATCAAAGAATTGAACAGGGAAAAAAGCAAGCTTTCTAATGTTCAGAAGGTTCTACATAAAACCTTTTAAGGGTAGGCATATCAGACACTCGCTAGCCATGCTGTGAAAATTGTGTATGCAGACGCTCATTTAAGTTTCCAAATTTGTCATTGCTTAACTCTTGAATATTTTCTATTGCAAATGGTATCATGAAAAAGCTTATCTCTGCTTTCCAAAGAAATTTATCTTGTTAAGATCTGTTCAGTACTTTGCGAGTAACAGCAGGTTGAATTTGGTACAATAATAAAAACTCTGCTCATGTGACGTTGGGAAACTGCTGGTGAGTCACAGGAGTCAGGCTCTCTCTCTCCTGATCAGTTTCCAACTGGATTACTTGTGAATATCAATCAGATAACTTTTATATGGATGTTCTCTCACTGTTTCTGATGAAGTATTCAGCGAAATTTTCCATCAGACAGTTTTGATGTTATGCTTCATGGGAGAGTTTGAAGTGAGCTTTACCGACATATTTTTCAAATCGAACTCATCTCATTATCTCTAGCCGCTTTATCCTGTTCTACAGGGTCACAGGCAAGCTGGAGCCTATCCCAGCTGACTACGGGCGAAAGGCGGGGTACACCCTGGACAAGTTGCCAGGTCATCACAGGGCTGACACATAGACACAGACAACCATTCACACCTACAGTCAATTTAGAGTCACCAGTTAACCTAACCCGCATGTCTTTGGACTGTGGGGGAAACCAGAGTACCCAGAGGAAACCCACGCGGACACGGGGAGAACATGCAAACTCCACACAGAAAGGCCCTCGCCGGCCACGGGGCTCAAACCTGGACCTTTTTGCTGTGAGGTGACAGCGCTAACTACTACACCACCATGCCGCCTCAAATCGAACTGATTCATCTCATCTCATCTCATTATCTCTAGCCGCTTTATCCTTCTACAGGGTCGCAGGCAAGCTGGAGCCTATCCCAGCTGACTACGGGCGAAAGGCGGGGTACACCCTGGACAAGTCGCCAGGTCATCACAGGGCTGACACATAGACACAGACAACCATTCACACTCACATTCACACCTACGGTCAATTTAGAGTCACCAGCGAACTGATTCATGTAAATAAATAATTATTTTAGAATATAACTGTAGTTGTTTTGATAAAAAAATATTGTGATCTTAGTGGTCGGAATTATATTTTAAAAAAATGGAAGTCAGAAACGTGTCAATTTCAATTCAATTAATTGGAATTGTTTATTGGATGTGGCTCACACAGTTTTTTTGAGGTTCACCTTGAAAGCTGTGAATATTAATCAGAATAATAATTTATATTCTTTGATATAAACACTAGTAGGCCTTAGAAATACAAAGTCCGACAGTGCATAAAGAGGGTATTAGACATATTCTTTTATTTTTTTTTTTATTTTGATAGACAATGATAGATGTGAATGACATTCAGTGCTTATTTATGCATCTTTTATAATTGTATTTGTAATTTATAATTGTAATTAACATTGATTTCTCCTTCTTTGTGATGTATACATGAGAGTTAAGATCAGCTTTATATTGCACAAATAAAGCCATTTGGTGAAATTTTGAAGAAGAGAGTGCACCGATTTAATGTTTGACCTAATTAGCATAATCAATACTAATTAAATACTAATTGGCATAATTGTTTTTTACTATTTTTTCAAACTATGTATTCAGTATATAACCATCTATGTGCCTGCCAATTTCCATGTAAATACCTTGAAAAAAAAAGTTATTAAAAAAAAAAAACATTTGATCTCATTCATTAATGAGGCCCATTTTGGACTGTGTTATCATAATACATAATATTACAGCAGTTTTCTAAAAATTAAGCCATTTTTTCAATCTTTGATTTGTAATATCTCAAGAACAGATAAATATATTTTAATTATATTAAAAAGGATGTTGTTCTGCATTCAATTCTGAATTCAGTGAGACCAGTTTCATGCAATTTGTACTGAATTTGAATTTTCACCTGATATGCCTATGAAGGGTTTGTTCACAAGAAAATAAAGGATAGAAGAAAAAGTTTCAACAAGGATTTCTGAATGGTAAAGATTGCAGCAGTGTAATGTCAGGGTCACACAGAGGGGCCTACAAACATGCCTGCAGACTACAACATCTGATAGCCATCACAAACTCCATCATACACACCTGGACTTACTTGCATTAGTAGGTACACCCATACACCTGCTGTTTTATGCAGTTACTGTATCTAATCATCCAATCCCTTGACAGCAGCACAATGTATAAAGTCATGCAGATACAAATCAAGAACTTCAGTTAATGTTCACTTCAAACATCAGAATGGAAAAAAATGTGATCTCAAAGTGTGACTGTCACTGTGGCATGGGTGTTGGTGCCAGATGGACTGGTTTGAGTATTTCAGAAACTGCTGATCTCCTGGGGTTTTCACACACAACAGTGTCTAGAGTCAACACAGAATGGTGCGGAAAAAAAAAAAAAACATTGAACAAGCAACAGTTCTGCAGGTAGAAACAAATGCCTTGTTGATAAAAGAGGTCAAAGGAAAATGGCCAGGGGTAGGTTTCCTGATAACATTGACCTTTAGAGTGAGTTGAGAGACTCTCTTCAGCAGTGAACGTTGTCTCTATATGTGGTTTTCCCAAACTCACTCATAAGAAGGAGTCTAAAGAGCAACAGGACGAAGAGCTTCTTTGCAATGTGCGTCCCTGAAATAGGCATTAGTAGTTGCTAAGTCCAGTCATTAACATTGAGTGAGCGACAGTTCTGTGGGTGGAAACAAATGCCTTGTTGATGAGTTTGGTCTGAGGAAAATGGCCAGATTGGTTTGAGCTGCCAGGAAGGATATAGCAACTCATATAATCACTCTTTACAACTGTGGTAAGCAGAAAAGCATCTCAGCATGCAACAGCAGAAGCCCACATTGGGTTCCACTCCTGCAGCCAAGAACAGGAATCTTAGAATCAAGAACAAGTTCCTATTAAAATGGCCGGTGAGCGTACATGCCAACAGTAGAAAAAGACACTCATTCCATCACCTAATTGTGAAGTATCCACTCAGAGTTTATTACCTGTTGATACCAAGCCATTCTCTTGTCATAGTGTTTTATGTTTGCGATTCCTGTTCTTGGTTATTTGCTTTTTCTCTTTTGCCTTGATTCCTCTGATTACAGCTGTGTGACAGCACAGCTGGTTGTTCTAATAGGGTTCATTTACACAGAAGGATGTTTTGGGAGGTCAGAAGTCCTCTGATATGTTCTTCAGCCCAGACATCCAGAACCTGTTGTATTTCTGCAGCCAGGTCAATTCAGAGTCAAATTGCTTAGTCAAATTACACTTTGCATTTACTTAGAGCTGGACCAAGATGACCTCAATCTCAATCATGTAAAGGAACAGTTGAGGATTCTGAATTTTGTTTGTAATTTTCACATAAGGGCAAACCAGAGTAAAAGTGAATTACATTAAATCTGAGAAGGCTGGCTGGTGTGTGTGTGTGTGTGTGTGTGTGTGTGTGCGCTGAGCAGACTTCCAGGGAAGTCGATGGAGACTCTGAGATTAGTAACAGGTCCGTTGAGCATATGGCATACCCAGAGGATACATACTCCTCTGCCATGTTTCTGACGATAAATCTGTCTGCTAGTGCAGCTAAATCTGCTTCATGCCAGGGTATGGGTGTTTGTGTTTGTTTGTGCATATGTGATAAATATTTAAAGTACAAGCTTATGTGACTGATATTTAATTTTAACGTCTCCCTGCTGTGATTGATTCTCCAGAGAGAATTACATACAGAGTAACCACACACTGAAACTATCATATCAGCTGGATTTCCATTAGTGGTGAGCAAGTGAATGATAATTAGTGCTAACAGAAGGGGAAAAGGAAAGTCAGAAGTCTGCAGACTGTATTTATTAGTGGTGTATTCATACCTCTTTCTGCCACATTCTATCATGCTTATTCTTCCTGATTTACATCCCTCTTTCCAACACAAGCAGACCGAGTACTGAGCCTTGTGGGACATCATAGGTGACTGGTGTGAGTTTTTCTGTTTCTTTTATCTGCTTTTTGTTTTGGTTTTGCTATCAGTCTCCAAATTGTTGTAATGGTTGTAGTTCTACTTGGAACCTTTTCAGAAAGGTAAAACATTAGAACCAGAACTTTTCTGTGTTTAAGATTTGCTCCCAAATAACAATCATAAGAACCACAGAAACACATTTGGCAAGGGATCCTTTGAATTCTTCATAGTTCCACCTTTTTTTTTTTTTTTACTTATTGTTTATTGATCATAAACAGTCAGCACAAACATTCAGAAACATGAAATTGGAGTTACTAAAATGACAATAAGATGAAAGAGCCACAGCATATATACTTGTGGCAGCGGGGGCGTGGTCAAGCGCCAGTCTGTGACAGGAGGGCAGAGTCAGGGAAGGTAAGTGGCAGAATCACTACACCTGATGTCAATTAACCTGTGTTTGTGTGTCTTCCCAGTGACCGCGCCCTATATAAAGAGAGAGAGAGAGAGCAGAGGAAGGCAGCTGTCTCCTGAACCAGCCAACTTGTGTGTTCTGTGTGACTGGGAGTATTTGTGTCTGAAAAGAACGAATAAATTGAAGTATGGAACTTTATTCTGGCCTGCCGTCTTTCTGTGCTCCTCCCCCTCCTACGAACTGCCACAATACTCATACATAGAGACAGAAACAAAACATGACAAAACAAAAAGGGGGGGCTTGCCTCAAAACATTATTAAGACAGGGCTCCATCTCTTCAAGAGTTTCTCCCTCTGGAGCCTCAACTACAGTTCCACCTTTTGAACAGAATGCTGTTTATAACCTTAAGGGTTTATTTTTAACTTTCTAAAGAGCATCTGGTCGGAGCCTTTTCATTTAAAAAACAAACAAGCAAAAAAACAAAGCTCCTCAGAGGAATGAATGGTAGAACTAAAATAGTGGATTTGAAATGTATTTAAAAGATTAAAAAATGTTTATATATATATATATATATATATATATATATATATATATATATATATGAGAGAGATCCATCCATCTTCTACCGCTTACCCGGTTCCGGGTCATGGGGGTAGCAGCCTAAGCAGAGCTGATATATATATATATATATATATATATATATATATATATATATATATATATATATAATATAGATAGATAGATAGATAGATAGATAGATAGATAGATATACATACATGCATATATATATATATATATATATATATATATATATATATATATATATATATATATATATAGCCACAGCGCTGACAAAACCTAATGCCTCTGAAGCAACCGACTAGATTCACTGACTAGCTTGTAGAACCTGTAGAATAAACACCTGGTAGAATGTTAGAAAATGAAACACAACTGAACTGAAAAAAAGCCTTTTTTTTTTTTTTTGAAATTGTAACACTCCTCCCCATCCCCACAAAGCAGCATGGTAGTGTTCTGACACAGATCTGGCAGTGCATGCACACATGCATGTGCATGTTAATCAGGAAAACAGTGGAATAGCTGTAAATGCAGCTTGCCCAGAAAATAACAATTACAATCCAGCCTGCTTAAAACCCGGGTCCACACCTCTAGCTTAATAACTGCCCAACAGCAACACTGCTTTAAACAAGACCATCATCTGACATCAAAGCAAAAAATTCTAGCAATTTATTGTGACTGACTAGAACAGTGGCTACAATTATCAACAGTCCATAATTATCGACACCTTTTCAGATTCACCAATAAAAAACAATTTACAAAGGTGAGTTTCAGTTACAAGAGTTATTATTGGTTAACTAATCAACCAGAAGACACCCCCCCCCGTCCTTTGACCTTGTCAAGTCAAGTTTATTTCTTTAGTGCTTTTAACAATAGACATTGTCGCAAAGCAGCTTCACAGAATTTGAATGACTTTAAACATGAGCAAATTTTATTCCTAATCTATCCCCAGTGAGCAAGGCTGTAGTGATGGTGGCAAGGAAAACCTCCCTCAGACAACTTGAGGAAGAAACTTTGAGAGGAACCAGACTCAAAAGGGAACCCATCCTCATTTGGGTGATAACAGACAACATGATTATAACATTAACAGTTTTAAAATGAAGTCTGTTTCATTGATGTTATAACTCTTCATTGATGGAAACTTGAGTGCAAAACTGTTCATGACAACTGCAGTCCTAAAGTTAACAAGTCAACTGTAGTCCTCAGCCATAAAAGCATGACTGTAAGTGTAATCTGATGAGACAGCTCATTACCTGAGATGGAATTTTTTTCAGCATGATCAGAAAGTTGAGGAAAACCTGGATGTTATCATTGCAGGTAAGCATGTTGGAAAGATCATGGACATGTTTTTACTTATCAAATTCACCGATATTTCATGACATCCTTGTCAAAACCTACTTTGTTTCTTACTCTTTCATTTGACAGTCGCCATTTGTATCTAAACATGCGTTTGAGAAGTCAAGTGATGTTTCGATAATAGCGATCATTTTCACCGGTGTCCACCATTATTGACACCCTGTGGAATTAAGTGACATTTACAACTGTTATGGCTCGATCTTTGTGTAACATTGTTGAAGTAAATGAAGCACTTTAAAAAAATAAAAGTGCTGTGATTTATATATTTTTTTCTGATTCACAACAGAATGAAATGCTTATAGGGTATTTGGAATCCTATTCCAATAAATAGAATTAGACCATAATTAAATTCCTAGCATAGAAAAATTACACACTTTAAACAACAATGAATGATTAACAAAATGTGATCTACAAAAATACTTAGAAAGTGGGTAGAAAGTGGAACAAAAAGATTTTGTGACACAGGTTAAACATAATCAGTTAAGTTAGAATTACTTCATTTACATAAGCACCAACATCGATATATTTATATAAAATATATTTTGTACTAAATATAAGTCTATGTAAAACAAATTTTAAATAAAAACTATGTTTTGTTAATACCACATGCCGTTTATTTTTTCATAAATAATCATCTGGGTGTCGATAATTGTGGAATGGTGTCAATAACTGTGGACAAAGGTATCAATACTTGTTGAATGGTGTCACGTGGTGTGATACACTATAGTCCGGGAGCCAAAGGCCCAAATTTGGCTGAACCTGGCTTCGTCGGTTAAAGTTTTTTTTTTGCTGTTTGTTGTTGTCCAAGGTCTACTCATTAAGATAAGAGAGGGTGCCCGGTGATATCCCTTGGGCAATTCCGGATATTGGCCCTTTATTGTTGGATGTGCTGCAGTCATAGCCTAAATTCTGACATTTTGACATTCTTCACTTTATGTTCACCAAAGTCTATATATCATACTTATTTTTGTGTTTGTTAACATAATAGGATGAGTTTAAGGCCTGGGGGTGGGGTTCCAGCCATGGTTGGGGGTGTGGCCATGCAATTGGGGGCAGGGCTTATACCAAAAAGCCCTTTATTACTCTATTACTTTGGTTGTTAATGCGAGCCTTAAATTATTAGGCATACACTCCATTGTCATCCTTGTGTTTACTTCTGCAGGGGCATATGAGGGACACAATTAGCTAATTCAAGCCAACTTGTGTAGCTATCTTGCTAACTCTGTCAATCACACTGCCCCCAAAAGATCACAGCACGCATAAGCTAAGCAGAGAAACTATTTGACTGTAATCATGAAAGAGCAGTGACATGTACTCACTGCTCACCAGTGAACTAGACCCATAGTTTCACAACACTGGCTAGCACACCCAACTCTCACCTAGTAAATGCTAGTCACTGATTTTTTTAAGCTAATACATTAAGCTAATAGATTGCTTATTTTAACGATATTGACTGTTGAAATAGTAATGTCCCTGGTTCCCTAGTAAAATTCAGGGCATTGTCCCCGATTATCATCTCAAAAGTCTGTTAACCTTACCCTCACCCCCACTCCAAACCACACTGCTTGTGGACTGAGAGTCATGTGCACTAGCCAGTCCACTGACTAGCACGACTTTTAAAACGTTGGGCAGTAAGGTTTCCTTAAGCTAATACATTAAGCTAATAGATTGCTTATTTTTACGATATTGATTGTTGAAGTAGTAATGTTCCTGGTTCCCTAGTAAAATTCAGGGCATTGTCCCCGATTCACCCCCACTCCAAACCACACTGCTCTTCCACTGACTAGCACGACTTTTAAAACGTTGGGGAGTAAGGTTTACTTAACATTCTCCTCTGTACTAGCTGGCATCCAGTACATAAGCATATTTTTACAGACACTAAGCAATGGCAAAGGGTTTAGAGGGGTTTTTTTTCATCTGAACTCTTAGTTCTTTCCTTAAATAGTTTTTGTGTTTTGTGTGTGTGTTTGCATACTGTATGTAATTATTTTACATAATTATTGCTCATTAGTGTGTGTGCATGTGTATGTGTGTGCGTGTGCATGCATGCATGCACGTACATGCTTTATGTACTGTAGTTCTTGTATCAAAATTGTTAATTTTGCAAATTTATGAAAGGGTCAATTACACGTTTGACTAATTTGAATGACAGTAAAGCGCGAATACTGTACAGCCAATTTGGTTAATTGAAAATCAGTATCTTTTGCTATTCTTGTGTGTGTGTGCGCATGCTGTATATGCCATTTTGCATGCTTGATATATTGCATACTGTAGTTTTACATAGTGGATCACTGGTGTGAGTGTATATGCATGCTGTATATAGTTCTATTGCATGCTGTATATAGTTCTTTTACATAGTGGATCACTGGTGTGAATGTATATGCATGCTGTATATATTTCTATTTCATGCTGTATATACAGTAGTTCTTTTACATAGTGGATCACTGGAGTGAGTGTATGCATGCTGTATATAGTTCTATTGCATGCTGTAGTTCTTTTACATAGTGGATCACTGGTGTGAGTGTATGCATGCTGTATATAGTTCATTTAAATAGTGGATCATTGGTGTGAGTGTATGCATGCTGTATATAGTTCTTTTACATAGTTATTGGTCATTAGTGTGTGTGTGTGCATGCTGTATATAGTTCTTTTGCATGCTGTATAGTTCTTACATAGATATTGATCATTATTTTGTATTAACTGTAGAGTTTATGTAATACTTGTATAAAAATCGCTAATTTGGAAAAGTTATGAAAGGGTTAATTAATCCACATTTGATGTATTTGAATGACAAATATAGAGAAAAATGTGAATACCTATCAGATACAGCCAACTTGGTGCATTTAATATCAGTATTTACACTGATATTATTTTTTTTGTATTTTCTTCCATTATTTGGGCATATAGGGCATTAAAGGGTTAATATATTAAATTGCCCAAGGGATATCACCGGGCACCCTCTTAAATCTTGAAGAGCTACCTCAAATCTATAAGATAAAGCAAAAAAAAAAACTTTAACCAAAAATTCCGGGTCCGACCCCATGGCTCCTGGACTACTAAGTAATCGGGAATCAAATCTTTTTTTTTTTTTTCCAGTGGAAGTTTGAGTAACTATTTGTATTGAATAGTATTGAATAATAAAACTTGCATCTTGAAAGTCTTTTCTACTTTTGCAATGGCCAAAAGATCGTTAAGGTGTTGATAATTGTAGCCGCTGCTCTAGTATAATACTGTCCATGTTACAGGTCTCGTGTGTGTGTGTGGGGGGGGCATGCATGCATGCACAATTGTATGTATTCATGCACATATGAATCTGTCTGTGGAATCGTGGTGGTTTAATGTTAAGCTCGCTAGTCAGTGAAGCTCCACCTGACATGCTAGCAAACTCTTTTCAAACTTAAAATCATATTGGTGTTGTGTTTCTCACTTTCACAACATACATAATCCACAGGATACCGAAGTAAAGTTAACGTTGCCTTTACTGGGTACTTGGAAAATCATTACAATGCATGGTCATTGCTTGGCACATCACTACTCTATTCTAATGGTATTATTACTCTAGGTAACCTGTAGGCTAAGTATCAATGCACATAACATAAAGTAGTCCCTGAAATATAACTAAAAGTAGTTCCCATATCTAATGTGAACATAAAATTTCTTCCCTTGCAGCATTGATGTCTATCTAATATACTAAGGAAATAAATTCAATACCCTATACCTACAGGCAATTATAACTAAAGGTAATCACATAGGCCTAAACACCTTAACTTTAACCTTAATGCTAAACTTAACACTAAAACACCTAACACACATCAAACATAACAAAGACAATGCATTCTTTTGTTAGGCTATAAGTCCAATCTTTGGGGAGGACGATGAGCTCTTTCAGGATAGCGTCTCTATTGAGTGTCAGAGCTCTGAGCAGGAACCTCAGGGTCTGCATTATTAGGTGTAGCATTTCCATCTTCAAGAGGTGGGGGCTCTGAGGCTGTGCACATGAGTTCATCGGAATCCTCAGAGACATGAGCATCATCCTCGGTGTTGTTGTTGGTTGCATGGTGAGCAGTTGCATCGAGCAATTGGTCAACGTGTCTGCTCCAGACGTGATGCCCAATCTTCACTGTGTAGGTTAGGGGCCCTGTCTTGGACAAGATTTCACCGCGCTGCCATTTCTGCTTTGACTGATGATAGTCTCTGGCTAGAACTTGTTGTCTGATCGCAAAGTTTCTCACATGACCAGTCTTTGCTTTGCTGGACTGTTTTTGCATGACATCTCTACACAGGTCAGGCTTTAGCAGATCAAGACGTGACCTCAGTCGTCTTCCCATGAACAATACAGCTGGAGCTTGGCCTGTCATAGCATGGTCAGCGTTTCTGTTGGCATGCAGAAACTTTGCCATCTTTTCTTGAAGGGACATGTGGGAATTTGACATTGTTTTCATTGACTGTTTAAATGACCGGACAAAGTGCTCAGCAAGACCATTCATAGCAGGATGGTAAGGTACGGCTGTGGTGTGCTTGATGCCATTTCTCTGGATGAATGGTTGAAACTCTTCAGAAGTGAATTGACTGCCATTGTCACTGAAAAGTCATTTGGCAATCCTGTTCTGGCAAACAGTGTGCGGAGTACTTCAACTGTTTTTGTGGTTGTGGCATTTTTCACAATGAAGACCTCTGGCCACTTTGAATATGCGTCGACCACAACAAGGAACATATGATCGAGGAAAGGCCCAGCATAGTCTACATGAATCCTTTGCCAAGGAGTGGTGGGCCACTCCCAGCTGTGGACAGGAGCAGGTGGAGGCTGCTTTTGTGTCTGCTGACATCCAGAGCACGACTTGGCCATATCCTCTATCTGCTGATCAATGCCTGGCCACCATATGTAGCTTCTCGCAAGGCTCTTCATCTTTACTACACCCATGTGTCCCTCATAGAGTGCTTCCAGGATGTTGCAGCACAGCTTGGGCGGCACTACAATTCTGGTCCCCCACATGATGCACACGTCGACTGAAGTACTCAGGTAAGCCCACTGTATTTTTGGCAGGCCACCCCTTCACCGTTAGCTCAAAGACCTTTGCCATGGTTGGATCTCGGCTGGTTTCCTGTTTGATCTGTGCGCTTGTGACAGGTAAGTTCTCGACATGGGCTAGATGGAACATTTCAGCTGGGTCTGCAGACGCATTGTCCTCAGGTTCACAAGGCAAGCGAGAGAGTCCATCAGCATTGCCATGCTGTAGTGTGCCTTTGTACTCAATCACATAGTCATGTCCACCTAAGAACAACGCTCATCTTTGCAAGCGTGCTGCAGTCATCGCTGGAATCGACTTCCTAGGGTTAAAAATGGCCACTAGGGGTTGGTGGTCTGTAATTAATGTGAAGTGCTTCCCATATAAGTACTGGTTAAATTTCTTCACACCCCACACGAGGCTAAGCCCTTCCCTGTCAATTTGTGCGTAGTTCTTTTCAGCAGCACATAAGGATCGAGATGCAAAGGCGATGGGACATTCAGAGCCATCTGGCATTTTGTGCAAAAGGACAGCACCGATGCCATATGGCAAGGCATCACAAGCCAGACGAAGGGGCAAGTCTGGGTTATAGTGGGTCAGTACTCTTTCTGATGTGATGAGTTCCTTCGCACTCTTGAACGCCATGTCACAGCTTTTCGTCCACTTCCATGTCACCTTTGTTTGCAGGAGGTTGTTCAAGGGGTGAAGCACTGTTGCAAGATTCGGCAGGAATTTGTAATAGTAATTCACTAGTCCTAAGAGTGAGCGAAGCTGGGAGACATTGGTGGGCTTTGGCGCTTTCAGGACGGCATCAATTTTGTCTTGAGATTTGTGGAGACCGTCTCGGTCGATTCTGTGCCCACAATACTCAATGGATTCTTTAAAGAACTCACATTTGTCCTTCTTGGCCCCAAGTCCACACTCAGCTAGCCTACTCAGGACTGCTTCCAGATTGGCCAAATGAGAGCTGTCATCTTGGCCTGTGACTATGATGTCATCTAAGTAGCACTGCGTGCCTGGGATGCCCTGTAGCACCTGGTCGATAGCACGCTGCCACACTGCAGGGGCAGATGCGATACTGAACACTAGCCTATTGTATTGAAAAAGGCCTTTGTGGGTATTAATGGTGAGGTACTTTTTCGACTCAGCATCCATTTCCATTTGTAAATAAGCCTGGGCCAAATCAATCTTTGAAAAATGTTGCCCTCCGGCTAGTGAAGCAAAAATGTCTTCTATGTGGGGCAATGGGTATTGATCTGCATGAAGAACTGGGTTGATCGTTACCTTGAAGTCGCCGCATAGCCTTATCGCACCATTTTTCTTCACAACTGGTACAACGGGTGTTGCCCAGTCTGACCATTCAACTTTAGACAGAATGCCCTGGTCCTCCAGCCGTTGTAACTCTGTCTCTGCTCTTGGCCGTAACACATAGGGGACAGGATGAGCTTTCAGGAACTTGGGCGAGGCGTGCTCATCCACTGTGACATGTGCTTTCATCTGCTTGAGAGTTCCTATGTCCTCTTGAAACACTGGTGCTGCACATTGGAGTAACAGGTTCAGCTTTTCCTGTGTAGCTTTACTGTTTCCATTCTCACTGTGCTGCATAGCCTTAATAGACTGCCAATTGAGCTGGATCATTTGCAGCCAATCACATCCAAATAACGGCACTCTTCCACGTTGCAGCACATACAAGTCAAGTGTTTTCCTTTTGTTTTCATATTTCACTTTAACTTAAATTTTTCCCACTGGTGCCACCTTTTCTTCAGTGTATGTTTTCAGTAAGATTGGTGTCTGTTTCAATTTCACATCTGCAAAATTCTCTTTGTAATCTTTCAGCGATATGAGTGAAAGTGCTGATCCTGTATCAAGCTCCATCTTTAATTTCTTGCCATTAATCTTTGGGGTCACCCATATCATTTTCTTATCACTCTCTGTCATTGAATGCAGTTCTGTGTGACCCAATCCATTGTCTTTCTCATCTGAGGCGGATCCACTAGCATCTGTGTCATTCATTTCATTAACCTTTTTATCCTTTTTCCAGGTTCTCTGTTTTTCCTCATTTCGTTTTGTTCTCTGTTTTTCCTCATTTCCTTTCATTTTACACATTCTCTGTATGTGCCCTTTCCGATTGCATTTCATGCAGTTTTTGTCACGGAACCAGCAGTCTGCCTGGTCGTGCGATCCCTTTCCACACCTAAAGCATGCATTTGCTTTTGTAGATTTGGCTGTGAATTTGTTAACACTGTGAGCTTCATTTGTCACTTTCTTTTGTAATTTCATTGCATCTTTGGAAGCAGTTTCCATTGCTATTGTGAGTTCTAAAGCTTTTTGTAATGTCAAGTCTTTTTCAGTAAGGAGGCGTCTCTGTATACTCTCATTGTGCATGCCACAGACAAGCCTATCTCGGAGTGAGTCAGACAATCCCGCACCAAACTGGCAATGCTCAGCCAATTTCCTAAGCTCTGCAATGTACATAGTTGGAGATAGATTCATTCCTTTGCTGATTTCTGTTATGAAACCAAAATCTCTCTGCAATTACAAGTGGCTTCGGATTAAAGTGGTCTTGAAGCAGTTTGGTTATATCTTTAAACAACTTAGTTGATGGCTTTTGCAGTGCACATAAACTCCGTAGCAGATTGTATGTCTTTGCGCCCATAACACTTAGCAGGACTGCTAACTTTCTATCATTTTCAATGTGATTAGCAACACAATATTGCTCCAGTCTCTCAATATAAGTGTCCCATTCTTCCATGCTATTGTCAAAAGCATCAATATTTCCGATTGCACCAGCCATGGTTTGTTTTTAATTTCAGTCTCTTTTCCTCCCATTTTAGTTACTCACTGTACCGTCGTGTCGTTCACTCTCATGCGGCAGTAGAGGGAGTTAGCTTCCTAGCTTTCGTCAAGGCAGCAACTTACAGACAACTGGAAACTTCCATTAAAGCTTCTGTAGGCTACACACGAGTACATCCAGATAGTCCTCATTGCCAATTCTGTTGTGTTTCTCACTTTCACAACATACTTAATCCACAGGACACCGAAGTAAAGTTAACGTTGCCTTTACTGGGTACTTGGAAAATCATTACAATGCATGGTCATTGCTTGGCACATCACTACTCTATTCTAATGGTATTATTACTCTAGGTAACCTGTAGGCTAAGTATCAATGCGCATAACATAAAGTAGTCCCTGAAATATAACTAAAAGTAGTTCCCATATCTAATGTGAACATAACAATTGGGTAGCTAACATTACTAGAAAATAAAGATTTCTACATTTTGTTTATTTGGCAAGCTTATGCTAAAACATATTTCTAAAAGGACTTCAGATAAGTTAACGTTATTATTGTTAGCGTAACTCCATTTTTACATGCTAACTAACAGTGTCCAAGTTAAATAGCTATGTGTTATCACTAGCTATGGACAAGGTGGACAAATCCATAGAAAGTCATTTGACTAACTAGACTGCATAGCTATTGCAGTCTCTGCTAGCTCTAAAGCACAGACAACTTCATTACAAACTTTCTCTTGGAAAAAAAACACTTACGTACCTCAATATGTTTCCACAGGTTGGACGGCAAGTTTTTCTAGGCTGTGATGTGGTTTGTTTTAGGCAAACAAAGCAAATATTTAAAACAAAATGACTTTTTATTCCTTTCAGAAAACTGAAACATGGGTTCTAGGTAAAGCCATGGGTGCATGCATTCCCCAGAAGTACAGCCTCCTTCCATTATGCCATCAACTGATTGTGTTAAATAATGTTGTGGAGAAATCATTGAACTTGATTTTACACAGTCTATGGATGTGATGTGACCCTAGTGATTACTGATAGGCTGTCTTAGTGTCACCTGTGAAAAAAAAAATCACATTTTCGAAAAGAAAAAAAAATCCACTTTTAAAGCTGCTTCATAGTAACGACTAACGAGGACCTTGATAGAAATGTAATGGAGTAAAAAGTAAGATATTTGTCTTTCAAATATAGTGAAGTTAAAGTCATAAGTTGCAAAAAAAATACTCAAGTAAAGTACAGAGACTCAAAAAGTGTACTTAAGTACAGTACTCAAGTAAATGTACCTTGTTACTGTCCACCTCTGTCTCTCTCATATATATATATATATATATATATATATATATATATATATATATATAAATAAGAGAGAGAGAGAGAGTGATTCCACGCTTATGGGTACTGAAATGGGGACATGAACTTATTTTTAAAAATTCACCTAAAACCATTTCTTTTTTTACCATCAGGTCACAAAACATGTAATCTTTAATGAATGATATATTAAAAGATAACTTTAATTTTCTGAGATGTAATAAAAACATATTTATATGCCAAAGTCAAGCCTATGAGTTCCAAAATGATGTCTGTTACATTACTTCTGTTACGATTGTCCATCTCGCATCTGTTACAAATTAATTACAATCTAGCTATATACCATGTTAATCTTATTGAAAGAATGTGTATGTTTATTCTACTACACATGTTTATTAATTATATTTGCTAAAACATCACCTTCCTATGTTTCAAAAAGTAATTCTACATTGTTAAAATTGAGAATATATATGTCCACAACACTTCTGTTACGTTCTGACTTTGGCATATAAATATGTTTTTATTACATCTCAGAAAATTAAAGTTATCTTTTAACATATCATTCATTAAAGATTACATGTTTTGTGACCTGATGGTAAAAAAAGAAATGGTTTTAGGTGAATTTTTAAAAATAAGTTCATGTCCCCATTTCAGTACCCATAAGCGTGGAATCACTCATATATATATATATATATATATATATATATATATATATATATATATATATGCTACATGTAGTGGAAGCTTTGAATAATAATGGCCAGAAGAGTATTCTCCTAAACACTGCATGGTACATAAAATAAAATTATATAAATTAACTAAATAACTAAAATAATAAGCATTTTTTGTTTATCTCAGGGAACAGACACAGTCTCGATATAGTCGAACCTGAGTGACAAGGCAGCTAGAAGTTTTGAAGTTGTCTGGAAGGTCTGTTTTGCCAGGTTGCCATGGTTACTCAACTTGACGACATATATGTATTCTTGAGTTTTACAATCTGTTCAAAGCTTTGGAGAGCCTCCGTGTCCTTTGGGCTTTGGGTTTTCTCATTGATAATGCCCAGTGACTCTACCTCCCAGAAAGCATGCAGCTGTTTTGATATCTGTATGTCCTGCACTAAAGTGATGTGCATGCAAGCTGCCTTGGTCACACCAGATGAGGAGACTGGTTCTTGCACAGCCCATCTAAAGCTGCTTTCAATGGTGACAAGAGATTCTGGAATTGTCTCAAACTTATCAGACACTACTTACCAGTAAAAGTCTGCTCCTATTAACACTGACAATTCGGGATCATCAGCACCTTCTAATGGGAAATCAGCAAGCTGGAGACATTTTCTCTTGCACTCTTCATGAATGGGTCCACCAGGGACGTTTATAACAGCACTGAGGGGTTTTGACTACTTTAATTCTCGAGCATTGTTGCATTTTGTTGTCACAGGAGCAACAGTTCCAAACGTATGGAGGTGCAGTGTCTCTTGCTTTACCAATAGCAGTTTAAGTACCTTTACTACACTCTCATGAATAAAACTTTTCTGGCTGCCCCGTACAGTAGACAGCATACAACTCTCCTTCCTGTTGGACCCTATGTCCATGCCTTGACTGTCTGAAGCAGCTTGGTTTTATGTCCATCAGACTTCAATGTAGCTGTACTGAACATAGAAACACAGCAACTGTGCCACCACTATTAGCATCTGGCTGCACTTGGATTTGCTCACAAACAGACTAATGACGTGTGCAAATAGTGACACAAGGCACATGAGAAACCTTTAACCTTGCAGAATTTTGCTATGTGTTTTGAACCAAGGAACACATTGCATCGTCACATTTTTCTCAAATTCTCCTTGTGGGCAGTCAATGAAATGTCTGGACAACATTGCAGTTTATGGTTGGGAGTGTCACAATACACCCAGGACTGAAGAACATTACAGTGTGCATTGCAGCTGCTGAGGGCATACTCCATTTTTAGGATTTATGTTCACTGAAGGATGCTGGTCTGGTGAGTGTGCTATTATTTTGCTCATTGTCCCTTTGTGTATTACTTTGTCTTTTCAGTAGAAGTGTTTGCTCCCTGCTCTGAACTTCATTTTGCAGGAATTAAGCGAGCAAAAGCACTTTCCATTCACCATCTGAGACTGACTTGACTGTATTGGCTAACACAAGGTCATCAGGTATGAGCTGTAACAGTATTTGGCATAGCAGGCATCCATTTGTATCACTGTGCACACCGAAGAATTTGAGATTGTGAACTTTATTTCACATTCATCATAACATTTTCTGAGTGCTGCAACATCTGCAACATCTTTTCAAAGGAGTCCGGTTTAATAATTTGGACATGTGCACACTGACCTCAATATCCTTTCTTCCAAAACAGTTCTGAAGCAACTTTATTGCTGAAACATATTGCCATCAGTCATAGTATGTTCTGCTCCTGCTTTTGCTACTGCCCCAGTTAAATAGAACATCAGGTAAAAAGAATTTGTCCCTTTTACACAGTGCATCATTATTATGAATGGTTGTGTCATACTGGCTCCAGAATTCCTGCCAATGGCTGATTTCTCCATCAAACCTCTCTATCTCCAACTTCAGCAGGTTAACAGTCTGCTTATGGAGCAATATTTCTGAAATTGTACTTGCATTGCTTACCTGTACACTCTCAGATTCCCAAGCCTTCCGAATGTGTCTGCTTACATGAGCCTTCCCAACAATAATGCATTCTTGATACTCCAGCATGCCTCCAAACTCCACCTCTAATTCTCCTGTTTGAGTTTTGTCTTCAATGCCTTTGTCCAAGTTGATTAAATATTCTTCTTTCATCAACAGCATTGACAGCATTTCACACATTTTATCACTGGTTGTCTTGATGAACTTTCTCATCAAAGCGAGTCAGCAGCTTCTTTGTTGGTGTGTGGATTGCATGAATTTTTGTTTCAACTGTTTCAACAGCTCTGCGATTTCTGCAAGTTCAGTATATATAGTACCAGTCAAAAGTTTGGACACACTGACTCATTCATAGGTTTTTATGGACAAACTATTTTGACTATACCTGGAACGCTTTTTAATTAACAGGTGTGCCTTGTCAAAAGTTAGTAGAATTTCTTGCCTGCTTAATGTGTTTGAGATCAGTGTAAATAGTAAATAATAAATATACAGTAAATAGCCCTATTCCACAACTGTAGTAATCCATATTATATCAAGAACTGCTCAACTAAGTAAAGGGAAATGACATCCATCATTACTTTGCTTGGTTCAACTCTTGTTGACTGGTACTACATACATACATTATTTATATATATATATATATATATATATATATATATATATATATATATACACACACACACACACACTGGTGCTTGAAAGTTTGTGAACCGTTTAGAATTTTCTATATTTTTGCATAAATATGACCTAAAACATCATCAGATTTTCACACAAGTCCTAAAAGTAGATAAAGAGAACCCAGAACCCAGTTAAACAAATGAGACATAAATATTATACTTGGTCATTTATTTATTGAAGAAAATGATCCAATATTACATATCTGTGAGTGGCAAAAGTATGTGAACCTTTGCTTTCAGTATCTGGTGTGACCCTCTTGTGCAGCAATAACTACAACTAAACAATTCTGGTAACAGTTGATCAGTCCTGCACACTGGCTTGGAGGAATTTTAGCCCATTACTCCATACAGAACAGCATTAACTCTGGGATGTTGGTGGGTTTCCTCACATGAATTGCTCACTTCAGGTCCTTCCACAACATTTCCATTCAGGTCAGGACTTTGACTTGGCCATTCCAAAACATTAACTTTATTCTTCTTTAACCATTCTTTGGTAGAATGACTTGTGTGCTTAGGGTGGGTCTTGCTGCATGACCCACCTTCTCTTGAGATTCAGTTCATGGAAGATATCCTGACATTTTCCTTTAGAATTTGCTGGTATAATTCAGAATTCATCGTTCCATCAATGATAGCAAGCCGTCCTGGCACAGATGCAGCAAAACAGGCCCAAACCATGATACGACCACCACCATGTTTCACAGATGGGATCAAGTTTTTATGCTGGAATTCAGTGTTTTCCTTTCTCCAAACATAACGCTTCTCATTTAAACCAAAAAGTTCTATTTTGGTCTCATTCATCCACAAAAGACTTTTCCAATAGCCTTCTGGCTTGTCCACGTGATCTTTAGCAAACTGCAGACAAGCAGCAATGTTCTTTTTGGAGAGAAGTAGTGGCTTTCTCCTTGCAACCCTGCCATGCACACCATTGTTGTTCAGTGTTCTCCTGATGGTGGACTCATGAACATGAACCAATGTGAGAGAGACCTTCAATTGCTTAGAAGTTACCCTGGGGTCCTTTATGACCTCGCCGACTATTGCACGCCTTGCTCTTGTAGTGATCTTTGTTGGTAGACCACTCCTGGGGAGGGTAACAATGGTCTTGAATTTCCTCCATTTGTACATAATCTGTCTGACTGTGGATTGGTGGAGTCCAAGCTCTTTAGAGATGGTTTTGTAACCTTTTCCAGCCTGATGAGCATCAACAGTGCTTTTTCTGAGGTCCTCAGAAATCTCCTTTGTTTGTGCCATGATACACTTCCACAAACGTGTTGTGAAGATCAGACTTTGATAGATCCCTGTTCTTTAAATAAAACAGGGTGCCCACTCACACCTAATTGTCATCCCATTTATTGAAAACACCTGACTCAAATTTCACCTTCAAATTAACTGCTTATCCTATAGGTTCACATACTTTTGCCACTCACAGATATGTAATATTGGATCAGTTTCCTAAATAAATAAATGACCAAGTATAATATTTTTGCCTCATTTATTTAACTGGGCTCTCTTTATCTACTTTTAGGACTTGTGTGAAAATCTGATGATGTTTTAGGTCATATTTATGCAGAAGAAAATTCTAAAGGGTTCACAAACTTATATACACACACAGTTGTGTTCAGAAGTTTACATACACTCATCACTTACCATGGGCATGAATGTCATGGTAATTTTGGGCTGTTAATGATTTCCTTGAACTGTTCTTTTTCCAGGGTGGAATGATTGTACAGTATACATCTTTAATGACTTCAACAAACAAGAATTGAGTGCAATTTTTTTTTTTTTTATTTTGGATTTTCTCTAATCCACACAGGGTCAAAATTATTCATCCATGCTCAAATATATACATACACCCCCACTAATATTTGGTTAAATGCCCCTTAGCAAATTACACCTTGACCAGATGCTTTTGATAGCCATCACAAGCTTCTGGCATAATTCTGGCTGGATATTTGATCACTCTTCTTGGCAGAATTGTGAGAGTTCATTTAAATTGGTTGGTTTCCTGGCACAGACTTGGCTTTTAAGAATAGTCCACAATTTTTCAAAAGGGTTGAGGTTGGGGCTTTGGGAAGGCCATTCCAGAAACTTAATGTTAGCCTGCTTTATCCATTCCAAAACCAGTTTTGATGTGTGTTTGGGATCATTGTCCTGTTGGAACACCCAGTTGTGTCCAAGTTTCAACTGTCTAGCTGTTGATTTAAGGTGAAATTGAAGAACTTGGAGGTAGTCCTCCTTTTTCCTTATTCCATCCACTTTGTGCAATGCACCAGTATCACTGGCAGCAAAACAGCCCTAGAGCATGATGCTACCACCACCATGCTTGATAGATGGTACAGTGTTCTTAGGTTTGAAAGCCTCACCTTTACTCTTCCAAACATACCTCGTCATTGTGGCCAAATAGCTCAATCTTGGACTCATCTGACCATAAAACTTTTCTTCAGAAGGCATTTGGCTTGTCCATGTGGGCAGCTGCCTATTTCAGTCGAGTTTGAAGGTGTCGATTGTTAAGCAGGGGCTTCTTTCTTGGTCCGCACCCTCTCAGTCCATGGCGATGTAAAACTCACTTCACTGTGGACAGTGACGCTGGTGTTCCAGCAGTTTCCAGTTCATGGCAGGCTTGAACCTTGGTGGTTCCTGGGTCGTTCCTGAACATCCTAAGCAATTTCCTCTCAAATGAGGGTGACACTTTGGGTCTTCTTCCAAACCTTGCCAAAGTGGTGACACATCCGAATAACTTGTACTTACATACAATTGTTTGATCTGATGAGCTTGGAATCTGCAGTTGTTTAGAAATGACTCCAAGAGACCTTCCCAACTTGTGTAAATCTACAGTTCTCCTTCTTAGATCTTCACTGAGTTCCTTGGACTTTCCTATGTTCCTGAGTATTGGTTAATCCAATGAGTGCTCTCAAACAAATCCTTTTTATGCTGGCAAAGAGAAACTACCAGTTGTAGTTAATCATGATCACTAATGAGAAGTTAATAGGCCTTGGCCTTGTCAAGTTACAAGACATTTGTAGAACCTTCAGCACCACTTATTGACAGACTTAACTGAATGTATATATTTGAGCCTATATGTATAATCCTGTGTGGATTAGAGAAAATCTAATTATATATATGAATGAATGAACCCTTTATTGTCACTTAGTCACAAGTACCAGCGAAATTAGCCGTCAACCTGTCTGTGCATATACATACATACATACAACTGACACAGGGGGAGTAGACAGGACAGGAAGACAGGGATGAAAAATACAGAGTAACATGAGGGGAGGGGAGGAGAAAAAAGCAACCCCCACACTATGCACATGTGGGGAGTACAGTGTGGGAACATTAAAAAAAAAACACCTCAGCACATAAGCACAAAATAACACAGTGCACTTTACAACATGAAAACTCGGGACTCGAGGGGGAAGGGGGTGAGGGAGGGGGCGATCATGGGCGGGGGATTGGGGGAGGGGCAGAGGTATAGGTAACCCAGCGCAAACAAGCAGTCCGGTCCTGCAGAAAAAGATGGCGCTTACCCACTTGTCACACTGGGGGTAAAAGCAGCGACCGTGGGAAGTGGGGGAAGGAATACGAGAGAGTCTGACTGCAGTGATCTTCAGGGGGAGTTGTTTCCCCAGCAATGACCTTGGCCAAGGCCAGTGCTGGCTGAGGGAGCCAAAAGCAGATAAGATTGGAATTGTTTGCTCTTGGGGTGAGTAGACGCATTCTTTTACACGACTACTCTGTTTGTCCATTCTGGTCTCCAAATCAATCCATTTTCCTTTGCAAAGCCAAAAGCTTCTCCATGATGTTATCCATGTTGCGGTTCAAGTTCTGAACAGCCACAGTCTGAGTGCCAACAGCTCTACCCACTGCTTCAATCATGTCGGGCAGCTTTATGGGGCTTTGGACAGCTTGTCACCATTTTCTCATTTCCTCGATAAACCAGGGCAATTGCTCTTGCCCTGGTTTGCTCTTGGGGTGAGTAGACGCATTCTTTTACACGACTACTCTGTTTGTCCATTCTGGTCTCCAAATCAATCCATTTTCCTTTGCAAAGCCAAAAGCTTCTCCATGATGTTATCCATGTTGCGGTTCAAGTTCTGAACAGCCACAGTCTGAGTGCCAACAGCTCTACCCACTGCTTCAATCATGTCGGGCAGCTTTATGGGGCTTTGGACAGCATGTCACCATTTTCTCATTTCCTCGATAAACCAGGGCAATGCCTAATCCAATCAGCAAAAGTCCTGTAATCATGGTTCTGAATAGGTAGATGTCTTCAATGTCCTCCACAGAAAGAACCGCTAGGCACACGACCCGCCACCTCTCCCACGTGTCCATCATGTAGCCAGCTGCAAACGTTCCAGCAGGACAGGCTGGTTCCCCCAAACCCAGGCTTCTCGTCGAGAAAATTGTGTCAATTGCATGAAGAGACCAGTTTATCAATTCCATGATTTTTAGTTTGGAGAGCAGTGTGGAGAGAGCCTCTCAAAAGTATAGACAATAGACAGACGAGACAGCAGAAGCAGGAAAGATAAGGGAAGGGAGAAATGCGACCGCCTTTCGGAGAAGTGTGTGTGTGTATATATATATATATATATATATATATATATATATATATATATAAGGATCTTCATCCAGAACTCAATGGAAATGTGGAAGACAACCCTAGAGGCCAACTCAAAACCCATTGCCCAAGTCAACATCAAGTGCGGCATATACCAAGGAGATGCGCTATCACCACTGCTGTTCTGCATAGGCCTGAACCCCGTCAGTCAGATCATCATGAAGAGTGGCTACGGGTACCGATTCCATAGTGGGGCAACAATCAGTCACCTGCTCTACATGGATGACATCAAGCTGTATGCCAGGAACGAGCGAGAAATAGACTCGCTGATCCACACCACCCGGATCTACAGCGATGACATAGGGATGTCATTCGGATTGGACAAGTGTGGCCGGATGGTCTCAAAGAGAGGCAAGATGATCCGGACTGAGGGGATTGACCTACCAGAGGGCAACATAGGTGATATCCAAGACAGCTACAAGTACCTTGGCATCCCACAGGCTAATGGAAACCATGAAGAGGCCACAAGGAAGTCAACCACAGCCAAATACCTCCAGAGAGTAAGGCAGGTCCTGAAAAGTCAGCTGAATGGTAAGAACAAGGTCCAAGCCATCAACATGTATGCACTACCAGTCATCAGATACCCCGCTGGTATCATAAACTGGCCAAAGGAGGAGATAGAAGCCACAGATATCAAGACTAGAAAGCTCCTCACCATGCATGGAGGGTTCCACCCCAAGTCCAGCACCCTGAGACTATACACTAAGCGGAAAGAGGGAGGCCGAGGGCTAGTGAGCATCAAAACCACGGTCCAGGATGAAACATCGAAAATCCGAGAATACATCAGAAAGATGGCCCCAAAGGATGAACTGCTAAGTGAATGTCTCAGGCAGCAGAACCCTGATGAGAGTGCAGAGGAGGAGGAGGAGGAGGAACAGACAACCTGGAGAGACAAACCCCTACATGGCATGTACCACCGTCAGATAGAGGAAGTGGCTGATATCAAGAAATCCTACCAGTGGCTGGATAATGCAGGACTGACAGACAGCACAGAGGCACTAATCATGGCAGCACAAGAACAGGCCATAAGCACAAGAGCCATAGAGGCCAGGATCTACCAGAATAGATCAGACCCAAGATGCAGACTGTGCAAAGAAGCCCCTGAAACAGTCCAGCACATAGTAGCAGGGTGTAAGATGCTAGCTGGATCAGCGTACATGGAGAGGCACAACCAAGTGGCTGGGATAGTATACAGGAACATCTGCAACCAGTATGGAATAGAAGTACCCAAGTCCCAATGGGCCATACCACAGAAGGTGGCTGAGAACAACAGGGCCAAGGTTCTGTGGGACTTCAGCTTCCCGACTGACAAACAGATCCTGGCTAACCAACCGGACATAGTGGTGGTGGACAAAGAGCAGAAGAGGGTGGTGGTGGTGATAGATGTGGCGATCCCAGCTGACGCCAACATCAGGAAGAAGGAACATGAGAAACTTGAGAAGTATCAAGGGCTGAAAGAGCAGCTGGAACGGATGTGGAAGGTCAAGGGTTGCGTGGTCCCCGTGGTAGTGGGGGCACTTGGGGCAGTAACCCCCAAACTGGGAGAGTGGCTCCAGCAAATCCCAGGAACAACATCTGAAGCCTCAGTCCAGAAGAGCGCTGTCCTAGGAACATCGAAGATACTGTGCAGAACCCTCAAACTTCCAGGCCTCTGGTAGAGGACCCGAGCTTGAGGATTACATGGATACCACCCCCCCGCCGGGGGTGAGAAGGAGATATGTGATATTACACAGTGGCTTGAAGATATGAATTTTATCTTCGAGTGATGAATGTATATTTCATGAGTGAGCAAGAAGCAAATGAGTGATATATTTTTGACCACTTGAAGATAAACTTTGCACAGCCATGTAATGTCTTGCATATTACATGGACACATCTACAAAAAAACAAAACAAACAAAAAAAAACAACCTTATGCAAGATCTCATCTCATCTCATTACCTCGAGCCGCTTTATCCTGTTCTACAGGGTCACAGGCAAGCTGGAGCCTATCCCAGCTGACTATGGGTGAAAGGTGGGGTACACCCTGGACAAGTCGCCAGGTCATCACAGGGCTGACACATAGATACAGACAACCATTCACACTCACATTCACACTTACAGTCAATTTAGAGTCACCAGATAACCTAACCTGCATGTCTTTGGACTGTGGGGGAAACCGGAGCACCCAAAGGAAACCCACAGGGAGAAAATGCAAACTCAACACAGAAAGGCCCTCACCGCCCACGGGACTCAAACCCGGACCTTCTTGCTGTGAGGCGACAGCGCTAAACACTACGCCACCGTGCTGCCCCCTTATGCAAGATAATCAAAAGAATTTTAATTTTGAACTGGTTTACCATTTTGACAATGTGTGTCTCGTCAGTGGGAAAACACTGGCAGTGATATCACCGGAGTGAAATATTGGGAATTATGTCACTCAGATCAGAAATACACATTTTTCAACACAAGAAGATAAACTTCATATCTTCAAGCCAACATGTGATTTTTTTTTACTATATCAACACATTCACAAACAAAAAGTACTCAAATTTATCAAAACAATTAATTGATTTCCTCACAAGTGAAGATATTGGACAATATGTTGCTCAATGTCCTGGATGTACAGTTGTGGTCAGAAGTTACATACAGTGACATGAATGTCATCTTAGATATGAATGCCATGGCAATATTTGGGCTTTCAGTAATTTCTTTGAACTGTTCTTTTCCTGTGGCAGAATGAATGTACAGCATACATCTTTAATGAAAAAAAAAACACTAGAATTTGGTGCACAAATTTTTTTCTTTGGGTTTTCTGAAATCAACACAGGGTTAAAATTATACATACAGGGTCAAAAATTTACATCTGCTCACTTAGATTATTAATTCAGAGGTACTGAAACTTCCAGAATGTCTCTTACCTTGCCAAGGCCAAGGTCTCTTAACTTCGTGTTAGTGATCATGATTGCCTACAGCTGGTAGCTTCTCTGTGCCTTCATAAAAAAGGTTTGTTTACAGCACTCATTGGATTGACCAACACACAGTAAAACGGGAACGTCCAAGTAGCTCAGTGCAGATCTGAGAAAGACACAACTCCGGAATGCCTCTTGGAGCCATTTCTAAACAACTGCAAATTCCAAGATCAATTCAATCAATTGTATCCAAGTTATTGTGAGGTGTAGTCATTTTGCCAAGCCACTTTGCTTGAAGAAAACCCAAACTGTCACCCTGAGCTGAAAGGAAATTGGTTTGGATGGTCAGGAACAACCTGTGAACCACCATGGCACAACCCTGCCATGAACTAGATGCTGATGGTTGACTGTCTACAGTTTAGCTCACCATGGACTAAGAGGCTGCTATCCAAGAAATAAAGCCCTGCTCCAAAATTGACACATTCAAGCTTAACTAAAGTTTGAAGCTGACCACACGGGCAAAGAAAAAGCCTTCTGGAGGATAGCTGTATGGTCAGATGAGACAAAGATTGAGTTGTTTGGCCACAATAACCACCATGTAGAGAGGGACACTGTACCAGGTGGTAGTGGTAGGATTATCATGCTCTGGGGCTGTTTTGCTGCCAGTGGAACTGGTTCATTGCACAAAGTGGGTGGAAAAATGAAGGAGGACTACCTCAGAATTCTTCAGTATAAATGATCAGAAACTTGAACATGACTTGGGACTTCCAATAGGACAATGAACCCAAACATGCATCAGAGCTGGTTGTGGAGGATAATGCAGGCTAAGATTAAAACAAGTCCTGACTTCAACCTTACTGAAAATATATGGACCGTGCTTATAAGGAGTCCATGCCAAGGAAAAAAAAAATAATTGAACTCTACCAATTCTACCATGAAGAGTCAGGAAATATCCAACCAGAATTCTGCCAGAAGGTTGTTCATTGTAAACAAACATGTTTAGTCAAAGTGAATCTTGCAAAGAGACTGTGGCAGTGGGGGCATGGTCAAGCATTGGTATGTGACCGGAGGGCGGAGACAGGGAAGGTAAGTGGCAGAATCACTGCACCTGAGGTTAAGTAATGTGTTTGTGTGTCTTCCCCAGTGACCGCGCCCTATTTAAGGAGAGAGAGCGAGAACAGAGGGAGCTCTCTCCCCAACCAGACGACTGGAGTGTGCGTGTGTGTGTGTGGCTGAGAGAGTGAAATTGACACTGAAAAGTGAAAATAAAAGAGTTTTGTGAACTCAGTTCTGGCCTGCTGTCCCTCTGTGCTCCACCCACCCATACGAACTGCTACAGTGGTGCCGAAACCCGGAAATTGGAGCGCAGAAGCAGAACAGCCCCATGGAGTCCTCCCCTTTCGCCGACCTGGTCCACGCCCTCACCACGGCCCAGCAAAGCCAACACTGGAAGGAGCAGGAACAGCGGTTTGAGGCCCTGGTGTTGGCTCAGCAGGAAGAGCGACAGGCGTTCTGGCACCTCCTCGCGTTGGCAGGGTCCACCAACTCCACTGCCGCGGGCCCGTCCCCCCTCACCCTAACGAAGATGGGCCCGCAGGACAACCCCGAGGCCTTCCTCACGCTCTTTGAGCAGGTAGCAGAGACCTCGGGGTGGCCGGTGGAACAGCGCACCTCCTCCCCTTGCTAACGGGAGAGGTGCAGCTGGCCACGCTACAGCTCCCCGCTGACCACTGGCTGGCCTACGCGGACCTTCGCTGGGCCGTCCTCCAGCGTGTGGAGTGCCCCCCAAGCAACTGCGCTTGGAGGAAGTCGGCCGGCTGTTTGCATTTGGCCAGCAACTCCGGTACGCCTGCGGGCGGTGGTTGAGGGCCGACAGCCGCGATGCCAAGGGACTCATCAACCAGGTGGTACTGGAGCAGTTCATCGCGCGCCTACCAGCCGGAACTGCAGAGTGGGTCCAGTGCCACCGCCCAGCGTCGCTGGATCAGGCAATCGAGCTAGCAGGACCATTTGGCGGCTGTCCTGATGGCAGGACAGCAGACAACCTCTTCTCTCCTCTCCTCTCTCTTCCTGTGTCTCATCCTCGCCCTGTTCCCCCACTGCGGGGGCCGGCGCCACCCCAGCTGGCCCACCGCACCCGCGGTGCCCTCCCGTTTCTCCCTTCTGTGTCTGTCTCTCCCCCCCTCAGGTGAGTGAGCCCCAGAGTACCAGTGCGGAGAGGAAGCCCGGGCCGGTTTGCTGGCGCTGCGGGGAGCCGGGCGACCTCCAACAGCAGTGCTCGGTAATGGAGGTGGGCATGGTGGTTCGGATCCCTGACGCGCCAGGAGCCACCCTCGTTCGGGCGTATCACATACCGGTGAGTATCCAAGGGGATACATATCAGGCGTTGGTGGATTCTGGTTGTAATCAGACCTCAATCCACCAAAACCTGGTGCAAGACAAGGCATTGGGGGGAGCACAATTGGTGAAGGTGTTGTGTGTGCACGGAGATGTTCACAACTACCCTTTAGTGTCGGTCCACTTTTTTTTTGAGGGGAAAAATTTATAGTGAAGGCGGCGGTTAATCCTCACCTTACCCACTCGATAATTTTGGGGACGGATTGGCCGGGATTTGGGGAATTAATGAGTCATCTAGTGAAGAGTGGGTCCTGCCGTAGTTTAATAAGGGGAGGTCCCAGTGTCATGTTGGCGGGAGCAGCTGTCACAGAGCCGTCTATGTCATCCCCACGTCAGAGTGAGGAGCCACCGGCTCCTCCTCTCTCTATTGGGGAATCCCTCGTGGATTTTCCACTAGAGCAGTTGTGAGACGAGACTCTGCGGTATGCATTTGACCAAGTGAGAGTAATCGATGGTCAAATGCTCCAGCCAAACGCCACCCTGTCCTTCCCCTACTTCGCAATTATGAAGGATAGATTATACTGAGTGATGCAGGACACTCAGACTAAAGAGCAAGTCACGCAGCTTTTGATTCCGAAGAGCCACCGGGAATTGGTATTCCAGGTGGCTCACTTTAATCCCATGGCTGGACACTTAGGGCAGGATAAAACACTAGCCCGAATAATGGCTCGGTTCTATTGGCCAGGGATTCGCAGCGATGTCCGTAGGTGGTGTACGGCGTGCCGCAAATGCCAGTTAGTAAATCCAGCGGCCATTCTAAAAGTGCCTTTGCGCCCTCTCCCATTGATCGAGACCCCGTTCAAAAGAATTGGGATGGATCTCGTTGGGCCATTAGATCGGTCAACACGAGGGTATCACTTTATATTAGTTCTGGTGGACTATGCAACACGATACCCAGAAGCTGTGCCTCTTCGCAATATCTCAGCACGCAGTATTGCAGAAGTGCTCTTCCGCTTTATCTCCCAAGTTGGAATCCTGAAAGAGATTCTGACTGACCAAGGCACCTCATTTATGTCACGTACACTGAATGAACTGTATGGGTTGTTGGGTATTAAGCCGATCCTCACCAGCGTGTATCACTCACAAACGGATAGTTTAGTTGAACGGTTCAATCGCACCCTCAAGAATATAATTTAAAAATTCGTAAGTGGGGCGGCATGGTGGTGTAGTGGTTAGCGCTGTCGCCTCACAGCAAGAAGGTCCTGGGTTCGAGCCCCGGGGCCGGCGAGGGCCTTTCTGTGTGGAGTTTGCATGTTCTCCCCGTGTCCGCGTGGGTTTCCTCCGGGTGCTCCGGTTTCCCCCACAGTCCAAAGACATGCAGGTTAGGTTAACTGGTGACTCTAAATTGACTGTAGGTGTGAGTGTGAATGGTTGTCTGTGTCTATGTGTCAGCCCTGTGATGACCTGGCGACTTGTCCAGGGTGTACCCCACCTTTCACCTGTAGTCAGCTGGGATAGGCTCCAGCTTGCCTGCGACCCTGTAGAAGGATAAAGCGGCTAGAGATAATGAGATGAGATGAGAAATTCGTAAGTGAGGATGCATGTAATTGGGATAAGTGGCTCGAACCCTTGTTGTTTTTAGTGCGAGAGGTTCCCCAAGCCTCCACGGGGTTCTCCCCATTTGAATTGTTATATGGGCGTAAGCCACGTGGCATTCTAGATGTGCTGCGGGAAAATTGGGAGGCGGGACCTTCACCAAGTAAAAATGAAATCCAATACGTTATTGACCTGCATGCAAAACTCCACACACTCACACCCCTAACCCAGGAGAATTTGCGGCAGGTCCAAGAATGACAAACCCGCCTGTACGACAAGGGTACGCGCCTTAGGGAGTTCGCACTGGGAGATAAAGTACTTGTACTGTTGCCCACATCAAGCTCCAAATTAGTCGCCAAGTGGCAAGGACCCTTTGAGGTCACACGGCGAGTTGGGGACATTGACTATGAGGTGAGGCGAACGGACAGGGGTGGGGCACTACAGATTTACCACCTCAATCTGCTCAAACTCTGGAACGAGGAGGTCCCCGTGGAATTGGTGTTGGTGGTTCTGGAGAAGCCAGAGCTGGGGCTGGAGGTTCAAAAGGGAACATTGGCATCACGTACCTCTCCGGTCCCCTGTGGAGACCACCTCTCCCTGACCCAACTCACGGAGGTTGCCCAGTTGCAGACTGGGCACACTCACACCTACGGATTGCCGCTGTGGCAATCCACAGGCCGGGGGTGCAGATGGTCATGGAGGACTTCCTCTCCCATTGGGGGGGGGAGGGGAGTCGGCTGAAGGCCGGACGGCTCCCCGGCCTGAGTCGGGCGGTGGGGATATGTGGCAGTGGGGGCGTGGTCAAGCGTCGGTCTGTGACCGGAGACTGGTCTGACTAAAAAGGGGGCACCAGATCCAGTCCAGTGGATGGAGCAATGCCAGCGGGCTTTCTCTGAGGTAAAGGCTGCACTGTGTGGGGGGCCACTTTTACACTCCCCTGACTTTTCTCTCCCCTTTATGTTACAGACAGATGCGTCGGACAGAGGGCTGGGGGCTGTTTTGTCCCAGGAGGTGGAGGGGGAGGACCGCCCAGTGTTGTATATCAGTAGGAAGCTGTCAATGCGTGAGGGGCGCTACAGCACCATTGAAAAGGAGTGCCTAGCGATCAAGTGGGCGGTCCTCGCCCTCCGTTAATTCCTGCTGGGACGCCCCTTCACCCTTTGTTTGGACCACGCGCCCCTCCAGTGGCTCCACCGCATGAAGGATGCCAACGCGCGGATCACCCGTTGGTATCTGGCACTCCAACCCTTTAACTTCAAGGTGATCCACAGGCCGGGGGTGCAGATGGTTGTGGTGGACTTTCTCTCCCATCAAGGGGGGGGGGAGTCGGCTGAAGGCTGGATGTCTCCCCGGCCTGAGTCGGGCGGTGGGGGTATGTGGCAGTGGTCGCTGCGTTAAGCGTCGGTCTGTGACTGGAGGGCGGAGTCAGGGAAGGTAAGTGGCAGAATCACTGCACCTGAGGTTAAGTAATGTGTTTGTGTGTCTTCCCCAGTGACCTTGCCCTATTTAAGGAGAGAGAGCAAGAGCAGAGGGAGCTCTCTCCCCAACCAGACGACTGGAGTGTGTGCATGCATGTGTGGCTGAGAGAGTGAAATTGACACTGAAAAGTGAAAATAAAAGAGTTTTGTGAACTCAGTTCTGGTCTGCCGTCCCTCTGTGCTCCACCCACCCATACGAACTGCTACAGAGAAATTTTACCCAAATATTAGGTGTGCTATATATATATATATATATATATATATATATATATATATTTGACCCTGTATGTATAATTTTGACCCTGTGTTGATTTCAGAAAACCCAAAGAAAATTAAAACTTGTGCACCAAATTCTAGTTTTATTTTGTTTTATTTTTTAAATTCAAGATGTATGCTGTACATTCTGCCACAGAAAAATAACAGTTCAAAGAAATTACTTAAAGGCGTCATGCAGTGGCGATAAAAGTCGCATTATTCTGCACCAGAATGCTTTCGAGATTCGAAATAAATTGACCGTCGATTTTTCAAAAGCTTCCCGCGGTTGTAATCGGTCCTTATTTGGTCATGCCCATCACTTGAAATTTCCCGTGTTCTCAGCGCCCCCTCTCGGTCAATGGAACAGCTGCGTGACATCATACCAGTAACCACTCGGTGCAGTTGCAATGGCGGACATGCCAGAAAATAGGAGCGATGCTGAGGAAATTAGCTTTGATTTTACCGATACAGAAGAAGAAAATGGCCCACAAGTAGAGATTTTGACAGCTGAATGTCCTGGTGGTATCCAGCCTTACAGATTTGAACCTGAGCGCTCATCTTCAGAAGAAAATGAGGACAGTTCTCACGATGACAGAAACGAAGACGAGAATGAAGAAGACCGGCGACTTGAAGACTTGTTTTGGTTGGTTTCTCTGACTAAATCACTACTTGTGTGTATTTTTAAAGACCATTTTCACTTGAATTAGAATGCTGTGTGATTAATCTATGATTATGTGTAATACTGATAGCTGTAGGGGGTGAAAGTATAGCTAGAAAGATTGAATTCTAGCAACTTGACAGCTTGCGATCTCACGAAATGCAGTGGGCCTTCTGATACAGTAGACCCCTTGATATTCCAGTTTTCATCATTTTCCTTTTATTGCGGTTGATTTTAACTTGATATTCAGTATGTTATAGGCTGGGAGTATTGAGCTTTGTATTGTATTGTTTAGTAAACGTACAATCGTCAGTAATAAGTGATAATTATTAGTTAAAGGCAGCTCTGTGGCATAAATCTTTCAATTAATCATCTGTCATCCATTTGCTAAAATTATGTGCCACATATGTTATCAAGACAACACTTCATGTGACAAAGAAAGATATGACAAATACATAAATGTATGAAAATCATTTTGTACAATTAATGATTGATACATAGAAACACTTAAAACATGTGTTTTTAAAAAACATATTTTTTTCTATCAATACCTAGCCATGACCTTGAAATCAGATCCATTGATAACAGTCACAAATAGTGTTCAGTGTTCGTTGTTACAGCCAAACACAATACACCGATTAGGCATTTTGTATCACAGAATATTAATACATCATTTCATAGTGTTTTGTGTGTTCAAAACTATCCACAAACTGAATAAATCCACAAAATCCGCAATGTAAACAACTCTGGTAAACGCACGCTATAGAGAAAACATGGCGACAGGCCAGCATCACGCAAGGGAGGTTACTGGTATGACGTCACACATAAGTTGACCTAGTAAACGGCTGGCTGCCTAAATTTGGCTGTGTGCGTCAACTTTAAATGCTTGTAGCGGGCGCATCGTGACACTGAGATCGCGGGAAACCGAGGGGCTTGAATAACCCACCAAACCCGACATTTTGACACATGATATAGCCTGATTGCTGAAATTACCGCACGACGCCTTTAAAGCCCAAATATTGCCATGACATTCATATCCAAGATGACATTCATGTCACTGTATGTAAACTTCTGACAACGATTGTAGTTGGTATGAAAAAAAATATATATATAAATATATATATATATATGGGGTGGCACAGTGGTGTATAGTGGTTAGCACTGTCACCTCACAGCAAGAAGGTCCTGGGTTCGAGCCCAGCAGCTGACGAGGGCCTTTCTGTTTGGGGTTTGTATGTTCTCCCTGTGTCTGTGTGGGTTTGCTCCGGGTGCTCCAGTTTCCCCCACAGTCTAAAGACAAACTTTCAAGCACCACTGTGTGTATATATATAATTTATATAGGGTGGCATGGTGGTGTAGTGGTTAGCGCTGTCGCCTCACAGCAAAAAAGTCCGGGGTCAAGCCCCGTGGCCGGCGAGGGGCTTTCTGTGCGGAGTTTGCGTGTTCTCCTGTGTCCGCGTGGGTTTCCTCCGGGTGCTCTGGTTTCCCCCAAAGACATGCAGCTTAGGGTACTTGGTGGCTCTAAATTGACCATAGGTGTGAATGATTGTTTGTCTATATGTATCAGCCCTGTTATGATCTGGTGACTTGTCCAGGGTGTACCCCACCTCTCGCCCATAGTCAGGTGGGATAGGCTCAAGCTTGCCTGAGACCCTGTACAGGATAAGCGGCTCCAGATAATGGATGGATGGGGATATATATGTATATTGCTGATCATGATTTGGGAGTTTGTGAGATGTGTGAAGAAGGTACAGAATATCAAGGGAATGTCTGTATCCGGTCCATATATATATATATATATATATATATATATATATATATATATATATATATATCACCCTCCACAATTATTGGCACCCTTGGTTAAGATGTGTTAAAATCCTTAAAAGCATAGTTCGGGATTTTTGACATGAATCTGTATGGCATCCCCATCAATAGTGTCATGCAAACACACTGACTTACCCCTGACAGCATCCTGTGAGTCCAGTTCTTGTCCAGTTTTGGTCCAGACGAAAGTAGTCCGGCAAGTTTGTTGGGGTCACAAAAGTAAAACGTTTTTCGTCTCAAAACAGTATGTGTTCAAAAGAGTGATATATTTGCACCACAAAACCGTTGCCAAATAAAAAGTCAGACCTCGAAATCACTTGGCACTATTTTCTCTCCCTTCTTATCACTGCACGCTGCCGCCAGGTGACAGCCACGGCTGTTTCATTCATTGTTTTAGTGATGGGAATTTCGGCTCTTTTTTGGGAGCCGGCTCTTTTGGCTCTTCTTATTATAAGGAGCTGGCTCTTTCGGCTCCCAAACGGCTCCTGAGATTTTATTTTTGATTTAAAGGAATATGCCACCCCCAGATGAAATTGAGTCAGTCCCTGCAGTCCCTAGAGTTGGATGAGTGAGCCAAAGTGTTTTGTAGCTAACCCAGCCATTGTCCTGATCTATAAACGCCCAGGTTAGCTTAGCTTAGCGTAGTCGCTGTAATCCGGCGTGTCCAGCTAGCATTGTCGTTGCAAAAGTGAATTAAATAACTCAAGATTTTTTATAATTATTTCTCATGACTTGTACATTCACATCGAGTACACATATCAATGCAAATTAACACGAAGGGATTTACTAGACCAATTTATATCTGGAACTATTTTCAGCCACAGCACAGGCAAAGCACCGCTGCAGGCGCAAAGACACCGCGCAGCGCCTGAAAACGGGTGCGCAGCACCTGAAAACCCGTTTTCAGGTGCTGCGCGGTGTCTTTGCGCCTTTCTTTTCCTACCTATTCCTTTAATTGCTGCAATTAACTAGTTAATTCTGATTCTGTTTCTCCTCTCAGTTATAATCTGTCCTGCTTTTGAAAAGATCCTCTCTGGGGGGACAGATGCTGCCACTATACACATCCTCCGTGCCATCACGTGTGTAAGCCGTGGATAGAGTGCAGCCTTGGTCTCCCACCAGCTTAGTGGGTCTGCGTTTCGCTGTCACCTGGCGGCAGCGCGCAGTGATAAGAAGGGAGAGAAAATAATGCCAAGCGATTTCGAGGTCTGACTTTTTATTTGGCAACGGTTTTGTGGTGCAAATATATCACTCTTTTGAACACATACTGTTTTGAGATGAAAAACATTTTACTTTTGTGACCCCAACAAACTTGCCGGACTACTTTCGTCTGGACCAAAACTGGACAAGAACTGGACTCACAGGATGCTGTCAGGGGTAAGTCAGTGTGTTTGCACGACACTATTGATGGGGATGCCATACAGATTCATGTCAAAAATCCCGAACTATCCCTTTAAAATAAATTCAATTTTTATTGCAGAAGCATAATCTCACACTGTAGAAAAACGTAACCTTTAACTCAAGTGAATTTAAAAAAAAAAAATCCCTGACTAAGAAATTATTTTTCAGAAAAACTCCTGTTCCACAATTATTGGCACCTATAACAATTCCTAGAAAATAAATGTATCATTTCTATTGTAGTTTATAAAGTTGATCAGAGTATCTAGGAACCTTTAATTAGTAATTCATCACATCCTGTTTCCCTGGGGTATAAATATGATGTGACACAGAGGCCTATTTCTCTTATCCACTCTTCAACATGGGAAAGACAAGAGAACACACCATTCAAGTAAGGCAGATGTGTGTCGACCTTCATAAGTCAAGAAAATAGCCACTCACCTATACCTGCCCATATCTACAGTCAGAGGAATCATCAAGAAGTTTAAAACAACTGGAACAGTGGCAAACAAGCCTGGACGAGGATGCAAGTTTATCTTGCCACCACGCACAGTGAGGAGGATGGTAAGAGAAGTAAAAAGTTCTCCAAAGCTCACTGTTAGAGAATTGCATCAAAGAGTAGCATCTTGCAGTCACAAAGTCTCCATAACAACCATCAGGCACTATCTATGTGCCAACAAGCTGTTTTGGAGGCATGCACGGAAAAAGCCTTTTCTCACTTACAAGCATAAACATAAACATCTGGAGTTCACTAAGCAGTACTGGGACTTCAACTGGGACCATGTACTTTGGTCAAATGAGACCAAGATAGAGCTTTTTGGCAACAAACACTCTAAGTGGGTCTGGCGTAGCACAAAAGATGACTGTGGAAAAGCACCTCATGCCCACTGGGAAGTATGGGGGAGGATCGGTGATGCTGTGGGCCTGTTTCTCTTCCAAAGGCCACGGGAACCTTGTTAGGGTGCATGGCATCATGAACTCTTTGAAATCCCAGGACATTTTAAATCAAAATCTGGTGGCCTCTGCCCGAAAGCTGAAGATGGGTTGTCACTGGGTCTTTCAGAAAGATAATGACCCTAAACATGTGGCCAAATCTACACAAAAATGGCTCACCAGACACAAAATCAAGCTCCTCCCATGGCCATCTCAGTCCCCAGACCTCAACCCAATTGAAAACCTGTGGGGTGAGCTGAAGAGGAGAGTGCATAGGAGAGGACCGAGGACTCTGGATGATTTAGAGAGATTGTGCAAAGAGGAAGGGTCAAAGATCCCTCTCTCTGTATTCTCCCATCTTGTGAAATGTTATAGGAGAAGATTAAGTGCTGTCTTGTTGGCAAAAGGGAGTTGTACAAGGTATTAACATCATGGTGCCAATAATTGTGGCACACATAATTTCATGTAAAATAATTATTTCTTAATGTGGGATTTTTTCCCCACTGAATAAATGCACTTGAATTAGAGGTTGGATTTTTCTCTTTTTTTGCACTGTTGTCCTATATTATTAAAAAAAAAAAATATTAGAAGCCTAAGAACACATCTTAACGAGGGGTGCCAATAATTGTGGAGGGCACCGCGTGTGTGTATATATATATTCTATCCACATTCACTGGATATGAGCAATTGTGTGCTCTGATTGGCTACTCTACTACTTCTGTTCCAAACTCCAGCCCAGTCAGTGGCACCAAACCACCAAAAACCCAAAAGAAATAGAAAATAGCGGACCGTGTTACTGAACCAACCAAGGACAAAATAAAAACTCTACTCAAAAACAAAACTCCAAAAAATACACAAAAGCAACTACATAAAAGTATTTGATGGTCAGAATATATCTTTTTATTTTTATTTTTCAAGAATTATTATGATTGCATTTTTCATAAATTGCTGCTGTCTTTTTCCTGGTTTGTTTACATTCTAAGAGGAAATTATTTTGTCAGATGTTTTGTATAAAATTATTTATCAAATTTGCTAAAAATAAAAATGCTCTGTTTCTCAAAATTTAGTGAATGTGGATAGAATAAAACAGTTATTCCACTCAATTTCATCCTTTATGGTTTATAGCCAACTTGGTGCTATGCGCCTCATCGGCTATCAGCTCATGTATGACTCCATTTCGTGGAATAACTGTTATATTTACAGTCCTGTGCAAGTCTTAGGCACCCTATTTATTTTTTTTCATACAAATTTTGTTATAGATTTCTATTTTATGACTTCTGCATTATCGAGTCAGTCAAAAACATTTTAGAGTTCCAAATATTTGTTTTCCAGCACAAAATTAAATATTACAGAAAAAATTGTTTGTATCTGAGCAGCATATTTCATAAGAGACCACTTTTCAGATAAAAAAAAAAGAAAACATCATGAAGGCTACTGGGTTTTGGTGCAAAATTAAGAAGTAAGTGTGACAAAGTGTCCAGAAGAACTGTGGCTGTTAGGATTGTTTTCAATATCAGCCACTACTTCTATCTGCCAGTGGTACATTTTTCCATGATGTGGTTCCTCTTGCACTTCTTTCTCAGTTTCATATATTAAGCACTTCATGATTCAGGGCCATCTCCCTGATGTACTCATGGATCTTTATTGTTTCAGCCTGGACAGTGGCTCTGATGCTCACTAGTCTTTGGCCTCCTTCATTCCTCTTAGCATACGGCCTCAGGATGCTGGACTTGGAGTAAAACCCTCCATGCATTCTCAGGAGTTTTCTTGTCCTGCTGGCAGTGGCCTCTATCTCCTCCGTCAGCCAGCTTATTGTCTGATGATCAGCAGGACATAAGTATTGATGGCCTGAACCTTGTTCTTTCCATTCAGCTGACTTTGCAGGACTTGCCTTACCCTCTGTAGGTATTTGTAGGTCTTCATGGTTGCCATTTGGCTGCAGGATTCCAAGGTACTTGTAGCTGTCTTCCACATCTTCTATTATGCTGTCCAGTAGCACCGCCCCCCTCAGTTCTGACTGCGTTCCCTCTCCTTGTTACAATCCAGGCACACTTCTCTAGTCATTGCCATCGATCACTAAGTCAATGCCTTGCTTGATACCAATGCCATGTAAGTTGCTCCATTTCACACTCTGTATCTATAGCTGCTCTTAGTGATGATCTGGCTGAGGGGGTTCAGTCCTTTGCAGGACAGCAGTGGGGACAGAGCATCTCCTTGGTACATTGACCTGTGTTAATGGCTTGAAGTTGGCCTCTAAGGTTGTTTTCCACAGCCTCATTGAGTTCTTGATGAAGGTTCTGAGAGCCTCCAGCCTTGGCAGATCTGGAACCATGTTATTACCTTGCCACTGTGTAGAACATCCTATTTATTCTCCTGGCTTCAGCTTTGCTTGTGTATCTCTTTCGAGTTCTGGTAACTGGCTAACTTCTCTCCGGTTTACCTTAATCCTCAGCTGGCGGTATGAACCCATGACCTCCTGCACCAGAGTGCAATAAGTCAGTGAAGCTATTAAATGAGCTATCCACCAGCTAGCCATGTCTGTGTGTGCACGTTTATATCCTCATATATTTCAGTGGCAATTTCTTGACTATATTTACATAATTAAATACTGCTGCCAAGTATAATTTTCCTTGTGCCATCTGTCTGACCATTTTTTCTCAACATTTCTCATTTATTTGTTTGTTTCTTTGTTTCTTTTCAAGTGAATGATGTCATAGGGCATGGCTGATTCTACATGGCATATTTCTCAGTCTTTCAGAGAACAGCTAATTGTGTTTATTGGAAAGGGGAACCAATGATATTTTTTTTATTCTCAGCAAGTAATAAATGTAGTTGCCATCACAATTGAGGCCACTGACTTTTTGTGAAATTTCGCACTGACTCCTGATATGAAGGAAATGTATTTGTGTTTGTTTATTACAGAAAAAATATATAACATGGTTAATTTAACTTTTGATGGACACTTCTGTATTCTCTCAATCTTTGCATAATATTTAGCAGGCACTCTTATCCAGAATATCATACAACAAACACCACCTGGAGAGCAGTTGGGGGTTAGTAGCCTTGCTCGAGGGTACTTCAGCCATGGATTTTTCCTGCCCATCCAAGGAATTGAACCAGCAACCCTTTGGGCCCAAGCCTGCCTCTCTAACCTTCAGACCATGGCTGCCCCATAAGCTAGCTAGCATTCTCTATCTCTGTGCTTCCCTTACAAAAACAAAATGTTTACAGCAAATTTGCAGAAAACTTGTGGCTGATTTGCAGCAAACAAATTAGTTTGCCAAAAATGTTGCCACAAATTTGCCAGTAGTGACGAACTTCTGAGAACAAAATTCCACTCGTGGCAAATACATCAACTTTTTTTTTCTTTTTTTTTTGGGGGGGGGGTGTGTTTGACTTGTTTACCTTTTGTGTTGTTGTGTGATTTTGGTGACACTAGTCAAGTCGTTAATTTTTATAGCACTTTTAACAATAGACATTGTCACAAAGCAGCTTTACAGAATTTGAATGACTTTAAACATGAGCTGGGGCAGCACGGTGGTGTAGTGGTTAGCGCTGTCACCTCACAGCAAGAAAGTCTGGGTTCAAGCCCTGTGGCTGGCGAGGGCCTCTCTGTGTGGGGTTTGCATGTTCTCCATGTGGGTTTCCTCCAGGTGCTCTGGTTTCCCCTCACAGTCCAAAGACATGCAGGTTAACTGGTGACTCTAAATTGACCATGAGTGTGAATGGTTGTCTATGTGTCAGCCCTGTGATGACCTGGTGACTTGTCCAGGGTGTACCCTGCCTTTCGCCTGTAGTCAGCTGGGATAGGCTTCAGCTTGTCTGTGACCCTGTAGAACAGGATAAAGCAGTTAGAGATAATGAGGTAAACATGAGCTAATTTTATCCCCAATCTATCCCCTAATCTATCCCCAATGAGCAAGCCTGTGGCGAAAGTGGCAAGGAAAAACTCCCTCAGATGGCATGAGGAAGAAACCTTGAGAGGAACCAGACTCAAAAAGGAACCCATCCTCATTTGGGTGATAACAGTCAAAGTGATGGTAACATTTTTAACAGTTTTAACATGAAGTCTGTTTTGCTGATGTTATAACTCTTCACTGATGGAAACTTAAGTGCAAAACTGTTCATGACAACTGCAGTCCTAAAGTTAGCAAGTCACCTGTAGTTCTCAGCTATAAAAGCTGTAAGTGTCCAGAGCATCTTCCAAGCGTGACTTTCAACTGTCCATATGGGGCCATCCTCCACAGGAGCAATGTGATGAGACAGCCAGACATAGGGCATCAGGATGGATCAGGCAGGTCTGAGGAGCAGAAGAGTTCAGCATCTCAATCTCAAGATTGACATGTAACTCAGAGGGACAGACAGAGTGGGGGGGGAGAGAAAAAGAGAGAAAACACAGGTTGTTGGGTATGCCCAGTGTCACCTGATGAGCAGGAAAAGTATACATTTTGCACTGAGTGCAAGCAGAGACTCTGGCAAAACTATGACAGCATAACTAAAAGGGGAGAGCCAGAAGGTAACACAGGCATGAGGGCACCACAGGACATAAAGCAGCCAGCCACTACACTGTCAACAAACTCGATTGAGCAAGTGAGTGGGGGACTGACAGCATCCATACATCCCAGTTTACCAAAACACTGTCTGAGGACCCTCCAGATCTACTCCTTTACCTCATAAACACTATTAACAAAAGTCTTGACGAAACAGATATGTTTTCAGCCTAGACTTAAATGCTGAGACTGTGTCTGATTCTGGAACACTACTTGGAAGGCTGTTCCATAAATGTGGGGCTTTGTAAGAAAAGGCACTGCCCCTGATGTAGCCTTCAGTATATGAACTACAAGCAGATAGCCTGTACCTTTTGATCTAAGTCAGGGGTGTCCAAACTGATCCATAAAGGGCCGTGTGGCTGCAGGTTTTCATTCCAGCCATGCAGCAGCACAACTGATTTGGCTTATTCAATCAACTGACACACCCACCCTTTAATCAAGGGTGGGTGTGGCTGCAAGTATTGGACTGTGTGAAGACAGTTCAGTTGATTGAATGAGCCAAGTCAGGTGTGCTGCTGCATGGCTGGAATGAAAACCTGCAGCCACACGGCCCTTTATGGATCAGTTTGGACACCCCTGATCTAAGTAGACGTGACTGGTCATAAAAGACCAGAAGTTCACTCAGGTACTGTGGAGTAAGACCATTCAGTGCTTTAAAGGTCAATAGTAGTATTTTATAAACAATGCAAAATTTGATTGGGAGCCAATGCAGTGTGGATATGACAGGGATGATGTGGTCATATTTTCTAGTCCTAGTAAGGATTCTTGCTGCTGCATTTTGAACTAACTGGAGCTTGTTTATGCACTTATTGGAACATCCAGACAGTAAGGCATTACAATAATCCAACCTGGAGGTAACAAAAGCATGAACTAGTTTTTCTGTGTCATGTAGTGACATTAAATTTCGTATCTTCGCAACATTTCTGAGATGAAAGAAAGCTATCCAGGTAATGTTATCAATATGAGTTTCAAATAAAAGACTGTGGTCAATAATCACCCCGAGGTTTTTTTACTGCTGTATGTGAAGAGAGAGAAAGGCCATCCAGAGTTACTGTGTCATCAGAAAACCTACTTCTAGCTGCATGTGGTCTGAGTACAAGTACTTCAGTCTTGTCAGAGTTAAGCAGAAGGAAGTTAATAAGCATCCAGTGTCTAATGTCCTTTACACATTCTTCAATTCTATTAAGACCTTAAATTAGTAGTTTGAATTTTTGGTTGGATATTTTCAATTTCTGTTGCTTAGGTCAATAGTAGTCTATGCTTAACCCAAATGTTAGTATTAGAGAGTGTGACCACCATTAGGGTCAATCTATGGGTCAATCCTATGACATTCTGATTAACCCCTACTGACTTTAAAATGGACACAAACGCTGTTTTCAAAGGGTCTTCTAGGTTTTTGAAGTGAATATTAAAATCTCCGACAACTGACACTACACTGTATAAGAGTGAAGTTCTTAAATATTTTGTCGTATTTCTTTTTATTGTTGCACTTTCTACATGGTCCCTGATAACTCGTCTCAGCCGGCTGCACAGAGACCAGTGTTATTTGTCCAGCTTGGAGGATGGCCCATTTGGATGAAAATTAGATTGTAGCTCATTGTCCACTACGTACATTTGGAAAGAGTTGTCTTTTGTGTTTAACAGTGTTTCATTTATGGTTTATTGATCCAAAAACCTTGAGACTATGAATTTCTTTCCAGCTTTATGGAACACCCCCGGTCGGTTGGTCAGATGCTGCAGACGCTGCTGCTGTGGAAATGTTCAACATGATCGATTCTGTCATTGTCCACTGTTAATAAGGTAAGAGACCTCATTAAAATAAATTGCTGTTTTGCTCTGTGTGGAAGTTTGGATTGATTAAGAGAAGTTAGTTTTTGATTTGAATGTAAACGATGACTGGTTTGCTAATGCTGATCCTCATTTTGTATATTGTGTAGTAGCTAGCTAGCAAATGCAAACCAACACACACACACACATATATATACTCCTGAGAACCAACCAATAGACTTGTGTCCTCTGTAGTTGACATTTGTCTTACGTGCATAGCCTCTTACTCTTTCAAGCTATTCACTTGAATCCTGCTGTCTTGTAAAGAGTACATCCTGGGCATTCCAATGATATACAACCCTGATTCCAAAAAAGTTGGGGCAAAGTGCAAATTGTAAATAAAAACGGAATGCAATAATTTACAAATCTCAAAAACTGATATTGTATTCACAATAGAACATAGACAACATATCAAATGTCAAAAGTGAGACATTTTGAAATTTCATGCCAAATATTGGCTCATTTGAAATTTCATGACAGCAACACATCTCAAAAAAGTTGGGACAGGGGCAATAAGAGGCTGGAAAAGTTAAAGGTACAAAAAAGGAACAGCTGGAGGACCAAATTGCAACTCCTTAGGTCAATTGGCAATAGCTCATTAACATGACTGGGTATAAAAAGAGCATCTTGGAGTGGCAGCGGCTCTCAGAAGTAAAGATGGGAAGAGGATCACCAATCCCCCTAATTCTGCGCCAACAAATAGTGGAGCAATATCAGAAAGGAGTTCGACAGTGTAAAATTGCAAAGAGTTTGAACATATCATCTACAGTGCAAAATATCATAAAAAGATTCAGAGAATCTGGAAGAATCTCTGTGCGTAAGGGTCAAGGCCGGAAAACCATACTGGTTGCCCGTGATCTTCGGGCCCTTAGATGACACTGCATCACATACAGGCATGCTTCTGTATTGGAAATCACAAAATGGGCTCAGGAATATTTCCAGACAACATTATCTGTGAACACAATTCACCATGCCATCCGCCGTTGCCAGCTAAAACTCTATAGTTCAAAGAAGAAGCCGTATCTAAACATGATCCAGAAGCGCAGACGTCGTCTCTGGGCCAAGACTCATTTAAAATGGACTGTGGCAAAGTGGAAAACTGTTCTGTGGTCAGATGAATCAAAATTTGAAGTTCTTTATGGAAATCAGGGACGTCGTGTCATTCGGACTAAAGAGGAGAAGGATGACCCAAGTTGTTATCAGTGCTCAGTTCAGAAGCCTGCATCTCTGATGGTATGGGGTTGCATTAGTGCATGTGGCATGGGCAGCTTACACGTCTGGAAAGACACCATCAATGCTGAAAGGTATATCCATGTTCTAGAGCAACATATGCTCCCATCCAGACGACGTCTCATTCAGGGAAGACCTTGCCTTTGACAATGACAATGGCAAACAACATACGGCATCAATTACAGCATCATGGCTGCATAGAAGAAGGGTCTGGGTACTGAACTGGCCAGCCTGCAGTCCAGATCTTTCACCCATAGAAAACATTTGGCACATCATAAAACGGAAGATACGACAAAAAAGACCTAAGACAGTTGAGCAACTAGAATCTTACATTAGACAAGAATGGGTTAACATTCCTATCCCTAAACTTGAGCAACTTGTCTCCTCAGTCCCCAGACATTTACAGACTGTTGTAAAGAGAAAAGGGGATGTCTCACAGTGGTAAACATGGCCTTGTCCCAACTTTTTTGAGATGTGTTGTTGTCATGAAATTTAAAATCACCTAATTTTTCTCTTTAAATGATACATTTTCTCAGTTTAAACATTTGATATGTCATCTATGTTCTATTCTGAATAAAATATGGAATTTTGAAACTTCCACATCATTGCATTCCGTTTTTATTTACAATTTGTACTTTGTCCCAACTTTTTTGGAATTGGGGTTGTATAACCTTGTGGCAACATTGCCAAAAGTTAACCACAGCTGTCTGCTGGAAACCTAAAAATTTGTCAGGGTCTCTCTCTCGGTCTCTCTCTCTCTCAACAACCTGAGTAATTACATGCCTTGTTTTCCCTCTGTGATTAATTATATCTGTTTCAGGCAGGGATTTCTTATTTTAGAGTCCCCTCATACACACACGCACACTGAGAGTGAGAGTGAGAAAACCAGAGTGAAACTGAAAGATAAAAAAGTAAGAGACAGAAACAAAATGATAACACAAAACAAGTAAAAAGTCCAAAAGAGTAAGTAAGTGAGTAAGGGATAGCGAGAAATAGACACAGTAAGAGAGAAATAGATTAAAATGAGTCATCAAGAAAAACTAAATAATTACAAGGGAAAATGAAAAGAAAGAAAAGGAACATGAGAGAGGAAAGGAAGTAAATAAAAATCAAGAAAACGAAGTCAACAGAGATTCATTTAATAAGTAAGGAGAGACAAAAAAGGAGAAAATGGAAAAAAGAAGAAAAAAGATACAAAAAAACAAGAAAAATACACTGAGGTGGACACATGAGAAAAAGACAGAAAGTCAAGAAGAAAGAGATAAAAGTAAGAATTAGCCAAAAGAGATAAAAAAGGGAGTGGTTCATGGATAGAAGACCAAGAGAGAAAGAGAAGTGAGAAGAAATAAAATATTTGAGAGAGAGAAAGAGAGACACAAGAGGAGGTGAGTCGACAAGAAAAAGGAGAGAAATTTAAAAAGAGAAAAGGGGAAAAGATTTTTGAATGCTTGAGAAAATATTTAAACTTTATTTATTTAAATCAAAAATTTTTGGATCATGTTTTCATGTATGTGTGTGTGTGTGTGTGTGTGTGTTTCTATTTTTCTCCAGTGTCATTGTATTCATTCTTACTTTGCTGTAAATGTTAAAATATAAAAATTAATACAGGATACAAAGTAGTTTAAAGTGCAGTTCAAAATAGCAGTAATAAATATGTTATTTATAAAAATAATATAGAAAATTGTTTAAAAACAAAATGTATAGTGGTACTTGAAAGTTTGTGAACCCTTGAGAATTTTCTATATTTATGCATAAATATGACCTAAAACATCATCAGATTTTCACACAAGTCCTAAAAGTAGATAAAGAGAACCCAGTAAAACAAATGAGACAAAATATTATACTTGGTCATTTATTTATTTAGGAAAATGATCCAATATACATATCTGTGAGTGGCAAAAGTATGTGAACCTTTGCTTTCAGTATCTGGTGTGACCCCCTTGTGCAGCAATAACTGCAACTAAACGTTTCTGGTAACTGTTGATCAGTCCTACACACTGGCTTGGAGGAATTTTAGCCCATTCCTCTGTATAGAACAGCTTCAACTCTGGGAAGTTGGTGGGTTTCCTCACATGAACTGCTCACCTCAGGTCCTTCCACAATATTTTGATTGGATTAAGGTCAGGACTTTGACTTGGCCATTCCAAAACATTAACTTTATTCTTCTTTAACCATTCTTTGGTAGAACGACTTGTGTGCTTAGGGTTGTTGTCTTGCTGCATGACCCACCTTCTCTTGAGATTCAGTTTATGGACAGATGTCCTGACATTTTCCTTTCGAATTCACTGGTATAATTCAAAATTCATTGTTCCATCAATGATGGGAAGCCGTCCTGGCCCAGATGCAGCAAAACAGGCCCAAACCATGATACTACCACCACCATGTTTCACAGATGGTGAAATTCTCAAGACGGTTCTTATGCTGAAATACAGTGTTTTCCTTTCTCCAAACATAACACCTCATTTAAACCAAAAAGTTCTATTTTGGTCTCCTCCATCCACAAAACATTTTTCCAACAGCCTTCTGGCTAGTCCACGTGATCTTTAGCAAACTGCAGACAAGCAGCAATGTTCTTTTTGGAGAGCAGTGGCTTTCTCCTTGCAACCCTACCATGCGCACGATTGTTGTTCAGTGTTCTCCTGATGGTGGACTCATGAACATTAGCCAATGTGAGAGAGATTTTCAGTTGCTTAGAAGTTACCATGGGGTCCTTTGTGACCTCGCCGACTATTTCATGCCTTGCTCTTGGAGTGATCTTTGTTGGTCGACCACTCCTGGGGAGGGTAACAATGGTCTTGAATTTCTTGAAAACGTGTTGTGAAGGTTAGATTTTGATAGATCTCTGTTCTTTAAATAAAACTGGGTGCCCACTCACACCTGATTGTCATCCCATTGATTGAAAACACCTGACTCTAATGTCACCTTCAAATTAACTGCTAATCCTTGAGGTTCACATACTTTTGCCACTCACAGATATGTAATATTGGATAATTTTCCTCAATAAATAAATGACCAATAATAATATTTTTGTCTCATCTGTTTAACTGGGTACTCTTTATCTATGGAATCAATTTTGTGCCAAAATGTTCATACAATACTTTTGAAATATCAAACAAAAACGACAAATCAAAATACAAAAAAAAGTCAATTTTTTTAGACTGGCAAACAAATTATTCATGTAATCGTGCAAAATATCAATCTATTACTCTTCAGAAACCTTTTATTTTTGTTCCACGTCTTTCTCAGTTTTGTTTGATGTAATTTATTTTGGTTGTGATTCCAGCTTTCTCGTTTGCGCTCCCTGACTTTTTGCTTGCAGTTTTGGCACAAACTTCACGTGTGGGTGGGCTGTCCAGGAATGCATTCCCATTGGGTAACTTGTGTTTGACTGACAGCTACGCTCAGCGATTCCCCCGGAAGCTGTTGCGGCCATTTCCTACTCGGAGTTTGGCGGACTGTTTGACGAGTGACGAGTGTAATCATAGACATATAAACATAGACGCCACATTGATCTCGTGGCCCGTTGCTGGGATACGTCAGAGTGTCCGCCATATTGGATGTGGCAAATCTTCCCCGTAAACCAATGCAAGTAAATGGACTGAACTTCATAAAGCCCCTTTCTGCAATAATATTTAACTCGATGCCTTTTATTCACCCATTAAGACACACACGTATATATTTGGGAAACAAACAGGCATCAAAACAACATATAACTTTTAATGTGATGGTTATAAATAGTGTGTGAAATACCCGTAAATATTCCGTGGGAGGTGTGACCTAAATTTCCTCACCATGCAGCAGGCCTATACCGGAATCAAGCTATTGGAAACTTTTTTTTTTTATTCCGCTGCTACTGTCGTAGGCTACTAACCATATCTACACATCAAGGCATGTTTTGGAGCTCAGCGGGGATCGTGTAGAATAATGTGCTGTGCTTACACTGCTGAAGCTGTGCCGTGCCGTCTCCGCATTACTTTCATTAAATGCCATGCAGATAGGCTATAAAATGTCTCCAAAAACAATTTTTGCAATATACAGTGCTATATGGAAAAAAATTCAATTAAACCATATTACAATGGGATTGCTCCATGTGATTGCTTCACAGTCTGACATGCTTCCTACACCTACCCGGTGGAGATGAGCTGGGAAACTGAAGACTGAAGGAACAGTCTGATCCTGACTGTCTGACCTATTCTGTCAAAATCCTCCGTTCTGAAGTGTTCACTGCAGAGCATGGATGACGGAGTAGCAGAAAACCCTTCCCGTCGCACAGCTGTCTCTCACTGCTTTTTCATGTCTTTATTTTTGGGAAACCTACACAGTATGTGAAAAGTTAGCTAAGCAACTAACAACAATCAGCGTAGTCACGAAGGAAATACTTCGTTGTTTGGAGACAGGTTTCACCGAGCGGCTATTATGCGCGAGACTTCATATTAGCCACAAAGTCAGAAAAATCTGTTCGTAAAATTACGTTATAATGACCAAATACAATGAAAAGTATTTTCCAGTCTCACCTGTGAAAGGTAATCCCATGTGATCTCGTTTGGACGGTAAACCTGTTGGTACAGTTAAACACAGCACATGAATGAGGCATCTTTATTCTCGGCTACTGTCTAGACACTATACCAGAGACGGTTGAAGAATCTCCACTTTGCCACATCCAATATGGCGGCGAGGATGACGTATGATTCTACACAGAAGGTGGCGTCTATGTTTATATGTCTATGAGTGTAATATCATAGTCGCCACTGAAATCCACGCGATCCTTGTTTACCATCAATGGATCAGTCACTCGTCAAACAGTCCACCAAAATCCGAGTAGGAAATGGCCGCAACAGCTTCCGGGGGAATCGCTGAGCATAGCTGTCAGTCAAACACAAGTTACCCAATGGGAATGCATTCCTGGACAGCCCAGCCACACGTGAAGTTTGTGCCAAAACTGCAAGCAAAAAGTCAGGGATCGCAAACGAGAAAGCTGGAATCACAACCAAAATAAATTACATCAAACAAAACTGAGAAAGACGTGGAACAAAAATAAAAGGTTTCTGAAGAGTAATAGACTGATATTTTGCACGATTACACGAATAATTTGTTTGCCAGTCTAAAAAAAAATTGACTTTTTTTTTTTGTATTTTGATTTGTCGTTTTTGTTTGATATTTCAAAAGTATTGTATGAACATTTTGGCACAAAATTGATTCCATATTTATCTACAGTACTTTTAGGACTTGTGTGAAAATCTGTTGATGTTTTAGGTCATATTTATGCAGAAATATAGAAAATTCTAAAGGGTTCACAAACTTTCAAGCACCACTGTAGCACTGTTCTTGAGAGCTAAAACCACAGGCTCAATTGTAAGCTTGATGGAAATGTGTTCAGTCTCAGTTAAATAAATAAATAAATAAATAAAAGTCTAATGTCAGGATTCTATTTCCATTCTAAGACCATCATCAAAGCTGAACTCCACTTGCACATGCAGTATTTACCCTCAGCATGACTAATTGACTAACTTCCTCATGACCAAAAAGTCCTGCCAGGCTCACGTAGGTTTAGGATATCTGGCATGTACATTGGTCCTAATCATCTCATCTCATTATCTCTAGCCGCTTTATCCTTCTACAGGGTCGCAGGCAAGCTGGAGCCTATCCCAGCTGACTACGGGCGAAAGGCGGGGTACACCCTGGACAAGTCGCCAGGTCATCACAGGGCTGACACATAGACACAGACAACCATTCACACTCACATTCACACCTATGGTCAATTTAGAGTCACCAGTTAACCTAACCTGCATGTCTTTGGACTGTGGGGGAAACCGGAGCACCCGGAGGAAACCCATGCGGACACGGGGAGAACATGCAAACTCCACGCAGAAAGGCCCTCGCCGGCCCCGGGGCTCGAACCCAGGACCTTCTTGCTGTGAGGCGACAGCGCTAACCACTACACCACCGTGCCGCCCTGGTCCTAATCAATATACATGCAATATTTTGAAGTCAATTTCTTTAAAACTATCCCTAAAACACCATAACATCATCTATTTTTAGACATGTTTACTACTTCTTTGATTCAGGAGCTTGGTAGCAAATTTGAATTTCCCTCCGGGGATTAATAAAGTAATTTTGATTCTGATACAAAATGTATTAGATGTAAGCTTCACTGCTTTACCTTAATTTATTGCACTGATGTTTCATTTTTCAGCCAATATTTCTCAAAAAGACCCACACCAACTAGGGTTGCCATGTTCTGTGTGGAGAAATAAGGACACCCCAAATACCAACCCCCACCCCCCACCCCGCCATGACTGCAAGTCCTATATTTTATCCACTCTGGTGATGCAATGATTTTCAACTTGCTGATACACATGGTTTGAAGTGCTTTACTGCAAGTCAAAATATCAAACATAAAAGAATAACTTAGAATGGTATGTGTAATACCAATAGGTTTGACATAAACAACTCTTACATCACAAACTTAACACTGTGTCCATCCCAAACAAATGGAAACTATCAGTAGCTACAAGCATTCAGAAAAGAAATGCCTAACAAAAATATCTCTATTTGATCTTCCATGCATACTTCTTGTCACTCCTTGCTACATGAAGCAGTGGTTTGTCTTTCAAAATAACCATGTAAAAATTGGCACAGGACAGGTCAAAGTTCAATGAGCTCAAGAGCTCACTCCTTCTGAGCTCCACAAAGCACTGGTTCTGAACATCACCCCACTTGTTTGCCATCCTGGAGAAGATTCTCTCCACATACCCTGTTGAAGCTGGAATGTGCAAAATATAGGAGATGATTGACAGCATATTTGGTAGTTCAGATTCTTGAAATACAGCTATCCACCTCACAGTAACGTCTTTGGTCTTCCATTGATCATCTTCTGAAGCTTTTGCAGAAGTCAGCTGACTGTAGTGTGCTCATCATACAGCTGATCCATGTTCAGTCTGCTAGTGAGATTGAGCTTTTCACAGATCTTTTCAAGGTCACTGAAGTTGATCTTGCCATCTAGGAGAGAGAGAGAGAGAGAGAGACTGAAGACAGTAAAGACAGTTTTTGGAAAAGTATTTTTCAACATATCTAATGGCTGTGCCAATGAATGCAGTGAATTTTTCCTTTGCCTTGTCAATAGATGCTGCAGCTTTACTTTTTTCAGGTATCCATAGAACTGGTCTTCTTGCCTTTGTGTCAGTTTGACTCAAAAGGAATGCAGCTTGACACAGGTCATACCACTAGCCTCAAGCTTCAGAACAACACCTTCAAAAGGGACAAAATGTTCTTTCAGAAAAGGAGATAAACCTCCACAACAGCACTGTCTTCTTCATCCTGCATGCCAGAAACATCAGTGCTAAGCTTCAGCAAAGTGCAGATTTGTCTGGGACAACCGTCCCTAAGGCTGTTGAAGTATAACTTCAGTGCAGACCAGTTTTGCATGAGCCAAGAGATGGCTGGATTGAGTGAAAGTAATTTTTTTGTTACGTGCCATAGGGTTTCTCAGAATTCTACATCACAGAACTCACAAAATTCTTTCAGTGACTCTCTTCTTTTAGCTGATGCACAGAAGTGGCTGAACACTTTTAGAACCACATTCTCAACATCTATGGTCAGATTGTCTGTACAGAAGGAAGAATGAGTCCAACCTGCCTCAGGTAGCTTGTAATCATGTAGCCATCCATGCCCCTCCAGCTGATCAATGAGAAATTATGCTATCTCCAGCGGGTCAGACTCATTCTTCCTTCTTTACAGCCCCATGTATTTTAAAATCATTCTTAGGGTGTGCATACTTATTACAGTGTCATCCACCATGTTCAATAACAGCAGAATCTCACCTTGTCTCAGCCCAAGCATGAAACACAACTTGATTAAATCATGTAAATGAGTCATATTACCCAGTTTATTGTCTGCACACCTCATTTAAACCATAGATTCAAACATAAGTTTAAAGTTGTCATGATATAACATGGAAAGTTTCATGTTTAAACAATATAAATAATCACATTGTAACATGAAACCAATTGTCACGTTATAATGTGAATCCTTTCATGTAATAACATGAAATATATATTGTGATAACAATAAACTAGTAGGCAGAGCAAATGTGGTTGAATTGTGGGGTGTGTGATTTGTGACTGTCTGGTTCTAAGAGATGTACTCAGAACCATGTAGCCATCTGTGCCCCTCCAGGTGATGAATGAGAAATGATGCTATCTCCAGCAGGTCAGACTCATTCTTCCTTCTGCACAGCTAGAAGTTCTGAGAGATATGGTGGTGTAAATGGTTAGCATGGTCACCTCACAGCAAGCAGGTTCTGGGTTTGAGCCCAGCGGCTGGTGGGGGCCTTTCTGTGTGGAGTTTTCATGTTCTTCCCGTGTCTGTGTAGGTTTCCTCTGGGTGCTCCAGTTTCCCCCACAGTTAAAAGACATGCGGTTAGGCCTTGGGCTGAGGTGCCCTTGAGCAAGGCACCTAACTCCCAACTGCTCCCCAGGTGCTGTTAGCATGGCTGCCCACTGCTCTGGGTATGTGTGTGTGCATGTGTGTATTCACTGCTTCAGATGGGTTAAATGCAGAGAGGATTTTTACAAGTGTGTGACGAATAAAGTTGTTAAAAAATATTACATGACACTGATATTTTATCTTGTGTGGCAGCAATACACTTCTGTATACAACATCTCACTACATTAAACACTGATATATGCATACTCAAAGAAGCACATCTCTCAGAACCAGACAGTCACAAATTACACACCCCACAATTCAAACACATTTGCTCTGCCTATTACAATACCAAAACATGAAGTGTAGCAATTTTGATGAATAGCAAAATCTCATTCACACAACACTTCTATCACAGCCCCCGAAAGCAGATACATCATAATAAATATCTTTATCAACAACAGCCTGATAAATTTATTTTTATATTTATATTTATATATATATATATATATATATATATATATATATATATATATATATATATATATATATATATATTTGTCGTGGAAAAAATGACAAACACCAACACCAGTCTCGTCCTTTTGCAAGAGAAAGAAGGTTTATTGCAGAAACGGACAAGTGATGAGGGTTCGGCACACCCCTCACACCGTCCCTTTGTTCTCAAATCTATATATACTCTTTACTAGATAAAAAGGAGACATTACATCTATTGCATTACATCATTGCAATTGCATGCCCTGATCACGTGCCGGGAGCGTGATCAGGTCTAAAGCTGATTGGAGCTTGTCTAATCGCTGGCTCGTATGCACATCTGCTATGTACGTCTGCTACGCATGTAATGAGCATGATAAGATAAACGTTTCAGTGCAAAATGTTCTGAGCCGTTCGTCCTTGAAGAAACGAAACATAGTGAAAAGGAAAATTACAAAACAGTATGACACTACAATTTACTCTACAATTCCCCCTTTTATCATGTAAATTATAACATTAAATCTATAATACTGTTCTACAAAATGAGATAGAGGTAGTTCATGACAACAGATACATCACTGCCTGGAATTCAAAATGATTCAACCAGGCCTTTCATAAGGCGTGTCATGAGGAAATAATGCTAAGGCTGTTTTTTTCCAGTGTAAAGCATTTAGTATTGAGCAAGCATACTCAGTAAATGAAAATGTTTTACTTAAACCTAACTATTCTTTCTTCTACAAGCGGTTTGCTACTGCGTTCAGAGGATCATCGTCATCCTTGTCATGGTCCTCGGGGGGGGGGGGGGGGGTCTGGAACACAGTCAGGACTGGGATATAAGTCAGGTTGGTCATTATATGGGTCATAGTCACCTGAAGATGCGCACTTGTCAACTAAGAGGAGTTGCTCAGAGATGATGGTTTTTACTGATCTCACTAAGCATCGACGGAACAATGAGAGTATGCATGGAGCTAGGAGAAGCAACAATACTATGAAAATTACCACTGGTGCACAAACAGTCAGCACCCAGGTTCCCCACCCTCCTAAGATTGTCTGCCACCATGAGAACCATGAGTTATCAGCTGGGAGGGGGTACTGATCGCAGTGCGCATGTGAGCAACTACAGTGGTCAAATTCTGATGCGAGTCTGGAATATATAAACAACACGAAGTACCAAGCAGTTTACATACGCCACCCTTCTCTGCCAGAAGAGCGTCCAATACCAATCTGTGTTGTATAACTGCAGAGCGCAGGGTGACGAGCTCGCTGTCGATGGAGGTGAGAGCTAATTCAGTTTCATTTGCCAAACACAACACTAGCCATGCCAAACCATTAAGCTTATTGAACAACGTGGCTGCTCCCCCTCCAGTAAGAAGGGACCATCCTGTAGAAGCAACAGGTCCTGTCCAGGGATCCCAGAGGTGGTAACCTTGGTACCAACTAGGCATCTCAGAACTTTGGTCGAATGAATGCCTCTTGATATGGTGAGATTGGTGATTGCTATTTGGAGGCAAATACAACCCCGATTCCAAAAAAGTTGGGGCAAAGTACAAATTGTAAATAAAAACAGAATGCAATAATTTACAAATCTCAAAAACTGATATTGTATTCACAATAGAACATAGACAACATATCAAATGTCGAAAGTGAGACATTTTGAAATTTCATGCCAAATATTGGCTCATTTGAAATTTCATGACAGTAACACATCTCAAAAAAGTTGGGACAGAGGCAATAAGAGGCTGGAAAAGTTAAAGGCACAAAAAAGGAACAGCTGGAGGACCAAATTGCAACTCATTAGATCAATTGGCAATAGGTCATTAACATGACTGGGTATTTTTCTTTCCGTGCTTCCACGGAAGGCGGTTGCATTCTCTGCTCTCCCTCTCCCTCCTTTTTTTCCCTGCTTGTGCTTCTTTGTCTTGTCTCGTCTGCTGTACTTTTTGAAGAGACTTTTCCCACATTACTTTCTAAACTAAAAAAAGCATGGAATTGATAAACTGGTCTCCTAACGAAATTGACACAGTTTTCTCGATGAGAAGCCTGGGTTCGTGGGAACCAGCCTGTCCTGCCGGAACTTTTGCGGCTGGTTACACAATGGATGCGTGGGAGCGGTGGCGAGTCGTGAGCTTGGCGATTCTTTCTGTGGAGGACATTGAAGATATCTACCTATTCGGAACCATGATTACAGGACTTTTGCTGATTGGATTAGGCATTGCCCTGGTATATCGAGGAAATCAGACAATGGTGACAGCTGTTCAAAGCCCCACAAAGCTGCCCGATATGATTGGAGTGGTGGGCAAAGCTGCTGGCACTCAGACTGTGGATTTTCAGAACTTGAACCACAATATGGTTGTTATCTTGGAGAAGCTTTCGGCTTTGCAAGGAATAAGTTTTTCAGAGACCAATTTGAACAGAATGGACAGATATGGATGAGCGGTGTGAACGGGCAAGGTTAACTGGTGACTCTAAATTGACTGTAGGTGTGAATGTGAGTGTGAATGGTTGTCTGTGTCTATGTATCAGCCCTGTGATGACCTGGCAACTTGTCCAGGGTGTACCCCGCCTTTCGCCCGTAGTCGGCTAGGATAGGCTCCAGCTTGCCTGCAACCCTGTAGAACAGGATAAAGCGGCTAGAGATAATGAGATGAGATGAGACAGTGCCAAACCACATACTGCATCAATTACAGCATCATGGCTGTGTAGAAGAAGGGTCCGGGTACTGAACTGGCCAGCCTGCAGTCCAGATCTTTCACCCATCAAAAACATTTGGCACATCATAAAATGGAAGATATGACAAAAAAGACCCAAGACAGTTGAGCAACTAAAATCTTACATTAGACAAGAATGGGTTAACATTCCTATCCCTAAACTTGAGCAACTTGTCTCCTCAGTCCCCAGACATTTACAGACTGCTGTAAAGAGAAAAGGGGATGTCTTACAGTGGTAAACATGGCCTTGTCCCAACTTTTCTGAGATGTGTTGTTGTCATGAAATTTAAAATCACCTAATTTTTCTCTTTAAATGATACATTTTCTCAGTTTAAACATTTGATATGTCATCTATGTTCTATTCTGAATAAAATATGGAATTTTGAAACTTCTACATCATTGGTTTCCGTTTTTATTTAAAATTTGTACTTTGTCCCAACTTTTTTGGAATCGGGGTTGTACATTGTGTGTTTAAGTGAGACTGCCACAGGATAACAACTTCCGTGCCAGTCAGATGGCAACTTGCGATAGGCCTTGCGCCCGCATGCCCACATGATGCTAAGTGCTGAAGTAAGGGTTAGGTTACGCTGGAAGGCAACTCTTTTGTTCAGCCACATAGCCTGGTACAGATTGGTCGTTAGATCGGCCAAGATTAATGCCCTACATTTAGATGTACCTACCTGTGGGCCCTTAGGGTTATTTGAACAAATACTTGTCACCTCATTTCCACGGGATCTCAAAGTAGCCTTGACCTCCAGGGGTGCTAGTTTCAGTGGCCTGAATTTCTGAGTCTGATAGGGTCATGTTATTAGACAACTGATGGCTATAGGTCAAGAGTTTTACCACTGAAAGTGGAACAGTGTGTGTCTTTTCGGTCAAATTAGAGATCATGGAGTATGTAATAGGTGTGGTCTGCCAACAGGTACTTAAGGCATGACAGATCTAACATTCGCCATTTATACCAGATTCTTCTTTATGTAAGACAGCTAAGGCACATGCTACATTACCATCGCACTGAGATAACACATTTTTCGCCTTTGAATCTCCATGATGAGGGGAAACAAGGTTAATTCATCTAGTTCCTCCTCAGGGACATCTGTATCTGTAAATGGAATAAGGGCACTTACACTGGTGACCGTGATGGTTAAATGGAAAATGGGGGTGTAGCTGTCCACCCCAGGCAGCTCTTGGGTGCAATAATACCCTCCTGCAGCCTCAGGTAACACTGGGTTTATCGTGAATGTGGTTGGGCCGTATCTACCTCCTGTTGATTGTTGGGCTCGCGTTACTGAGAACCTCGAACCCCCATACGCCGCAGGGGATCCCGTGGGTGCCATAACCAGGTGCCAATCGCGACTTCCACATGGGGATTTACATAAATAGGTATTATAACCAACACCCAAGGGAGTGGGACAGCATATCTCCACCTTTGTTCCATTCAACACGGTTCCCTCACTGGTGAGACCAATGTTTTGCCCCCCTCCCAGTATTGTCTGTCCCAGCAATGCGACTGTTAGGAGAACTAGCCCTTGTCGCACCATAGCTAGTCGATGAGCAGGGCACCTGCAGCAGAGGATGCGTCACTTTGTCAGGGTAGCACTTATTGCAATGATTTGTATGTCCAAAAGCTACACACAGAGGTTTGACTGGCGACCAGTACCTGGGCATACAGGGTTTACCTACTGGTTACTGTCCAGTCTGTGGCAATAGTCAGTCAACAAACTACATGGTATTGGGTGTTTTCTATAGGAGTCTCTACACCTAAGGCACTTAGTCCCATCATCTAAATCAGCTAGGTATTGTACACTAGTATGTGTAGTCAGGATGTATTCTTTCAGCTACCACCATGCAATTGGTATTATCAGTCAATATGTCATGAACCCAGTTAACAGTTTGATCTCTTTCTATCTTACTTTTCCAGCTGAGAAGTCTGCCACCTGGAGTACCTGTGGTGTCAGACACTGCTCTTGTAATACGTGATTAATCTCTGTCACTGGACAAACTACCAAATACTACTTATACCATGTGTGAGGTTCACAATTAGGTACAGAATGAACAATGTGTTGGAATGCACAGTCTGTCATGTGGCTGTATGTGTCGATGTGTCATTGCTCGTGTTCATTGGTCCCCCTAAGGGCCTCTTGATAGCAGTGTCCACTCACGGTGCGATGAGGCCCCCTGAGGGCTTCTTGAATGCTATCTTAATCTCCTTCCTGTACCAGGGCCTCCTTTTGCTGCTTGTCTGTTGGTTCAGATACTCTTCTGCAGTGGCTTGCATGTACCCACATGGCTCTGTTCTCCACCTTTACAGTTGATTGTGTGGTGAGCAGCACTTGGGATGGTCCCATCCACCTGGGCTTGTTCCACTTTGTCCTTCTGAAGTCTTTTATCACCACCCAGTCGCCAGGTTTCAGGTCATGCAGTGGTCCCAGTGATGGGACTGGTAAGGCTGATCTCACCTGTTTGTGAATATTATTCAGAGCAGAAGAGAGGGTTGCACACACACATGACATTTTTGACACAAAATTTGAGAGTAATTAGATAACCCTTTGTTATTGTTGCTATCATTCCCCCTTTTGACACATGGTCTTTTCCATGTGTCAACTTAGCATAATATAGAAACATGTATTTGGGGAGACAAGGTTGGCCGTCTGGGCTTGCCCAGACCCCATCTTTAATACTACACCCTTCTTTCTGCCACGCAGCCTTTTCCTCTGCTGTGGCCTGCTGCTGGAGGTCAGAAACCTGTAAGGGAGGTGTAGAAGGGTTAGTTGAAAGCATTAATGAAATTGGGGTTCTTGTGGCTCCCTATTTTGCCACTGCATCAGCTTGTGCGTTACCTAGAGAGACTGGATTGGATTTGTTAATATGTGCATCACAGTTGGATATAGCATATGGAAGCTGACACTGGAGGAGATCGGCTGACCATTCGCATTTGGCCAACAACTCCTGGACGCCTGCCGGTGGTGGCTGAGGGCGGAAGACAGCGATGCCAACAGGATCATCAACCTGGTGGCACTGGAACAGTTCATCTCTTGGCTTCCAGAAGGAATGGTGGAATGGGTCAAGTGTCACTGCCTGGCATCACTCCAGTAAGCCATTGAGTTGGTGGAGGACCATCTGGTGGCAGTTCCAATGACAGGCGAATGAGGCGAAAGGCGCCTCTCCTCATTTCTCTTCTCTCTCCCTCTCTGTCTCCTCTCTCTCTCCCTCTCTCACCCCATTCCCCCACCGCGGAGGCGGGGGCCGACTCCTCCCCAGCTGGCCTGTCGCACCCGTGGTGTCCTCCCATTTCCCTCTTCTGTGTCTGTTTCCTCCCCTTCAGGTGAGTGATGCCCATAACACCGGTGCAGAGGGAAAGCCTGGGCCTGTATGCTGGCGCGGCGGGGAGCCGGAGCATCTCCAGAATCAGGGCTCTGCAAGGGAGGTGGAGGCCGTGACCCGGATCCCTGACACGCAAGATGTCGCCCCCGATTGGGCCGGAATGTATCGCATACCGGTAAGTGTTCAAGGGGATACATATCACGCTTTGGTGGATTCTGGTTTAATCAGACATCAATTCACCAATGCCTGGTGCAAGGTGAGGTACTGGGGAGAGCACAAGTGGTGAAAGTGTTGTGTGTGCATGGGGATGTTCACAATTATCCCTTAGTGTCTGTCCGTATTCTATTCTGGGGCCAAACGCATAGAAAAAAGGTGGCGGTTAATCCTCGTTTCACCTACTCATTGATTTTGGGTACTGATTGGCCAGGGTTTAAAAAGCTGATGGAATATTTAACACGTAGTGGGTCCTGCATGAGTAGGTCACAGGAAGATCCCGGTGTGGCGTTGACTGGAGAAGTTGTCACAGAGCCATCTATGTCAGCACCACATCAGAGTGAGGAGCAGCCTGCTCCTCCTCCCTCTCTTGGGGATTCCCTTGAGGATATCCCATTAGAGCAGTTGTGAGATGAGACTCTGTGGCATGTGTTTGACCAAGTGAGAGTAATCGATGGTCAAACTCTTCAGCCAAGCGTGACACCGGCCTTCCCCTATTTTGCTATTATTAAAGATAGATTGTACCGAGGCAAGGCAAGGCAAGTTTATTTATATAGCACATTTCATACACAGTGGCAGTTCAATGTGCTTTACAGAAGTAAAAGCAAAACAGTAAACAATAGAAAATAAAATTACATAAAATAAATGGGGAAGAAAATTAATAAGAATTAAACAATAGTAGAAATAAAATAAAATGAGATAAAAGTTCAGTTTAAAAAAAAAACAGCAGAATAAAATAGAATAAAAGTTAAGTAAAATTTAAAACATGTAGAGAATGTAAAAGTAAAGAGTTTAAAACATGTAGAGATGGCAATATTAATAATTTAGCAGAAAGCATCTGAAAACAGCTTGGTCTTTAACCTAGATTTGAAGCTGCCAACAGCAGGAGCATTTTTGATGTCCTCTGGCAGTTGGTTCCATAGCTGTACTGCATAGTAGCTAAAAGCTGCTTCACCACACTTTGTTTTAACAACAGGTTTTAACAGTAAATTTTTCTGCTGCGATCTGGTAGATCTGATTGGGTTAGGCCGCTGCAACATATCAGAGAGGTAATTGGGCCCTGTACCATTTAGAGATTTGTACACCAGCAGCAATGCTTTAAAGTCAATTCTGTAGCTTACTGGAAGCCAGTAAAGGGACCTTAGAATTGGAGTAATGTGCTCTGTTCTTTTTGTTCATGTGAGAACCCTAGCTGCTGCATTTTGAACCAGCTGAAGTCATTTGACTTTTTTTTGGCAGGCCTGTGAAAAGGCCATTGCAGTAATCAACCCTACTAGAGATGAAGGCATGTATAAGTTTTTCCAGATCATTTTTTGACATAAGTCCTCTTAGTTTGGAAATGTTTTTTAGGTGATAAAATGCCGTTTTAGTGATTGCTTTCATGTGCCTGTCAAAGTTTAGCTCGCTGTCAATGAAAACACCAAGATTTTTAACCATTTCTTTTGTTTTAATCCCCTTTCTGTCAAGAATAGTGGTAATCCTGAGTCTTTCATCTTTTTTTTCCAAATAGAATTACTTCTGTTTTATCTGTGTTCAGCTGAAGAAAATTTTGTGACATCCAGTTGTTGATTTGATCGATACACTGGTAGAGACATTCAAGGGGGGCATAATCATTAGGTGATAGAGCAAGATAAATTTGGGTGTCATCTGCATAGCAGTGATATAAAATTGAATTGTTCTTGATAATTTGCCCAAGTGGGAGCATATAAAGGTTGAATAGTAATGGTCCAAGAATCGACCCCTGGGGGACACCACAGGTCAAGGACATTGACGTTGAGGTACAATTTCCCATGGTAACAAAGAAGCTTCCATCTTTTAAGTATGATTTTAACCAATTGATAACTTTACCAGTCAACCCAACCCAATGTTCAAGTCGATATAGCAGTATGTTGTGATCAACAGTATCAAAAGCTGCACTGAGGTCCAGTAATACCAGGACCGATGTTTTGCCTGCATCACTATTAAGACGTATGTCATTTATAACTTTAATCAGCGCTGTTTCAGTGCTATGATTGGCACGAAATCCTGATTGAAAGTTATCAAAACAGCTGTTTGATATCAAGAAGGCAGTTAATTGATTGAAGACAATTTTTTCAAGGATTTTCCCGATGAATGGTAGATTTGATATTGGCCTGTAGTTATTTAATACTGAAGCATCCAGATTATTCTTTTTAAGTAGGGGCTTTACAACAGCTTTTTTCAAGGACACAGGAACAATGCCAGTCTCTAGGGATGTATTTATGATTTGAAGCACATCTGTAATTATAAGATGTAGAACAGACTTAAAAAAGTTGGTGGGCAGAATGTCCAATTCAGATGTTGAGGAACTGAGATTTTGTACAGTTTTTTCAAGAGTCTCATAATCAATTAAACAAAATTCTGACATTGTGTTGAAGTTATCTGTCTGTGTCACTGGTGATTGCAGTTTTTCAATTATTTGCAACTGAGATATATTATGAGCAATATTATGTCGTATTTTATCAATTTTACCTTTAAAGAAGGATGCAAACTCATTGCATTTATTGACTGAGAGAAGTTCAGGTGCTAATTATGGTGGGGGATTTGTTAGCTTCTCTACTGTTGAAAATAGCACACATGCATTGTTCATATTCCTGTTGATGATGTTGGAGAAGAAAGACTGTCTTGCTTTACGAATTTCATAATTATATTTACAAAGCATCTCTTTATGGATTTGATAATGGATGTGAAGTTTAGTTTTGCGCCATTTTCTTTCAGTCTTTCTACATTCTCTCTTTAACAGTTTAACAGCTGGGTATTGCTTCCATGGTGCTTTCTGCTTATCATTGACTCTTTTGATTTTGAATGGAGCAATATCATCCATAATTTGGGTCATATTTAAATTAAAAATTTCCAGTAAATCATCTACAGAGTCCGACATTTTGGTTGAGATCCGAGAGAGAGCTTGCTCAAAGAGAACACGTGTTGTCGTTTATGACTCTCCTATCCATAGTCATTGAGCTGTTCTGAATGTGAGGAGACATAGAAACATCAGAAAAAACACAAAAATGATCAGATAAGGCCAGGTCAACAACAGTAGTAGAAACAGTAAGACCCTTTGTGATGACGAGGTCAAGGGTATGACCATGAAAGTGGGTCGGCCCCTGTACATGTTGTACTAGGTTGAAGTTGTCAATTAGTGCAAGTAGTTCATTGGCATAAGTGTTTTCAGGATTATCTACATGCAAGTTAAAATCCCCAGATATAATAAGACAGTCAAACTCTAAGCAAATGACTGACAACAGTTCACCAAACTCTTCCAGAAAAACTTTGGCTGAATGTCTCGGAGGCCTGTAAATAGTTAATAATAATGTTAGGAGAGCATGTAACAAGTGTTCAAAGGACATAAAATCACCAAGTGAGGATTGTTTACATTGAAAAGAGAATTTGAATATATTTGCGATCCCTCCACCTTTCCCCTGTCGGGTAACATTCATAAAATTAAAATTTGGGGGAGTTACTTCAATAAGGGTGGTAGCAATATTTACTTGATCCAGCCAAGTTTCAGTTAGAAGCAAACAATCAAGATTATGTTTGCAGATAAGATCATTAATTAAAAATACCAAGTGATGCAGGACACTGAAACTGGTGAACGAATAACCCAATTATTAATCCCAAAGAGTCGTAGGGAACTCATATTCCATGCAGCTCACTTTAATCCCATGGCTGGACACTTCGGGCAAGATAAAACACTAGCCCGAATAATGGCCCGGTTCTATTGGTCAGGGATTTGTGGGGATGTCTGTTGGTGGCGTGCCGTGAATGCCAATGAGTAAATCCCGCGGCCACTCCAAAAGCGCCTTTGTGCCCCCTCCCTCTAATCGAGACCCTGTTTGAGCGAATTGGAATGGATCTTGTCGGGCCATTAGATTGGTTGGCATGAGGATAACACTTTATTTTAGTTCTAGTGGACTATGCAACACGATATCCGGAAGCAGTGCCTCTCCGCAATATCTCAGCATGCAGTATTTCAGAAGTGCTCTTCCATATTATCTCCTGGATCGGGATTCCAAAAGAAATCCTGACAGACCAAGGCACTACATTTATGTCACGCACACTGTGTGAGTTGTATGGGTAACTGGGTATTAAGTCTATCCACACCAGTGTTTATCACCCACAAATGGATGGTTTAGTGGAGCATTTTAACCAAACACTCAAAAACATAATCCAGAAATTCGTAAGTGAAGATGCACGTAATTGGGATAAGTGGTACGAGCCCCTGTTATTTGCAGTATGAGAGGTCCTGCAAGCCTCTATGGGGTTTTCTCCATTTGAATTATTATATGGGCATAAGCCGCGTGGCATTTTGGATGTGCTACGAGAAAATTGGGAGGAGGGACAGTCGCCTAGCAAGAATGAAATTCAGTACATTCTTGACTTGCGTGCAAAACTCCATACCCTCACGCACCTAACCCAGGAGAATTTGCAGCAGGCACAAGAACGTCAAATCTGCATGTATGATAGAGTTCATGCTGGGAGACAAAGTGCTCGTATTATTGCACACATTGAGTTCTAAATTAATCGCCAAGTAGCAAGGGCCCTTCGAGGTCACACAGTGAGTTAGGGACGTCAACTATGAGGTGAGGCGAACAGATAGGGTGGGGCATTGGAAATCTACCACTTCAACCTTTTAAAATGCTGGAATGAGGGGGGTCCCCATGGTGTTGGCATTGGTCATCCCGGAGAAGGCAGAGCTGGGGCCGGAGGTAAAAAAGATAACATCTCGAACCACTTCGGTCCCTTGTGGAGACCACCTCTCACCGGCCCAACTCACAGAGGTGGCCAAGTTGTAAAAGAAATTTTCCGACATGTTCTCGCCCCTTCCCGGTCGTACCCATCTCATAGAACACCACATCGAAATGCCCCCAAGGGTGGTAGTGCATAGCTGCCCTTACCGCTTGCCCAAACACAAGAAAAAGGTGGTTCGGAATGAACTCAATGCCATGCTCGAAATGGGCATAATTGAGGAGTCCCACAGTGACTGGAGCAGCCCAGTGGTCCTAGTTCCCAAGACCGACGGGACGGTCCGGTTCTGTGTGGACTATAGAAAGGTCAATGTGATGTCTAAATTTGACGCATACCCAATGCCTTGCTTTGATGTGTTGCTTGATCGGTTAGGCACTGCTCGCTTTTATTTGTCACTGGATCTAACAAAGGGATATTGGCAGATCCCCTTGACTCCTCTATCCCGAGAGAAAACTGCCTTTTCCACACTGTTTGTATTACACCAATTTGTCATGCTCCCTTTTTGGGTTATTTGGGGCGCCCGTTATGTTTCAGCGGCTCATGGACAGGACCCTCTGCCCTCATGCTGCCTACATGGCCACATATCTAGATGATATAATAATCTACAGTCATGATTGGCCTTGGTACTTGGAACATCTGAGGGCTGTTCTAAAGTCACTGAGGCATGCAGGCCTCACAGCTAACCCAAAAAAAGTGTGCAATTGGGCAGGTGGAAGTACGGTATATGGCCACTTGGATCATGGGCAGGTGCATCCCCAAATTAACAAGACTGCAGCGATTGCGGCCTGCCCGAGGCCCAAGACCATAAAGGAGGTGAGACGGTTCCTGGGGCTGGCTGGCTATTATCGTAGGTTTATACCTAATTATTCAGATGTCACCAGCCCGTTAAATGACCTCACTAAAAAAGGGGCTCCAGATCTGGTCCAGTGGATGGAGCAGTGCCAACAGGCTTTCTCTGAGGTAAAAGCTGCACTGTGTGGGGGGCCACTTTTGCACTCCCCTGACTTCTCTCTCCCCTTTATTTTGCAGACTGACGCATCAGACAGAGGGCTGGGGCCATTTTGTCCCAGAAGGTGGAAGGTGAGGAGTGCCCTGTGCTGTACATCAGCGGTTAACTCTCGATGCATGAAAGCAAGTACAGCACCATTGAGAAAGAGTGTCTTGCCATCAAGTGGGTGGTCCTCACCCTCCGATACTACTTGCTGGGGCGCCCTTTCACTCTCTGTTCAGACCACGACCCCTTCCAGTGGCTCTACCACATGAAGGATGCCAATGCGTGGATCACCCATTGGTATCTCGCCCTCCAGCTGTTTAAGTTCGAGGTGGTCCACAGGCCGGGGACGCAGATGGTGGTGGCAGACTTCCTGTCCCATTGAGGGGGTAGTCTGCTTCAGGCCTGCTGGCTCCCCAGCCTGAGTTGGGTGGTGGGGGTATGTGGCATAGGGGGCATGGCCAAGCAGCAGTTTGTGAATGGAGGGCAGGGTCAAGGAAGGTAAGTGGCTCAGTCATTACACCTGGTGTCAATTAATGTGCATGTGTTTGTTGCAGGGATGGAGCATAAAAGGAGGGGGAAAGCAGAGAAGAGCTGAGTCCCGACCAGAATGCATGTGTATGGGAGTGAGTGAAGCTGAAACGATATATATATATATATATATATATATATATATATATATATATATATATATATATATATATATAAAGTTTGCACAAAATTCAGTCCCCCCCTGCCGTGCTTCTGTACTCCACCCACATGTAGGGATCATGCACCATTTTGTGTCTAAGAACTACAACTCCCAGCCATCTTCCGCGTTGACTAGGTCACGCCTGGGTGGGATCATCTACGTCATCCTCCAGTAGAGCATAACCCGCCTGGAAAATCTCAGCTCTTTGTCTCTGGTGTCTGACTCTTTGCGAGACGGACGCATATAGAGATGCTCTTCACCATAAAGACGTCTTTTTCTTTCTTTCTTGCAAGATCCACGAGTTAGCACAAGTTCTTTGTCTTACCTTTGGCCCCAGTAAAAATCTAAGATCGCACGATTTTAAACTCAACCTGAGTTACAACCGGTTCATTCGTATTAGAAGTGATGTCACGACTGCAGCCCAGGCAGTTAAAAGTTAAGAAGTGATTGAATCCTTTTTAACTCAAAAGCGCTGTGCATATTATTCTGATCAGAGACTTTTCCTCACGAACGCTGAAGTTCGGACCAAGAATCCTCTGCACCTCCGCTGGACCAGAAAGTATCCTCTGCTCTCCACAGAAGTCTCTATCAACTCCTGTGATCTCTCTCTCCACGTAATCCCCTGTGCTTCACGGAAGATCTTCCCCAAGGCGAATATCTCTCCATATCTTGCTAAAGGCAGGATTAAGTAAGATTTTGGCATTTGGGCATAATAATTAAGCTAGTCTTAATAAGTTGCTTATTGAAAGTGTGAATTTAAACCCAGGTTTATCTAGCGTGTTGAATTGATTTATGTTGTTTTAATATAATTTGTTTCAATTGATAGGCTGTGCATGCTCACCAGGCCTACAAACACACTTTAGCTAGGCCATAGGGCCTTTCACACAAGCACACATAGCAACAAGCTAGACCTAACACACCTTCCTCTGTTTAACTCCACGAGGTGGTCCTTGGGCCTTAACTCCTCCCCCACAAACACGCGGAGTTAGGGCCTCTGCATGCTCTTGCGACAAGGCTTTCGCAGATAGCTTTTCGCAGACAGTTGTAATTTATTGTTGAGCGGGGAGTAATAGGCGTGCGCGATGTTATTCACCGCCACAACGCAAGGGGGCGCGAAGTCGCGAAATCGCTAGGAGTAGTTGGTGGGTGTGGTTAGTGGAGTGTTTATCCTCCGGTTACTTATAATGACTAGAACTGGAGTCGTATAGATGTACGTACTTCCTCACTTCCTCGATCAACCGCTCTTCGTGCTGCTCCATCTTCGCTCATGTTTTTAAAAATGGCGGTTGTGAAAACAAACCAAACTGGGAAAGTAGGGAAGCAGAAGTGCGTGTACAGCGGATGTAGAGTGGACCAATCAGAGCCCTCTTGTCTGTGAAGCTGTCTGCAAGGCTTCTGCGGTGGTCACAATTTTTGGGAGGTGCACACAGAGCGTCTGCAAAGGTGGGGGGGCTACGCAGACACCATCTGCGACACCATCTGCGAGTACTGGGTTATCAGCATAAATTGGCCTTTAACCACAAGAGCCAACCCTCTCAAGAGCAACACCCAAGGTGTGTGTCTCTCTCTCTCTCTCTCTCTCTCACACACCCACACCCACATATTCACACACACACACACACACACACCTCACTGTATATATTCCAACTGATTATCCATTTTTATCTTTGTTTAATAAATTCATTTATCAAACAAACTGTGATTTATTTGTGTTCCAATAAATATCTGAAGTCACCCAATCTCTCAAAGAATTCAAAAAGGTGCAGATGATTTATGTAATATGGTAAGTGATCAATAATAATTTGGGAATATACCATAATTTAGCTGTTTGGTAATTTTATTATTAAGCACTCGAATTAATGGTATGATTCACTAAATGATTCATTAAACGATTCACTAAATGATTCACTGAATGATTCACCTGAGTGATTCACTTCAAACAATTCAAATGAGACTGATTCTATGGTATGATTCAATTCAAATGAGTCAAATTAAACGATTCAATGGGATTGACTCATTTTAATTGTTAACCTTCAAATTTAATGAGACTGATTTAATGAGATTGATCACTTAATATTAATAGTAACTGTGATTGTACCTACACGCATAAGGGATTCACTACACACATACACATATATATCACAAATCCACTCGATTATAATCAGTAATCATTCCATTTCCATTCATCCATAACGACTTATCCTGTGCCAGGTCACAGGCAAGCTGGAGCCTCATCTCATCTCATTATCTCTAGCCGCTTTATCCTGTTCTACAGGGTCGCAGGCAAGCTGGAGCCTATCCCAGCTGACTACGGGCGAAAGGCGGGGTACACCCCGGACAAGTCGCCAGGTCATCACAGGGCTGACACATAGACACAGACAACCATTCACACCTACAGTCAATTTAGAGCCACCAATTAACCTAACATGCACATCTTTGTACTGTGGGGGAAACCAGAGCACCCAGAGGAAACCCGCACAGACACAGGGAGAACGTGTAAACTCCACACAGAAAAGCCACTGGGCTCAAACCCTTCTTGCTGTCAGGTGACAGTGCTAACCACTACACCACTGTGCCACCATCAGTAATCATGCTCTTGTATATTTTACTAAGATTAAAAATCACCTTCCAAAGACAGTTTTTAGGTTGTGCTTCAACACATCACTACTTGAAGATCTGGAATTTGATTGCATCATCAAAAAAGAATATGTATCCTTTATCAAAATAAATGATTCTTCAAGAAACCACACATACTCTTGGAAACAGGGAAAGCCATTCTCAGAGAGAAAATAATATTGTATGCATCATATAAGAAAAAGAAAAAAAGAAAATAAATTCAAACAAAATATTATGGAATTAGAAGAAAGCACAGAAATGGAATTAAGGAAACTCAAACTAGACTAGCGGCCTTGACGGGCCCTCGCACGTGTGGTTCCGCAACCCAGGAAAGTTTGCACAGACTAAGGCCAAGTTTACATTAGACCGTATCTGTCTCATTTTCTTCGCGGATGCACTGTCCGTTTACATTAAACCGCCGGGAAACGGGAATCTGCCAGGGTCCACGTATTCAATCTAGATTGTGTCTGGTCCGGTGCTGTGTAAACATTGAGAATACGCGGATACGCTGTGCTGAGCTCTAGCTGGCGTCGTCATTGGACAACGTCACTGTGACATCCACCTTCCTGATTCGCTGGCATTGGTCATGTGACGCGACTGCTGAAAAACGGCGCGGACTTCCGCCTTGTATCACCTTTCATTAAAGAGTATAAAAGTATGAAAATACTGCAAATACTGATGCAAATACTGCCCATTGTGTAGTTATGATTGTCTTTAGGCTTGCCATCCTTCCACTTGCAAGTGATAAGTGATATGCACTGGGATCATACACACAGCGGCTCAGTCCCGAATCGTGGCTCGTGCACTTCACTCGCGCGCTCTGTGAGCTGCGCAGGGCCGGAGTGCGCACCCTCCAGAGGGCACTCGCTGTTCAGGGCGGAGTGATTTGGAGCGCAGGATGCCTGCGGAGCCGAGTGTATCCGTGTATTGGTGTTGCTGTGTGCACGCGAATCGTGTATTGGTGTTGCTGTGTGCACACTAATCGTTTTAAAAACGTTAATCTGATGATCCGCTGATACGGTCTAATGTAAACCCCACCTAATACACCCTTGCCTATCTAAATCTTTAACATAACAACATTATAATGGCTGTCATTATAATGTTAGCTTTCCTGTGTCTGCAGTGTGTGTGTGTACATGCAGAGTTTTCATATGTCTGCAACAAAATGCACAATGATGGCAGGTCACAATTATTGTATATATATATATATATATATATATATATATATATATATATGTCTGTTGCTAGGACAACTATCATGATTCATCTCATTTTTGTACTGATCTAAGGGTTCTGAGTAAGGTTCTAGCCATAAGTTCTAAAGAGTTTTGTTTCAATTAGGGGGTGCTATGAAGTCCCTGGGCCATGCCCGGGGCCAAACGTCTGTGGCTGAGAAGCGGTTACAATGACTGAGGTGTGTATCAAATTTCATGAGTTTTCGTGCATGGGAAATGCCTCAAGATAGGCCAAACGCAACAGAAAAAAAATTAGAAGAAGAGGAGAAGAAGAAGAAGAATTAAAGCCGCTAGTGGCCTTGACGGGCCCTCGCACGTGTGGTTCCACAACCCAGGACATTCCGCCACCCAACAAAACAGTCACATGTCATATATTCACCAAATGTTCAAAGGTGATGTGCATGTTGCAAATGCCATGACTGCTTGACAGATGAGAGATAGACAAAGATTGTGTGCGCGCGCGCGCGTGTTTCCGTGGTGTGAAAATGTACATTTATATATGTACAAAACTATACGTGTCTCCTCCTTCTCTCTCTCTCACGCTGTAATCTTAAGTCATCTTAGCTTTCCTGTGTCTGCAGTGTGTGTGTGTGTGTGTGTGATTTTTTATTTTTTTGCAGTGTGTGTGTGTGTGTGAAAGCATTGAAAATCTTTGGCACATTTCCTGCTTAGCCAGATGGTGATACTGTGCTAGGCATGTGAATTAGACGTGTCAATATCATCAGTAGCTGTCGGTCCACTAAACAAAAATAATTAGATGTCGGGGAATATTCTTTTTATGACCTACACTCGACTGACTTTATGATTCTGCAAGGCATTTTAGGGTCCATCATTTATATCAAAAATAAAAAATCCCAAAGCAATATCAAAAATCCCAAAGGGAGATCAAAAATCCCTTCGCAATTTCTTGGCATCAGCAATATCTTGGCATCATGTTTGCCAAGTTTGACATGAATCTGATGAACCGTCTAGGAGTACGTTATAAATTATCATGTGTCCAAACGCATATAAGCCCAATTACCTCACTTCCTGTTGGGCATGGCATCATCCAAAGGGTAGAACTTTGGGTAGAACTCCAAAGTTCTACCCATCCATTTCAATGGGAAATGGAAAAAGAGGCGCTATGAAGTCCCTGGGCCATGCCCGGGGCCAAATGTCTGTGGCTGAGAAGCGGTTACAATGACTGATCTGTATATCAAATTTCATGAGTTTTTGTGCATGGGAAATGCCTCAAAAAAAGCCAAGTGCGACAGAAAAATAATAATAATAATATATTCATCAAAGGGGCAGCACGGTGGTGTAGTGGTTAGCGCTGTCGCCTCACAGCAAGAAGGTCCTGGGTTCGAGCCCCGGGGCCAGCGAGGGCCTTTCTGTGTGGAGTTTGCATGTTCTCCCCGTGTCCGTGTGGGTTTCCTCCGGGTGCTCCGGTTTCCCCCACAGTCCAAAGACATGCAGGTTAGGTTAACTGGTGACTCTAAATTGACCGTAGGTGTGAATGGTTGTCTGTGTCTATGTGTCAGCCCTGTGATGACCTGGCAACTTGTCCAGGGTGTACCCCGCCTTTCGCCCGTGGTCAGCTGGGATAGGCTCCAGCTTGCCTGCAACCCTGTAGAACAGGATAAAGCGGCTACAGATAATGAGATGAGTACTTACAGAAGAGTGTCATTGTTTTTAATTAACCCTTTGGTGACTGACCCCTTGAAAATGGTTCCTCCAGGAACGATGACGTTTCAGTTGTCAAGACAATGGAAAAACTAAAATACAAAAACAGAAAGATACGTCACAATGCTCTTGTGCACAAAACAAAATGCTCTTGTATTTGTATTTGTATTTTAGTTTTTCCGTTGTCTTGACAACTGAAACGTCATGGTTCCTGGAGGAACCATTTTCAAGGGGTCAGTCACCAAAGGGTTAAGGCTACTGCTTCTTCATTTTATACTACTTATGTCTCATTTCTTTCTTACTCTGTGTTCTTTGTGTGATTGTTGACTGTTTTGTTCTAGTGTTTTGGTTTATGTTAGTCAGTATTTCTTGTATGAAACTTTTAAGTCGCTATCTTGGCCAGGACTCCCTGGAAGATGAGATATTGTATCTCAATGGGACCTTCCTGGTAAAACATGAGATAAATAAATAAATAAATAAATAAAAATGCGTACGTTACAATCCTGAAATGAGTGTCCTTTATTGTTAAGATGAATGTAGACAGCAGAGTCCTGGCCTGAGGAGCTGGCTCTCCTGTGTTGAGTCAAGCGCCTGTATAGCGGTTGTTTTGTTTCCCCAATATATGAATCCGTGCATTCCCCACTGCACTGAATTGCATACACTACGTTGTCCTGTTTGTGTCTGGGTATTCTGTCCTTAGGGTGGACCAGTTTCTGCTTCAGGGTGTTACTGGGTCTGAAATGTACCGGAATGTTGTGTTTGTAGAAGATCCTCCTAAGTTTCTCAGATAGACCAGAAATGTAGGGAATGACATTGTTCTTGCATTTGTTCCTGTTATCATCCTTGTCCGTTATGTTCCTTTTTCTGCTCTTTACTTTAAATACTCACGTGTGCATGTGAGTGCATACTTGTGAGAGAGTGTATGTGTGTATGCATAAATATGCATATGACTGTGTGTGTATGAGTGTGCACAGAATTGTATATCATCAGACTCATGATATCCAATATTTTGTAAAGTTTCAGATCAATCCATCAATGAATTGAACATTGTTTCCCCATTACCTGCTTGGCCAGATGGTGGTGCTGTGTTAGGCATCTGAATTTCACATGTGAATATCATCACAATCATAATACACAATATTTTGTAAGGTGTCAGATCAATCAGTTAAGGCATTGCCAATTTCTGGCACATTTCCTGCTTGGCCAGGTGGTGGCGCTATAACAGGCAGGTCCATTGGGTGTTAGGTTATCATAATAATCATAATATCTATTGAAGTAAGAAGTGTCCGACCATACAGTCAATGCACTGTGGCTTTCTGACACGTTTCCTGTTTATGTGGCAAGATATTAAAATCATAAGGCCATTTCAACATATTACAAGATCTCAATAATCCCTTCGCAATTTAATATCTTGGCATCTTGACATCTTGGCATCACGTATAACAAATTTCACATGAATCTTATGAACCATCTAGGAGGAGCATGTTAAAATTCATCATGTGTCAAAACACACATATTCAAAACCCTATTCTTTCCTTGGCCAGTTGGTGACACTATACCAGACAGGCCCATAACGGCTAAAGAGTATCAAGGTGTTTTCACACTTGGTCCCTTTCAGCCATCTAACCGAACTCAGATTGATGACTCAGCATGTTTTGCACATATGTGAACACTCCAACCGTACCCAGACCCCTTTAAAGCGAACCAAACTGAGACCACCTCAGGAGGTGGTCTCAGTATGGTTCGCTAAAAATCAATGGTACGGTTCGCCTAATCTGCGCATTGTGAACAAAAAGCGGACTGGGTTCACTTCGCCTTTTTCACTGTAGTTTAACCTTCTTCGTTTGCCGTAGTTGGTCACATGACTGTAGCAGGGAAACTCAACTTCCTTTTGGAACTTACCACAGCCACTGGAATAAATTTATTTTCCTTAATCCGCACTATTTTGATCAAAGAATACAGCAGGGCAAGCATGGCAGCAGACATTTTGATTCAAGAGAAAATTACCCAGAATTCCATGCACTGGGGGTCTGAGGGCTCTAGAGGACCTGGTGTGAACAGAAAGAGGACTGAGGCCCCATCAAAGCTTAACTGGACCAGAAAGAGAACCCAGTCCTCTTTGTAATAAATTCACAGTGTGAACACAAAAAGAACTGAGTTCTTTTTCTGTTGGTCCACTTTTTGGTCCACTTAAAGAGGACTGAGTCTGGTTCCTTTAAAGGGGACCAGGTGTGAAAACACCCTCAGAATCAGAATCATATTACAAGATATCAAGTTCAACATTCAGCAATATCTTGGCATATTATATGTTATAATATTTCAACATATTACAATATATCAAAAATCCCTGAGCAATTCAACTTCAGCAATATCTTGGCATCATGTTTGCCAAGTTTGACATGAATCTGATGAACCATCTAGGAGGAGTACGTTAAAAATGACCATGTGTAATTTCACTCCAAATGGCCTTATGACATCATCATTCCAAAGTTCTACCCATTAATTTCAATGGGAAATGGAAAAAGGAGCGCTATGAAGTCCCTGGCCCATGCCCGGGGCCAAAAGTCTGTGGCTGAGTAGTGGTGACAATGACTGATGTGTGTATCAAATTTCATGAGTTTTGGTGCATGGGAAATGCCTCAAATAAGGCCAAACGCAGCAGAATAATAATAATAGTAATAATAATAGTCCTTCGAAAAACAATAGGGTCTTCGCACCTAATGGTGCTCGGGCCCTAATAATAATAAATATATTCATCAAATGTTCAAAGGTGATGTGCATGTTGCAAATGCCATGACTGCTGTGTGAAAATGTACATTTATACAGTATATGTACAAAACTATACGTGTCTCCTCCTTATCTCTATCTCACGCTGTAATCTTAAGTCATCTTAGCTTTCCTGTGTCTGTAGTGTGTGTGTGTGTGTGTACATGCAGAGTTTTCATATGTCTGCAACAAAATGCACAATAATGGCAGGTCACTATTTTTGTGTGTGCGTGTCTGTTTGTCAGAGGGAGAGTGAGAGAGAGAGAGGGAGAGAGAGAAGGTGTGTGTGTGTGAAAGAGAGAGAGTGTGCTCATAGATGTTGCGTGTGCATGTGAGTGCGTACTTGTGAGAGATTGTATGTGTGTATGCATAAATATGCATATGACTGTGAGTGTGTGTACGAGTGTGCACAGAATTGTATATATCATCAGACGAGGGTGGCACGGTGGTGTAGTGGTTAGCGCTGTCGCCTCACAGCAAGAAGGTCCGGGTTCGAGCCCCATGGCTGGCGAGGGCCTTTCTGTGCGGAGTTTGCATGTTCTCCGCGTGGGTTTCCTCTGAGTGCTCCAGTTTCCCCCACAGTCCAAAGACATGCAGGTTAGGTTAACTGGTAACTCTAAATTGACCATAGGTGTGAATGGTTGTCTGTGTCTATGTATCAGCCCTGTGATGACCTGGCGACTTTTCCAGGGTGAACCCCGCCTTTCGCCCGTAGTCAGCTGGGATAGGCTCCAGCTTGCCTGTGACCCTGTAGAACAGGATAAAGCGGCGAGAGATAATGAGATGAGATATCATCAGCCTCACGATATCCAATATTTTGTACAGTTACAATATGTGATATGTGATTGTAATGCAGTTTAATGAGGTGTAGTGTTTTGTTTTCACCACAGTGGGTTACAAGTCACAAGCCTGAAATTCATGTTGTGAGACCACATTTTGTTTAGGACATGCCCAGGCGTGTTATGTTTGTAAAGAGATGAAAAGAGTTCGGAGTTCTCCCCACCGCAACTAGAGAAGGTGTAAGATCGTGATTGTTAATAAAGATGCCATAATGGCTAAAGAGTATCAGAATCAGAATCATATTACAAGATATCGAGTTCAACATTCAGCAATATCTTGGCATATTATATGCAGAGGTGGAAAGAGTACTAAAATATTATTATACTCAAGTACAAGTACTGTTACTCTGATGAAATTTTACTTAAGTACAAGTAAAGTTACCAGACAAAAAATCTACTCAAGTAAAAGTAAAAAGTAGATCATTTAAAATGTACTTTGAGTAAAAGTAAAACGTTACTTTTAACAATGGGTGTTTTCTGCCTCCATTGTTTTGTGCAAAAATGAAAAAGAAGAGGAAGCAAGGATATACATATGTACATCTCAACCCAGATGTTTTATTTAAAGAAGTGTATCAAATTGAATGCTTAGGATAATGCTGCATTAAAACTGAGACAAACAAAAAAGGTCAATACACACAGTCATGTCGTTTACATCGCCCTGACCACACACAAAGCATTGTACACGAAATATGAAAGTGAAATGTTGCACCGAAATCTCGTAGCTTGCCTGTGTGCACTGTGTGTTATTGAACAATTCAATTCAAACATTATTTGTTTTGCTTAGTATTCCTTTCTGGCCTGTTGGATGTAGAATGGTAGGAGGACTGATCACGTCAGGTTGGCGAGCTAACTTGCTTGCATGATTAGCCAACCGAATAACAGACTAGTTACCGTTATGTTACAGTACCAACAGGTTGCTACTTCAACATTAGCAATGCCATCCACTATTTTTTGGAATATAACCAGCCTATTGTCGGTTTTACTATGGAAAGGAAACATTATGATCAGGGGCGCAGATACGTTTTTTGAACTGGGAGGGACAAAAAACTGGGGCGGGACAAAGCTGCCAGCAAACCAACCCCAACCCCGATATGCCTGTCAAACTTGTTGTGGGTAACCATAGCAACCAAGCTCGAGCTTGCAACCTGTGCAGTCTGCGCAGCTCAACCAACTGAATATCAGTCTTTGTTTTGTTTTATGTGAGTTGTTGCAACTATGTATACACTGCTGTGCACCTCAATAAACCGAATGGTAATTAGTCTTTTGATTTTTCTGTGATGTTTGCCTTATGCAAAGAAAGACAGCATAGATGTTTTTTCCTCCCTATAAGTGGGGGGGACCGAATGAGGTGAATTTAAATCTGGGTGGGACGAATCCCACCCGTCCCACCCTCTATCTGCGCCCGTGATTATGATGCCAATGACAATACTTACCTCAACATGCTTGCGCAGATTAGACGTCGAATTTTTGTATGCTGCAATGGTTGTCTTCTTGGGCACACATAATCTGCATTGCATAATGAAACTGTCACCCCTTTTCTCTACGAAGCTGAAGTGATCACGTATGTAGGGCCAGGGGTGCACTTCATTACTGGAAGAAACTGCGTTTTCTGCAGGGTCGTCCACCACAGGTTCCTCGGTCTCCTCCATGTCCGCAGGGGTGCTTTATCAACACCCATGGCCCAGGGGCTAGGCCCCTCATAGGCTACCTGTCAACCCTACCCTTACCGTTGGCCAGGAAAACACTCTTATTTTATTTGCAATACGTGTCAAGCATTTACAGTGTAAGCGCATAATTAGCCTAGAAGCCTACGATAGGTTACGTTTGGTTCAGCGTAGCTGCGCAAGGCCCACGCTCACATCGCTCAACACATCCGACCACAGAGGGAGAGAAGAACGCACGCGTTATCATTACAGAGCCGGTTCTGATTATTACCATGGACAGGACAGTGATACTGCGTAACTTTCACGCAGGGGCATGGCCAGAGATAACCACACAAGTGCGCGTGCGCTAATGTAGACCTATGTGTTGTAAACATAAAACACACACACACACACACCTACAGACAAGTCCTTTTAAAAAATAAAATACATAAAAATAGCTCGGCAGCATGAAAACAAACATTCACTGCAAGACAAGGTGCCCTAGAATCGGCATCAGTTTTTAATATCTATATGGACTTTGTTGTCAGGATTGCACAGCATGAGATATCAAAACTGTACCCAGATACAGGCTTCAAGTTCAGATATTGCATTCCAAATGAGGTATCCACAAGAGAAATGCGTACGAAAGCACGAGCATCAGGAGAGGGTTGCATAACAGAGATTCTATACGCAGATGATCAGGCCATACTCGCTGGATCCATCGAGGAGCTTCAGAATATTCTTCAGTTGTATGATAAGACCTACACCTGCTTTGGTTTACAAATATCATATGTCAAAACAGAAACAATGGCTTTTAACGTCAATGAGGATATCAAATGTAAACCAAGTATCATTTCCCTTGGCGGCACTAATATTAAAAACGTCCGCACCTTTAAATATCTTGGTTTTAATGTCAGCAACTGTGATGAATCCTGACACTTCCTGCATGCTAGGATAAGTGCTGCATTCATGAAATGGAATGAACTGAAACACATTCTAACTGACCACCGAATACTACTAAAAACCCGTATAAAGTTCCTAGTGGCATGCGTTCGATCTCGCCTCCTGTACAGCACACAGGCATGGCAACTATCATCCAGTGAAATTCACAAAATTGAGGTAGTGTGACACGGCTTCCTAAGGAAAATGATTAAAGGTGGATATAAACGAAATTGCCCCTGACCAAAAGAACACTACAAATGAAGATATAGCCTGGAGCTACAAGATGTCCAATGCTGACCTCCGGAAACTGACAGGAACCCAGGATATAAAACTATCCTGCTACGTACAACAACTAAAATATATTGCTCACGTTTGCCGGATGGGCAATAACCAAGTGCAAAAGCAGCTCCTGTTTGACAAAAATGGTTACAAATGGACAAAATGGGAAAATCTGCTGGGCATAGACACCCAACAGATAAGACATATGATGATGGACAAATCAAACTTTGAGCAACTGCTACAGCAGAAGCACCCCTAGAGAGTTTAACTTTTGACAGGGGAACATGATGATGAAGGTATTTGGCTCGGCAGCCACATGAAACGTAAACACCATGGACAGCGTCCAAACTCGTAACTCTACAGACCGGAATACACAAAACCGAGTCCTACTAGGGTCTATTTTACCGATCTATGTTCAAGCATCATGCAAGTCTTCCTTCTCCTTGAATAAGACCGTGCATTCAACTGCCTTTTTGACATGACTGCATCGAAATACCACTTGCAACAATATTTCACGCACTCCATCAAGAAAAAAGTTAAACATGATGAACACGGGCATACTGTTTTGAGCATATGATTTTTTAAAAAGAAACTAGCTACATCAAAGTCCTTCAATAAACCCATCCTTTAGCGCAAATGAGCTTAACCTAGTTCAAAGCATGACGCTAGCAGTAGCTGCATAAGGCAAAATCATGTGGGCCTTTCGTCAACAACAAGCCACGGCGGGCAAACATTAATAATCAAGCGTCCTTACCTTAAAACGTTGTCTTGACCACAGAACTTCTCAAGTATTTCACTTAAATCCACACGGGTTAACAACACACCCAACACAGCTAGCGAGAAATGTGGATCTGCGGTAGCTTTGTATTGCTATTCCCCTCAGTATGCTTACTCTGTCTGCTGCCCGAACTGTGAAAATTATAGGCTACAATCTTTTCATCAATTTCTTCAGTAGATGCCGTTTTAAACATTTTATTATCCCCATCGAAATATGCTATTATACTAACAGGATTATAACTCAAATCACACGACACGTATTCAAATCACAACTGATTTATTTTACTGTTGGACAGATCATAGCATATCTAGCCTAGCTGCAAAAGCCTAGCTGCTGGTAGGCTGATAACTGATAAGTAGCTGATATTCTGAACAGATTGGTGATCCTTACCTTAAAAAAGTCTGTGACTTTAGTCAATGATTCTATCATTACCTGCATCTCTCTCTTTTTTTCCTTTTATGCGCCCCGCTAACATGTGAACGCTTCATCTTTCAAAGCCTCTAAATTTGTGTCTCAGTAGTCTGTAGTCTGCAGTCTTTGGCGCGCTTTCGTGCGTGATGTTACATTTTGTTACATTTTATTCTGGTACAGTTGTGGGTGTTCGTTTCGCAAACCACATCCACCATGTCTCTTACAGCAGGCTACTGTGCGCTCATTTATTTCTAACCTTATTTCTATCCGTACATTAATGTAGGCCCACGATTCCGACAGTTTATTATTTTATTAATATTACAAGGCCCCTGATTGGCTGTGGCCCAGGGGTTTGAGCCCCCTGAAGCCCCCCCCCAAAGCGCCGGTGCATGTCCGCCATCGTCTGTGTGAGACTCGCGTGCGTGACAACTGTCCTTCCTGTGATTCATTTCCAGAACGCATTTCCCCTTCTCCGTTTTAGCCTTTTTTAATTTTTTATTATTTTTTTTTTTTTACTCAGTAACGGTTGTGAAGTAAAATGTACCGAAGTACACTACTTAAAAGAAAACATACTTAAGTAAAAGTAAAAATACACTCTTTAAAAATTACTTGAAAAAGTATAAGTACACAAAAAAGCTACTCAAGTACAGTAACGCGAGTAATGTAATTCGTTACTTTCCACCTCTGATTATATGTTATAATATTTCAACATATTACAACATATCAAAAATCCCTTCGCAATTCAACTTCAGCAATATCTTGGCATCATGTTTGCCAAGTTTGACATGAATCTGATGAACCGTCTAGGAGGAGTACGTTAAAAATGACCGTGTGTAATTTCACTCCAAATGGCCTTATGACATCACTCCAAAGTTCTACCCATTCATTTCAATGGGAAATGGAAAAAGGGGCTCTATGAAGTCCCTGGGCCATGCCCGGGGCCAAACGTCTGTGGCTGAGTAGCGGTTACAATGACTGATGGGTGTATCAAATTTCATGAGTTTTTGTGCATGGAAAATGCCTCAAATAAGGCCAAACGAGACAGAAAAAAAAATAATAATAATAATAAGTAAAGCTGCTAGCGGCCTTGACGGGCCCTCGCACATGTGGTTCCGCAACCCAAGACGTCCTGCCACCCAGCAAAACAGTCACATGTCATATATTCATCAAATGTTCAAAGGCGACAACAATAACAAGACCGCGAAAGATCGCCATTTTTAAGCGACAAGAGGCAGCAGCTGTACAAATGGGAAGTCATCCATTATTATTGTTGTTGTTGCTGCTGCTTCTTCCGTGTTGTTTTTGCTTCGATATTCGCGCCAAGGTTTATGCAAACGTAGCGACATAACTGACGTATAGACCCCTTTCACTGACGTCACCCGAAACCGGAAGTAAACAGACCCTGCGCCATATTGGAAGACCAACAAACTCGTGATTAGAGGGAAATAACGGCAGCGGTATGTGAACCCACGAGAATAAAGTGGAGTGGCAAACGACTTAAACAAACAAATCTGAGCTGTTTTATTTATGATTTATTGGCCCAACAGTAGACTTGAAAGAAACCTGTGTGAGACTTGGCAAAAAACTGTGGATATAATGGATAAGTCTGTGCATGATCTGCGGACACTTTGAGGTAAGCAAACGCAAGAAATTCAGATTTAAAACATGCTAAATTGGCCCCAAGTTGATAACTGTATGAGGAGCAAGCCTCCCAGACTTCTACAATTTAATAATAATAATAATAATTTAGGATGGTTTGGGGCTTGCTCGCTGCTGCCAGGTTGGTTGTTGAGTAGCCTGACTGTTTTTTTTTTCTTGCGTGTGGTATCATTATTGACGCGAGGTTGTTTTTTGAACATGCCAATGTGGACACGATTTCCCCTGATGAGTTATGACTTCAGACGCGATGGGTGTGTGGAGGTGTGGAGTCCGTGTGATATGTGCGTAAGATAGGCTTCTCATGTGTTTGGAGATCCGCGCTCTGAGACAAGCGCAAGGCTTCTCATGTGTTTGGAGATCCGCGCTCCGAGACAAGCGCAAGGCTTCTCATGTGTTTGGAGATCCGCGCTCCGAGACGAGCGCAAGGCTTCTCATGTGTTTGGAGATCCACGCTCCGAGACAAGCGCAAGCGCCCCAAGGGGAAAAAAGGGACCCCCCGAAAATATCGGCATAGTTCAAACACTGAGTGTAGGCACTGGGTGTAAACAACAAATAGTTTACAATGTCTGTGTAGTAAACAGATGGCAGAATTGGTGTCAGGTCCTCCTTATGTTTCCATTCTCCCTTGCCGCGAGTCTTATCATATGGGTCAAACCCATCAATCACAGCCAGTTTCTCAACATACCGTGCCCTTTCTGCAGCTGGTAATGTACTCACATAACCAGAATTATCATCCATCGTGTCACTTTACTCTCGCTCGTACTTTGTTTTATATTGTGAGTGCATGTACTTGGTCTTTCAATATGGCGCGGTGACGTCATGTGAAAGGGGTCTATACAGCGACATAATGACGTGGCTTCCCTTAGCACCGCGAGCTATGGAAAAGCAAACTGGTTCTCAGCTGGCTCACAAGTTGAACAAGTTGTGAACCAGCATCAGCACTGGCCCCGAACCAGCCCTGGAACTGATTTGGTGGAAAAGGGGTATAATATATAGATTTAGGCACTGCCTAAAAGTGGAGCTCCCATCTGTTTCTGGGTTGTAGAATTTTCTTATATCCTAGCCAGTCTCTTTTATTTCTTTACTGGCTAACACTGGCCAATAGGCGGTGTGTATGACTGGTAATTACTAACACTGGCCACGAGGCGGTGTGTATGACTGGTGATACATGTACACGGACAAACCACAAAAAATTGACTCGATGGGTTTACCATTTTTTCTTACGTATGGTGCTCCGCTGGAGCTCCGCTATTATTGTGTGCATGTGTGTGTGTGTCTGTTTGTCAGAGGGAGAGAGAGAGAGAAAGTGTGTGTGTGTGAAAGAGACAGAGTGTGCTCATAGATGTTGCATGTGCATGTGAGTGCATACTTGTGAGTCATATGCATAAATATGCATATGACTGTGTGTGTATGAGTGTGCACAGAATTGTATATGTTATATCATCAGACTCATGATATCAAATATTTTGTAAAGTTTCATATCAATCCATCAATGAATTTAACATTTTTCCCCATTTCCTGCTTAGCCAGATGGTGGCGCTGTGCTAGGCATCTGAATTACACATGTGAATATCATCACAATTATAATACACAATATTTTGTAAAGTGTCAGATCAATCAGTTAAGGCATTGCCAATTTCTGGCACATTTCCTGCTTGGCCAGGTGGTGGCGCTATAACAGGCAGGCCCATTGGGCATCAGGTTATCATAATAATCATAATATCTATTGAAGTAAGAAGTGTCCGACCATACAATCAATACACTGTGGCTTTCTGACACGTTTCCTGTTTATGTGGCAAGATATTAAAATCATAAGGCCATTTTAACATCTCATCTCATTACCTCTAGCTGCTTTATCCTGTTCTACAAGGTCGCAGGGAAGCTGGAGCCTATCTCAGCTGACTACGGGCAAAAGGCGGGGTACACCCTGGAGAAGTCGCCAGGTCATCGCACGGCGCCATTTCAACATATTACAAGATCTCAAAAATCCCTTTGCAATTTAATATCAGCGACATCTTGGCATCAGGTATAACAAATTTCACATGAATCTCATGAACCGTCTAGGAGGAGCATGTTAAAAATTCATCATGTGTCAAAACACACATATTCAAAACCCTAGTCTTTCCTTGGCCATTTGGTGGTGCTATACAAGACAGGGCCATAACGGCTAAAGAGTATCAGACTCAGAATCAGAATCATATTACAAGATATCAAGTTCAACATTCAGCAATATCTTGGCATATTATATGCTATAATATTTCAACATATTACAACATATCAAAAATCCCTTCGCAATTCAACTTCAGCAATATCTTGGCATCATGTTTGCCAAGTTTGACATGAAATTGATGAACCGTCTAGGAGGAGTACGTTAAAAATGACCATGTGTAATTTCACTCCAAATGGCCTTATGACATCATCATTCCAAAGTTCTACCCATTCATTTCAATGGGAAATGGAAAAAGGGGCGCTATGAAGTCCCTGGCCCATGCCCGGGGCCAAAAGTCTGTGGCTGAGTAGTGGTGACAATGACTGATGTGTGTATCAAATTTCATGAGTTTTGGTGCATGGGAAATGCCTCAAATAAGGCCAAACGTGGCAGAAAAATAATAATAATAAGAAGAAGAAGAATCCTTCGAAAAACAATAGAGTCTTGGGCCCGAAGGAAAACAATAGGGTCTTCACACTGAACAGTGCTCAGGCCCTAATAATAATAATAATAATAATAATAATAGTAATAATCCTTCGAAAAACAATAGTCTCTCGCACCGAACAGTGCTTGGGCCCTAATAATCTTTCGAAAAACAATAGGGTCTTTGCACGAAACGGTGCTCCGGCCCTAAATATAATGACCTCAAAAAAAAAAACCTCTATTCCTACTTCAGAGACTCAGGCAGGAAAGCTTTGAATATAATAATAATAATAATAATAATAATAATAATAAAAATCTGGAGATTTCCTTGCAAATGTCATGAAATTAATCTCGTTTGTTATCTATAGCCGCTTTATCCTGTTCTACAGGGTCACATGCAAGCTAGAGCCTATCCCAGCTGACTACGGGCGAAAGGCGGGGTACACCCTGGACAAGTCACCAGGTCATCACAGGGCTGACACATAGACACAGACAACCATTCACACTCACATTCACACCTACGGTCAATTTAGAGTCGCCAGTTAACCTAACCTGCATGTCTTTGGACTGTGGGGGAAACCGGAGCACCCGGAGAAAACCCACGCGGACATGGGGAGAACATGCAAACTCCGCACAGAAAGGCCCTCGTCGGCCACGGGGCTCGAACCCGGACCTTCTTGCTGTGAGGTGACAGCGCTAACCACTACACCACCGTGCCGCCCCATGAAATTAATATGAAGAAAAAAAGCACAACCCTAATTATCAAGAATGCAGTAGGAAGACCATATAAACCCCAGAGGTAATTAATAATACATTTTGATTATTCTTTCAAGACCTCCAGTTAGGTCCATATATATTTGGACACTGACACAAATTTTGTTTTTTTACCTGTTTACTGAAACATATTCAAGTTATATTTATATAATGGACATGGACATAAAGTCCAGACTTTCAGCTTTCATTTGAGGGTATCCACATTAAAATTGGATGAAGGGTTTAGGAGTTTCAGCTCCTTAACATGTGCCACCCTGTTTTTAAAGGGACCAAAAGTAATTGGACAATTGACTCAAAGGCTATTTCATGGGCAGGTGTGGGCAATTCCTTCGTTATGTCATTCTCAATTAAGCAGATAAAAGGCCTGGAGTTGATTTGAGGTGTGGTGCTTGCATTTGGAAGATTTTGCTGTGAAGAAAACATGTGGTCAAAGGAGCTCTTCATGCAGGTGAAACAAGCCATTCTTAAGCTGTGAAAACAGAAAAAAAACATTCGAGAAATTGCTACAATATTAGGAGTGGCAAAATCTACAGTTTGGTACATCCTGAGAAAGAAAGAAACCACTGGTGAACTCATCAATGCAAAAAGACCTGGACACTCACAGAAGACAACAGTAGTAGATAATTGCAGAATAATTTCCATGGTGAAGAGAAACCCCTTCACAACAACCAACCAAGTGAACAACACTCTCCAGGAGGTAGGTGTATCAATATCTAAATCTACCATAAAGAGAAGACTGCATGAAAGTAAATACAGAGGGTTCACTGCACGGTGCAAGCCACTCATAAGCCTCAAGAATAAAAAGGCTAGATTGGACTTTGCTAAAAAACATCTAAAAAAGACAGCACAGTTCTGGAAGAATATTTTTTGGACAGATGAAACCAAGATCAACCTCTACCAAAATGATGGAAAGAAAAAAGTATGGTGAAGGCGTGGTACAGCTCATGATCCAAAGCATACCACATCATCTGTAAAACACGGTGGAGGCAGTGTGATGGCTTGGGCATGCATGGCTGCCAGTGGCACTGGGTCACTAGTGTTTATTGATGATGTGACACAGGACAGAAGCAGCCGGATGAATTCTGAGGTATTCAGAGACATACTGTGTGCTCAAATCCAGCCAAACTGATTGGTCGGCGTTTCATAATACAGATGGACAATGACCCAAAACATAAAGCCAAAGCAACCCAGGAGTTTATTAAAGCAAAGAAGTGGAATATTCTTGAATGGCCAAGTCGGTCACCTGATCTCAACCCAATTGAGGATGCATTTCACTTGTTAAAGACTAAACTTCAGACAGAAAGGCCCACAAACAAACAGCAACTGAAAACCGCTGCAGTAAAGGCCTGGCAGAGCATTAAAAAGGTGGAAACACAGCGTCTGGTGATGTCCATGAGTTCAAGACTTCAGGCAGTCATTGCCAACAAAGGGTTTTCAATCAAGTATTAGAAATGAACATTTTATTTGCAATTATTTAATTTGTCCAATTACTTTTGAGCCCCTGAAATGAAATTGTGTTTAAAAAAATACTTTAGTTCCTCACATTTTTATGCAATCATTTTGTTCAACCCACTGAATTAAAGCTGAAAGTCTGAACTTCAACTGCATCTGAATTGTTTTGTTCACAATTCATTGTGGTAATGTACAGAACCTCATCTCATCTCATTATCTCTAGCCGCTTTATCCTTCTACAGGGTCGCAGGCAAGCTGGAGCCTATCCCAGCTGACTACGGGCGAAAGGCGGGGTACACCCTGGACAAGTCGCCAGGTCATCACAGGGCTGACACATAGACACAGACAACCATTCACACTCACATTCACACCTACAGTCAATTTAGAGCCACCAGTTAACCTAACCTGCATGTCTTTGGACTGTGGGGGAAACCGGAGCACCCGGAGGAAACCCACGCGGACACGAGGAGAACATGCAAACTCCGCACAGAAAGGCCCTCGCTGGCCCCGGGGCTCGAACCCAGGACCTTCTTGCTGTGAGGCGACAGCGCTAACCACTACACCACCGTGCCGCCCCATGTACAGAACCAAAATTAGAAAAATGTTGCCTCTGTCCAAATATTTATGGACCTACTGTAACTGTATGTATTTAAGGTGCATAATGCCTTTTTATAGCCATGTGGACAAATGTAGTATCTTTGTTGTGTTGCTGGGGTTGTGCCATATGGGGGAGTGTTTGTTTTTATTAAAAAAAAAAAAAAATCCACCAGGCTGCTAAATTCAATGCAATTATTGGACTTTTGAAGTAATTGTAGTTTTTGATAGCTGTGCTGATGTGAGATTCTGGTTTCTTTGCATAATGCTTGTTTGGTATCTAGCCATATCTCATTTGTCTGACTCGGTTTTATCCATTTGATGATGTATCATATTTGGTTGGCAAAATAATATTCTTCAAAAATTTTGGGCATCAAGTAAGTTCTCGATGATAGTTGGGTCTTTGGAAAGTGGTTGATTTGATTCTGGGAGGTTTGTTTTTTCCAGTAAAATGTACTGAAACTTGAATTAAGTGATTTAAACCAGGAAGGGGGAGATTGAGTGGGGATCACTGAGAACAAGTAATTTATATTAGGTAGTATCATCATTTTTATAAATGCTGATGTACTGTCCTCACTGAGACGATAGCTGCTCAGTTTGACAGTGAGCTAAACTCTATTAAAGACGAGACAGCTGTAGTTTTGTAGTTTTAATGTTCACCTTAACACAGAGTGAAACTGTAAGAGAAAAATACAAACAACGCAATCCGCGATCTCTCAATTAAGTTTCACATAAATCCAATGCGAGTTTAACTTAATATCAGTACAACTGTCCACAAAAGGTGGCTCACATTTATATAAAACAATACATCAATTTACTACAGCTCAATCTCAAAATTTGCGTTTTACCTGTGGCTGCATAACACAGGGAAAATTACTGTTAGCTTAAATAATGTGACTTACATCTTTTTTCTTACTTCTCAAAACCGTTTTTAAAGTACTTTTTAAACGAATGAATTTACACAAAATAATGTTACAAACGCATACATACAGGCGTTGCTTCTGCAGGAGTTCCTTACTAAGTTTACTTTTTTGCTCTTTGGGTCCGTTGATTCCTTTTTCATCACTTGCGTTCTCCTCTGCCTAGCTGGAATTCTTACTTCCTGTGCACCTGTGTGGTGCGTACTACCAAAACAAAAGCTCTATTTTCAAAATAAAACTCTTAGCGTTAAAATAAACAGCAAATGCCTGGAAGGCAGAACACTCCCCGCCTGACCTAACTAGGTCACTAACAAACAATTTTAAACATTAACCATTACTCTACAGGCAATAGAAGAACTACCTCTGAAATAAGTCTCCTAAAAGTCTTTATGGAACCTTGCTCTGACACTTTGAGTTCCACTTCTCTGATTCTGCCATCTCTCCCAGGTGAAACAGCAGTGATCTTCGCCATTGGCCATTTGTTGCGTGTGGCTTGATTGTCTTTGAGAAGTACGATGTCTCCTTCTTTCACATCTCTCTTTGTTTCTGTCCATTTCCTGCAGAGCTGTAGAGTAGGAAGGTATTCCTGATGCCAGCGATGCCAGAACTCATCTGCGAGTGCCTGCACCTGTCTCCACTGTTTGCTGTAGAGATCCTTGTTTGTGAATTGTCCTTGAGGTGGTGGGACTCCCACTTTGTGTGTGAGAATCATGGCAGGGCACAAAATGGAAGGTGATTCTGGGTCATTTGAGACAGGGACCAGGGGTCTGGCATTGATCATGGCAGCCACTTCCCACATTAGAGTGCATAAGACATCATGAGTGAGCTGGATGGTCTCCTTGAGAAGAATAGCATCCAGGATGCGTCTCGAGAGTCCTATTAGCCTTTCCCACGATCCTCCCATGTGGGATGCATGGGGTACATTGAACACCCACTCACAGTTCTGTTCGTTGAGGAACTTCTGCATTGTGACATCTGGATCCTTTTGACTCAGCCCCAGCTCCTTGGTGGCTGCCACAAAGCTTGTTTCACAGTCCGATCGTATCTGCTTGACAGGTCCTCGTATTGCGAAGAACCTCCTTAGTGCCTTGATACAGCTGGATGTGTCCAAGGAAGTGATGATCTCAATGTGGACGGTGCGTGAACTCATGCAACAGAAAAGCATTGCCCATCACTTGCTTTCGGACTGACCGCCTCTTGTGCGTCTGGAGATGACCTGCCAAGGACCGAACACATCCACTCCAACATACGTGAAAGGTGGGGACACCTGTAAGCGTTCTGGTGGCAAGCTGGCCATGAGCTGCACTTCAGTCTTGTGACGTAACTGACGGCATATCACACACTTGTGCAAAACTGAAGAGATGAGTCGCTTTCCACCTATGATCCAATAGCCTGCTGCTCTGAGTGCTCCTTCAGTAAAGTGGCGGCCCTGGTGCTTTACTTGTTTGTGATAATGTCTCACCAGAAGTAGGGAGATGTGGCTGTTCTTTGGCAAAATGACAGGGTTCATTTCGGTGTTGTTGAGTTCTGCATGCTTGAGTCTGCCTCTGACACAAATCAGATTGTTCTTCAGGATGGGGTTCAGCTTTCGGAGAGTGCTGCTTTTGGGCACAGATTGCATGCATGTCAGAGCTGCAATGTCACTTGAGAAAAACTCTTCTTAAGCCGCTTTGATGATGAGTGCTCTGGCTTGATCTAACTCATCAGGGGTCCGAGGGAGCTTGCAGTGGTGCCATCCTTTGCACCCGCTGAACTCGTTTTGCTTGTAGGTCCTGACTACATGGGTGAGAGTTGCTATTGCCCTGGTGAGTGACTGCATAGATGAAAAGCGTTCAAATCGTTTGGCTGAGAGATCTTTCTCTTTTGTTTGTGTCAGGTAACTGCTCACTTCCAGGTGAATCTCTGTGTCTGTCTCTGGGCTTACAAGTTCATACTGTTCTGCGTTCTGAGGGTCTAGGCTTGGTTTGTACAAGAATGCTGGTCCAATAAACCATGTTGTCTGAGTGAGGTGTGATGCGGGAACTGACCTGGACACGTGGTCTGCTGGGTTTTTCTCTGAGCTGACGTAGAACCACTGGTCTGGTTTGGTGGACTGGAGGATTCTACGAACTCGGTTGTGCACATAGACGTAGAAGTGTTTTGTTTGATTGTGAATATATCCAAGCACAACCTTGCTGTCACAGGAGAACTTGACTGAGTGTACTTGCAGGTCCAGTTCATCTTGAATGAGATCAGCAACCTCGACTGCTAGTACCGCGGTGCACAGCTCCAACCGCGGAATGGTGGGTTGGGAGAGCGGAGCTAGCTTAGCTTTTCCTAGAATGAATCCCACATTCACTTGTCCATTGTCTTGAACCATCCTAAGATATACCACGGCGCCAATAGCTTTGACGGACACATCAGAAAACACACATAGCTCAGTGTGTTTGGCTTTGGAGAGTGATGTTTCTGTATAGGCTCTTGGAATATGCAGTTTGCTCAGATTGTGCAGAGAGTCTCTCCATGCTTCCCATTCTTTGAGTCTTTCTTTGGGGAGTGGAGCGTCCCAATCGCTGTTGTCTGCACAGAACTCTCTTAGTAGACTTTTACCTTCAATTGTCACAGGTGCAAGCAAGCCTAAGGGATTGAAGACACTATTCACTGTGGACAGAACACCTCTGCGCGTGAAGTCCTTTTTGTCTTCGGACACTTTGAAAGTGAAGGTGTCTGTGGTGGTCATCCATAGCAAGCCCAAACTGCATTGCACTGGTGTAGCTTCTCCGCTGAGATCGAGATCTTTGAGAAGGGCTCGGTCCTCTGGTGTGGATGCTTGGAGAACAGTGTTGCTGTTTGAAGCAAACTTGTGCAGCCTTAAGTTGGATTCACTGAGACAAGCTTGGGTTCTTTGGAGTAGACTGATGGCTTCATTGTCTGTGGGCACACTGATTAGGCTGTCATCGACATAAAAGTGGCGTTCGACGAACTTAACTGTGTCTGCGCCATACTTGTGAGTGCCTTCTTGGATGGCTCTTCTGAGTCCGTAGATGGCCACAGATGGGGATGGGCTGTTCCCAAATACGTGAACCCGCATTCTGTAGTCGATTATCTCTTTGGACATGTCATTGTCTCTGTGCCACAAGAATCTTAGATAGTTCCTGTGATCGTTGCGGACAAGGAAGCAGTGGAACATCTGCTGAATATCTGTGAGCACAGCAACCTGCTCCTTCCGAAAGCGGACCAAGACTCCAATGAGTGAGTTGTTGAGGTCTGGGCCTTTGAGGAGGACGTTATTGAGAAACGTCCCAGACGATTTTGCGCTGGAGTCGAAGACCACCCGTATGTTGTCTGGCTTTTGTGGATGAAAGACTCCGAAAGTCGGCAGATACCAGCATTCCTCATTCTCTTTTAATGGTGGAGCTACCTCTGCATGTTGATTTTTAAAGATTTTACCCATGAACTTGATGAATTGCTCTTTTACTTTTGGCTTTCTTTCTAATGTCTTTTGCAGTGAGTGAAGCAGAGATGCACCGATTGACCGGCTGCCGATCGGAATCGGCCGATTTTCACGTGATCGGCCATGACCGGCGACCGGCCGGTCAAAATTAAAATATGCCGATTTTCTGCCGATCAAAACTTGTGTATCACATAGAGATGAAAGTGGAAATACTCGTAATTCGCAACTAAAAGGCTGCAGCTCCACTGGCAGCTTGAACATGCTTTCTAGTCCGATTGTGTTGCGCTTGCGCAGAACAGTGTCAGTCCTGCGCGCCTAACGAGCTCCGGTGCGCGCGCCGTTAACAACAACGAAATTCACTATATTTGGATATCCACATATAGTGAAATTATTTTTGTGCCAGATATTGGATGTGAAAAGAAGAAAACGTTTGTGGTTGTGTGAATTTCCCATTACAGGAATGTTGGCCTATTACCAAACATCTAGTTAGATTTGTACAAAGAGAGAAAGAAAAAAATGTCTTTTTGTTTGTTTTACAGCCTTGGTTGCACTTGATTCCATTGGAAATTACTCTACAAATACACATTTGACAAAGATGATAGAATGGCTATGGTATAAGTATGACTGGAAATTATTTTTGTATTTTGATACTGAATGAAGAAATGGGTTGTTCTATAAGGCACAAGTTTTCAGATCTAAACAGGCTTATGAAAGTGTGTTCCATAGCAGTAGGCAAATAATATATGAGGGGGAAGTTGGTTTTGTGCCAGATATTGGATGGGAAAAGAAAAAAATGTTTGTGTGAATTTCCTATTTCAGGAATTAATGTTAATACCAAACATGAAGAAAGATTTTACAAAGAACAATGTCTTTTTGTTTGTTTTCAACCTTTGAGGTGTTAAATTTATTACTGAAAATCTGGCAGAATGTTCTATTAAAGAAAAGATAAAAAGAAAATAGTCTGTGTGTGCTGTGAAGTGGTTTGAAAAAATGAAATCGGAATCGGCCAAAATCGGTATCGGCAGGTCACACTCCATGGAAAATCGGAAATCGGAATCGGCCCAAAAAATTGCAATCGGTGCATCTCTAGAGTGAAGACGAGACAGTGCATACTCACGATTGTTGGAGAGCAGTTGGCGGTGAGGTCTGACGGGCAGTGGTGCAACCCAGTGATTTGACTTGTCTCTGAACATTTATTTGTCCATCATCTCCAGAAAGATTGTGTCCTTCATGCAGGGGCCGGGCTTGTTGTCAGAGCTTGTTTTGTTGAAAACATTTTGTCCCAAAGTCTCTAGTGTTGCTTTGCAGGGTTGAGTCTTTTGCTCCCCGCCTTGGCAAGCATTCTCAACCAGCTTAATGGACTTGTTGCAGGGTGTACAGATTGAGGGGTGGCCGTTTTCGAGAATGCTGGTTCTGTTCGTGCTTATGGTGGGCTTGTGTGCATCTCCAAGACACATGTCTCCAATCAGGACCCATCCCAGGTCCAGCCTCTGAGCGAAAGGGGCATTGTGGGGACCGTTCATGTGCTGGCGGACCTTGTGAACCCTTAAAATGTCTCTTCCCAGTAGTATCAGGATTTCTGCACTGGGATCAAGCTCAGGGATGTGTTGCGCTATTTTTTGCAGGTGTGGGTGACCTCGTGCTGCATCTGGCGTTGGGATTTCAGAACAGTCATTCAGTATTTCATTGCACTCAATCAGCGGCGGTAGTGACAGTACTATTTTTCCATCAAGAGACTCAATCAGGAAACCTTCTGCTTTGCGGCCAGCTGTATCGAGCGGCCCGGCACAAGTCTTTAGTTTGTAGGGGAAGAGTAGGCTTTTGATGTTGAACAGTTCGAAAAAGTCTGAGCACACCAGTGAGCGATTACTTTGGTCGTCCAGTATTGCGTACATGTTGGCTGTTTTTTTGCATTGACCTTGATAATACACTCAAACCAGACAGATCTTTGAGCATGATCTGCCTGCTTGCCCTGGGCCACAAACCCAGGTCCATTGTGAGCTCACTTGTGTGCTGGTGGCAGCTTGCTCCTCCTCCCTGCCATCGTTTGTTGGGGGAGTAGGCCTTGTGGAGACTTGTAGTGGTGTGCCAATGTGCATTGCTGTGTCATGACGGTCGCTGTTGCATTCTGAACATTTTACAAAAACTTTGCATTCTTTAGCGAGATGACTAGTTGAGGCGCAGCATTTAAAACAGATCCCGTTTTCTTTCAAGATTGTTTTCCTTTCTTCAATGTTTTTTGCTCTGAAGGCTCTGCACTTTCTTAATGGGTGTGCATTGTTATGAATGGGACAGTTTTTCTCTTGCCCTCCTTGATTGCTTGCAGGCAACTTTGTCGTTTGCTTTGGCCTTGTGAAAACATCAGTTTTGTGAACGGATATTCTGTTCCCAAAGTTCCTTGTGTGTGCATCATGGGGTCTCTCAGTTGCGCGTGAAAGTATGAAGCTTGGGTTGTTTCTCCATTTTGCCTCGTGACAGATGAAACTGCCAAAGTGGTCGAATGGAGGGAAAAGTCCATTGTTTTCTTCTTTGAACTTTGAACCAACTGAGAGCCACTTATCTTGAAGTCCATAAGGAAGTTTTTCAATTATGGGCCCAATACCTCTTGCAGTGTCCAAATACGTGAGTCCTATTAAGTATCCTTCTTCTTTAGCTCCTTGAATCTCCATGAGCAAGTCTCCCAAGTCCCTCAACTTGCTGTAGTCTTTGGCAGTTATTTTTGGAAAATCATCCAGCCTTTTAAAAAAGGCTTTTTCTGCAACTTCGGGTGCTGCGTAACACTCTTGGAGCCGTATCCAGGCCTTTTCCAGAGCTGCATTGGGGTTTCCAGCATGCACAAAGCAGATTCTTTTAACGTGTTTGACAGATTCAGTTCCTAGCCATCTGACCAGCAGATCCAACATTTCTGTAGCTGTGAGTCCAATATCTGAAGTGACATTGTTAAAGGATGACTGCCATGCTCGATAACTTTCAGGCTTGTCACTGAACTGGTAGAGACTTGTACTCACTAAAATGCGGCGAGCCAAGTAACGAGCCAGATGTTCTGTTTCAGGTGTTACACTTTGTGTGGAAGAGATACTGTGAGGAACGTACTGTGGCGATTTTGGATTCACTGGGGGACCATAGTAGTAGCGATTTGTGACAGGATTTGGCAGGAACCCATTTTGACCATTTACGTGGCTGTTGTGTTTGAAATCATTGTCCTTGTCCAGACATGTCTTTTCTTGTGCGTTACTGTGCTTGTTGTTTGCTTGGTGCTGAACAGTTGCATTTGCTTGGGATTGGGCGTACCATGTAACAAGACTTTCTTCTTGTGATGCTGGACAGAGTCCTGTGGTTTGTTCCTGGCTTTTCTCAGATTTTAGCTCTGCTTGCGTTTCCACATTTTCCTGTGTCCTTTGTTCTTTGCGTTTTCTTAAACTTTCTCTACTTGAGTCTGACTTATCAGACTTTTCTTCAGCCGCTTCCATAGCCTCAGCATGTGCTGCGGCTGCCTCTCTCTTATATTCCAGGGCTTTTAGCTATGCTTCCAACTTCACTTTTCCTAACTGCAGATCTGCTTCCTTCTCAGCACTTTCCACTTTAAGCTTTGCTGCTTCTTCTGCATATAAAGCCCTTGCCTTTGCGGCTTCTGCTTCAGCCCTTGCTCTGATGGTTGCGCTGGATCCAGAGGAGCGAGAGGTTTTGGTGGCTTTTGATCCTGTTTCTGACTTGACCTCCATTTTCTTTCCTTTTGCTTCTTAGTTGGACTCCAGATTCCCACCTTTTCACTGTACTGTCCTCGCTGAGACGATAGCTGCTCAGTTTGACAGCGAGCTAAACTCTATATTAAAGATGAGACAGCTGTAGTTTTGTAGTTTTAATGTTCACCTTAACACAGAGTGAAACTGTAAGAGAAAAATACAAAAACCGCAATCCGCGATCTCTCAATTAAGTTTCACATAAATCCAATGCAAGTTTAACTTAATATCAGTGCAATTGTCCACAAAAGGTGGCTCACATTTATATAAAACAATACATCAATTTACTACAGCTCAATCTCAAAATTAGCGTTTTACCTGTGGCTGCATAACACAGGGAAAATTACTGTTAGCTTAAATAATGTGACTTACATCTTTTTTTCTTACTTCTCAAAACCGTTTTTTAAAGTACTTTTTAAACAAATGAATTTACACAAAATAATGTTACAAATGCATACATACAGGCGTTGCTTCTGCAGGAGTTCCTTACTAAGTTTACTTTTTTGCTCTTTGGGTCCGTTGATTCCTTTTTCATCACTTGCGTTCTCCTCTGCCTAGCTGGAATTCTTACTTCCTGTGCACCTGTGTGGTGCGTACTACCAAAATAAAAGCTCTATTTTCAAAATAAAACTCTTAGCGTTAAAATGAACAGCAAATGCCTGGAAGGCAGAACAGCTGATCTGCCAGAGAGAGAAAGGTTTATCCATTGTTGGAGATTATTATTTATGGTGTTCAATAATGGGTAAGAATTGAGTTTATGTAGGTCTGACATCTTAGCAGAGATTTAGATACCAAGATAAGTGCTGTGGTCAGTGTTTATGGGGATAAGCTGAGATGGTAGTGTAGTTTCTGGGAGTTTCATGTTAAGAGGACAATAGTGGATTTGGTCCAGTAAATTGAGTAATTGGAAAGTTTGGAAATATATATATATATGTAGTCATGAGAGCGGGTAGGTGGAGCACAGAAGTACGACAGGCCAGAACTGAGTTCCAAAACTCTTTATTTTGCACTTTCGGTGATTAATTTTCACTCTCCCAGCCACACACACGCGCACGCACGCACACACACAAGTCGTCTGGTTAGGGAGAGAGCTCCCTTCGTCTGCTCTCTCTCTCCTTTTATAGGGCGTGGTTACTGGGGAAGACACACAAACACAAGTTAACTAACATCAGGTGTAGTGATTCTGCCACTTACCTTCCCTGACTCCGCCCTCCGTTCATAGACCGAAGCTTGACCACGCCCCCACTGCCACAATCTATCTATCTATCTATCTATCTATCTATCTATCTATCTATCTATCTATCTATCTATCTAATATTGTGTGGATAGTTTATTTTATTGCATCTATAGGCTTTTGTAAGAAGAGTAAAATGTTGTCAGCATGTACACTGGTTTTGTGTTCCATGTTTGGTGTCTGGATTTCATTAATATATGCATTTTTTTTCTTATTGCTGCTGCTAATGGTTCTACAAAAATGGTGAGTAGGGATGGAGAGAGTGGGTGTCCTTGTCTAGTGCCTCTGTGCAGTGTGAAACTTTGTGATATTAGTACATGAGAGATAACTGTGGCCTTTGGTGACATGTAAAGAATTTTTATCCACTGAATAAATGATTTATGGAGTGTGGTAAGTAGAAATTTCCATTTAACTTTGTCATAGGCTTTCTCTGCATCAAATGTTACTTTTGCTGATTCAAATGTTTTTTATGTGATATGTAATGTATCTGGTTGAGGAGTTTATGCATATTGGGGAATGAATGTCAGATTTTAATAAATCTGGGTTGATCTTGGTTAATTATTAAAGGAATACATGATCAGTTCTATTCAATGGAGTTTAGCTTATGATTTTTGTGTCTGTCTTGATGAATGATAATGGAAGGAAAGAAACTCAAACTTGAACATTATCAACAAGATGGTACTGCGGATGGCTGTCTCAGTGTGTTGTTGGATATTAACTGTCAGGATCTGGTGCTTTGCTACTGGGCATACTGTTAAAGTGCCATTCCACCATTGGATGTATTCTTTGGCATAAAATACAATATATTTTGACAACATATATAAATGGTATCACTAGATAGAGAAATCTTTTAGCTTCAAAATGATATATCAAACATAATTTTTTGACAACGACAAGTATATTAATTTTGCGACCAAAGTCACCTACCCTTTTAATTTCCGCGCGTGATGTCATCGGCAGGTTCCCCTTCTTGTGTACCACGTGACGTGTGACGTGGCACATATTATCAGCAATGGCGGATAGAACGCCTTGTCTCGTCTCTCGTCTTCTTCCGCTTATCTGGGACCGGGTCGCGGAGGCAGCAGCCTAAGCATGGAAGCCCAAACTTCCCTTTCCCCAAACACCTCGGCCAGCTCCTCGGGAAGAACACTGAGGCGTTCCCAGGCCAGCCGAGAGACATGGTCCCTCCAGCGTGTCCTGGGTCTTCCTCGGGGCCTCCTCCCGTGGGGACATGGCTGGAACACCTCCCCAGGGAGGTGTCCAGGAGGCATCCAAAAAAGATGCCCAAGCCACCTCAGCTGATTCCTCTCGATGTGGAGGAGCAGCGGCTCTACTCCGAGCTCCTCCTGAGTGACTGTGCTTCTCACCCTATCTCTAAGGGAGCGCCCAGCCACCCTGCGAAGGAAACTCATTTCGGCCGCTTGTATCCGCGATCTTGTTCTTTCTGTCATTACCCAAAGCTCATGACCATAGGTGAGAGTCGGAACGTAGATCGACCGGTAAATTGAGAGCTTCGCCTTTTGGCTCAGCTCCTTCTTCACCACGACGGACCGGTAAAGCGACCGCATCACTGCGGAGGCTGCACCGATCCGCCTGTCGATCTCACGCTCCATCCTTCCCTCACTCGTGAACAAGATCCCGAGATACTTAAACTCCTCCACTTGAGGCAGGACTTCTCCACCAACCTGGAGAGGGCAAGCCACCCTTTTCCGGTCAAGAACCATGGCCTCGGAATTGGAGGTGCTGATTCTCATCCCAGCCGCTTCACACTCGACTGCAAACCACCCCAGTGCATGCTGAAGGTCCTGGTTTGAAGAAGCCAACAGGACAACATCATCTGCAAAAAAGCAGAGATGAAATCCTGTGGTTCCCAAACAGGATTCCTTCCGGCCCCTGGCTGCGCCTAGAAATTCTGTCCATAAAAATTATGAACAGAACCGGTGACAAAGGGCAGCCCTGCCGGAGTCCAGCATGCACTGGGAACAGGTCTGACTTACTGCCGGCAATACGAACCAGACTCCTGCTCCGTTCGTACAGGGACCGGACAGCCCTTAGCAAAGAGCCCCGAACCCCATACTCCCGAAGCACCCCCCACAGAATACCATGGGGGACACGGTCGAATGCCTTCTCCAGATCCACAAAGCACATGTGGACTGGTTGGGCAAACTCCCATGAACCCTCGAGCACCCTATGAAGGGTATAGAGCTGGTCCAGTGTTCCGCGACCAGGACGAAAACTGCATTGTTCCTCCTGGATCCGAGGTTCGACTATTGGTCGAATTCTCCTCTCCAGTACCCTAGAGTAAACTTTCCCTGGGAGGCTGAGAAGTGTGATTCCCCTATAATTGGAGCACACTCTCCGGTTCCCTTTCTTAAAAAGAGGGACCACCACCCCAGTCTGCCACTCCAGAGGCACTGTCCCCGACCGCCACGCGATGTTGCAGAGGCATGTCAACCAAGACAGCCCCACAACATCCAGAGACTTGAGATACTCAGGGCGGATCTCATCCACCCCCGGTGCCTTGCCACTGAGGAGCTTGCAAACCACCTCAGTGACTTCGGCTTGGGTAATGGACGAGTCCACCTCTGAGTCATCAGCCTCAGTCTCCTCAATGGAAGACATGATGGTGGGATTGAGGAGATCCTCAAAGTATTCCTTCCACCGCCCGACAATGTCCCCAGTCGAGGTCAACAGCTCCCCACCCGCACTGTAAACAGTGTTGGCAGAGTACTGCTTCCCCCTCCTGAGGCGCCGGACGGTTTGCCAGAATTTCTTCGAGGCTGACCGATAGTCCTTCTCCATGGCCTCCCCGAACTCCTCCCAGTTCCGAGTTTTTGCCTCCGCAACTGCCCGAGCTGCAGCACGCCTGGCCTGCCGATACCCGTCAGCTGCCTCAGGAGTCCCGGAGGTCAACATGGCCCGATAGGACTCCTTCTTCAGCTTGACGGCATCCCTTACTTCTGGTGTCCACCACCGGGTTCGGGGATTGCCGCCACGACAGGCACCGGAGACCTTGCGGCCACAGCTCCGAACAGCTGCGTCCACAATGGAGGTAGAGAACATGGTCCACTCAGACTCAATGTCCCCTGCCTCCCTCGGAAGCTGGGAAAAGCTCTCCCAGATAGAACGTGATAAAAATAATACCAATAAATCTAGCTAATACCAATAAATCTAGCTAACTGAAAGATTAACTCAATTTTTCGCAATTTTTTTGGCCCCCATATACGAGGAGAAATGACTCTCTCACTTTGGGGGTTTCCTGGTCTAAAAATAGACCGACACGTGGTACACAAGAAGGGGAACCTGCCGATGACATCACGTTTCACTACTGCGCGGAAATTAAAAGGGTAGGTGACTTTGGTCGCAAAATTAATATACTTGTCATTGTCAAAAAATTATGTTTGATATATCATTTTGAAGCTAAAAGATTTCTCTGTCTAGTCATGTTGTCATAAAATATATTCTATTTTATGCCAAAGAATACATCCAATGGTGGAATGGCACTTTAAGAGTGTTATCGATCTCTTCTGGTTCTACTGCTTTATTGAAGGAATTTGCTTGTTCATTGGGTAATTTTGGTAATTTGATCGTATTTAGAAAATTATTGATGTCTCCTGTGTCTGGATCGGCAGGGAATAAGTATACAGTTAGGTCCATAAATATTTGGACAGAGGCAACATTTTTCTAATTTTGGTTCTGTACATTACCACAATGAATTGTGAACAAAACAATTCAGATGCAGTTGAAGTTCAGACTTTCAGCTTTAATTCAGTGGATTGAACAAAATGATTACATAAAAATGTGAGGAACTAAAGCATTTTTTAAACACAATCCCTTCATTTCAGGGGCTCAAAAGTAATTGGACAAATTAAATAATTGCAAATAAAATGTTCATTTCTAATACTTGATTGAAAACCCTTTGTTGGCAATGACTGCCTGAAGTCTTGAACTCATGGACATCACTAGATGCTGTGTTTCCTCCTTTTTAATGCTCTGCCAGGCCTTTACTGCAGCGGTTTTCAGTTGCTGTTTGTTTGTGGGCCTTTCTGTCTGAAGTTTAGTCTTTAACAAGTGAAATGCATGCTCAATTGGGTTGAGATCAGGTGACCGACGTGGCCGTTCAAGAATATTCTACTTCTTTGCTTTAATAAACTCCTGGGTTGCTTTGGCTTTATGTTTTGGGTCATTGTCCATCTGTATTATGAAACGCCGACCAATCAGTTTGGCTGGATTTGAGCACACAGTATGTCTCTGAATACTTCAGAATTCATCCGGCTGCTTCTGTCCTGTGTCACATCATCAATAAACACTAGTGACCCAGTGCCACTGGCAGCCATGCATGCCCAAGCCATCACACTACCTCCACCGTGTTTTACAGATGATGTGGTATGCTTTGGATCATGAGCTGTACCACGCCTTCACCATACTTTTTTCTTTCCATCATTCTGGTCGAGGTTGATCTTGGTTTCATCTGTCCAAAGAATGTTCTTCCAGAACTGTGCTGGCTTTTTTATATGTTTTTTAGCAAAGTCCAATCTAGCCTTTTTATTCTTGAGGCTTATGAGTGGCTTGCACCGTGCAGTGAACCCTCTGTATTTACTTTCATGCAGTCTTCTCTTTATGGTAGATTTAGATATTGATACGCCTACCTCCTGGAGAGTGTTGTTCACTTGGTTGGCTGTTGTGAAGGGGTTTCTCTTCACCATGGAAATTATTCTGCAATTATCTACTACTGTTGTCTTCTGTGAGTGTCCAGGTCTTGCATTGATGAGTTCACCAGTGGTTTCTTTCTTTCTCAGGATGTACCAAACTGTAGATTTTGCCACTCCTAATATTGTAGCAATTTCTAGGATGTTTTTTTTTCTGTTTTCGCAGCTTAAGGATGGCTTGTTTCACCTGCATGAAGAGCTCCTTTGACTGCATGTTTTCTTCACAGCAGAATCTTCCAAATGCAAGCACCACACCTCAAATCAACTCCAGGCCTTTTATCTGCTTAATTGAGAATGACATAACGAAGGAATTGCCCACACCTGCCCATGAAATAGCCTTTGAGTTAATTGTCCAATTACTTTTGGTCCCTTTAAAAACAGGGTGGCACATGTTAAGGAGCTGAAACTCCTAAACCCTTCATCCAATTTTAATGTGGATACCCTCAAATGAAAGCTGAAAGTCTGGACTTTATGTCCATGTCCATTATATAACTATAACTTGAATATGTTTCAGTAAACAGGTAAAAAAACAAAATTTGTGTCAGTGTCCAAATATATATGGACCTAACTCTATGTCAAAACAATAGCTTTATATCATTTTCATACCTAGTTGAGAAGCATGTACGAAAAGCAAACGTTTCTTAGAATTTCTACAGCTCAGATTCATCATATCCTTGAAAATCAACCTAAAAGACAACACATTTGACTTCCTGCCATGAGTATCAGAACTTCAGAATATCTCACCACCAACTAAAGTCCTACCCAAAATATATCAAATAATAACCAAATTCAATTCTGCAATTATGATAATTTAAAAAAAAAACCTAGCAATCACACCCAGAGAAGGTTTTTTTTTTTTTTTTCCAGAAAAGAAAAAGTCAATTCTGCTGTGATTAAAGAATTTCCATTATGTGTCACTTTCTTGGTAAGTCCAAATCAGGGCACAATCATAGCAGTCAACCCTGCTAATAATAAATGCATGAATGATTTCCTTCACATCTTGTTTTGACAGGAAATATCTGATTTGTAGTATTTTTAATTTTTGTTTTTACACTAAAATGACTGCTATAAGTGAAATCAGAATCCATTAAAACAGCAAAGTGAAAAACTTGTTCTTTAGATCTGATGGCTCTGGAGAAGCAGAAAGTCTACACCTGTCCTCTTTACAAGTAAAATGATCTAAGCTTGTAGGACAGTTTGGCACATCCAGGAGGTATTGTGTTAACCATAGTCATTTAGTCTCATCTCATTATCTCTAGCCACTTTATCCTGTTCTACAGGGTCGCTGGCAAGCTGGAGCCTATCCCAGCTGACTACGGGCGAAAGGCGGGGTACACCCTGGACAAGTCGCCAGGTCATCACAGGGCTGACACATAGACACAGACAACCATTCACACTCATATTCACAGTCAATTTAGAGTCACCAGTTAACCAAACCTGCATGTCTTTGGACTGTGGGGGAAACCGGAGCACCCGGAGGAAACCCACGCGGACAACATGCAAACTCCGCACAGAAAGGCCCTTGCCAGCCACTGGGCTCAAACCCGGATCTTCTTGCTGTGAGGCAACAGCACTGACCACTACACCACTGTGCCACCCCTAGTCATTTAGTGAATTAGCAAAATAAAATCGGAGTATCATCTGCATTGCTATGGTAGGATATACTGTACCATAGGGCTGTGGGATTTGACCAAGCAGAAGTATGTATAAATTGAATAAAAGCAACTCAAGGCAAGAACACTGGGGTACAGCATGGATCATTGATATCTGCTCAGATACATACAGTATTTTTCAGTTTCTGAAAAGTAGACCCTGATCTACAAGTATGATTTGGACCAATTTAGAACTATTTCTGAGAGCACTACTAAGTTTTCAAGACAATCTAAGCACAAATTATGACTAACAGCATGAAATGCTGTACTGAGATCAAAGAAAAGTAGAAGTGATACACTGCCTGGCCAAAAAAAAAAAAAGTCACCATTTGGATTTAAATAAGCAAATACATAAGAGCCTTTGATTGGATAATTATTGAAGTGATTAATTTGTTTCAGCTGAAAAACATTCTTTTAACTCTAACCGATGCAGTGAGTAGCTTCTCATTTCTTCAACAAGCATATCTCCTGTACTCATGGAAAAGAGTTTACTGTGTTTCAGAAGGGTCAAATTATTGGCATGCATCAAGCTAAGAAAAACAACTAAGGAGATTTGCTGAAATGACTAGAATTGGGTTAAGATCTGTCCAACACATTATTAAAACCTGGAAGGATAGTGATAAACCATCAACTTCATGGAAAAAAATGTGGTTAGAAAAAGATCCTGACTAACTATGATTAGAGAACACTTAAATGCTTGGTGAAATTGAATCATTTAAAAAAACCCTCTCTCTCTCACACACACACACACACACACACACTATGGCAGTGGGGGCGTGGCCAAGTGTTGGTCTGTGAGTGGAGGGCGGGGTCAGGGAAGGTAAGTGGTGGAATCATTGCACCTGATGGGAATTAACCTGTGTTTGTGTCTTCCCCAGTGGCCGCACCCTTTAAAAGGAGAGGAGAGCAAGGAAAGGGAGCCCTCCCCAACCAGAACACTTGTGTGTGTGTGTGTGTGTGCGCGCGCGCGCGGCTGGGAATTAGAAAAAGGATGAAAAGCTAAAAATAAATTGTTTTGTTGAAAACTCAGTTCTGGCCTGCCATGCTTCTGTGCTCCACCCACCTAGTCCAATACCACAGTGGTGCCAAAACCCGGGACAGTGCAGAAGGGAACGGCCATATGGAGTCCTCCCCCTTCAAGGACCTGGTCCATGCCCTCGCCATGGCCCAACAGAGCCAGCACCAGGCGCTGATCACCCTCCGGAAGGAGCAAGAACAACACTTTGAAGCCCTGGTGCTGGCACAACAGGAAGATCACCAGGCGTTCCAGCACCTGCTCGCATCGGCAGGGGCCCCGATCACCACCACTGCGGACCCTCCCCACCTCACCCTAACGAAGATGGGTCCGCAGGATGACCCCGAGGCCTTCCTCACTCTTTTCGAGCAGGCAGCCGAGGCATGGGGTTGGCCGGTGGAACAACACGCGGCGCGCCTCCTCCCCCTGCTAATGGGCGAGGCACTGCTGTCCGCGCTACAGCTCCCCACCGACAGCCGGCTGGTCTATGCGGACCTCCGCAGGGCCGTCCTCCAGCGTGTGGGTCACACCCCGGAGCAGCAGCAGCAGCGCTTCTGCACACTGCGCCTGGAGGTGGTCGGACGGCCATTCGCATTTGGCCAGCAACTCTGGGACACCTGCCGGTGGTGGCTGAGGGCCAACAACCGCAACGTCAAGGGAATCATCGATGTGGTGGCGCTGGAGCAATTCATCACCCGACTTCTGGAAAGAACCGCGGAGTGGGTCCAGTGCCATCGCCCGGCATTGCTGGATTAGGCCATCGAACTGGCGGAGAACCATATGGCGGCCGTTCCGATGGCAGGACAGCGTGTCTCCCCTTCTCCCCTCTTCTCTCTCTCTCTCCCCCTTCTGTTCCTCATCCTTGCCCCATTCCTCCACCGTGGAGGCGGGGGCCGGCTCCACCCCAGCCGGCCTGCCGCACCTGTGGTGTCCTACCATTTCCTACTTCCGTGTCTGTGTCTTCCCCCCCTCAGGTGAGTGATCTCCAGAACACCGGTGCAGAGAGAGAGCCTGGGCCAGTATGCTGGTGCTGCGGGGAACCGGGGCACCTCCAGCATCAGTGCTTGATGATGGAGGTGGGCACGGTGGTCCAGATCCCTGACGCGCCGGAGACCGCCCTCAATCAGGCTGGAGCGTATCGCATACCGGTGAGTATCCAAGGGGATATGTATCAGGCTTTGGTGGACTCCGGCTGTAATCAGACCTCAATCCACCAAAGCCTGGTGCAAGACGAGGCATTGGGAAGAGCACAGTTGGTGAAGGTGTTGTGTGTGTGCACAGGGATGTTCACAACTACCCTTTCATGTCGGTCTACATTCTGTTTCAAGGGGAGAAATTTAGAGTCCAGGCGGTGGTTAATCCTTGCCTTACACACTCAATAATTTTGGGGACTGATTGGCCGGGATTTCAGGAATTAATGAGACACTTAGTGAAGAGTGGGGCCTGCCATAGTTCAGTGGAGGGAGGTCCCAGAGTGGCATTGGTGGGAGCAGCTGTCACAGAGCCCTCTACGTCACCACTGCGTCAGAGTGAGGAGCAGCAGGCTCCCCCTCCCTCTCTCGGGGATTCCCTCGCGGATTTCCTGTTGGAGCAGTCGTGAGACGAGACTCTGCAGCACGTGTTTGACCAAGTGAGAGTAATTGATGGTCAAACGCTCCAGCCAAACGCCACCCCGTCCTTCCCCTATTTTTCCATTATTAAGGATAGATTATACTGAGTGACACAGGACACTCAGACTAAGGAACAAATAACCCAGCTTTTAATCCCAAAGAGCCGCCGGGAATTTATATTCCAGGCTGCTCACTTTAATCCCATGGCTGGACACTTGGGGCAGGACAAGACACTAGCCTGAATAATGGCCTGGTTCTATTGGCCAGGGATTCGCGGCGATGTCCGTAGGTGGTGTACGGCATGCCGCGAATGCCAGTTAGTAAATCCCGCGGCCATCCCAAAAGCGCCTTTGTGCCCTCTGCCATTAATTGAGACCCCGTTCGAAAGAATTGGGATGGATCTTGTCGGGCCATTAGATTGGTCAACATGAAGATATCGCTTTATTTTAGTTCTGGTAGAGTATGCAATGCAGTGGAAGCAGTGCCTCTTCACAATATCTCAGCATGTAGTATTGCTGAAGCACTCTTCTGCATCATCTCCCGGGTTGGAATCCCCAAAGAGATTCTGACTGATCAAGGCACTACATTTATGTCACGTACACTGCGCGAACTGTATGGGTTACTGGGAATTAAGCCTATCCGCACCACTGTTTATCACCCACAAATGGATGGCTTAGTTGAACGGTTTAATCACACCCTCAAAAACATAATTAGAAAATTCATAAGCGAGGACACACGCAACTAGGATAAATGGCTCGAGCCCGTTATTTGCAGTGGAAGAGGTCCCTCAAGCCTCCATGGGGTTCTCCCCATTCGAATTACTATACGGGCGTAAGCCACATGGCATTCTGGATGTGCTACGGGAAAATTGGGAGGAGGGACCTCCAACCAGTAAAAACAAAATTCAATACATTATTGACCTGCGTGCCAAACTCCACACACTCATGCACCTAACCCTGGAGAATTTGCAGCAGGCCCAAGAACGTCAAGTCCGTCTGTACAACAGGGGCATGCACCTAAGGGAATTCACACCGGGAGATAAAGTACTTGTGTTGTTGCCCACGTCGAGCTCTAAATTGATCATGGAAACTGTGAAAAAACTGTGAAAAAATGTGGTTAGAAAAAGATCCTGACTAACTATGATCAGAGAACACTTAAATGCTTGGTGAAATTGAATCATTAAAAAAAACCCTCTCTCTCTCTCTCTCTCTCTCTCTCACACACACACACACACACACACACACTGTGGCAGCGGGGGCGTGGCCTAGTGTCGGTCTGTGAGCGGAGGGCGGGGTCAGGGAAAGTTAGTGGTGGAATCATTGCACCTGATGGGAATTAACCTGTGTTTGTGTGTCTTCCCTAGTGACCGTGACCTTTAAAAGGAGAGGAGAGCAGAGGAAGGGAGCTCTCCCCAACCAGAACACGTGTGTGTGTGTGTGTGCGCACACACGCGTGGCTGGGAATTAGAAAAAGGCTGAAAAGCTAAAAATAAATTATTTTGTTGAAAACTCAGTTCTGGCCTGCCGAGCTTCTGTGCTCCACCCACCTGGTCCAATACCACACACACATATATATGTGTGTGTGTATATATATATATATATATATATATATATACAGGGTTCTCCACGGATTGAAAATATAGGGGGGTGGGGGTCAATCGGATGACCTTGAAACAGATTTGCATAAATGTACATATGTTATTTGCATAAAATACTCTGAAATAGTAATCATTTAGAATAGAGGAATCAATTGGACTGGTACAAAACACATCATGCATCTAACATTACACACTTGCACATCATATTCAGACACATTGTTTGAAATGGAACTGGAAAAAATATTTTTTTATTTAGCAAACTACAAAAAAAGAACAGAAAAGTACAGAAAAGTTTTTGAATTAACTATATTCACACTGCTCCACAAAAGCTGACATTGTTTGAAATGGAAATGTAATTGCAGGCACCACTGGAAAAAAATGATTTTTTTTTAGAGAGTAAAGTACATTGAAAAGATGTTGTTTTAACTATATTTACACTGCTCCATGGCTATATTTACACTGCTCTATGGCTATATTTACACTGCTCCATCCATGTTCACCAGTTAACAGTCTAAGAAGATAAAAAAGAAAAATGACATTGTAATTTAAACTCATTCATACAGACTCAAGCAAAATGCATTGTAATAGTTACACAGCCTAACATGATCTCTAAAATATGGTTGCACAAAATGCTTTGATATTTGAAAGAAACTAACTCAAAATTACCTGCTTTCCTCTTTTCCTAAACATCCACTTCGAAGGTGATCTTCCTGTTCCTAATGCCTGCCCATAGTTTTGCAGCTTTGTGAAAATCAAATTCCTCTGGTGGAGGCCCCTGGATTGAAACGTGCAGAGCTTCAAGAGCTATAGTAACACTGACAGCCAGGTTATATCCTCATGGTTTTATAGGCAATATCACGCTTGCCGCACCAACTTTGAACTTTTTGTTTTTATCCTTTATTTCTCTGCTGACAATAACAATCAATTATCTCGAACTTGGTGTCAATTCACACATTATTATAAAGGCGTGTTATCTCCCGGCACAAGAACAATGTGTCAAAAACGCCGAAGTGTGAAACGCTTTTCTTAGACTATAATCGTCAGACTGACTAAACTAATTGCTGGTAAATGAGTTTCACACTCGGGTGTTGTCGCGTTGTCGGTACTCCAACAGAGAAAGGCTATCTGTCACAAAGAAAACAAAGGGACTTCTCTTCCTTTTGTAAAGGGGCAGCAGAAATTAAAGGGGGGCGGGAATCACAGAAAGGGGGGCGGCCCGCACCTCTAAAACCCCTCGTGGAGAACCCTGATATATGACACCTCACCGAATCCAGGGACGCATGTCGGCCGAAACGAATCCGAGATAATCGCAAAAGAAGCATTTTTTTTTCGAAATTTGTGATTTTCATTTTTTTCCACCATGTGCAAGTTGAGATCTTGAAGAATGCAATCAGTATTTCAGATAATAGATTGTTTTGTTGGAAAAGCATACATTTTTTGTTGCAAATTGTCTCGTTTTTGTCAGGACTGTAGCCTGCTGAGGGGTGTGGGTAAATTACCATATGGGCCATTCACATGATGATTTAAGTCTTTTGTTTTGTTTTTTTTCACGAATCAGCTGTATGATACGAGCTGAGCTCATGGCTACTTAAGCTGCATACAGGCATGTAATTTCACTATGGAATGAGCAAGCTAAACAGAGCGCAGAGGAGCTGAAACACTGCGAAGCAAACAGGCGCACTGTATTTACATTGGAGATAACCATTTCTAGCAAAAAAACCCACAACCAAAAGGAAGTGTTCTAGGACTATATTCCATCGGAGGCATTGGTGTGTGCAAGGCGATGTTTCTCTTTCTGATGGGGTAAGTTTATTAATCTAAGGCTGTGTGGTTATTTTTGCATGTAACGGAGAGTGTTGTGGTTTGGTTACATGAAACTAGCGTTGTGTTAGTTGTGTCATCATCATGCTATCTTTCTAACGGTGTGAGTAATTTTTCAACCACAAAACGTTAAAGTATACTTTAGGACTTTTTTTTGTACTTCATAATTGTTTTGCGCATACTTTGCATGGAAGGAAAATTGATGTGGTGATCTTTGTTTACATGAAAGTAGCATCGTAGGGGGTAGGGCTTTCCTTAATGTCATGCAGATGAGCACCATTATGTGCCTGCCCTGCACCCGGAGTAGCTGAGATTGAAAACTTTGAGGGCGATTTTCTCCCTTTTCTGTTTAAAGAGGTATGCACTTTCAAAAGGCCACACATTCTTCAAATATTGTCAGATCTCCACATGGAAGGCATGATTGGAAAGCTTAGAAACTGTACTTTCTGAATCTGTCAATAACTCAAAATGCCCCCGAGCCGGCATTTGTCCCTGGATAACGTTATCTGACACACACACACACACATTTTATATATATATATATATATATATACATACATACATACATACCAGGGCTTTACATTAGCACCTGCCCACCCACCAAATGCAGGTAAAATTCGGCTTTGGCGGGTAATAACTTTAGTCCCACTAGCCACTTTGGCGGGTGGTTTATTCTGTGGTATGACAATATATTTTATTTGTAGTTTTCTCTGAAGGCTTCTGATATAATAAATGCATTGCAATGTAATATTACACACCTACAACTCCCATGAGCACCTGCATAAACATTCTGACACATGTTAGAATTGTTTAGAACGCCTCAGATAAAATCAATGATACGGTAACCTGTGGTTAATGAACGAAGCAACAAAGTTGCTGACGACTGACAAGTGCACTATGTGGTGGCATATAACTGGAGTTTCAAACCCTGCTGCTCAGGAAAAAAGGGGCAGAGATGATCAGGGCCAGAGCAGCATTTTAAAATCACTGAGGTCCATGATGCGCAAAGCGCGTGCCGAAAAATTTTCGCCATATTTAAATGAGAGGGGTGAATTACACATCACACAAGAGATCTATTCCTGAAATTACTTTTAATGGTGTTTCAACTGAATATCATCAGTTTTGAAAAAAAAAAATAATGTATGTGGCAAGAGTAACAATAATTTAAGCTGGTTTAATGGTTTGATCTGGCCCAAGCAATGTGGACAAAAGATACCCTCACCATGTAGCCTCTGGAGCTAAGATACATCAACAATCTGGCATCTGTTACACGTACACACACAAAAAAAAAAAATTCTGGGAAAAAAAAAATCAGTATACACCACCATGTTTTAGGTAAAGTTATCCAAGGCAAACATAAGTTGAAACTTTCCACTCTATTGCTTTGGCTGATCGAATGATTTATTTTTAAAATCACAAACAAGGCAGGCTACAACTGTGCTGCTTCAAAAATGTAAATTGAACAGCTTGATGAAAGTGTGCTGATGGTTCCCATGGAAACCCCGTGTCTCCTGCATTCCTCTGCTGAGTCGCGCGTTCATTCACTTTTGTGTTCTTGGTCTCAGAGCTGCACCAAACACACACAGAAGACAGAATCAGTGTTTAACATAATTAACAATGCACTTTTTATGGAGATGTTTTAATGTTATTCTTTTTTTATCCAGTTGAATATTTAGCATACAAATGTATTTTCAGCTCTTAAAAATGACCGAGGTCTGGACCACAGGTGCCTCAGAGCTGGCTGCGGCCATGGAGATGAACAAGACACTAATAGGAAGATAAGACAGTTCAATGACAAATGGAAGTTCTGGTAAGATTGGCTAGTTCATAGCAAAACCAAATATACCATGTACTGTGAAGACTGTAGAAAGTCTGCCAAAGACAGGCACCAGTAATTTTAAACTCGAAACTATAAAGGACCACGAAAAGTCAAATGCACACATCGGTACTATAACATCAAAACAGGTGAAGGTGGCTAGTTCACTACAGGACAGCATTGCTTTCAGTCCCTGGCTGTCATGAAGTCGGCTGAGCTGGAGAGGATGGAGCTGCTGTTTAGAAACATTCACGCGATTAGAAAGAAGTTGATCCCGCCCCAGCTATCAACTAATGGCCTGCTGGAAGCCTCAGGTCATGAAGACCATTTTTCATGGACCATTCAGACTCATCTGATGATGAATGTAATGAGGACATTTAATGTCTCTCTCTAGACATGTTCACACACACACACACACACACACACACTATTAATAGATAATACATAATATGCATAATAATACTTGACAATACACATAATACTTGCATATCTCATCTCATTATCTCTAGCCGCTTTATCCTTCTACAGGGTCGCAGGCAAGCTGGAGCCTATCCCAGCTGACTACGGGCGAAAGGCGGGGTACACCCTGGACAAGTCGCCAGGTCATCACAGGGCTGACGCATAGACACAGACAACCATTCACACTCACATTCACACCTGCGGTCAATTTAGAGTCACCAGTTAACCTAACCTGCATGTCTTTGGACTGTGGGGGAAACCGGAGCACCCGGAGGAAACCCACGCGGACACGGGGAGAACATGCAAACTCCACACAGAAAGGCCCTCGCCGGCCCCGGGGCTCGAACCCGGACCTTCTTGCTGTGAGGCGACAGCGCTAACCACTACACCACCGTGCCGCCCTACTTGCATATCAAAACATCAAATGTTTTTCAATGATAAATGTTTTGAATTGGACTTTTAATATTAGAATCAGTTCAGTTGTACTGAATGTTATTTTTCATATTATATGATATTTCATATTGTAAGGGGCTTGAATTTGAGTTCAATAAACAGAATACTCTGTTTATATTTTTGTCTGAACTGGTTGCATGTTTTCATATAGGGAGCTACCTTAACAGCACTGAGTATTGAGTGCTACTGTAGAGATACATTATACGCTGCCATTCATAATTAAATCTAGATCTTCCGAACTTTAACGTATCATGGTGAAGAAAAAACTGCAATATCCTGGCAACAAAATTGTGGCTAGTGAAAAGGCTGAATGGCTAGTGACTCGGGAAAACCACTAGCCACAGTGGCTGGGGAGCAAAAAAGTTAATGCAAAGCTCTGATACTGTACATACATACATATATACACACTGTAATATATATATATATATATATATATATATATACACGCAGTATATATATATATATATATATATATATATATATATATTAGGGCTGTCAAAGTTAACGCGATAATAAGGCATTAACGCAATCTCAATTTATCGCGATTAAAAAAAATAGTACCGTTAACACAAATTCTAATTTGGCCCTGCAAGTCACCTGTAGTTCCTGTTGAGGCTTGTTGCGTGCTGCTTCAATGTGAGTGAATCATACGTCTGCGTAGAATCATACGTCATCCTCGCCGCCATATTGGATGTGGCAAAGTGGAGATTCTTCACCCGTCTCTGGTATAGCGTCTAGACAGTAGCCGAGAATAAAGATGCCTCATTCATGTGCTGCGTTTAACTGTACCAACAGGTTTACCGTCCAAACGAGATCACATGGGATTACCTTTCACAGGTGAGACTGGAAAAATACTTTTCAATACTGTTCCTTCAGTCTTCAGTTTCCCAGCTCATCTCCACCGGGTAGGTGTAGAGTTATAAGCAGTGAGAATTAGATAATACAGTGCCACACTATGATGAATGTTTTTAACCTTTCTGAATGTGAAGGAATCAGTGATGTATTTTGTTTTGGTATGACGTTAGAACCTGGCCGAACTCAGTTTGGCGGTCATTCAGCTCACTTTATTCAACGAGAGTAGGTCTGTGTGGTGACTCAATAAATAAAACAGTAAATTTTTATTTTCATTCACTATTTTCAGTTTTTCCACTATTTCCATCATTTATCATATTCAGTCTTGTAGGTTGGTTATTGTGGCCTCAGGTTTTGGTAGCTTGCTACGGTATGCTGACTGATTAGCTTACCTGAGCTATCTATCGTGTATCTGTCGCTAGTTTGCAGTGTACAGGGTATTTCGCACACTATTTATAACCATCACATTAAAAGTTATATGTGTTGTTTTGATGCCTGTTTGTTTCCCAAATATATACGTGTGTGTCTTAATGGGTGAATAAAAGGCATTGAGTTAAATATTATTGTAGAAAGGGGCTTTATGAAGTTCAGTCCATTTACTTGCATTGGTTTACGGGGAAGATTTGCCACATCCAATATGGCGGACACTCTGACGTATCCCAGCAATGGGCCACCAGCTCAATGCGGCATCTATGTTTATATGTCTATGGTGAGTGATGGAGAAAGGTCTGTTAAACGGGAAGTTTCATTTCAAAAGTTTCATTTCAAAAGTAGAGTGTGATTGAGTTGGTTTTGGTATGCACTTTGCAGTTCTAAAATACTTTTGTAAAGTGAGATTTCAGTATGCTGTAGCACTGTGATATGACACTAAATGTCTTTATTGAAGTCCAACTGCAATTTATTTTTGTTTGCACAGTACTGTGAAGTCCTATAGACCCTTTTCAGTCACGTGACCTTCGTAAACGCGACCACCATTTTGGACATGTAGCGGACTTCGGCTCAAATTGGTTTGAATGCGAGGAAGGCAACAAACGGAGAACATACAAGAAATAGGAGCGAGATGCAGAAAACACCTTCGCTATCCAACGACGTAGGGCATTTACAGGGCGAGCAGAGGGAGAAATAACAACAGTAATGACACGTTAGCAACGCCGTACAGAAATAACGGTTTATGGCACAGACCCTTTCGGTTCTCGCTCATCTAGCTGCTACAATGACTGCTTAGACTGCAACAATAATACCTAACACACATTTAAGTATCCATCGTAAAGACGTGAAACTCATCGAGTGACGAGTGTCTTCATTGATAAGCTAACACAATCTAAAAGTAGACATACCATCACACTGCCCTGGCGCTGTGTACAGTTTACCTTCTATGGTTTGTGCACTCACTATTTGCCATTACTTTCTCCAACCGTTGTTACAGATTACAGGGAATGGCCTGGATTTAAGAGACAAATACATGTTCCTCTTGTTTTGAACACTTATTTGTAGGCAGTGCTTAATTTGTAAAGTGGGAGGTCCCGGAGCGCAGAGGATGAGTGGCTCCGGAGCGGAAAAAAAGAGGAGAGGAGAGGAGAGGGGAGGGGGGCGCGGCGCTGCGCTTCTGGGCATGTTTTGTAATAACACTGCAAATTAAGTTCATCTGCAGATATTTTGTGGATGTCGTTTCATGAGAGAAATCACCAACAAGACAGATATCAAAATCAGACATTAACACTAAATAAACTTGCATTTTTTTAATTTATTATTATTATTATTATTTTTTTGTTACATAGTCAAAAGAGGTGTCGGATCACTGGATCCAGTGTAAATAGCTGCCGGAGCCAATGCGCTCCGGCTTGCTCCCCCTCAAATTAAGCGCTGTTTGTAGGACACTGCCTCTGATCTGTCCTACAGTCTACCAACAGCAAAGGAACACAACGCTAACTAATAGCTACTACAGAAGAACAGAGGTTACAATGGGTTATTTTAGCCTATTTGGTTACACACTCGCCGCCACAGAATGTTAACAGCAATGTAATGCCTTTTCTGGCTAATTTTATTCGTCTTACCTCCAACAAAGTGGTCACTACACAAGCGTTGGTGTGCCGCTATCCATCTTCTCCATCGGTCAGCATCTACCAGGATCCGATAAAATGATAACCCTTGCCTTGTTTGTTGATGGTTACTACATCCAGGTGCACAACAATATAGTGGCATGATGGAAGTCTTGCTGAAAATAAACACTTTCTTTGCTGCCATTCCTCAATGTTGGCTGTGGTAAACTACTAGTAGTACATGTCCAAAATGGCGGCCGCGTTTGTCGTGACGTCACGTGAAAAGGGTCCATAGGCTGTGACTGAATACAACTCCGGCACAATTGAAGTTTTATTTCATTATTTTCTTTTGTCACACATGTCTGAACTGAGACACAGTAGTATGTGACTACATGTTTTATATTTGAGACTACAGCTCCCTAATCCATCACACAAAACACAAAATTGGATTTTATATTCAGTACTGCCTAGTATGTGAGTGAATAAACTCCCTTACCATTTTCTCTTGTCCCAGCAGTTTAACAAGTACTTTTAGCATAAAATGTGTTCACCATTTTAATTGTAACATTTCAATTTAAAACCCTTATTCATTTACATAGATTTAAAAAAAAATGTGATTAATCGCGATTAACTATATGAAATCCTGAGATTAATTGTGATTAAATTTTTTAATCGTTTGACAGCCCTAATATATATATATATATATATATATAAATATATATATATATATAAAATCTCATTATCTCTAGCTGCTTTATCCTGTTCTACAGGGTCGCAGGCAAGCTGGAGCCTATCCCAGCTGACTATGGGCGAAAGGCGGGGTACACCCTGGACAAGTCACCAGGTCATCACAGGGCTGACACATAGACACAGACAACCATTCACACCTATGGTCAATTTAGAGTTACCAGTTAACCTAACCTGCATGTCTTTGGACTGTGGGGGAAACCAGAGCACCCCGAGGAAACCCACGCGGACACGGGGAGAAAATGCAAACTCTGCACAGAAAGGCCCTCACCGGCCACAGGGCTCGAACCCGGACCTTCTTGCTGTGAGGCGACAGCGCTATATATATACAGTTAGGTCCATATATATTTGGACACTGACACAAATTTTGTTTTTTTACCTGTTTACTGAAACATATTCAAGTTATAGTTATATAATGGACATGGACATAAAGTCCAGACTTTCAGCTTTCATTTGAGCGTATCCACATTAAAATTGGATGAAGGGTTTAGGAGTTTCAGCTCCTTAACATGACACCCTGTTTTTAAAGGGACCAAAAGTAATTGGACAATTGACTCAAAGGCTATTTCATGGGCATGTGTGGGCAATTCCTTCGTTATGTCATTCTCAATTAAGAAGATAAAAGGCCTGGAGTTGATTTGAGGTGTGGTGCTTGCATTTGGAAGATTCTGCTGTGAAGAAAACATGCGGTCAAAGGAGCTCTTCATGCAGGTGAAACAAGCCATCCTCAAGCTGTGAAAACAGAAAAAAAACCATCCTAGAAATTGCTACAATATTAGGAGTGGCAAAATCTACAGTTTGGTACATCCTGAGAAAGAAAGAAACCACTGGTGAACTCATCAATACAAAAAGACCTGGACACTCACAGAAGACAACAGTAGTAGATAATTGCAGAATAATTTCCATGGTGAAGAGAAACCCCTTCACAACAGCCAACCAAGTGAACAACACTCTCCAGGAGGTAGGCGTATCAATATCTAAATCTACCATAAAGAGAAGACTGCATGAAAGTAAATACAGAGGGTTCACTGCAGGGTGCAAGCCACTCATAAGCCTCAAGAATAAAAAGGCTAGATTGGACTTTGCTAAAAAACATCTAAAAAAGCCAGCACAGTTCTAGAAGAACATTCTTTCGACGGATGAAACCAAGATCAACCTCGACCAGAATGATGGAAAGAAAAAAGTATGGCAAAGGCGTGGTACAGCTCATGATCCAAAGCATACCACATCATCTGTAAAACACGGCGGAGGCAGTGTGATGGCTTGGGCATGCATGGCTGCCAGTGGCACTGGGTCACTAGTGTTTATTGATGATGTGACACAGGACAGAAGCAGCCGGATGAATTCTGAGGTATTCAGAGACATACTGTGTGCTCAAATCCAGCCAAACTGATTGGTCGGCGTTTCATAATACAGATGGACAATGACCCAAAACATAAAGCCAAAGCAACCCAGGAGTTTATTAAAGCAAAGAAGTGGAATATTCTTGAATGGCCAAGTTGGTCACCTGATCGCAATCCAATTGAGCATGCATTTCACTTGTTAAAGACTAAACTTCAGACAGAAAGGCCCACAAACAAACAGCAACTGAAAACCGCTGCAGTAAAGGCCTGGCAGAGCATTAAAAAGGTGGAAACACAGCGTTTGGTGATGTCCATGAGTTCAAGACTTCAGGCAGTCATTACCAACAAAGGGTTTTCAACCAAGTATTAGAAATGAACATTTTATTTACAATTATTTAATTTGTCCAATTACTTTTGAGCCCCTGAAATGAAGGGATTGTGTTTAAAAAAATGCTTTAGTTCCTCACATTTTTATGTAATCATTTTGTTCAATCCACTGAATTAAAGCTGAAAGTCTGAACTTCAACTGCATCTGAATTGTTTTGTTCAAAATTCATTGTGGTAATGTACAGAACCAAAATTAGAAAAATGTTGTCTCTGTCTCTGTCAAAAATATTTATGGACCTAATTGTGTGTGTGTGTGTGTGTGTGTGTGTGTGTATTTATGTGTATATATATATATATGTATATGTATGTATTAGGGCTGTCAAATGATTAAAAAATTTTATCGCGATTAATCTCAGGATTTCATATAGTTAATCACGATTAATCACATTTTTTTAAAATCTATGTAAATGAATAAGGCTTTTAAAGTGAAATGTTACAATTAAAATGGTGAACACATTTTATGCTAAAAGTACTTGTTAAACTGCTGGGACAAGAGAAAATGGTAAGGGAGTTTATTCACTCACATACTAGGCAGTACTGAATATAAAATCCAATTTTGTGTTTTGTGTGATGGATTAGGGAGCTGTTGTCTCAAATATAAAACATGTAGTCACATACTACTGTGTCTCAGTTCAGACATGTGTGACAAAAGAAAATAATGAAATAAAACTTCAATTGTGCCGGAGTTGTATTCAGTCACAGCCTATAGGACTTCACAGTACTGTGCAAACAAAAATAAATTGCAGTTGGACTTCAATAAAGACATTTAGTGTCATATCACAGTGCTACAGCATACTGAAATCTCACTTTACAAAAGTATTTTAGAACTGCAAAGTGCATACCGAAGCCAACTCAATCACACTCTACTTTTGAAATGAAACTTTTGAAATGAAACTTCCCGTTTAACAGACCTTTCTCCATCACTCACCATAGACATATAAACATAGACGCCGCATTGAGCTGGTGGCCCGTTGCTGGGATACGTCAGAGTGTCCGCCATATTGGATGTGGCAAATCTTCCCCGTAAACCAATGCAAGTAAATGAACTGAACTTCATAAAGCCCCTTTCTACAATAAAATTTAACTCAATGCCTTTTATTCACCCATTAAGACACACACGTATATATTTGGGAAACAAACAGGCATCAAAACAGCACATATAACTTTTAATGTGATGGTTATAAATAGTGTGCGAAATACCCTGTACACTGCAAACTAGCGACAGATACACGATAGATAGCTCAGGTAAGCTAATCAGTCAGCATACCGTAGCAAGCTACCAAAACCTGAGGCCACAATAACCAACCTACAAGACTGAATATGATAAATGATGGAAATAGTGGAAAAACTGGAAATAGCGAATGAAAATAAAAATTTACTGTTTTATTTATTGAGTCACCACACAGACCTACTCTCGTTGAATAAAGTGAGCTGAATGACCGCCAAACTGAGTTCGGCCAGGTTCTAACGTCATACCAAAACAAAATACATCACTGATTCCTTCACATTCAGAAAGGTTAAAAACATTCATCATAGTGTGGCACTGTATTATCTAATTCTCACTGCTTATAACTATACACCTACCCGGTGGAGATGAGCTGGGAAACTGAAGACCGAAGGAACAGTATTGAAAAGTATTTTTCCAGTCTTACCTGTGAAAGGTAATCCCATGTAATCTCGTTTGGACGGTAAACCTGTTGGTACAGTTAAACACAGCACATGAATGAGGCATCTTTATTCTCGGCTACTGTCTAGACGCTATACCAGAGACGGGTGAAGAATCTCCACTTTGCCACATCCAATATGGCGGCGAGGATGACGTATGATTCTACGCAGACGTATGATTCACTCACATTGAAGCAGCACGCAACAAGCCTCAACAGGAACTACGGGTGACTCGCAGGGCCAAATTAGAATTTGTGTTCACGATACTATTTTTTTAAATTGCGATAAATTGAGATCGCGTTAACGCGTTATCGCGTTAACTTTGACAGCCCTAATATATATATATATATATATATATATATATATATATATATATATATATATATATATAATCAACACACAGCTGTGTTTAATAGTGAAATTAAGCACATTTCCACAGAACTCACAGGATTGGGACTAAACAGCTGTATGGCCATAAGAAAACAACTTGTTAGTGAGGCTAATCAGGAGAAAAGGCTACAATTTGCTAGGGAGCATAGAGATTGGACTCTGGAGCAATGGAAAAGGGTCATGTGGTTTGATTAGTCCAGATTTACCCTATTCCTGAGTGATGGGTATTTTAGGGTAAGAAGGGAAGCTCATGAAGTAATGCATCCATCATGCATAGTGTCCACTGTACAAGCCTCTGGAGGCAGTGTTATGATCTGGGGTTACTTCAGTTGGTCAGTTCAAGGCTCAGCAACATTATGGGGCAATAAAATGAAGTCATCTATTGACCTGAATGTACTGAATGACCAGGTTCACATCAGTGGATTTTTTTTTCCTTCCCTGATGGCATGGGCATAAAATTAGGGCTCAGTTTGTGAAAGAGTTGTCCAGGGAGTATGAGGAACCATTCTCACACATGAATTGGCCACCACAGAGTCCTGACCTTAACCCCACTGAGAATCTTTGGGATGTGCTGGAGAAGACTTTACACAGTGGTTCGATTCTCCCATCCTTAACACAAGATTTCTGTGAAAAATTAATACAACTCTGGACTGAAATAAATGTTGTGACATTGCATAAGTTTATTGAAACAATTCCATGGTGAATGCATGCTGTAATCAAAGCTAAAGGTGGTCCAACCAAATATTAGTGTGCACAACTTTTTTTTTTTTTGGCAGGGCAATGTTTATGACTGGAATCTGTATTTAAACAAATATAATTAAGGGTCTTTACAAGCCAGTCTCAGTGCTATGATTGGCTTATAATCAAAGTAAATATTTATATTAAGAAAAATATCAGTTGTTTAAAGGCGACATTCTCAACAATTTGGCCAATGAAAGCTATATTTGAAATGAGCCTTTGATTATTTAACACAGTCAGTAAGTCAAAAGCCATCCACAATTGCTGACAATCCCTTTACGTCTTCTTGCTTTGTACACATGTCCAGCATTTCAAATGTATGATTGTCTTCTTTTGAACCAAGCTGTGTCCATTTTTTTCTCAGTTTGCATTCTAACAGCACTTCAGCTGACTATACAGTGTTGGATTACACTCACTGAGATGTGTTTATACTCAGTTATGATCCCACTGTTCACAGTATGTCTCTGGAAAGGAAAAGGGAAATAAAAGTCTTGATGCAGGAGCCATGTATATGTGGTTAACGCCTGAGCCCTCTAAAAGCCAGAGAAGAGATGAGCTGAGCCCCACAAACCAGGAAGGCTGCAAAGAATGGTGATGAAATGATGTCCAGAGCAATGGCCAGTAAGAGAGTTTGCAGTCTTTATCAAAGTGATGGAATGACTGAGCATCAAATATGGCTCAGCTAGAGTTTGATCCTGGAAATGAATCAACATGCAGAGAAAGCTCACTCCCACACAGCCAGCAGCCTTGACTGGCTTTACTTGATCAGACCATTCTTTGACATTTTCCGCCAACAGTGTCTCTGTATTCCAGCCACATTCAGACAAAGTGTAGATGAAGTCTTGGTGTCATATAAAGGCCAAGCTCACAACCTACATCAGTACATTGCAAACAAACCTGAAATGTCGGGTTTTAAGTTGTTTTGTCAGGATAATTCATCAGGAATCATCCATGATTTCCTTCTTTATCAAGGGAGCACAACCTTTTTCATGGTGACCATGAATCTTCTCAGGGATCAAGATGGTTTTGTAGAATGCCAAAACAATCAAAGAACATTAGTTCACAGTTGTCTTCCATGACAGTTTTTTTCACCAGCTATGAAGCCTATCTTAGAGTGAGGTATGTGAGAACATGGTGTAATTGCAGCAGTTGTGTCACATTGCTCAGCAACACCTGTGAAGTGAAGCCTTTGGGAAATGTTAGAAGTTTCAACAAGGAAGCCAAATGATATCAGCTTACAACAAGGCCACAGGAGGCATTGTCCTCTCAGACATACTAATCCACCTATACAGCCCACCCATGAAGTCCAAGCAGTGGTGCCTCCCATTTTTTGTAGATATATTCTTGAAATCAGCATCTGCAGTAAATGGCTAATGTACAATCAGACCTACTGCATATGCTTTGGTGAAAACCATTTGAAAACATATCAATTGCCTGTGGCCAGCACTCTGAAGGCTGTCAACAAATGAACAAAAGCTGGCTGACTATTTAGTGTCAGTGGGAGACATGTGAGCCCCAGACTGAAACCAAGAACATCTCAGCTCCCACCTGATACCCACTAAGATAGCTCACTGGCCTATATTCACAACTGGCTAGATGCAAACTATGTCCCAAAGGTGTGTCACTTTGAGGGTGTTCAAAGTGCTGTGGTGGACAGTTGTTTCAATGCTTGAGCAATTCTTCCAGAAGTGAGAGAGATTGTATACTGACCTGGGGTGGGTTTCCCAAAAGCATCTTAACTAGGAGAGAGAGCATTCATTGTGCTGCTCGCTCAACCATTTAATGATAATCTTTGTGCTACGATGCTTTTGGGAAACTCAGGCCTCATCTGTACATCCATTCATTATCTATACTGCTTATCCATCATTGTCATGGGGGAAACTGGAGCCAATCACAGCTCACTTCAGATAAGAGGCATGGTACACCCTGGACATGGTGCCAGTTTATCACAGGGCAAACACAAATATGAACAACCATTCGCCCTCACATCCACACCTATGGGTAATTTAGAGTAGTTAGTTGACCTAATCCACATGTCTTTGGGCTGTGGGAGGAAACCAGAGAACCCAGAGGAAACCCACAGGGAGAACATGCAAACTGCACATGCAAACTACACTTCATCGCCCAATCAAGCATCCAGCCAGAGCAGGTCATGATATTTTTTAACCATATTAACATGCCATTGTTGTGTATTATGCCTGATGTCAAGACTCTCGTCTCTGTGAGCCTACCACACAGACTTAATACTTGTGTCATTTTTAGGGCATACATAACAACCTGTGTTTTCTCTCCCTCCCCCCCAATCTGTCCCTCTGAGTTACATGTCGGTCCTGGGATCGAGATGCTGACCTCTTCTGCCCCTTGGACCTGCTTGATCCATCCTGGTGCCCTGTGTCTGGTTGGAGTCTTATCGCATCGCTCCTGTGGAGGATGGCCCCATGAGGACAGTTGAAAGTTACACCTGGAGGATGCTCTGGACTCTTACAGTAATGCTTTTATGGCTGAGGACTACAGTTGACTTGCTAACTTTAGGACTGCAGTTGTCATGAACAGTTCCATCAATGAAGAGTTACAACATCAACGAAACTGTCTGCATGTTAAAACTGTTAATGTTATAGTCATGCTGTCTGTTGTTGCCCAAAAGAGGGTGGGTTCCCTTTTGAGTCTGGTTCCTCTCGAGGTTTCTTCCTCATGTCGTCTGAGGGAGTTTTTCCTTGCCACCATCACCGCAGGCTTGCTCATTGGGGATAGATTAGGGATAAAATTAGCTCATGTTTTAAGTCGTTCAAATTCTGTAAAGCTGCTTTGCGACAATGTTTATTGTTAAAAGTGCTATACAAATAAATTTGACTTGACCACACAGAAAGGCTCCAGTCATGCTCCATACAGTGTATATATATATGTGTGTGATATATGTGGCAGCGGGGGCGTGGCCAAGCGTCGGTCTGGGACCGGAGGGCGGAGTCGGGGAAGGTAAGTGGCAGAATCACTGCACCTGAGGTTGATTAATGTGTTTGTGTGTCTTCCCCAGTGACCGCACCCTATTTAAGGAAGAGAGGGAGAGCAGAGCAGGCTCTCTTCCCAACTATATATGTGTATAGTTAAGGCTGAAAAGCTAAAATAAACGGGTTTTGTGAACTCAGTTCTGGCCTGCCGTCCTTCTATACTCCACCCACCCATCCGAACTGCTACAGTGGTGCTGAAACCCGGGCCTTGGAGCGCCGAAGCAGAACAGCCCCATGGAGTCCTCCCCTTTCGCCGAGCTGGTCCACGCCCTCACCACAGCCCAGCAAAGCCAGCACCAGGCACTAGTCGCCCTCTGGAAGGAACAGGAACAGTGGTTCGAGGCCCTGGTGCTGGCTCAGCAGGAAGAGCGACAGGCGTTCTGGCACCTCCTCGCGTCGGCGGGGTCCACTGCCGCGGGGCCATCCCCCTTCACCCTGACAAAGATGGGCCCACAGGATGACCCCGAGGCCTTCCTCACATTCTTTGAGCAGGTGGCAGAGACCTCGGGGTGGCCAATGGAACAGCACGCGGCGCGCCTCCTCACCCTGCTAACGGGAGAGGAGCAGCTGGCCGCACTACAGCTCCCCACCGACCGCCGGCTGGCCTACGTGGACCTTTGTCAGGCCATCCTCCAGCGTGTGGGGCGCACCCCCAAGCAACAATGGCAGTGCTTCCGCGCTTTGCGCTTAGAGGAAGTCGGCCGGCCGTTCGCGCTTGGCCAGCAACTCCGGGACACCTGCAGGCGGTGGTTGAGGGCAGACAACCACGACACCGAGGGGATCATCGACCAGGTGGTGCTGGAGCAGTTCATCGCGTGTCTACCAGCCGGAGCTGCAGAGTGGGTCCAGTGCCACCGCCTGGCATCGCTGGATCAGGCAATCGAGCTGGTGGAGGACCATTTGGCGGCTGTCCGGACGGCAGGACAGCAGACAACCTCTTCTCCCCTCTCCTCTCTCTCTCTCTCTCTCTCTCTCTCCCTCTCCTCCTGTGTCTCATCCTCGCCCCGTTCCCCCACCGCGGAGGTGGGGGCCAGCCCCACCCCAGCCGGCCCACCACACCCACGGTGCCCTCCCATTTCTCCCTTCTGTGTCTGTCTCTCCCCCTCTCAGGTGAGTGAGCCCCAGAGCACCAGTGCAGAGAGGAAGCCCGGGCCGGTTTGTTGGCGCTGCGGGGAGCCGGGCCACCTACAACAGCAGTGCTTGGCAATGGAGGTGGGCAAGGTGGTTCAGATCCCCGACACGCCAGGAGCCGCCCTCGATCGGGCCAGAGCGTATCGCATACCGGTGAGTATCCAAGGGGATACACATCAGGCGTTGGTGGATTCTGGTTGTAATCAGACCTCAATCCACCAAAACCTGGTGCAAGACGAGGCATTGGGGGGAGCACAATTGGTGAAGGTGTTGTGTGTGCATGGGGATGTTCACAACTACCCTTTAGTGTCAGTCCACATTTTTTTTTTTGAGGGGAAAAATTTATAGTAAAGGCGGCGGTTAATCCTCGCTTTACCTACTTGATAATTTTGGGGATGGATTGGCTGGGATTTGTAGCCTGGAAAGCCAGACTAAATGTGAATATTTAGTCTGGTCTCAGTCGTAGACATTTCTGAAGGGTGTGGGTAGGAACAACCTGTTGTCTTTCAAACTGTCTCTGTGCGTATAGGCCAACGCTCTGACCAATCAGCGCAACAGTGACTGTGACGTAGTCAGAGCGACAGAAAGCAGTGGGGGAGGGTAAACAAACAGCATGTGGAGAGGGACACTAGCCTGGCAAGCCAGACTAAATGTGAATATTTCATAATAATATGTTCTTCTTGAAAAGGAATGAGCAGAGAGCCTCTTCCTGCTCATGTTTCAATGAAAACTCCATGTCTAATTCTTCTAAAACTGATTCCAAAGCGGAGTCAAACGAGCACTGTTCAATAGCCGTAGCCATCTTTCCTGTTGTGCTTTCTCCAGCGTCGCGCAGCCTTGTCGTCACTCCTGCAAAAGCCCGCCCAAAGAATCCAAACAAAAACCTTGCGTTGTGATTGGCGGGCACAATTTGATGCCCAGGGTGTGTTGTTGATATGGTCCGAGGCTAGACCCACTTTTAGGCAAAAATATTTTTGGCCGCTAGGTGGGTGGGTCTAGTTTACTAGGCTACGGGATTTAGGGAATTAATGAGTCACCTAGTGAAGAGTGGGTCCTGCCATAGTTTAATAAGGGGAGGTCCTGGTGTCGCGTTGGCGGGAGCAGCTGTCATAGAGCCGTCTACATCAGCTCCGTGTCAGAGTGAGCAGCCGCCGGCTCCTCATCTCTCTATTGGGGAATCCCTCGTGGATTTTCCATTAGAGCAGTCGCGAGACGAGACTCTGCGGCACACATTTGACCAAGTGAGAGTAATCGATGGTCAAATGCTCCAGCCAAGTGCCACCCCATCCTTCCCCTACTTCGCAATTATGAAGGATAGATTATATCGAGTGACGCAGGACACTCAAACTAAAGAGCGAGTCACGCAGCTGTTGATTCCGAAGAGCTGCCGGGAACTGGTATTCCAGGCGGCTCACTTTAATCCCATGGCTGGACACTTAGGGCAGGATAAAACACTAGCCCGAATAATGGCCCAGTTCTGTTGGCCAGGGATTCGCGGCGATGTCCGTAGGGGGTGTACGGTGTAGGTGCATTTGGGTAATTGAGTGATCAATCTCATTAAATCTGAAGGTTAATAATTAAAATTGAATCAGTCTCATTTGAATCGTTTTCAGTGAATCATTTTCATTGAATCAGTCCCATATCATTAAATCACTCATGGAATCAGTCTCATTAATCAGTCTCATTAATTAATACCATTAATTTTGGTGCTTAATAATAAATTACCAAACAGCTAAATTATGGTATATTCCAATTATTATGATCACTTACCATATTACATAAATCATATGCACCTTTTAGAATTCTTTGGAGATTGGGGACTTCAAAGATATTGGAACACAAACACACAGTTTCAATAATAAATGAATTTATTATAACAAAGATAAAAATGGATAATGGCAGTTGAAATATATACAAACAGTGAGATGTGTGTGTGTGTGTGTGTGTGAATGAAAGGCCCTCTGGCCTGAGCAGAAGGCTAATGTGGGATGCTAGCTAGGTATGTTCGTGTGTGTCCACGTGGTGTAGGGATCACCACATGGGATTTGAGGAGAACAAAGGAATTAGCCTTGTGTTTAGCTAAGACAAAGGAATGCTAGCTAAGGTGTGTTTGTGTGTGGGGAGAGAGAGAGGCCTTGTGTGTGTCCTACAAAAAGGATTAGCTCTGGTAGCTAACTCCACGTGTGCTTGTGGGGGAGGAGTTGACCACGTGGTAAGGCCTGTGGCCTAGCAAAAGAAAGAAGCTAGTGTGGGATGCTAACTGAGGTGTGTTTGTGAGGCCAGATGAGGCCTGTGACCACGTGTTTGTGTAGGCCTAGATTAACCTCGTGTGGCTAAGCTAAGACAAAGGAATGCTAGCTAAGGTGTGTTTGGGAGTGGCCACGTGGCCTGAACCAAGAGTTAGCATGGATTGCTAGCTAAGGTGTGTTTGTGAGGCCTGGTGAGGCCTGTGACCACGTGTTTCTAAGTAACAAAGGACTAGCCGGTAGCTAACCCACTAGCTCATAACAGTACTGAATCCACTGAAACCTTGATAAAGTCAAAATGTGTGATAAGGAAATTAAAGTGTTAGTCAGGAATAAAGAGAAGCATGCACAGCCTATCTATTAAAACAACTGAGAGATTAAAACAAAACAATAATCAATTCAACACGCTGCGTGTTTACAGTGTAACGAACCGTTCCTGAGTGTAAATTCACACTACTTCAATAAAAGCTAAATTCCTAAGACTAGGTTTAATTATGCCCAAATGCCAGTCTTACTCAGTATCTTGCCTTTAGCAAAATTATGAAGAGATGTTCCGCGACTTTGGACTTTCACCGTTGTGGAGGTCTCCGTGAATCGATTCCATGGAGCAGAGGATCCCTTGGTTTGACGTGTGGTTGCTCGTGATGAGAAGAGAGTCTCTGATCAGAATAATGTGCACAGCTGTTTAATTAGGAGGAATTCTGTCGCTCCTAATTTTTAATTGAACTGTTGGGCTGCAGTCCGTACGTACTGATAATGAATAAACTGGTTGTAACTCAAGCTGAGTTTAAAATCGCACGATTCTGGATTTTTACCGTGACCAAAGGTAAACAAAGAAATCGCGCTGAATCGTGGATCTTGCAAGAAAGAGAAGAAAAGACGTCTTATCTGGGTTTGCCCAGCAGAGCGAGTGATTCTCCTTGTGTCCGTGTTGAGATCACGGCGCCAAAAGAGGAGGAGCTAGGAGTTCCCGGGTTTCTTATGCTTTCATGGAGGATGTGACGTTGGTGATCCCGCCCCCACGTGAGGCAGGTCAACGCGGAAGTTGGCTGATGGGAAATGTAGTTAAAAAGGTACTGTACCTACAACAGCATGCCGCGAATGCCAGTTAGTAAATCCAGCGGCCATTCCAAAAGCGCCTTTGTGCCCTCTCCCATTAATTGAGACCCCGTTCGAAAGAATTGGGATGGATCTCATCGGGCCATTAGATCGGTCAACACGAGGGTACCGCTTTATATTAGTTCTGGTCGACTATACCACATGATACCCGGAAGCGGTGTCACTTCGCAATATCTCAGCATGCGGTATTGCGGAGGCACTCTTCCGCATTATCTCCCGAGTTGGAATCCCGAAAGAGATTCTGACTGACCAAGGCACCTCGTTTATGTCATGTACACTAAATGAACTGTATAGGTTGTTGGGTATTAAGCCGATCCTCACCAGCGTGTATCACCCACAAACGGATGGTTTAGTTGAACGGTTCAATCGCAACCTCAAGAATATAATTAAAAAATTCGTAAGTGAGGATGCACGTAATTGGGATAAGTGGCTTGAACCCTTGTTGTTTTCAGTGTGAGAGGTCCCCCAAGCCTCCACGGGGTTCTCCCCGTTTGAATTGTTATGTGGGCGTAAGCTGCACAGCATACTAGATGTGCTGCGGGAAAACTGGGAGGAGGGACCTTCACCAAGTAAAAATGAAATCCAATACGTTATTGACCTGTGCGCAAAACTCCACACACTCACCCACCTAACCCAGGAGAATTTGCGGCAGGCCCAAGAATGACAAACCCACCTGTACGACAAGGGTACGCGCCTTAGGGAGTTCGCACTGGGAGATAAAGTACTCGTACTGTTGCCCACATCAAGCTCCAAATTAGTCGCCAAGTGGCAAGGACCCTTTGAGGTCACACAGCGAGTCGGGGACATTGACTATGAGGTGAGGCAAACGGACAGGGGTGGGACATTACAGGTTTACCACCTCAATCTGCTCAAACTCTGGAATGAGGAGGTCCCCGTGGCATTGGTGTCGGTGGTTCCGGAAAAGGCGGAGCTGGGGCCGGAGGTTCAAAAGGGAACATTGGCATCACGTACCTCTCCGGTTCCCTGTGGAGACCACATCTCCCCGACCCAACTCGCGGAGGTTGCCCAGTTGCAGACCGAGTTTTCGGACGTATTCTCACCCCTGCCCGGCCGCATCAACCTCATAGAGCACCACCTTGAGATTCCCCCGGGGGTGGTAGTGCATAGCCACCCTTACAGGCGACCCGAACACAAGAAAAAAGTAGTTCAGGAAGAACTCGAGGCCATGCTTGAAATGGGCATTGTCGAGGAGTCCCACAGTGACTGGAGCAGCCCAGTGGTCTTAGTACCCAAGGCCGACGGGTCAGTCCGGTTCTGTGTAGACTATAGGAAAGTCAATGCGGTGTCTAAATTCCACGCATACCCAATGCCTCGTATTGATGAGTTGCTCGATTGACTCGGCACAGCTCGCTTTTACTCGACACTGGATTTAACAAAGGGTTATTGGCAGATCCCCTTGACTTCATTATCCCGAGAAAAAACGGCCTTTTCCACACCGTTCGGCTTACACCAGTTAGTCACACTTCCTTTTGGGCTGTTTAGGGTGCCCGCTACATTTCAGCGGCTGATGGATAGGGTCCTCTGCCCCCACGCCACCTATGTGGCCGCCTACCTCGACAATATCATTATCTATAGTAATGACTGGCTGAGGCACCTCCAACATCTGAGGGCCGTCCTTAGGTTGCTGGGGCGAGCGGGTCTCACAGCCAACCTGAAGAAGTGTGCGAGTGGGTGGGTGGAAGTATGGTATCTGGGCTTCCACTTGGGCAATGGGCAGGTGCGTCCCCAAATTAACAAGACAGCTGCAATTGCGGCCTGCCCGAGGCCCAAGACCAAAAATGGAGTGAGACAGTTCCTGGGGCTGGCTGGCTATTATCGTAGGTTTATACCTAACTATTCTGATGTCACCAGCCCGCTGACTGACCTGACTAAAAAGGGGGCACCAGATCCGGTCCAGTGGACGGAGCAATGCCAGCGGGCTTTTTCTGAGGTAAAGGCTGCACTGTGTGGGGGGCCACTTTTACACTCCCCTGACTTTTCTCTCCCCTTTATGTTACAGACAGATGTGTCGGACAGAGGGCCAGGCGCTGTTTTGTACCAGGAGGTGGAGGGGGAGGACCGCCCAGTGTTGTACATCAGTGGGAAGCTGTCGGTGCGTGAAGGGTGCTACAGCACCATTGAAAAGGAGTGCCTAGCGATCAAGTGGGTGGTCCTCGCCCTCCGTTACTACCTGCTGGGATGCCCTTTCATCCTCTGTTCGGACCACACGCCCCTCCAGTGGCTCCACCGCATGAAGGATGCCAACGCATGGATCACCCGTTGGTATCTGGCACTCCAACCCTTCAACTTCAAGGTGATCCACAGGCCGGGGGCGCAGATGGCTGTGGCGGACTTCCTCTCCCATCAACCATCGGGGGGGGGGGTCGGCTGCAGGCCGGACGGTATGTGGCAGTATGTGGCAGAGGGTCTGGGACCGGAGGGCGGAGTCGGGGAAGGTAAGTGGCAGAATCACTGCACCTGAGGTTGATTAATGTGTTTGTGTGTCTTCCCCAGTGACCGCGCCCTATTTAAGGAAGAGAGGGAGAGCAGAGCAGGCTCTCTTCCCAACTAGACGACGTGAGTGTGTGTGTGTGTGTGTGTGTGTATATGTGTATAGTTAAGGCTGAAAAGCTAAAATAAACGAGTTTTGTGAACTCAGTTCTGGCCTGCCGTCCTTCTATGCTCCACCCACCCATCCGAACTGCTACTATATATATATATATATATATATATATATATATATATATATATATATATATATATAATATTTAACTTAATTGTTTTTAAATATTTATATATGATTTTTAAAGTTATTTTTAAAGTTTTTATTTTTATTTTAAGGTATAAATGAACACAAAAGGGTTTGCTGTTCTAGCAAAATAATCCAGGACTGGTTCATGTCATCTGACCTGATGTGGACTCTCCTTATAGAAACCTTCACCATGTAATTGATTATACTTTTTTTTTAATAACAGCACATGTTTAAAAACTTATTTATTGTTTGGCTTACTTTACATTTAGTGTCTTCTATAGGAGTTCCAGTGAATTAGCTGTTACTATTTAAGTTAGAATATTAATTCATATAACATTTAACATATTATCAATTGCTCATGTGCTTTACAGCCAGAACTACTAGCCAGATCTGCTGTTATATAAAATAAATCCATAGCTGCAGCAGTAATCCCCTCAGGGAGCAACCTACAGACAAAAAAATATCTCCAATTCTTTGGAAGCATGTTTTTTTTTTTTCTTAGAAGGTTAACTGGTGACTCTAAATTGACTGTAGGGGTGAATGTGAGTGTGAATAGTTGTCTATGTGTTAGCCCTGTGATGACCCGGCGACTTGTCCAGGGTGTACCCCGCCTTTCACCCGTAGTCAGCTGGGATAGGCTCCAGCTTGCCTGCGACCCTGTAGAACAGGATAAAACAGTGTAGGTACAGTCCCTTTAAGAAACTACATTTCCCATCAGCCAACTTCTGTGTTGACCTACGTCACGCGTGGGTGGGATCACCAACGTCACATCCTCCATGAAAGCATAAGAAACCCGGGAATTCCTAGCTCCTTCTCTTTCGGCTCCGTGAATTCAACATGGACACAAGGAGGAATCGCTCGCTCCACCTGAGCAAACCAGAAAAAGACCTCTTTCTTGCAAGATCCACAATTTAGCACGATTTCTTTCTTACCCTTGGCCAAGGTAGACTCCAGAGTTGCGCGATCTTTAACTCAATCGAGTTACAACTGGTTTTATTCATATTAGAAGTGATGTCACGACTGCCGCCCAAGCAGTTTTAATTCAAAGTCAAGAAAGTGGCTGGACCCTTTCTCTTTCTTTTTTTTTTTACTGAAGCGCTGTGCACCTTGTTTGACCAGAGTTTTCCTTCCCACGAGCTACGAAGCGTCGGACCAAGAATTCTCTGCTTTCCACAGACATGCTCTATGGGCTCCTGTGGAACTCAGCCTCTCCAAGCAATTCCCTGTGCTTCACGGAGATCACAACGGTGAAAACTCCAAAGTCTCGGGACATCTTCTCATAATCTCGCGTAAGACTGGCATTTTTGGGCATAATCAAAAACCTAGTCTTAGGAATTAGCCTTTATTGAAGTAGTGTGAATTTAAACTCAGGAATGTTTTTTTTACACTGTAGACACGCAGCATGTCGAATTGAATTAATTGTTCTATGTTCTCTCAATTGTTTAATAGATAGGCTGTGCATGCTTCTCTATTCCTCACTAACACTTTAATTTCCTTTTCACACATCTTGACCTCATCAAGATTTCAGTGGATTTAGTAGTGTTATGAGCTAGCTTCCCTTTGTCTTAGCTTAGCCACACGAGGCTAATCTAGGCCTATACAAACACGTGGCCACTCAAACACACCTTAGCTAGCATTCCTTTGTCTTAGCTTAGCCACATGAGGCTAATCTAGGCCTACCCAAACACGTGACACACACAAACACACCTTAGCTAGCAATCCATGCTAGCCTTCTGCTCAGGCCATAGGGCCTTTCACACACACAGGCCACACACACAAGCACACATTAGCAACACGTGCTAATTCTTTGTTTTACTTAGATAACATTCCTTTGTCTTAGCTAGCATTCCTTTGTCTTAATTAGCACACAAAGATAATCTTTTGTCTTCACTCACACACACACACACACACACACACACACCTCACTGTTTGTATATATTTCAACTGCCATTATCCATTTTTTTTTATCTTTGTTATAATAAATTCATTTATTATTGAAACTGTGTGTTTACTTGTGTTCCAATATCTTGGAAGTCCCCAATCTCCAAGAATTCAAAGGTGCATATGATTTATGTAATATGGTAAGTGATCATAATAATTTGGAATATACCATAATTTAGCTGTTTGGTAATTTATTATTAAGCACCAAAATTAATGGTATTAATAAATGAGATTGATTTAATGATAATATGAGTGATTCAATGAAAATGATTCAATGAGACTGATTCAATTTAATGATTTAATTATTAACCTTCAGATTTAATGAGATTGATCACTCAATTACCCAAATGCACCTACAACAGCTAGAGATAATGAGATGATATGACAATGGGAAAAGGTGTATTAGCCCATTAGAATTCAGGACAGACTGGCTGGCCCTTAAGTCCTTCCCACCTGTGTTTGTGATGCTGATACATCTGCATCCATTGCAGCAATATGGTTACTGTCAACACAGCAGGGAATTAAAGAACATTATCTCACATAGAGGCTACACAAGTGGACTCACCAGCAGTTAATCTCCTAGGGAGTGACTCAGGAAGCATAAAGAAGAGTCATCCCTTCTAAAATTCAGGAGAGACAAAGTGGAGAGAGTGGCCAACTTCAGATTCCTGGGCACATATATCTCCCAGGACCTCACATGGACTGTTAACACAATCTCACTTGTGAAGAAAGCACAGAAGTGGCTCTACTTAAGGATACTGAGGAACGTTAACCTGTCCAAGCAGTTTCTGGTTCATCACTGCTTCATGGAAAGCATACTCATCTATGGCATCTTGGTGTGGAATGCCAAATGCTCTGTGACTGACAAGAAGGCTCTTCAGAGAGCATCAAATAAGCCCAGAAAATCATTAAAACTCTTCTATCTTCACTGGAGGACATATCCAGAACCCGATGTCTACATCAGGCCACACACATCATCAAGGACTCATCTCAAGGCCACACCGCTTCACTCTGTTGCCCTCTGGAAGGTACTATAGGTCTGTCAAAGGCCGAACTTCTATACTCCTGGGAAGATTCTACCCAAGTGCTGTCAAAGAACTGAACTCTGTTAAGAGGAACACTGCTCCATCCCCCAAACAGTTAATGACTTTTTAAAGAATGGTGGCACTGTGAGTCTTGTTTTCTGAGTGCATCTAAAATGTAAAACAATTTGTTTAGTGGGCGGCGCAATGGTGTAGTGGCTAGCACTGTCACCTCACAGCAAGAAGGTTCTGGGTTCAAGCCCAGTGGCTGACAGGGGCATTTCTGTGTGGAGTTTGCATGTTCTCCCCGTGTCTGTGTGGGTTTCTTCTGGGTGCTCCAGTTTCTCCCACAGTCCAAAGATATACACGTTAGGTTAATTGGTGGCTCTAAATTGACTGTAGGTGTGAGTTGTTTGTCTCTATTGCCGCTTTTCCACTACCAACGCGGCTGAGTTGGGCTGAGTCGAGCTGAGCGGGGCTGTTGGCGTTGCATTTCGACTACAACCGCGCTGAACCGTGCTGTCTGGAAGTGGGTGGACACATTGGGTGGAGTTAGCGAAAGTGGGTGGACGTCAGGTGATGTCGTTAGGCGGCGCAAACAGTGACATCAGTGACCTTTTAAGCGGTAGTCTCACAACCCGGAGAGTAAACAATGGACATGGAGTCGTTAGTGTTGCTGGTCTTGGTGCTGTGGCTTGTTGTCACCGACAACGCCAACAGATACTGGCAAGAGCGTATAGATGAGGCGAGGCGCATAAGGCTTCATAATTCTCGTAATTCGTAATTCTCCTTCTTCCGGGTTTACGGTGTTTACAGATCCCAGTGTGCTCGCGGGGCGTGTGTGGGCGTGTAAGGACACTCCTCCTCACCAATCAGTGCACAGGGGAGTGTCTCCTCACGCCCCTAGCCTCACTCAGCTCGGTTTGGCTCGCTTCAGCCCTACTCCAAAACCGTGCGAGTTTTGGGGGCTGAGCAGGGCTGAAGCGAGCTGAGTCGTGCTGTTCTTAGATAGTCGAAACGCGAGCCGTATCGAGCTGAAGTGAGCTGAAGCGAGCTGAAGTGAGCTGAAAAAGGGTAGTGGAAAAGGGCCATATGTGTCAGCCCTGCGATGATCTGGTGACTTGTCCAGGGTCTACACCACCTCTCGCCCATAGTCAGCTGGGATAGGCTCCAGCTTGCCTGTGACCCTGCACAGGATAAGCGGTTATGGAAAATGGATGGAATTTGTTTCATGAAAAAGTGCACCCAACAGATTAAAAAGGAACTCTGAGAGGAAGACAGAAACTGAAAAAGAGCAAGAGAGAACAAAATTAGGAATGATACAGAGACAGGTCAAATGAAAGAGAAAAACAGAGACCGAAATTGTGACAGAAAACATCAGAGAAAATATAAAGAGAAGAAAAAAAGGACCGCAACAACTTATCAGAATGAGGTTGACAGAATTGGGCCTGAAAGAGAGAGAGATTGCAATGATAGAAAAGAGAGCAGAATTTGATGTGGTAAAAAATAAAACCTGGTGTTTTGCTATGTTTTTCTCCTCCATGTGTCACTCAGCATGTTTTATTTCTGTGTAATGTCACAAAGCCCGTAATATAATGAGGAAAATTAGTGGTCTCTTCTGAAAAAGGCTGAGTCATCACTGTGTGTTCATCTCATTACAACCACAACCCTGTTGAAGATGGTGTGTCCCCCCCCCCCCCCACTAAGCCAAAACAGCTATTAAGAAAAAAAAAGAGATGAGATTAAAGGTGCCCTTCCACCAAAAATGTTTAATACTGGCTCTTTTTGAAATACCATAGTTCACTCCGAGTTGCATATGCATGCTGCATGTGAAAATGTAATTTTACCCCATTCCCTGTATTAGCTTATGAAAGAAAATAGTCGGAAAAATGAGCGGATCTGAAAAAGCCATACGATCTTACGTCACTTCGTAAATTAGTATTCATGGCCTCGCCCACCTTGGCTTGCGACCACCCACAGCAAGGAAGTTCGGATTTAAGCGCGAGGTGAGATAGCAGAGCCAGTGTTGCCAGATTGGGTGGTTTTAAGTGCATTTTGGCGGATTTGAATATGTGACCCCTCAAATCCAGGGACACATGTCGGCCGAAACGAATCCGAGATAATCGCAAAAGAAGCATTTTTTTTTTCGAAATTTGTGATTTTTGTTTTTTTCCATCATGTGCAAGTTGAGATATTGAAGAATGCAATCAGTATTTCAGATAATAGATTGTTTTGTTGGAAAAGCATACATTTTTTGTTGCAAATTGTCTTGTTTTTGTCAGGACTGTAGCCTGCTGGGGGGTGTGGGTAAATTACCATATGGGCCATTCACAGGATGATTTAAGTCTTTTTTTTTTCTGCGAATCAGCTGTATGATCCGAGTTGAGCACATGGCTACTTAACCTGCATACAGGCGTGTGATTTCACTATGGAATGAGTTACTAAACAGAGCGCAGAGGAGGTGACACACCGCGAAGCAAACAGACACACGGTATTTACATCGGAGATCACCATTTCTAGCAAAAAAAACCGCAACCTCGTTTTCCAGATTGAATGGAATACTTGAATGATCGGATGATACACGGACCGTTCTAGGACTACATTCCATCGGAGGCATTGGTGTGTGCAAGGCGCCTTTTCTCTTTCTGATGGGGTAAGTTTATTAATCTAAGGCTGTGTGGTTATTTTTGCATGTAACGAAGAGTGTTGTGGTTTGGTTAAGCCTAGGTCACAACCGGACGTACGATTTTTTGGCCGTGTGATTTTTGGCGTTTCCCAAATCGCTGCGTTTTTTTTTTGTTCATGGAGAAAGACGTGCGTTGGCCGTAAGTTTGTCTTGCAACCTGAAAAAAACGTAAGCACCCGTAGAGTTTGTTTGACATGACTAAGAACGTCTGCGGCCGGTCTGCGGCTCGAAAATCAGCACATCACACGCGCGCTCTCGTGCTTTTCACACGCGTGCTCTCGTGCGTTTCATGCATGCTCTCCGTGTGTTTCTTGCGTTTTTTGCGTGTAGACCGGCTGTAGGAGCACGGTACGGCCGGTTGTGACCAAGGCTTTACATGAAACTAGTGTTGTGTTAGTTGTGTCATCATCGTGCTATCTTTCTTTCTTACGGTGTGAGTAATTTTTCAACCACAAAATGTTAAAGTATACTTTAGGACTTATTTTTGTACTTCATAATTGTGTTGGGCATACTTTGCATGGAAGGAAAATTGACGTGGTGATCTTTGTTTACATGAAAGTAGCATCGTGCTAGCTCGTAGGGGGTAGGGCTTTCCTTAATGTCATGCAAATGAGCACCATTATGTGCCCGCCCTACACCCAGAGTAGCTGAGATGGAAAACTTTGAGGGCGATTTTCTCCCTTTCCTGTTTTAAGAAGTATGCACTTTCAAAAGGCCACACATTCTTCAAATATTGTCAGATCTCCACATGGAAGGCATCATTGGAAAGCTTAGAAACTGTACTTTCTGAATCTGTCAATAACTCAAAATGCCCCCAGGCCGACATGTGTCCCTGGATTCTGTGATCTGCCACATATATTTTGGGCTGGAAAACATCAGCAGTATCTGGCAACACTGAGCAGAGCCCATTTCGTCAGTAGATAACAAAGAGGACCTAACAGCAAGTTGAAAACATGTCTGAACAAGTTCGTGCCTGTGTTATTTGTGGCAGTAAGACATCAACGTTGCATTTCTTGCCCAAGATAGAAGAGGTGAAAAATAAATGGTTGGAATTTATCTTTGGAACACCACCAGCGAAGTATAATGCAGCGTTAGTACTGTGTTCTGAACATTTCAACCACAGTGACTTTTCAAACTTTGGTGCCTTCAGTAGTGGTTTTGCTTCGAGGTTGCATTTAATCCCTGGATCTGTGCCGTCAAGACGATCGACCACCAGCTCACAAGCTGTAAGTAAAACATGAACTTTTTGTTCGAAGGTTTTTGTTACAAAATAGCATGTTCATATTCTCCATGTGGGGCGGCACGGTGGTGTAGTGGTTAGCGCTGTCGCCTCACAGCAAGAAGGTCCTGGGTTCGAGCCCTGGGGCCGGCAAGGGCCTTTCTGTGTGGAGTTTGCATGTTCTCCCCGTGTCCGCGTGGGTTTCCTCCGGGTGCTCCGGTTTCCCCCACAGTTCAAAGACATGCAGGTTAGGTTAACTGGTGACTCTAAATTGACCGTAGGTGTGAGTGTGAATGGTTGTCTGTGTCTATGTGTCAGCCCTGTGATGACCTGGCGACTTGTCCAGGGTGTACCCCGCCTTTCGCCCGTAGTCAGCTGGGATAGGCTCCAGCTTGCCTGCGACCCTGTAGAAGGATAAAGCGGCTAGAGATAATGAGATGAGATGAGATATTCTCCATGTTAGCATGCATGACATGGTCACAAGCTAGGCAGGGATGAGTTTTCCGCTTTTTCTGATTAAAAAATGACCTTTTTATATTATGCCAAATCCGTTGAGAAATTTTTTTTATTAATTTTGGGGGGTTGGGGTATGTTCCTTCATGCTGTTCAAACTTTATTAACGCCAATGATGTTTACACATTATTTGTAAGTCGCCATCTTTAGTTTAATTTAATCTCGTTGAATGTGATGTAAAATTCGTGTTCTCTACATTGTTATTGGTCAAAACATCGATGTCGAGACCATAATAGCCAATCAAAACAGTTTTTACAAATACACTCACATTCTTTTTTTAAGTCACTCATTCATTTTATTCATTTGTTTGTTCAGTAAAAACCCAAACATTTGTTGAATTTTTCTTATTTCCTCGCATCGCACCTCAATGACGTCAGCGCACAGTATTTTTCCCTTCGCCATTTGTTCCTTCTCTCTCGCCGTAGTAAGACACTCACATCCGCTTGTTCTGACTCACTGGAGGGAGCGTCACAGTGCTGTTAGCCAGTCAGAGGTAACACATTTACATGTCATGAATATTAATGAGTAAGAGCTGAAATCCTGTCGTTCTCCCGCTACCCACTCCTCCAGCAAACTAGAACAGCCTGAAACAGGAGAATCACAGCATGTTTTTTTCACCAAAACCGACTCACAGGGCATTCATTCATACTAGAGACCACCGCACAATTAATGAAAAAATGATGCAAGGAGACCTTTAAAAGGAAAAGCACAGGTAGCGAGCAAGGGGCCAAAATACATCTTTTAAAAGTGCTCTTAAAATCAAGTGAGAATCTATTTCCTACATTTCTTGTAGTCAGTTTATGATAACATAAAGTACTTTATTAAGAATGTCATACTAATACTGGGTCAGGCTTCCCTTTCCTCTCAAAACATTGTGTTTGTGATATAGATTCCACAAGATGATGGAAATGTTCCTTTTGTATTCTCATTGATGTTGACATGATTGCATCACACAATTCCTGCAGATTGTTCAGGTGCACTTTCATGCTGCAAGTCTCCTATTTTTCATACATCCAAAGGTATTCTATTGGATTCAGATCCAGTGACTGGGAAGGCCACTGAAGAACATTGAACTCATTGTCCTGCTCAAGATACCAGGTCACTTTTTATGACATGGTGGATCATTATGCTGGATTTAGTCATTAGAATATGGGTAAATTGTGGCTATGAAGACAGAATTTGACAGAAGTGGAACCCATCGTGTTCTTCTGCAGTTGTAGCCCATATGTCTTAGGGTTTCATGTGTTGTGCATTCTGAGATGCTTTTATGCTCACCACATATTGCACAGAGTGGTGATCTGAGTTACTGTTGTCTTTCTGGCAACTCTGGCCATTCTGCCTTGACCTCTCTCTTCAACAAGGCGTTTCTACCCTCAGAACTGCCACTCACAAAATGTTTATTTCTTTATTGCACCATTCTGAATAAACCCTAGAGATGGTTGTGCATAAAAAATAATAAATAATACAAACAAATAAATAAATAAAATTATAAATAAATCCCAGGAGATTAGCAGTTATAGGAATACTCAAGCCAGCCCATCTGCCACCAAAAATCATCCTAGATATTATGGCAAAAAACAAACTGTCCATAAATTCTGCTTCATCAAACATACTTACCTAACTAAGTTACTGTCATGCTACATGTTTAAATACAGGGTGGGTTGGATATATCTTGCATGCTTTTGGCTGTTGTCGCAACAAGACACTCCTCACATGCCACTCTGGCTTCCTGCTTCTAAAGGAATGCACCAGGATGTAGAATCAGGTGTCAAATGTTAATCTATTTCCCTTAAATGCTTAATGTTTTCTGTTACACTCGAGTGTAAAACATGGAACGATATTTTAAAACTGCTTGAATTCTCTTCCTCTCTTCTGATTTCCTGGTTTATCTGTCTTTTTCTTTGTCCCTCTATCTGTATATCTAGCTGTCTGCGTTTCTGTCTATGTTCTGTCTGTTGACCTGTATGCTGTCTGTGTCTGCCTTTATCTATCTTCAATACATGTCTATGCATTTGTCTTTCTGTACACAGAGTCCAGTGAATGTGTGTGTTTACAGTCACAAAATCCAACAACAAATTATAAACTCTGTGAAGGATCTATTGTGTGTTTCATGTGTGCCAGTTTATGCCTTCATCTCCCCTGCTGACACCCTGCTGACAGCATCAGATACAGATACACACACGGGGAATAGGGTGTTTCTACAGTGCAATGTTTATCACAGCACCATAAGGCTGCACTGTGACATTTGGCCATGTTCCAAACCACATTATGCTGCATTCCAGGTTCCATGACTACAGACTTTCTATGGCTGAATTCTGAAGCTATTAATTTTTCACTAGTCCAAGTAAAATGACACATTAGGTCACCAGTGATAGAGTCAAACACGTTTCCGGTGGGTGTTGGACTCCACCAAGGCTGCCCCTTGTCGCCGATCCTGTTTGTGATATTCATGGATGGGATCTTAAGGCGCAGCCAGGTTGAGGAGGGTATCTGGTTTGAGAACCTCAGAATTGCATCTCTGCTCTTTGCAGATCATGTAGTTCTGTTGGCTTCTTCAGAGCATGACCTTCAGTACACACTGTGATGGTTTGCTGGGATGAGAGTCAGCACCCCCAGTCTGAGGCCATGGTTCTCTGCTGGAAAACAGTGGAGTGCTCCCTTCAGGTTGGGAGTGAGTTGCTGCCCCAAGTGAAGGAGTTCAAGTATTTTGGGGTCTTGTTCACAAGTGATGGTAAAATGGAGCGTGAGATCCACAGGCAGATTGGGGCAGCATCAGCAGTAATGCAGCGTTGTACGGGACAATTCTGGTGAAGAGGGAGCTGAGCCAGAAGGTAAAGCTTTTGATTTACCAGTCAATCTACTTTCCAACTCTCACCTATGGTCATGAGCTTTGGGTAATGACTGAAAAGATGAGATCACAGATAAAAGCGGCTGAAATGAGCTTTCTCCATAGGGTGGCTGGGCTCACCTTTAGAGATAGGGTGAGGAGCTCACACTTCCAGTAGGATCTCTGAGTTGAGCTGCTGCTCCTTCATGTCAAAAGGATTCAGCTGAGGTGGTTAGGGCAGCTGATGAGAATGCCTCCTGGGCGCCTTCCTTTGGAGAGATTATCTCTTCTGGCCTGGGAGTGCCTTGGGATCCCCCAGGAGGAACTGGAAAGTGTTGCTGGGGAGAGGGATGCCTGGAATATCCTGCTTAGCCTGCTGCCACCACGACCCGACTTCGGATAAGCGGAAGAAAATGAATGGATAGTAGTGTAATACATGTAATCAATAAATGGTTACAGTAGGTGTGTACAACTTAATCCAGCACTGCATAGAGCTGACTTAACACACATGCTGGACTTACTGTAATGTCACATGAAATTAAAACCTTGTGAGAGCAAGGTGGCCACATTTTTCTGAGTCAGGCACTGCAGTTACTCTCATCAGGCTGCAACAGCTGGGAACCACCTCTGTGACAAAAGAACTTTGGCGTAACTGACAAGCATAACATGTTTTATGTTTTTAGTCTAAGATGTTCAGATCCGGTATCTCTTATGGTTATCTCCCCCACAGGGGATGCAGTTTATTCATTATACTCCTTCTGACAGCTCATTTTTTACATATGTCCACCATAAACTATTGGGGATTTTGAATGCATCAAGTTCATCTGCAACAAAAAAGACAAATGCCGCAAGATCAGCCATTGCTGTTATGCTGTTCTAATTCATGTAAACAGTTGTATTATCTCATGTAGTATCTCATGCACTTGAATATATAGGCAGTATTACCCCATGTAGTATCTCATGTACTTTATACACACACACACACACACACACACACACAGAGTTGTGGTCAGAAGTTTACATACAGTGACATGAATGTCATGACGATATTTGGGCTTCCAGTAATTTATTTGAATGTTTTTTTTTTTTTTTTTCCTGTGGCAGAATATATAGCATACATCTTTAATCCAAACAAATAAAAAAAATTAAAATGAGAGAAAAAAACCCCACTAGAATTTGGTGCACAAGTTTTAATTTTCTTTGGGTTTTCTGAAATCAACACAGGGTCAAAATTATACATACAGGGTCAACAATATACATATAGCACACCTAATATTAGGTTAAAATGTCTCTTCACAAGATTCACCTTGACCAAATATTTTTGTTTACCATGAACAAGCTTTTGGCAGAATTTTGGTTGGATATTTCATGACTCTTCATGGTAGAATTGGTAGGGTTCAATTTTTTTCTTTTTCTTGGCATGGACTCCTTTTAAGCACAGTCCATATATTTTCAATAGGGTTCAAGTCAGGCCTTGTTTTAAGCTTAATGTTGGCCTGCTTTGTCCTCCACAACCAGCTCTGATGTGTGTTTGGATTCATTGTCCTGTTGTAACTCCCAAGTCTCAAGTCATGTTCAAGTTTCTGGTGGTTTATGTTGAAGAATTCTGATGTAGTCCTCTTTCATTATTCCATCCATTTTGTGCAGTGAACCAGTTCCACTGTCAGCAAAAACACCCCAGAGCATGATGATCCTATGATCACCACCAGCTGGTACAGTGTTCCTCTGTACATGGTGGTCATTGTGGCCAAACAACTCAATCTTTGTCTCATCTGACCATACAGCTATCCTTCAGAAGGCTTTTTCTTTGTGTGGTCAGCTTCAAACTTTATTTAAGCTTGAAGGTGTCAATTTTGGAGCAAGGGGTTATTTCTTGGATAGCAGCCTCTTAGTCCATGGTGATCTGAACTGTACACAGTGATCCATCAGCTTCCAGTTCATGGCAGGGCTGTGCCATGGTGGTTCCCAGGTTGTTCCTGACCATCCAAACCAATTTCCTTTCAGCTGAGGGTGACAGTTTGGGTTTTCTTCAAGCAAAGTGGCTTGGCAAAGTAACTACGCCTCACAATAACTTGGATACAACTGTTTGAACTGATCTTGGAATTTGCAGTTGTTTAGAAATGGCTCCAAGAAGCATTCCGGAGTTGTGTATATCTGCAATCCTCTTTCTCAGATCTGCACTGAGCTCCTTGGACTTTCCCATTTTACTGTGTGTTGGTCAATCCAATGAATGCTGTAAACAAACCCTTTTTATGAAAGCACAGAGAAGCTACCAGCTGTAGTCAATCATGATCACGAACAGGAAATTAAGAGGCCTTGGCAAGATAAGACAATTTGGATGTTTCAGCACTTCTGAATTAATAATCTAAGTGAGCCTATGTAAATTTTTGACCCTGTATGTATAATTTTGGCCCTGTGTTGATTTCAGAAAACCCAAAGAAAATTAAAACTTGTGTACCAAATTCTAGTGTTTTTTTTTTTTTTTCATTAAAGATGTATGCTGTACAATCATTCTGCCACAGGAAAAACAAACAGTTCAAAGAAATTCCTGAAAGCCCAAATATTGCCATGAGATTCATATCCAAGATGACTTTCATGTCACTGTATGTAAACCTTTTGAACACACACACACACACATATATATATATATATATATATATATATATATATATATATATATGTGTGTGTTTATATATATATATATATGTGTGTGTATATATGTATGTGTATATATATGAGAGAGTGAACATAATAATGTGAAATCATATGAAACTATGCACTTTTGTTGATTCATGCATGCACACACTTATAACTGGACCAAACAAATATGTTAAGCACAAATAAATATGGTAAACCTTTCTTTTTTATATATTATGTATTGACACTTTGGAAATAATGGTGGAAATATGGTTGTAACAATATGGAATGAAGCCTGTAGGCTGTCTGTCACCAATCTAACCAAACCAAATGGGAAACTGGGATGGTGGAGCCCAGTGAAATGGTGGGAAGAACATAATGGTGGTAAACAGACAAAGGGTGTTGGTCATTTGCATAATTTGTTAAAGTGAATAAAAAGGGGGAACCCAGAGCTTAGATTTCAGCGTCTTTGCATTATTTTTACTCCTATTACTCTTGCATAATAAAACTCTGTAATCTGCAACTCCTTGACTTCCTGTTTTTATTTTACTTCTCTGAGACAAATTTCCATGACACTATCAGCTCACACATGCTTTGTGAAGTAGATTATAAGCGAGACACCTAACTCCCAACTGTTCCCCAGGTGCTGTTAGCATGGCTACCCACTGCTCTGGGTATGTGTGTGTGCATGTGTGTTCACTGCTTCAGATGGGTTAAATGCAGGGAGGTAATTTCACAAGTGCGTGATGAATAAAGTTGTGCTTTCTTTCTTTTTTCTTTATTCTCCTCTTCTGTGGTCATTGGTAGTTCACATTGAACTTCAAGTCAGCCAAACTAAAAAATGAATGTGCCTAATGGAATGGGATGGAATGGTGGTCTGATTGGTTTGAGTGGCATTTTCAGTAGGAACTGTGGTCTGATTGGTTTCAGTGATATTTTTTGGCAGGAACTGTGGTATGATTGAATACCGTGGCATTCTGGGTGGAAACTGTGGCATAATTGATTACAATGCTATTTTGGAGAAGAACTGTGTATGATTGTGTAGAAACTGCCAGGATGTGGGTGGAGCACAGAAGTACGGCAGGCTATTGTTAGTGTTTCGATATACTTCTTTTATTCTGCTTTTCAGCACCGCTTTCCCAACTGGGACAGTCACACTCACTCTCTCTCTCTCTCTCTCTCTCTCTCTCACACACACACACACACACACACACACACACCATTGCGTTCTGGTCCCAAAAAACACTACTCCTCTGTTCTCTCACTCCTTTTATACAGCGCCGTCACTGCAAGAGACACACAGACACACATTAATTGACAACAGGTGTAGCGATTTGGCCACTCACCATCCCCGACTCCACCCTCCATTCACAAACCGACATTTGGCCATGCCCCCACTGCCACAGATTGGTTACAGTAGCATTTTGGGCAGGAACTGCGGTCTGATTGGATACCATGACAGTTTGGGCAGGAACTGTGGGCTCATTAGTTACAGTGCTATTTTGAACATGAACTGTGGTCTGATTGGTTATGGTTGCATTTTTGGAGGGAACAGTGGTCTTATTTTTACAGTGGTATTTTTGGCTGGAACTGTAGTCTGATTGGATTAAGTCGCATTATGAGCAGGAACTGTGGTCTGATTTATTGGTTACAGTGTGGCAGGGACTTTGGACTGATTGGTTACAACCACATTTTGGGTGGAAGCTGTGGTCTGAGTGGTTACAATGGCATTTTGGGTGAGAAGTATGGTCTGATTGGTCACAGTGTCTTTTTGGGCAGGAACTGTGGGTTTGATTGGTCACAGTGCCATTTTTGGCAAGGATGGTGGTCTAGGCTGTTTTCCAAAAGTATCACAGCACAAAGATCATTCAGGTATGAGATTTTTCCAATTTTTGGTGGAATTACAATTTTTATACATCTGTGAGGGTCATTTAGGAGGCAGAGTCCACAACTAGATCTAGTTCTGTCCAAAATGTTTGGCATTATTTCTCAGCATTTACAATGTATGTTTTGACACTGACCATTTCCTTAGTGCTTCTCGGCTCAGAGTGCTAATGTTGCTGATTGGTTGGTTGGGGATAATTTTGATGAATTGTGGATTGTGATGCTGTGAACTACGCAGCATGAACAAAATGGAGACAATCATCAATGCTCATGATATTACAGCAATTTGTCAGTAATGCTGTCGAAAGTACCAGTCTGAACCCAACTACAAACATCGCTGCTCAGAACAACACCCACAATCCACAGCGCCCTCTATCACCTGTTTATGAAATACACCTGTCACTCGTTTCTTGGTTTATCAACCCCTGCTATATGAACACCTCTCCCACTCTCACTCGATGTAAAGTATTGTTCAGTGTTCATTCCTGTTATACCAAGCCTTAGTTCTACTGCCTGCTTTATTGTGTTTTCAACACTCACTATCGTATCTTTCTCGTTATTCTCTAGCCCTGTCCGCATTGCCCCGTCTACCGATCGATCAACCATCACCTGTCCCACGACCTTGATTCTAGTCTCGCGTTTTGGCTTTGTTTCCAGTTTGCTTTCCCCACTCTCCCCTGCACATACATCCATAAGTGCCTGCACCCTGACAGGATACTTCCCCACAATGGATGCAGCAGAGGAGGTGAGGCAAACTGTTCTGAGTGCTCAGGGGCACCTCTTGGGGGAACATCAGCAAATGCTCGCTGATCTCAACACCAAGACGGCTCAGCTAGCTACCATGATGTCGCAGGCCCTCCTAATGTGCCTTGAAATCCCCCCAAGTGCTGCGCTTTCACTTCTATGCCCAGAGAAACACGCCAGGGATGCATGCAGCTGTAAGGGATTTTTGCTTCAGTGCTGCATGTACTTCTCTACGATCCAACACTTCTCTGACAAACATAAGATCACAAGGTTTCTTTCGTTCTTGACCGGCAAGGCGATGCAGTGGGCCAGCGCGGTGTGGAGGAGTGCAGGGGCGCACACACCCTTGTATGATCATTTCCTCACACTATTCAAGCAGGTGTTTGATCATGAACCTGAGGGAATTGAGGTCAATGAGAGCCAATTGACCATCACACAGGGCTCAAGGAGAGTCGCTGACTATGCCCTAGATTTCTGAATTCTCGCAGCAGCCAGTGGATGGAATGAGCTGGCTCTAAAAGCTGTTTTCCACCAGGGGCTCTGCCATGCTGTATTGAGTGAGCTGGCATGCCATGATGAACATCTCACCTTAGACACCCTTGATTGATCTTGCAATTTGGCTGGACCGTCGCCCATCACTCAACGAGGAGGCTGCACCCACTTCTACCATTGACACTCCCACACCCATGGAAGTCTCACAAACTTGTCTGAAGCACTCTGAATGAGATTGGAGGAGGAAAGAGGATGTGTGTTTCTACTGCAGGAGTGCCAACCATCAGATTATTCAGTGTCCAGTCTGCCCACTGCACACCAGCTCTGCGGAGACTGAGGCTAACCTGGTGAATCCAGTGAGATCATTTAGTACTCAGTCTTTCAAGGTTCCTGTATTGCTGAAACTGCCATCTTTGACTCACATGCTGTCTGCATTTCTTGACTCAGGGGCAGAGGGGAACTTCATCAACAGCTCAGTCATCCAGAAGTTCAGATTGACCACAAACCCTCTACAGAGCCCACTCAGCATCAAGACAATTGATGGAGGCCTAATAGGGGATGGCCTCGTCACCACCCGGACTGCTCCTATGCACATTCAGGTGGGAGCCCTCAATTCAGAGCTAATCTCACTCCTAGTTACCACTACCATACATCATGACATCATTTTGGGTTATCCTTGGCTGCAGCTTCACAACCCACTCATCTCCTGGCAGAATAAGGAGATTCTCCAATGGTCCCCAACCTGTTTTTAAAACTGTCTTCAGTGTCCTCAGCTAAGTCTATTTGCCACTTCTATAGAGAGTCCCCAGTGTGACTCCCTAGAAGGGGTCCCAAAGTGTTACCTGGACCAAAGGGAGATCTTCAGTAGGGTAAGGCATGCGGCCTACCACCACACTGCCCATATGACTGTGCCATTGACCTCCTACCGGGCACTTCTCCACCACACAGTTGCATCTACCTTCTGTCCCAGATGGAACAAGTGGGAATGGAAGAGATCATACAAGAGGCCCTCAAGCAGGGATGCATACGCCCGTCTACATCACCTGCATTGGCAGGATTCTTCTTCATGGAGAAGAGAGGGGGCAGCCTCCACCCATGTATAGACTTTTGAGGACTCAATCAGATCTCAGAGAAGTACCCATATCCTCTTCCTTTGGTGCCCTCAGCTTTAGAACAGCTCCATAGCACCAAGTTGTTTTCTAAGCTAGACCTATGCAGTGCCTACAACCTGGTCCATATCCAAGAAGGAGCTGAGTGGAAGACGGCCTTCAGCACCAATGCTAGCCATTTTGAGTACCAGGTATTGTTATATGGTCTCTTTTCTGCACCAAGTGTGTTCCAGTGGCTCATCAATGATGTACTTTGGGAATAGTTAGGGAGATATGTGGTGGTGTACATTGATAAGATCCTGATCTACTTCCCAGATGAAGAGAGCCATCTCCAACACATCCGATCAATGCTCAACTACCTGTTAGAAAACCAACTTTATGTCAAAGCTGAAAAGTGCAAGTTCCACACACATCAGCTCTTCTTTCTGTGGTACATCATCAGTGCAGAGGGGATCAGTATGGACCCCTTCAAGGTCTCTGTGGTGACTTCCTGGCCCACTTCAGTCAAGGAGCTTCAATGCTTCCTAGGCTTTGCAAATTTCTATCACTGTTTCATTAGAAATTTCAGTACTTATGCAGCGCCCTTGACCTCCCTGTTAAGGAAGGGACCAAAGCACCTCCACTCGACCCCTGCAGCCAAAGAGGCCTTCAACAAGCTCAAAACCACCTTCACCACAGCCCTGATCCTCCAACACCCTGACCCAACCTGACCTTTCAGGGCTCGACATTAGCACTTGCCCGATGGCCCGGCGGTGTTTTTTACGTCGTTCGGGCCACGAAATTTGGCCAAACAGTGGCCCGGGCAGGCCAGTACGTTTTCGATACAAATTAACAAATTTTATTACTCATATTTTACCCAGAATTGTGAAGAAATTGTTTGTAAAATGCACCTTTTCGATACGAGGTCCGTCATCTTTGTTTTCGTCATGCTCCACTCCATTCCGCAGCAGGAGTGTGTCGTCTTCGTGCATCTTCGGAGCTGTTCAGTGCTGTTTGGAAGCACTGTTCGGAAGCGTCATTTTGGTGGGAAAATAGCATCTTGTAGACGAAGATGGTTGCGGCAAGGAGACCATCAGAACGGTGAAATTCAAATAGAAATATGTTCAAACTCCACACTCCCCAACCTGGCCAAGGCCAGGTAAACAGTTTAAATATGATCGTGCATAAATTAACTATCGGGTGTTAACAAATGGCTTCATTTTGAACTCTGCAGCCAATCAGAGCACGCAATGTCACACTTGGTTTACAACTTGCCAAATCGTAAAACAGCATTTCAACACATGCGCTTTAGCTTCAGATGGTGTAAAATCGTTCAGACTTTGTATATTAATATCAAAATTTCGGGATACACTGCCAAGAAATATGGCTACACGTGTATCAACTTTTAGTGATTAAAGAATGAAGTATAAATGTTGGTTGCTATAACTGAAATAGAAGAACAGATAAAATAATGTGGTAAATTAGATCTGATCCCATATATTATATTATTCAAATATCCAAAGATGATGAAATATATAAAAATAGCCAAACTAGGTCTACATTAGTTCATTACAACAAATAATAACTATTCTGACCCTCTATGGTACAACCAGACCATGCTAAACCCAGTATACCCCCAGTTGCTAGGCTATCTGTTGTTGCCATGGCAACGGTTTATGCAAATGAGCTGAATTTGCAAAAATTTACTACTAGTTCCCCCAAGGGCATATCCTGAAAATTTGGTGTTTATATCTTCTCTTATTAAAAAAATACAACATTTCACCCCTTTTTGGCTCACCTGAGCATACCTGTTAATTAGCTAATTAACAGGTAATTAGGGTTATAAATCACCCCTGAGCAGGTAAGGCTTTGCAAAAATCTCACTAGATTACTCCCCAAAGTCCACCCTTTCAGGAAATGTATGGTTTGTCAATGATTCTCATGATATTTTATTAATTAAGAAATAAAACTTCTTCATGGGCAATAAAAATGCCCATTTAAATCCAGCATGATAAGGGTTAGTATGCCACCCTCACCTTTCATCCAGACTTGGGACTGTCCTGTGTGTGTCTTGTGGCTATTATATAAAGTTGTATTTAAAAAGTTCATTATACTTATATTTCTATAAGAATATCTAAAGTGGTGAGAATTCAATATCTACAATGTTGAGAATATATGAAGTTGAAACCATGACAAAAAAGGAAAATATGTCTACATCACACAGGGTGGGTTACAGGCAAAGCTTATTCTATAAACAAGTTAGTTGCATGGTGAGGCAAAACTTAGCTTATTCTAAAAATTATACAAACAATTGTTAATGTAAAACAGTAATCAACAGCATGTGTTAAATGAACAGAGAACAAGAACAAAGGAAATTTTTAAATGTAAGTAAGAAATTGATAGAACAAGAAATGCAAACAATAAAATATCAATGTGAACAAACAATAAAGATATATAATAATGTTAACAAAATATGAATAATCTTATTTTCATTAATTTCACCTTAAAATGCACCAGAATGCACGAATATGAATTGAAAAATCAAAATTTTCCGGGGGAGGTCCGCTGGACCCCCCCCTTGTGCAAGCACCTATGGTGCTTGCAGCGGCTGCCTGTGGCAGCCGTTGTTCGGGTACCGTGTGCATTCGGGCCACCACATTTTCCATTTGGGCCAGTAACTTTTCAATTCCACTGGCCCAATGGGCCACCAGTGGTAAATGCTTAATGTCTAGGCCTGCCTTTCACGGTCAAGGTAGATGCCTCCGAGACAAGTGTAGGAGGGGTCCTCTCACAGTGCTTCAGTGAGAAGCCGAAGCTCCACCCAGTCACATTCTTCTCAAAGAAACTCACCTCAGCAGAGAGGAACTATGACATTGGGAATAGAGAACTACTTGCTACCAAGCTTGCTCTGGAGGAATGGAGACACTGGCTGGAGGGAGCCACTTACCCCTTCATCATACTTATGGATCATAAGAACTTGGAATATCTCAAGAAGGCCAAGAGACTTAACATAAGCCAAGCCCGATGGGCTCTGTTTTTCATGTGCTTCAACTTCACAATATCCTATCGTCCAGACACCAAGAACACTAAGGTGGATGCCCTGTCATGTGTCTTCAGTCCATCTCCTCACAACCCTGAACCTCACCCCAACCTCATGCCTGAATGCATCATCCAAGTGATTTCATGGGACCAAGACAAGGAGATAAGGGAGTCTCAACCACAGACTTTTCCAGCTAACTGCCCACCAGGCCACCTGTACATCCCCAACCATTTCTGAGGTAAACTCATCACTTGGGCACATGCATGTCCTGCCACTGGTCACCCAAGCAGTCATCATACTCACCAACTGCTATGGAACAAGTACTGGTGGGAGAATATGTTGACTGAGATCATCCATTTTGTCTCCTCATGCATGGAGTATGCACAAGTCAAGGTACCTTGAACACCTCCCACTGGTAAACTATGCCCTCTCCTTGTACTGCAAAGACCCTGGTCTCACCTGGCCATCAACTTTATCACTGACCTACCATCATCCCAGGGCAACACTACCATGCTGGTCATCATCGACAGGTTCTCCAAGGCACTAAGACTCATCCTGTTACCCAGCATCCCCACAGCTTTCTAGACAGCCGAACTGTTATTCCAGTATGCATTCAGATACTTTGGCATCCCAGAAGACATAGTCAGTGACCGTGGCCCTCAGTTCATTTCATGTCTATGGGTCAGTTTCATGGAGTTGTTAGGTGTCTTGGTGAGCCTCACATCTGGATATCACCCCCAGTCCAATGACCAGGTAGAGAGAGCTAACCAGGATATAGGATGCTTTGTTAGAATCTTCTGCATGTGGAACCAGGGGGACTGGGCCCGTTTCATCCCATGGGCCTAGTATGCACAGAACTCTCTGAAGCACTGAAGCACTCTGTGACACAACTAACACCCATTCAGTGCATGCTCGGCTACCAACCCCCATTCCCATGGGATGACTCACCATCACAGGTACAGGCAGTGGAGGAGCAGAGGTGGAAAAACCCGGGTGCAGAAAGTAAAAACCCTGCCACATTTTTGCTCCAGCCAATTCAATGAACCAGCTGATCCTAATTACCACATCCCCTTAGCCAGGTTGATGAGCTAATTGGTGAAATCACCTGTGTTGAGAGCACAGGCAGAAGGAAAACCTAAGCAGGACTTTTACTTTGTCAATCCAGTTTTTCCACCTCTGTGGAGGAGTGGGTCTCGCACAGCCAGTCAGTTTGGGGGGAGGTTCATCGACACATCAAGTCTGTCAATGCCATATAAGGAATACACTGACAAGCACAGAAGCAGCAACCCTGAGTTTTCTTTTGGTGACCGGGTATGGGTGTCAACTAAGGACCTCAAGGAATCCAATACTTGTAGGAAGCTACAAGCATGTTATATTGGACCTTATGATGTGCTCTGGCACATCAAAAAAATCTCCTACAGGGTTGAGCTCCCACTGCACAGTTGCTTGTCACCAATTTATTATGTCTCCTGCTTAAAACCTGCCATCCAAGGTCCTCTGTCCACAAATATGCTCACCCCAGACCACCCATCACCTTGTCCAGAAGGGGATCACATCTACCAGGTAAACAGAGTTCTAGACTTGGGTGCAGAAGAGGTCAGCTTGAGTAGCTGGTAGATTGGGAGGGCTACGGTCCTGAAGAGCAAAACTGGGTAGGAGCAAGGGATATTCTGGACCCTCTCTTGACTCAGGAGTTCCACACCCAACACTCTGACAAGCCTGCACCCACAGGGAGAGGGCATCCTAGGAAGAATGTAACTCCTGGAGGGAGCTCCTCGGGGGGTTTCTGTCAGTAATGCTGTCGAGAGTGCCAGTCTGAACACAACTACAAACATGGCTGCTCAGAACTACAACACCCACAAACCACAGCACCCGCTATCACCTGTTTATTAAATACACCTGTCATTCGTTTCCTGATTCATCAGCCCCTGCTATATAAACACCTCTCCCACTCTCACTTAATGTGAAGTATTGTTCAGTGTTAATTCCTATCATACCGAGCCTTAATTCTACTGCCTGCTTTATTGTGTTCTCAACCCTTGCTTTCATATCTTTTTCGTTATTCTCTAGCCCTGTCCACATTGCCCCATCTACCAATCGATTGACCCTCACCTGTCCCATGATCTTGATTCTAGTCTCACGTTTTGGCTTTATTTCCAGTTTGCTTTCCCTGCTCTCCCCTGCACATACATCCATAAGTGCCTGCACCCTAAGACAATTAATGAATTGGATACTTCTGTTAAAAAAATACCAGATGACAAGGGTGAGAAAGTTATACAACCCAAACTGGGAGAGTTTATTAAAAAGATCAATCAGCCAGGCAAAGTTGTCTGTGAACTTTGCACAGATATCATCAACTATGGAACATGATGCAGGTTAAATATAAATATTTGAATAATTAGTCTGTGTGGAAATATACTAGATCTAGGCCAACTCTACATCTTTGTAGAAAATACCCAGGTACTGTAGAACTCAGCAGACAGCAAGTCTATAACAGTTCAGTACTTCAGAATACAATTATGCTAAACACTGCTATATTCTGTGCAGACTATTCAGACTTTATCATCCTGAATGTACAGCCTTACTTGTAGATGCATTGTTTATTGTTAAATGATTTTTTTGAATATTAAAAATTAAATAGTATTCTGAGTAATCTGACTTACTGTTAACTTTAGATCCATGTTCACTGTTCACACTGGATCAAATCTGGGCAACTTTTAGGTATAAAAATGCCAGGAGATTGCACAAATTCAATGTTGAAATTGTGGCTTTGTCCCCTTGAAATCTTCATTAGGGTGTTGCCTCTGGACTCCACTGGGGACCTAAGTGGCCTCCAGACCCTCGACCTTCATTGTTGGACGGGTCTGTGACCCTGGTGTTCATTTCAGATTTTTTTTTTCTTTTTTGTCAGTCTCATCCCTGATCATTGTGTGCAGGGACAGACCTTCCTGGATGAATTTCAGTAGTTCAGCATCAGTATCTCTGTGGTTAAAAACGGCCAGATTCTCTTCATTGTGCAAAGCAGAAACATCCATGACAGAGTCAGGTTAGCATTGTGAGGTAAGGAATATAGGTGGTTGTCCATAGCTACCCAAAGTTTGCATGTAGTGTCAGATGGTTAATCTGAGACTTGCCTGAGGAGTTTGCACAATTGTGACATACAGCTGCATCTCAAGGAACAAACAGCAGCACAGATTAGCATTTATTCAATTTCAGCTGCTGTTCATGATCATTTCTCTGCTGGACATGCTGAGATCTGTGCAGAAACAGAAGTGATTGAAGGAGAAAAGGAGAGGATAAGTTGAGTGGCATCAGCATAGTAGTGATATGAGAATCCACTGAGAGAGTGGGTATAAAAGGAGAAGAAAAGAGAACTGAGTCCAGCATTGAGCATTTCTCTCCAGGAGAGTGTCTGCATGGAGTAGATGTGGCACCCCTCCATGTCACCTGATATGACTGCCCGAAGTAAAAAAAAAATAAATAAAAAATCACTACCGTGATGTGCTATGAATTTCAATACTGGATGAATACTGGAGACTTCAATACTGGAGTCTTGTGATTGACAGTGTTGAAGGCTGCTGCAAGGTCAAGGAGGATGAGTCCTGATGAGAGTTTGACTGATCTAGCAGGGGGAAAAGGAGAGAGAGAAATGTGATTCTAGTTAATAGATGCTGATGTCTGAGCTATCCTATATTCCCAAAAGTTTGTGGAGACCTGACCATCATACACATATGCGATTGTTGAACATCCTATTCCATGCCAGTCCAGATTCTATCCTGATAATAATGATCTCCACTCTTCTGGGAATGGTTTCCACTAGACTTTGGAGTATGGATGTAGGGATTTGTGCTTACAGTCATCCCAGTTCATTCCAAAGGTGTTCAGTGTGTTTGATGTCAGGGCAGTGTTTGGGCCACTATAGTTCTTCCACACCAACCTTGGCAAACCATGTCTTTATAAGCCTCACTTTATGCACAGAGGAACTGCCATGCTGGAACATGTTTGGGCTAGACCCCATAGATTCAGTGAAGGGGAATCTTAATGGTAATGGCCTACAAAGATCTCATCTCATCTCATCTCATCTCATCTCATTATCTCTAGCCGCTTTATCCTTCTACAGGGTCGCAGGCAAGCTGGAGCCTATCCCAGCTGACTACGGGCGAAAGGCGGGGTACACCCTGGACAAGTCGCCAGGTCATCACAGGGCTGACACAGACACAGACAACCATTCACACTCACATTCACACCTACGGTCAATTTAGAGTCACCAGTTAACCTAACCTGCATGTCTTTGGACTGTGGGGGAAACCGGAGCACCCGGAGGAAACCCACGCGGACACGGGGAGAACATGCAAACTCCACACAGAAAGGCCCTCGCCGGCCCCGGGGCTCGAACCCAGGACCTTCTTGCTGTGAGGCGACAGCGCTAACCACTACACCACTGTGCCGCGGCCTACAAAGATAACTTATACAATTATGTGCTTCCAAATTTGTGCCTACAGTTTGGGGAAGGTCCACATACAGTATGTGTGTGTGAAGGTCCGCTGCTAAAAATCTATAGGAATCCTATGGAACAAGTTCTAAAGAAATCCTACAGAAAACTTAATGGAAGTCCTGTAGAACTTTAGTACCCAAGTTCTATAGGGAAAAAAAGGAAAAAAAAAGTTTTATAGGAACAATCTATGAAAAAAAAAAATCCTATTGATCAGACTAGTTCTATAGACTAGTTCTATAGACCAGTTCCATATACCCAGCAATTCCACAGCTACTATTGTTACAGGGTTGTTGTTTTTTTTTGCCATTCTTCCATGCACGCTGCACTGTTGATCAGTCCCTAAAATTTATCACCTCAATATACACATACTAGTAAATACTTGCAGTATATTTTGGAGTGAAAATTATTAAATAGGTCATTGTGCACCCTGCTAATGGATTTATACTCAAGATAGATGCAGTGGTTTATTTCCACTAAAATGCAGTTACTGGAGGTGGTGTGAAGTTTCAACTAGTATGAAATGTATAAATTTAATAAATGACCATATTTTCCCAAAGAAAAATAGACCTACAACTGTAACTAATTTTTAGTTGTGTTTTTGTTGTTTTGCCTATTTTGATTTAATAACATCATTTCATGATTTGTGCATCTCTTACATGTACAGTGGTGCTTGAAAGTTTGTGAACCCTTTATAATTTTCTATATTTCTGCATAAATATGACCTAAAACATCATCAGATTTTCACACAAGTCCTAAAAGTAGATAAAGAGAACCCAGTTAAACAAATGAGACAAAAATATTATACTTGGTCATTTATTTTCTGAGGAAAATGAGCCAATATTACATATCTGTGAGTGGCAAAAGTATGTGAACTTCTAGGATTAGCAGTTAATTTGAAGGTGAAATTAGAGTCAGGTGTTTTCAATCAATGGTATGACAATCAGGTGTGAGTGGGCACTCTGTTTTATTTAAAGAACAGGGATCTATCAAAGTCTGATCTGCACAACACATGTTTGTGGAAGTGTATCATGGCATGAACGAAGGAGATTTCTAAGGACCTCAGAAAAAGCGTTGTTGATGCTCATCAGGCTGGAAAAGGTTACAAAACCATCTCGAAAGAGTTTGGACTCCACCAATCCACAGTCAGACAGATTGTGTACAAATGGAGGAAATTCAAGACCATTGTTACCCTCCCCAGGAGTGGTCGACCAACAAAGATCACTCCAAGAGCAAGGCGTGTAATAGTCGGCGAGGTCACAAAGGACCCCAGGGTAACTTCTAAGCAACTGAAGGCCTCTCTCACATTGGCTAATGTTAATGTTCATGAGTCCACCATCAGGAGAACACTGAACAACAATGGTGTTCATGGCAGGGTTGCAAGGAGAAAGCCACTGCTCTCCAAAAGAACATTGCTGCTCATCTGCAGTTTGCTAAAGATCACGTGGACAAGCCAGAAGGCTATGGGAAAAATGTTTTGTGGACGGTTGAGACCAGAATAGAACTTTTTGATTTAAATGAGAAGCGTTATGTTTGGAGAAAGGAAACCACTGCATTCCAGCATAAGAACCTGATCCCATCTGTGAAACATGGTGGTGGTAGTATCATGGTTTGGGCCTGTTTTGCTGCATCTGAGCCAGGACGGCTTGCCATCATTGATGGAACAATGAATTCTGAATTATACCAGCGAATTCTAAAGGAAAATGTCAGGACATCTGTCCATGAACTGAATCTCAAGAGAAGGTGGGTCATGCAGCAAGACAATGACCCTAAGCACACAAGTTGTTCTACCAAAGAATGGTTAAAGAAGAATAAAGTTAATATTTTGGAATGACCAAGTCAAAGTCCTGACCTTAGTCCAATCGAAATGCTGTGGAAGGACCTGAAGTGAACAGTTCATGTGAGGAAACCCACCAACATCCCAGAGTTGAAGCTGTTCTGTATGGAGGAATGGGCTAAAATTCCTCCAAGCCGGTGTGCAGGACTGATCAACAGTTACTGGAAATGTTTAGTTGCAGTTACTGCTGCACAAGGGGGTCACACCAGATACTGAAAGCAAAGGTTCACATACTTTTGCCACTCACAAATATGTAATATTGGATCATTTTCCTCAATAAATAAGTGACCAAGTATAATATTTTTGTCTCATTTGTTTAACTGGGTTCTCTTTATCTACTTTTGGGACTTGTGTGAAAATCTGATGATGTTTTAGGTCATATTTATGCAGAAATATAGAAAATTCTGAAGGGTTCACAAACTTTCAAGCACCACTGTAAGCTCCTGTTTGTTAGTAAATCCATATTGTATTTAAAAATAATTCCTACTTCCTCTGCCAAATAATTCTGGTGATCAGGTGGGTTAAGTTGAAACCAATTGACAGAGGCATTGAAATTTCATTACATGGTCATGATATTTTAACCATATTTACAACCTAAAGTTCAAAAAGACAAATCCTATTGCATGCCAGCAAGCTGTATATGGTCTGGGGTCCTCTGGGCTCTCTCCAGTTCCTTTAGTATGGTTTACCCAACAGTGGTGCCACCACCGTCATATGAAGGAAATATTCTTGAGTAGACACAAAAACACCAAGCCAATAAATAATGTTCAAACATAGATTTCCTATAGACCCCTTTCACTGATGTCACCCGAAACCGGAAGTAAACAGACCCTGCGCCATTTTGGAAGACCAACAAACTCGTGATTAGGGGGAAATAACGGCAGCGGTATGTGAACCCACGAGAATAAAGTGGAGTGGCAAACGACTTAAACAAACAAATCTGAGCTGTTTTATGATTTATTGGCCCAACAGTAGACTTGAAAGAAACCTGTGTGAGACTTGGCAAAAAACTGTGGATATAATGGATAAGTCTGTGCATGATCTGTGGACACTTTGAGGTAAGCAAAGGCAAGAAATTCAGATTTAAAACATGCTAAATTGGCCCCAAGTTGATAACTGTATGAGGAGCAAGCCTCCCAGACTTCTACAATTTAATAATAATAATAATAATAATAATAATAATTTAGGATGGTTTGGGGCTTGCTCTCCCTCCTATTATATAAATAAAGCATAGTTGTTGTGTAGGCATATATCATAAATACATATGTATAATTTGGATAAATTAACCTAAATTATGGATACCTTAATAGTAACAAAAAGTATTAATTTTTCAACTGAAAAGATATATTATTAAAAGATATCAACAAGATTACCTTGGCCATAACTATGTGTAGGTTATTCTTAATAACAGCTGTAATATCACGAACCAAGCCACTAACAACATAATTGTAAGCCTGTAGCCCTTTGTAGGCTTTCAAGTCATCAGCAGTGTAGGCAGTGTTCGAACTACGGGGGTACTCGGGGGATCCAAGATCCCCTGAAACAGACATGAGATCCCTTGAAAACATGATTTGGGAAATGTTGGTGGTCTCTAAAATATTGGCAAAATGATGTTTATTGACATAGCAATTGTGTGTAATGGGAAGCATTTGCATATCCGAAGTGTTGTGTTTACATCAAAGATAAAATAAACCGATATGACAACGACTGCTGCTGCCAGGTTGGTTGTTGAGTAACCTGACTGTTTTTTTTTTTTCTTGCGTCTGGTATCATTGTTGATGCGAGGTTGTTTTTTGAACATGCCAATGCGGACACGATTTCCCCTGATGAGTTATGACTTCAGACGCGATGCGTGTGTGGAGGTGTGGAGTCCACGTGATATGTGTGTAAGATAGGCTTCTCATGTGTTTGGAGATCCACGCTCTGAGACAAGCACAAGCACACACACACACCCCAGGGAAAAAAAGGGACCCCCCCGAAAATATCGGCATAGTTCGAACACTGAGTGTAGGCACTGGGTGTAAACAACAAATAGTTTACAATGTCTGGGTAGCAAACAGATGGCAGAATTGGTGTCAGGTCCTCCTTATGTTTCCATTCTCCCTTGCCGCGAGTCTTATCATATGGGTCAAACCCATTAATCACAGCCAGTTTCTCCACATACCGTGCCCTTTCTGCAGCTGGTAATGTACTCACATAACCAGAATTATCATCCATCGTGTCACTTTACTCTCGCTCGTACTTTGTTTTATATTGTGAGTGCATGTACTTGGTCTTCCAATATGGCGCCTAACAAAATCTCGCGGCGCGGTGATGTCATGCGGTAGCCCTCTATAGAACTTGAGTTTTAATAGAATTTTTCTGTCCTAAGGAACACACTTGGCAAGTTCTATAGAATGCTGAGAAAAGCCTATCGAAACTTCTTATTCTATAGTACACAATTCACAGTCTCCTATGGAACCATGCTGAAGTCCTATAGAACACTGGAGTTCCATAGAAAGTCCTATAGAGTTCCATTGAGTCCTACAGAACTTCTGTAGGACATTTTTTCCACATTATTAGGTCTCCACATACTTAAAATGGATTAAGAATCAACTTCTTCATTATGGGAATAACTTTTCTTGTCTTGAAGGCAGTTGTTACAGATATTATGGAATCTTTTGTGATGGAAGTGATTAATAGGAGAAGGTCTTGTGAGATGGACAGCAGCACTGGGGAAGGGGTGGGATCCAGTGAGTAGGTGAACAAAATCTGAAAAGAAAAAAATATCTGGGATCTCTTCTGTAGAAGTAGGAGAAAAAATGTACGAGGAAAAGAGGAGGAGAAGTGTGATTGTGAAGTGTAGGAATGGGGTAGGAGAGAAGTATTGGTGGGTTTTGCTAATCTACTCATCAAAGAAGGTGGTGAACTCTCTCTTCTTTCAAATGATGGTCAATTGTTTACTACTGCTAGCTTAGAGCTAGCTAATAACTGGTCATGTTAAGCTGACAAGTCATCAGTTGTGAATCTAAAAAGATAAATAGCTAGCTAGTTTGAGAATCATGTTTTGAACACACTGATCTCTCTCTCTCACTCTCTCTTTCACACACACATGCACACACCTACCTTTAGATCTACTATAACCTTCCAGTCCCCAGCGTCCAATAAATCAGAAAGCAAGAAAGACAGAGAGAGAGAGAGGAAATGTCTTCAGTTGCCGCTTTAACGACAAGGTCTCTTCTGAAAGACAGGAAATAAAACTGCTCCATCAGGGCCAAATGCTGGCCTCCATCCAGACCACTGTTTCCTCCATATTAGCCTCGGACACAATTTCCACGGCAACTTTTGGGACAATAAATAAAAAGTTGTGTGAAAAAGAAGTGGTTCAGGGACGGGGACATGAATCTGGTGGGCTGTAAGTTGGAAACACAGCTTTAATGCAGAGATGTTAAATTGTGAAGTGTAGTGAGTGTAAAATGCTGAGTTAGCAGACTAGCATCCTATAACTTCCTGGGTATGACTTTAAAATGTCTTGATAAGTGACCGGATAGTTTTTTTTTTTTTCCTCTTCCATCAGTCTGGAAATTGTCAAACAAAGCAGATCTGAGCTTATTTGATTTTGTGGAATCCTATAAATATTGTATGTATGTATTTTTATTTATTACTATTATTTTTTTTTACTTTAATGATTTGATTATTCAGTTTTGCCTTGAAAAAAATTAATTTTTTTCCAAGCTTGCTTAATGATTTTGATGTTCTTTTGTCACAGAATTTTTCTTTCTGTACTATTTTAAATGCAACTGATTTTTAAAGTATATTATTAACCTTTTGAAAAAGTGTTACTATTTAAAAAAAAATATTTTTGAAACTTTTGTTTGAAAACTGCTTTACTTATTTCTTTAATTTTATTTTATTTAAAGCATCCATGTCATAAACTGGTGTTTGGACCATGTGCGGGATTGCAGTGTTTCTGGGATGGCCTCTGAATCTACTGGAACTGAAGCTGAATGAATTTATTGACAGCATATTTTAGTCATGATGTAAAAAAAATTGTTATACCTCCTATCCTTTATGTATTTTCCCACTCATTAAGAAATAATTAAAAAAACACTAATTTTTTTTTCTTTATATAATTTTGTTTTCATTTCAGATGTATCGTTTTATACAATACCAGTCAAAAGTGAGAATGGATGAGTAAGTGGGTTCAAACTTTTGGCTGGTACTGTATCTTTAAAAGTGGTATGATATTTTTTAAAATTCATTTTATAGGGCATTTTATTAATAATTCCAAAGCATAATTCATTTTCTACACCACTTTTCCATTGTAGGTTGGAAGTGAGCTGGAACCAATTGGGTGAGCAGTGGGGTACATTCTGGACAGGTTGTCAGTCTATCATGGGGCAAACACAGAGACACAGCCAGTCATTAACACTCACGGGCAATTTAGAGTAACCAGTTAGATTAGATTAGATAAAACTTTATTGATCCTTTTGGGAGGGTTCCCTCAGGGAATTTAAGATTCCAGCAGCATCATTACAGATAGATAAACAGAGAAAAGAAATGGAGAAAATTTCTAGATAAATTAAAATAAATTATTTACATATACAAGTATAAAAGAATAAGATATGGGGAAGAGAGGAAGGGGGGAGAAGTGGGGTTAGGGTAAGTGTTAGTTAGTTGACCTAAACTGCATGTTTTTTGGAGGAAATCCATGCAGGCATGAGGAGAACATGCAAAATCCACACAGAAAGACCGGTTGACCGGCAGGTTCAGACCAGGAACTTGCTTGCTGTTGGGTAACAGCGCTAACCACTGACCACCCTACTGCCCTAATTCCTTCCATCCATCCATCCATCCATCCATCCATTACCCACCCATCTATCCATCCATTATCTGTAACCGCTTATCCTGTGCAGGGTCGCGGGCAAGCTGGACCCTATCCCAGCTGATTATGGGCGAGAGGCGGGGTACACCCTAGAGAAGTTGCCAGATCATCACAGGGCTGAAACAGAGACAAAGAACCATTCACACTCAAATTCACACCTATGGTCAATTAAGAGCCACCAGTTAACCTAACTTGCCTGTCTTTGGACTGTGAGGGAAACCAGAGCACCCAGAGGAAATCCATGCAGACACAGGAAGAACATGCAAACTCCACACAGAGAGACCCCTGTCAGCCACTGGGCTTGAACCCAGAACCTTCTTGCTGTGAGTTTCACTGACATGCATCAAATTTGAGAAAACTGTGGGTATCCTAAGGATGAACAAATTTGTAATGTACATTGGATTAGCAACACCCAACAGGAAGTGGGTTATTTTGGATTTTGTGTGTTATGACTTGTTAGATTTTGACATTTTCATCGGCTTCACATCAGAATTGCAATATATGATGTGAGGATTTTGCTCATATTAAATTGCAAAGAGATTTTGGATGTCTCGTCAGGTTGAAATGGCAAAATTATGAATTTATATGTCTCACCACACAAATAGCAATGCATCATAAATTCCATATGCATTGCTTGATACAGCTCAGACTTCACAGGTTATTGGCTATGATGGTTATGATGATCTCCACATGCCCAGAGTGACTCTCTGTTATAGCACTATTATCTGGCAATAGAAAGATTGGCTTTTTGACCCATCTTGTCTATATTGCTCCTGGACAGTTCATTGGATTCAAATGTTAACCAATCAAATGAATGAGTTATAGCATGGGGGCTGGTCTAGAGGTGCCTACATCATGATGTATCCCTTGAGACACATTCACACAAGGGTCAACGGCATGTTTGATTATTGTTTAGAGCTTATTTGTGGTGTTTCGCTGATGTCGAGACATTTTGCATGCTTTGTAAAAAAAAAATGAACTCTTTTTAATTGTGTCATGTTAATCTGGTGATATTGCTAGAGGTGTGATGGCCCATCATCTTGGTTTGAAACTGGTATGAAAGTAGCTATAAAAATGAAAGTTGTTTTGGTTATTTGTGTGTAAGCAGCGGCACTAAATCACCTTGTCCTTGGTTGTAAACAGGATAAGCAGGAAATGCTGGTGAATTATGAATGAGAACAGCAGTTGCACAGGATTGCAACTTCCTCCATTTCCAACTAAAGCTCAGGAAGTGTCCCAAAAGCTAGTGTCTGATGCACATTTCTCACTGTATCATATAAAAAAAATCAAAAACAAACAAAAAACCTCACAAAGACAAGTCTGGAGAAGAAAGAATGTCTGTCATAATTAATGCTAACTCAGTGCATAACTCATCACATGCTAGCTAGTAATGAAACTAGAGTTTTGTTTAATTAATCAAAGGGCACAGAGAGACACTGAATACCTCTCACCTCCAATGTCACCTTTGCACAGATTCATTACACACTCGTCTGAATGGAGACTGGCTCAAGGAGATGAAAATGATGGATGGATGGATGGATGGATGAAAGAAACAGTAAATAACATGCTGTCAACTGTTGATGTTCAGGAGTGAAGAAAGGGGTGAATGATAAATGAAAAATAAACAATGATATAAAAGAATTAAAATGGAAAGGAAAAAAGAAAAAAGTTACAAAACCTTGTGGAGACAAACATGTTAAGAAATAAGAAAGAATGGAAAAGGAATGCAGAAGAAAGAAAGAAAGAAAGAGACAATGAAAAACAGCAGTGCATTAGTGTGAGGTTCAGACAGCGGAGAACGAAACCATGTGTATATAAGTATTAGTGCATCTCAAAAAATTAGAATATTGTGAAAAAGTTCAATATTTTCCATCAGTTATTTAAGAAAGTCTCATCTCATCTCATTATCTCTAGCCGCTTTATCCTTCTACAGGGTCGCAGGCAAGCTGGAGCCTATCCCAGCTGACTACGGGCGAAAGGCGGGGTACACCCTGGACAAGTCGCCAGGTCATCACAGGGCTGACACATAGACACAGACAACCATTCACACTCACATTCACACCTACGGTCAATTTAGAGTCACCAGTTAACCTAACCTGCATGTCTTTGGACTGTGGGGGAAACCGGAGCACCCGGAGGAAACCCACGCGGACACGGGGAGAACATGCAAACTCCACACAGAAAGGCCCTCGCCGGCCACGGGGCTCGAACCTGGACCTTCTTGCTGTGAGGCGACAGTGCTAACCACTACACCACCGTGCCGCCTATTTAAGAAAGTGAAAATGTTATATATTATAGACTCATTACACATAAACTAAAATGTTTCAAGCATTTTTCTATTTTAATCACTATGGCATACAGTACAAAAACATAAAAAAAAAACCCATCTCAAAATATTAGAATATTTCATTTCGCGTTTGATTAAAACAGTATGAACACAGTGTATCTCTCGGTCTAGTTCAGTACACACAACCACAATCATGGGGAAGACTGCTGACTTGACTGTTGTCCAGAAGATGATCACTGATGCCCTCCACAAGGAGGGTAAGCCACAAAAGGTCATTGCTGAAAAGGGTGGCTGGAAAAGGTGCACAAGCAACAGGGATGGCTGCAGTCTTGAGAGGATTGTCAAGAAAAGTTGATTCAAGAACTTGGGAAAGCTTCACAAGGAGTGGACTGAGGCTGGTGTCAGTGTATCAAGACCCATCACAAACAGACATCTTCAAGAAAGGGGATACAACTTTCGCATTCCTAATATCAAGCTACTCCTGAGCCAGAGACAATGTCAGAAGTGTCTTATCTGGGCTAAGGAGAGAAAGAAATGGACTGTTGCTCAGTGGTCCAAAGTCCTCTTTTCAGATGAAAGTACATTTTGCATGTAATTTGGAAATCACGGTTCTAGAGTGGAGAGGCACAGAATCCAAGGTGTTTGAAGCCCAGTGTGAAGTTTCCACAGTCTGTGATGATTTGGGGTGCTATGTCATCTGCTGGTGTTGGTCCACTGTATTTTATCAAGTCCAAAGTCAACACAGCCATCTACCAGGAGATTTTAGAGCACTTCATGCTTCCATCTGCTGATGAGCTTTTTGGAGATGCTGATTTCCTTTTCCAGCAGGACTTAGCACCTAGCCACAGTGCCAAAACTACTACCAAATGGTTTGCTGACCATGATATTACTGTGTTTGATTGGCCAGCCAACTTGCCTGACCTGAACCCCATAGAGAATCTATGGGGTATTGTCAAGAGGAAGATGAGAAATGCCTGACCCAAAAATACAGATACGCTGAAGGCCACTATCAAAGCAACCTGGGCTTCAATAACACCTCAGCAGTGCCACAGACTGATCACCTCCATGCCACACCGCATTGATACAGTAATTCATGGTAACAGAGCCCCAACCAAGTATTGAGTGTATAAATGAATATACTTTTCAGAAGTTGGACATTTCTGTATTGTAAATCCTTTTTTTGATTGATCTTAGGGAATATTCTAATAATTTGAGATCCTGGATTTCTGACTTTCATGAGCCATAAGCCATAATCATCAAAATTAAAACAAAAAAAAGTTTTAAATATTTCCCTTTACATGTAATGAATATAGAATATATGAAAGTTTACCTTTTTGAATTAAATTATGAAAAAAAGGAACTTTTTCATGGTATTCTAATTTTTTGAGATGCACTAGTATATCAAGAGCCCAGGGATCTGTGTATGAGAAAAAGAAAGTATTTTTATTCTGGGTTTCCTTTATGGAGTGGCCACTTCCTGACACAAGGTTAGATTTCAGCCAGTGCATTCGATGAGGAGAGGAATTGTGCAATCAGACTGATGAATAATTCAGCAGTGAAGAGAAGGAGAAATGACTCTGTAAAAGAGACAGCCACATCGAACACTACGTCCTGGAACAAGATCATCAATTCATAACATCACTATGCAGCACATAGTGACACAGGACTATAGTACACACTGTGCAAATTAAGACACAGCCTAAATCGTCGATTATTATTTTGGATTTTATGGATATTATGGATTTCTTCCTGCAGCTGTTAGACTGTAGAACCAGCACTGTTCAGAGTAGACTCACATCTGTATGTCTGTCAATAGTTGTTGCATTGTTGTTTTTTTTCTGTTTTATCTTTTGCAATTACGACCACCTAATATGTGCAATAAGTGTGTTTCATCTACTTCATAATTCCTCTAATTTAGTATTCATCTTAGGTATATATTTTTTCTATTTCCACCCATCCATCTTCTACTGCTTATCTGGATCCGGGTCGCGGGGGTAGCAGCCTAAGCAGAGCAGCCCAGACTTCCGTCTCCCTGGCCACCTCCACCAGCTCTTCCGGGGGAATACCGAGGCGTTCCCAGGTGAGCCGAGAGATGTAATCTCTCCAGCATGTCCGGGGTCTGCCCCGGGGTTTCCACCCGGTGGGGCATGCCCAGAAAACCTCCCTTGGGAGGCATCCTAACAAGGTGCCCAAACCACCTCAACTGACTCCTTTCGATGTGGAGGAGCAGCGGTTCTCTCCCAAATGACCAATCTTCTCACCCTGTCTCTCTTTTATTTTGTTTTCATTTTGTTCTTCTCCATTGTGAGCGTGCTATTAGTAGTAAACTTGTGTATATATATATATATATATATATATATATAAAGGAAGATAGATAATCAATTTATATTGACTTACGACGATGGGTGGGATTAAATAAATTTTTACTTCAGCCCACTCCTTTTCGGACATGTAAACTCAAAACTGCTTAGTGCATCCTTGCTTGTATTTTTTGTTTTATTTTATTTTGTTTTGATATTATTATTATCATCTATATTTTATTTTCTAATTTAGTGGCTTTTTACATGTTCTTGTTGCAAATGCTGTTTTGCTTTTCTTGTTTTCTGTTTTATTTATTCATTGTTTGTTTACATCTCATCTCATTATCTCTAGCTGCTTTATCCTTCTACAGGGTCGCAGGCAAGCTGGAGCCTATCCCAGCTGACTACGGGCGAAAGGCGGGGTACACCCTGGACAAGTCGCCAGGTCATCACAGGGCTGACACATAGACAACCATTCACACTCACATTCACACCTACGGTCAATTTAGAGTCACCAGTTAACCTAACCTGCATGTCTTTGGGGGAAACCGGAGCACCTGGAGGAAACCCACGCGGACACGGGGAGAACATGCAAACTCCACACAGAAAGGTCCTCGCCGGCCCCAGGGCTCGAACCCAGGACCTTCTTGCTGTGAGGCGACAGCGCTAACCACTACACCACCATGCCGCCTGTTTGTTTACATGTTTGAAATAAAGATAAAAGAAAACTCATTTCTATCGCTTGTATCTGTGATCTCATTCTTTCGTTCACTACCCATAGCTCGTGACCATAGGTGAGAGTGGGAACGAAGATGGACCAGTAAATTGAAAGCTTTGCCTTTTGGCTCAGCTCTCTCTTTACCACAACAGACCGGTTTAGTGTCCGCATCACTGTCCAACTCCTGCTCCCCCTTACCCTCACTCGTGAACAAAACCCTGAGATACTTAAACTCCTCCACTTTAGGTAGCAACTCCCCCTGACCCAGAGTAGGCACTCCACCCATTTCCAGGTGAGCGCCTTGGCCACGGACTTGGAAGTGCTGATCCTCATCCCAGCCGCTTTGCACTCAGCTGCAAACCATCACAGTGCATGCTGTAAGTCACAGATTGATGAAGCCAACAGGACCATATCATCTGCAAAAAGCAGAGATGTGATCCTGCTGCCACCAAACTGGACACCCTCCGCCCCTTGGCTGCACCTAGAAATTACGTCCATAAAAGTTATGAACAGAATTAGTGACAAAGGGAAGCCCTGGCGGAGTTCCACATGCACTGGGAATGAGTCCAACTTACTGCCAGCAATGTGAACCAAACTTGTTTCCCGGTCATATAGGGTCCGAATGGCACACAGTAGTGGACCCTGAACCCCATACTCATGAAGCACCCCTCACAGGGCACCACAAGGGACATGGTCATAAGCCTTCTCCAGGCACACAAAACACATGTAGACTGGTTGGGTAAACTTCCATGCACCCTCCAGTACCCTTGCAAGGGTAAAGAGCTGGTCCAGTGTTCCACAACCAGGACAAAAACCACATTGTTCCTCTTGAATCCAAGGTTAGACTATCAACCAGACTCTCCTCTCCAGCACCCCAGCATAGGCTTTCCCAGAGATGCTGAGAAGTGTGATCCCCCTATATTTGGAACACACTCTCCAGTCCCCCTTTTTTAAAAAGGGGCCCACCACCCCAGTCTGCCAATCCAGAGGCACTGTCCCCGACCTCCACGCAATGTTGAAGAGGCATGTCAGCCAAGACAACCCAACAACATCCAGTGCATTCAGGAACTCAGGACGAATCTCATCCACCCCCAGAGCCTGGCCACCTTGGCAACCTCAGCCCCTGTGATGGGCAAGTCCTCCCAAGCACCCTCAGACTCTGCGTCCTCCTTGGACAACATGAAGGTGGGATTGAGGAGCTCCTCAAAAGTATTCCTTCCACAGTTGGACGATGTCCCCAGTTGAGGTCAACAGCACTCCATCCTCGCTGTAAACAGAAGGGACAGAGCACTGCTTCCCCTTCCTGAGCCACTGGATGGTTTGCCAGAATCTCTTTGAGGCCGACCGAAAGTCACTTTCCATGGCCTCACCGAACTCCTCCCACACCCGAGTTTTTGCTTCAGTGACCACCAGAGCTGCATTCCGCTTGGCCCATTGGTATCTGTCAGCTGCCTCTGGAGACCCACAGGCTAACCAAGCCCGATAGGACTCTGTCTTCAGCTTGACAGCTCCCCTCACCACAGATGTCCACCAGCGGGTTCGGGGATTACCGCCATGACAGGCACCAACAACCTTGCAGCCGCAACTCTGCATGGCCACCTCAGCAATGGAGGTGCAGAATATGGTGACTCAGACTCTGTGTCCCCATCCTTCCCCGGTATGCAACTGAAGCTCTGCTGGATGTGGCAGTTAAAGATCCAATGGACGGGAGCCTCCACTAGATGTTCCCAGCATACCCTAATGACACATTTGGGCCTACCAGGTCTGTCCAGCCTCCTCTCCTGCCATCTGATCCAGCTTGCCACCAGGTAGTGATCAGTTGACAGCTCTGCTCCTCTCTTCACCTGAGTGTCCAAGACATACGGTCATAGATCAGATCAAATAACTACAAAGTGAATTATTGATCTACAGCCTCGGGTGTCCTCATGCCACGTGCACATATACATACACACATTTTATATATGTGACAGGTATAGAAAATGTCTTGCTTTGTAAAACAGTTACCCCCCCACCCTCCTTTTTTTATTTTATTAGAGCTAACCTAATGGTATTAACCACTAATGTATTTATTTTCATGCCACTAGATGGCACTGTTGCACTGTCACACCGTAGTGGGTTGTCATGGAGATGGTAGCTCGAGCACTCAGAAAATAAATCCTGTTTGCTTGAGCAAGACGTAATTTCTGTGTATCTGAATTGCATCTAACCCACAGGTATGTTTTTCGAACTGTTAGAAATATGGTTAATCTACCAAACGAACTCAAAAATGATACGTTTGTTCATGTAATGTTTAGAGAACTTTGTTGTGCTTAGAAATGTGATTTTGAAGTGTTTTAACTGTTGTTGCTAATGAGCTAACAGAAGCTACTCGTAGTTAGCCAGCCACTGTTAATGAAGGTTCCGTTCTCTCGTCAGTGTAAGTCGAGTGAATGTCAGCATTTTAGTGTTTAAGTGCATGTAAAGTGTATGTTAAGTTTTCCTGTACTTTGTATCATTTTGTTTGTTTAACTGGTACTCCGTTCAGACCTGTATTCTGTTTTGTTAGTCAGACCCTGTCAATGTAGCAGTTATGTTGCCATCAGTTGGTGTGCGCGCGCTTGTAAACACACCCATAGAGATGATGTTCTATCCTATTATTCTATTCTATCGTTCTGCAGAGAGCGAGATAGCCAAGTAGTTTGTATGTATATGGATTGCATATGTATGGAGTGTTACTTTGAAGCATATTTGAGTATTTATACTATGATATTTACACCGCCGTATATTTACATTTATACTGCTGTATAGTTCATGACCTATCTATGTAAAGGGTGCTGTTATGTATGATATGTATTGTGTATGATGCACTATATGCCAGTTATTGATCCAAGGGTAAATTTCTTGTTTTTATTACATTGTTATGTTTTTATTATAGCCTATTGCCATTCCGATATATTTAGTTGTTATAGTGATATTCAGATATTTTGACTCAAAAGAAAATAAATGCTGTTTGCTTGAGCAAGACGTAATTTCTGTGTATCTGAATTGCATCTAACCCACAGCGCAACCCAGCCTGTGGGCCTTGTACCTCCCCCCTAGGTCTGGCGCCGGTAACACACACACACACACACATATATATGTTATATATGTTATGGCATGCCGTTCAGGAAATTAATCTTTGAATATATTGAATGAATCCCTGAATATATTGAATGAAACTCTGAATATATGGAATGAATCCCCAAATATATTGAATGAAACTCTGAATATATGGAATGAATCCCCGAATATATTGAATGAAACTCTGAATATATTGTATGAAACTTTGAATATATGGAATGAAACTCTGAATATATGGAATGAAACTCTGAATATATGGAATGAAACTTTGAATATATTGAATGAAACTTTGAATATATTGAATGAATCCCCGAATATATTGAATGAAACTCTGAATATTTGGAATGAATCCCCGAATATATTGAATGAAACTTTGAATATATTGAATGAAACTTTGAATATATGGAATGAATCCCTGAATATATTGAATGAAACTCTGAATATTTGAAATGAAACTTGGCTGACGTCATGAAGGCACTGCCGCCGTCCTGCAGCAAAAATGAGTCAGTCGGCTCGGGATTTGGTTGCGGTTATTTTAAACAATAAAGACATTGTTAACACTCTGGCGAATGCTTGTGGTTTTATTAGTGTTTACTTCTTTTATGTGCAACGAAGCTACGGTGACAAAGTCATTTCCCTCGTGGATCATATTTGTATAACAGTATTTTCTGTATATAAAACTAATTTGTAAATTTTGTTTGTCTAGTTTTACAGCATTTCTCAATATACTCTAAAACTCTCCTCTGAGTCAGAGTTTTTCTTGGGACCTGTTGTCTGTCTGCTGAGCTGTGGGAGTGGGGCAGAATACAAAGTTTCATTCCATATATTCAGAGTTTCATTCCATATATTCAAAGTTTCATTCCATATATTCGGGGATTCATTCCATATATTCAGAGTTTCATTCAATATATTCGGGGATTCATTAAATATATTCGGGGATTCATTCAATATATTCAGGGATTCATTCAATATATTCAAAGTTTCACTCAATATATTCGGGGATTCATTCCATATATTCAATGTTTCATTCAATATATTCGGGGATTCATTCCATATATTCAAAGATTAATTTCCTGAACGGCATGCCATAATATATACACACACCACACACACACACACACACACACACACACATAGTATGTATTATACACACACACACCTTATATATATATATAAAATGTGTGTGTGTGTGTGGATAATAAAGGTCTTTCGGTAGCATTGGTTTGTTTGTTAGCAACATTACGGATAAAGTAATGAACGGATTGCTCTGAAATTTTTTCCAGAGGTGTGACTGGGCACAAGTAACAATCCATTAAAGTTTGTCAGTGATCTGGATCACCTTCTGGATCCCGGATTTTTTTTAAAGGATTCTTGGCGGAGGTCTGTACTCTCCGAGTGCTTTTCTAGTCTTATTATTATGGTGATTGCCATCAATGATAATCTATAAATCATTTGTTCAACTCAAATGGCTCAATTACATGATTCAGAATTAAAAAACAAAACAAACAAACAAACAAAAAACTATCCACAACCCCATCTTGCCTTTTGTATGTTGAAGAAAACAGGAAAGAGAAAAATACAAGCCACTAAAGAATCCTTTAAAAAAATCCGGGACCCAGAAGGTGATCCGGATCACCGCCAAAATTTAATGGATTGTTACTTGTGCCCAGTCACACCTCTGGAAAAAATTTCAGAGCAATCCGTTCATAACTTTTTCTGTAATGTTGCTAACAAACAAACAAACAAACAAACGCTACCGAAAACATAACCTCCTTGGCGGAGGTAATAATGTTGTTAACAGACAAACCAACCAACCAACAAACAAGCCAACGCGACTGAAAACATAACCTCCTTGGCGGAGGTAATAACTAGAATGCATTTCCAGAGAAAATGTGAAAGTGTGCTTGATCAGGTGTGCCGCCATGGCAACCTGGCAAGAGAGGCAACCGCATGCCCACACGACAAGTTTTGTGTCAACACGCGAAAGTTTGGCCAAGACACAAGGCGGATTCTCATACGGAGATGACAGGCTGGCAATATTCTTTTCAGGGATATCCCAGAGCATCACTAACATGAAAATTTAGATGCAATTCTAAACCCGTAAAGAGATATGACCCAAAACACGTTTTTGTTCATTGTGGCGCCCCCTAGGGGCCAAATTACACCAAATTTGATGAGGGTACATGAACTGGTGCCAAAAGTCATCTCAACAAATATGGTCTTGATATGTCAAAGTGTTTCCGTGATATGAGCTCACTTCCTGTTTGGTGGCTTTGCCATCGATTTTGATTGGCTGCCATGGGCGAACACTTCAATGTATGAGAGCGAACGAATATCATTCATTAGGCATGGACTGGAGATCATGTGTGCCAAGTTTTGTGATGATCGGACAAAACATGCGGCCAGGGTCACTCTACCTTCACTTTGGACAAAAATTCAAAATGGCGGAAAATCTAATTCGGTGGAGAATGATGTCATAGGGTGCGTTGGAATTGTCTAGCTCCAAGGATTCCAACGGCACCAGACTTATGAAAATTGGACATACAGATCAAAAGTTTCATTTATGAATGCATGTAAGACTGTGATCAGTTGGTGGTGCTAGAGCGTGAGACGTACCAACATGAAACTTGATGAAATCAATCAGGGTACACTCCTCTATCAGTGTACCAAGTTTCATGACTTTACACCTTACGGTTTGGCCTACAGAAGGAAAAATCTGTTTTTTGCGTTGCGCGCCCATTCATTTCAATGGGGAAAAAATTAATCCTTTCAAAAAATCCGGGATCCAGAAGGTGATCCAGATCACCACCAAAACTTAATGGATTGTTACTTGTGCCCAGTCACACCTCTGGAAAAAATTTCAGAGCAATCCGTTCATTACTTTTTCCGTAATGTTGCTAACAGACAGACAGACAAATAAACAAACAAACCAATGCTACCGAAAACAACCTCCTTGGCAGAGGTAAAAAGAAAGCAAGGAAAATAGGAAAAATTAAAAGAACAGACAATGGGCTGTGAGGAAGGAAGGAAGGAAGGAAGGAAGGAGAAAAAAGAAATAAATGGCACATGAAAAAAATAAAAGAAACCAAACTAGAAAAAGGAACACATGACTGAATAGGAAAAGAGAAGAAGAAAAAAGAAGGGGGGATGAATGCAAGGAAATCCAAGTATTTAAAGATTCTAAACAATAAAAACAATAAGAGAAAGAACATAGGCAATAGCAAAATGGGGGGAAAAGGAAATAGAGTTGAAAAAGCATGAAAAAGGGCACTAAGGGAAAGAAAGGAAGAATGCAGCTCACGTTGTGACTTGTGAATGATATTAGTGTTACATTTAGCAAAACTTAAACAGTGATTTTTAATGAACGTGTTTATAATAAATAACTCATTTATAATTGAGTGAGTGTACAGAATTCTGCTCAGCTCAGGCTGAGGGTCTGAACCTGGCTGCACCATGAAGAGGTTTTCACCACTTGTAGAGTATCTGTGCATTATTTATGTGATTTTATCCAGAAGTGAAGTTGTGCTCTAAAACCCAGAGATGGGCACAGGTTGTAATGGCCATTATTAACTTCTCACATCCTTTGACTTTCGAAATGAGACAATTTTCTCCTAAAATAGCCTCCATATCCAGGCTAAAGTGAAGTATGCACTAGCTACGCCATTTATAAAGCAAGGTTGAAATGACACAGTGATGATGATGATCGGTTCATTTTCCCAGGTGAACATCTTCCTCTTTTCTATCAGAGGTGGAGGAAAGTGCAGGTTGAAGTCATGCTGACATGAACATGTCAAGCTGTCAGGTATCTGATAGATTTACGACTTGTGCTGAGGAAAAAGAAATGTTCAAAAATGTTTGCATTGTTTTAAGACTCATTTTCAGAGAATAGGTGTAGTTTAATGATAAGTTAAAGTAGGGACATGTCAGTCTTTTGAAAGAAAAATAATTCAGCAGTGAAGGAGAAATGAGTCAAATCAGGCAGCACATCAACATCCACCACTTGAGCTGGAACAGACTCTGAAATCACAGTTTATAAAAAATATTTTGTGTGCTATATAATGTGGAACAGAAGAGGGAGAAAATAAAGGAATGAAAAATAAATTAAATGGAAAAAGGTTGAAAGATAAACAGGAAGGAAAGCACAGAAGGAATGAAAGAAAGAGGTCAGGAAGGAAGAAGATTAAAAAGAACATCACAGAAAAAGCAAATGGGAATGTAGGAAAAGGAAAAATTTGGGGGCAGCACAGTGGTGTAGTGGTTAGCACTGTCACCTCACAGCAAGGAGGTCCTGGGTTTGAGCCCAGCGGCCAATGAGAGCTGTTCTGTGTGAAGTTTGCATGTTCTCGTCGTGTCTGTGTGGGTTTCCTCCGGGTGCTCCGTTTTTCCCCCACAGTCCAAAGACATGCAGGTTAGGCTAATTGGTGACTTTAAATTGACCATACGTGTGAGTGTGAATGGTTGTTTGTCTGGATGTGTCAGCCCTGCGATGACCTGGCAACTTGTCCGGGGTGTACCCCGCCTCTCGCCCATAGTCAGCTGGGCTAGACTCTAGCTTGCTTGCGACCCTGTACAGGATAAGTGGCTACAGATGATGGATGGATGGAAACATTTGGGGAAAAGAAAAAGAAACTAAAAAGAATAAAAGGAAAAAAAAGAAGCTATTTCAGGTCACATGTACAATAAGCAAATAAATATTGCAAATTGCAGTGGCATTTACTAGATTAAAAAAAAGAAGAAGACTGTTCAAGTTTAAAGCAGAACAAACTCCCCAAAAAATAAACTCTTTTACATTGACAGAAAATATTCATACAAGCTCGAGTGTTCACTTGATCATATTCCAATTCCAAAAAAGTTGAGACACTGTAAAACATAAATAAAAACAGAATGTGAAGATTTTCAAATCATAGAAAGCCTATATTTAACTGAAAATAGTATAAAGACAACATATCAAATGTTGAAACAGAAATTTTATTGTTTCTTGAAAAAAATATATGCTCATTTTGAATTTGATGTTAGCAACACATTTCAGAAAAGTTGGGACAGGGCAACAAAAGACTGAAACAGTTATTGAATGCTAAAAATTAGTGATATATACACATTTCAGAGCAATTTGCTGCCATCCAGACAAAATCTTTTTTAGGGAAGGCCTTCCTTCTTTCAGTAAGACAATGCCAAACAGCTTTCTGTACATATTAAAACTGCATGACTCCATAGAAAAAGAGTTCAAGTGCTAAACTGGCCTAGCTGCAGTCCAGACCTGTCTCCCATTTAAAACATTTGGCACATTATGAAGAGCAAAATATGACAAAGGAGACCCAGAACTGTTGAACAACTGAAATTGTATATCGGGGAAGAATGGGACAACATTTCTCCTTCAAAACTACAGCAATTAGTCTCCTCAGTTCCCAAATATTTACAGAGTGTTGGTAAAAGTAGAGGTGATTCAACACAGTGGTAAACATGCTCCTGTCCCAACTTTTCTGAAACATGTTGACATCAAATTCAAAATGACCATATATATTTAATTTTTTTCATAAAACAATAACATCTCAGTTTCAACATGTGATATGTTGTCTTTGTACTATTTGCAATGAAATATAGGGTTTCCATGATTTGCAAATTATCACATTCTGTTTTTATTTACAGTTTACACGGCATCCCAAATTTTTTGGAATTGGGGTCGTACATTTAGCAGACACTCTAATCCAGAGTGATGTACAACAATCACAAAAGTAAAGTACAAGTGCTGAACTTCTAGACAAGAAAGTTCAAAGGACTGGAGACCAGAGGTTTGAGCTGAGATACATGAAAGGTAGGGTGAACACGTCGCATAGTGAGTGGTAATGCCAGTCTAACAGAACATGAGTTGATTACCTTCTTGATGAAGAAGGGTCCAAGGAACCTGGGTGCTCACTTGCGAGAGACGGTCCTAAGTGGCAGGTGGCGCATGGAGAGCATAACTCGTTGACTTACTTGGTGGGTGGGTGCCTTGGAGCGACGTTTGTCAGGCTGCCTTTTGGATGCGAGTGTGGAATGAATGAGTCTTCTCCGGGCCAATGCCCATGTCCTCCTGCAGCAGCGTATAAAGAGCTGGGCTGAGGGTACGGCGAATTCCTCCTCTTGGCTGGGGAACAGTGGTGGTTGGTAACCTAGTGAGCACTGGAATGGAGAGAGACCTGTGGCAGAGGAAGGGAGAGTGTTCTGTGCATATTTGATCCACGGTAGGTACTTGCTCCAAGAACTGGTTTCCCTGGACACCATGCACCTGAGTGCAGCCTCCAAAGCCTGGTTCACCTGTTCTGCCTGGCCATTGGTCTGTGGGTGGAAGCCTGAGGAGAGACTACAGGTGGCCCCGATGAGTTTGCAGAAGGCTCTCTAGAACTGTGCAGTGAACTGAGGACCCCGGTCAGAAACAATGTCGGTAGGCAGACCATGTAGGCGGAAAACATGGTGGACGAGTAGTTCTGCGGTCTCTTTGGCTGAGAGGAGCTTGGGCCGAGGAATGAAATGGACGGTCTTAGAAAAACGTTCAATAACAGTGAGGATGCATGTGTTGCCACCCAAGTTGGGGAGTCCTGTGATGAAGTCCAAGGCGATGTGAGACCAAGGTCGATGCGGAGTTGGAAGGGGTCTTAGTAAGCCAGCAGGGGGTCGATTGGTTGTCTTGTTCTGGGAGCATGTGTCGCAGGCTGCCACGAACTCCTGGACATCCTCCTTGATGGATGGCCACCAAAAGCGCTGCTGGATGAGAGCCAGGGTTCGGGCAGTTCCCAGATGACAGGCCAGTTTGGAGCCATGACCCCACTGCAGCACCTGGATTTGCACAGGACTGGGAACAAACAGATGGTTACGAGGAATGTTGTTGGAGTTACCTTCACGGGGGTCCTGCTCCAGGGCCTTCTGCACGAGTGTCTCAACCTCTAGAATGGCGGCTCCCACCAGGCAACATGGAGGAAGGATAGTCTCAGGTGGCTTGGACTCCTCTTGGTGGGAAGAGAACATCCTGGACAGGGCGTTGGGTTTACCGTTCTTGGAGCCTGGGTGGCAGGAGAGCATGAAGTTGAACTGGGAGAAGAAGAGAGACCAACAGGCTTGATGGGAATTGAGATGTTTGGCAGACTTGAGGTACTCCAGGTTTTTATGGTCGGTCCAGACTAGGAAGGTGAGATCAGACCCCTTGAGCCAGTGACTCCACTTCTCCAAGGCTAGTTTCACGGCCAGTAGTTCTCTGTCACCGATGTCATAGTTCTGTTCGGCTGGGGATAGCCAGTGGGAGAAGAAGGAGCATGTGTGGACCTTGTTGTCATTGGCCCTCTGGGATAGGATGGCTCTGACCCCTGACTCAGAGATGTCGACTTTGATGATAAACTGCTTGATTGGATCGAGTATGGTGAGAATGGGTGCTGTGGTAAATTTGCGCTTGAGACTGGAAAAGGATTTATCTGCTTCCTCCCCCCACTTGAACTTGGTCTTGGCCGAGGTCAGGGCTGAGAGAGGTCCGGCCACCGTGCTGAAGTTGTGTATGAAGCGCCTGTAGAAGTTGGCGAACCCCAGGAAGTGCTGGAGCTCTCATCTCGAAGATGGGGTGGGCCAGTCAGTGACTGCCTCCAGCTTGAGGCGGTCCATCTGGATCTTTGCTGGAGAGATGATGAACCCCCGGAATGAGACAGAGCCTTGGTGGAACTTGCTCTTCTCTGCCTTAATGAACAGCTTATTCTCTAGCAGGCATTGAAGAACCTGTCGGACGTGACCCTGATGTTCCTCCAGGGAGTGAGATAAAATAAAGATGTCGTCCAGGTAAATGAGGACAAAAGGTGTTAAAGTCTCTCAAGATGTCATTAACTAATGCTTAGAATACTGCGGGCATGTTAGTCAGGCCGAAAGGGACTACGAGATACTCATAGTGGCCTGTGGTGGTATTGAAGGCCGTCTTCCACTCATCCCCTTTCCTGATCCTAACTGGGTGATATGCATTGTGTAAGTCCAGTTTAGTAAACACCTTAGCTCTCTGGAGTAGTTCGAAGGCTATGGTCATGAGCGGTAGTGGGTAGCGGTTCTTGACCATGATGGCGTTGAGACCTCGATAGTCAATGCAGGGGTGGAGCGACTTGTCCTTCTTCTCCATGAAGAAGAATCCCGCCCCTGCTGGGGAGGAGGAAGGGCAGATGATCCTAGCTACCAGAGACTCAGTAATATATTTCTCCATCACTTGTCTCTGGAAAGAGAGTAGAGACGTCCCTTGGGTGGCGCCGTCCCAGGCAGGAGGTTGATACTGCAGTCATAGGGCCTACAAGGGGGAAAGGACACTGCTCAGGTCTTACTGAAGACAGGCTTGAGGTTCAGATATTCCGGAGGCACATGAGAGAGGTCGGGAAACTCATTGGCTGAGGGCTGTGGTGGTTTGGCGGGAGGCAGAGTGGAGTTCAGGCAGGAGGCCAGGCAGGAAGGACTCCAGCCTAAGATGGTGTGGTCAGTCCAGTTTAAGTGGGGGTTGTGCTGCATCAACCAGGGTCGTCCAAGAATAATGGGAAAGTGAGGGTTGTTCATGACATGAAGTTGCATAATTTCAGAGTGATTGCCTGAAATCCTTAGGGTGAGCAGGGTGGTGAGGTGAGTGATAGTGGTCAAGCCAGTGCCATTGAGTGTCAGGATGGTGAGAGGGACCTCGAGGGTGAGTAATGGGATTCCAAGATCCTTGGTGGTGGCGGAGCAGATCAGGTTCCTCTCCGCCCCCGAGTTGACGAGCACCTGAAGATGGTGATGCCGGTTGTTGAGAGTGATGATAACGGGAAGCAACAGTTGGTCAGCAGGGGACGGTTTCTGAGCATTGCCCACCAGGGTCCCTCGATTCACTGGTGGGCTCATCCTTTTAGCAGGCAGGCTTGGCAGATGTGTCCCTGCTGACCACAGTAAAAGCAAGCCCCTGTGCTCCATCAGCGCAGTCGTTCCTCTGCTAACACCCGTGCCCGATCTACCTGCATAGGTTCGACAGACGAGGCGGGAGGTGGAGAGGGGTTGAAGTTGAGGCGGTTCCTCTCTCCTCCATTGCTGAACCCAAGCGTGAATATGATTGGTAAGGTCCATCAGGCTGAAGAGGTCCGACGGCAGTTCCCAAGAGACAAGTTCATCCTTAACAGCATTGGACAGGCCATGTAAGAACACGTTGACCAGGGCACTCTCGTTCCAACCGCATGATGCTGCCAACGTCCAGAACTCAATGGCATAATCCTAGGTAGATTGGGACCCCTGCCGCAGTTCCATGAGCTCTCTTTCCGCCTCCCGGCCAGACAGAGAGCAGTCAAATGTTTGCCTCATTTCCTCAGAGAATTCCTTGAAGCTGGAATAACAGGGTGCGTCGGCATCCCAGACTGCTGTTCCCCATTCCCTGGCCTTGCCAGTGAGAAGCGTGATGGTATAGGCTACCTGGGAGCATTCTGTGGGGAAAGCCAGAGGTTGAAGCTCCAAGATCAGTGAACACTGTGACAAAAAAGATCTGCAGGTACCTGGTTCTCCACTGTAGGGCTGAGGCAAAGGGAGTCTTGATTCGTGAAGAGTGACGGTGGCAGGAGGTGAATAAAGAGATGGCTGGGCAGGGGTAGGCACGGCTTGGGAGTGCTAAAGTTGTGTGGCTAGGAGGTTGAGTGAATTGGACAGGGTGGCCAGGTTCTGGGTGATCTGCTTGAGCTCCTGTTGGTGGGTCCTGAGGAGGGCTCCTTGCTGCTGCATAGCCGTTCTCAGATGGTTCAGTTCCGCTGGATCCATGTTGGCCAGAATGTACTGTTATGGGTGGTGAGATGTGGTGAGTTTGGATCCAAAAGCAGAACACAGACCAGAAAATCCATTAAATAAAAAATGTATTTAATTGAAATCAAAGAGTAAACAAACAAAAATAGCAAAATAATCCAGACAAAAAATGAGGCAGGCAAGGACAAAAATGCTAGCATGAAAAAACATGAAAAATAGTCCTGACAAAAAACTGGAGACAAAAAATGTAGCACAAAAAAATCATGAAAAAATGTCAAGACGTGAGTGCAAAAAATTGTGGCAATAAACAGGCAAAAGAGAGAGCAAAAATCCAAGAAGCAATAAGAGCACAGAGGTGACATGAAAAACCAACAAGACATTCTGGCAAAGTCCCCTTCTGAGAGTAGCCTTTTTATGCACAGCAGAGCAAACCAGGAAGTGAATGCCTGCAAGATGGAAGTCCCATCCCGGATCCGGATTAGCGCTGAACTGGGAGATGATAAATCTCCAGAGTGGAAGTCCGGGGCAGAGCATGACAAACACCTAGTGTAATATTTTGGTAAAGTCACAACAATCAGCAAACAGCCAAGAAAAACAAGCCAACCATACAAATAAGCTGACAAAGTACAACTAAATAGAGAAAAATAAAACCCCAATGTCATCATGAACAGGCTAGACAGTACATAGCCTGGGTCAGTCAAGACCGCCAAGACAGCTATGTGATTACACAGTGGGTGGGGAAGCAGTGGAGAGGTGCAGCCTGAAGGGATGGGTCTTCAATCTGTGCATGAAAGTGGTCAGTTAGTCGGCAGTTCTGACCTCGATGGAAAGGTCATTCCACCAACGGGGAGCCAGGACAGACAGCAGTCTTGAGCAGGCTGGGCAGGAGTGGAAATGAGGATGGACCAAGTGACCAGTAGCAGTTGAGCATAAGGATCTGGCTGGTGTGGAGGATCTGATCAGTCTTTGGAGGTATGTTGGACCTGACCCCTTGACTGCCTGGTAAGCTAGCACCAACGTCTTTAATTTGATGTGAGCTGTGACAGGCACCCAGTGAAGGGCAGGGAGCAGAGAGATTGTGTGGGAAGAATGAGGAAGGTTGTATACCAGGTGAGCTGCAGTGTTCTGGATGAGCTGCAGGGGTCTAGTGGCAGATACTGGGTGGCCAGCAAGTAGAGAGTTGCAGAAGTCCAAGCAGGAGAGGATCAGTGCTTGGACCAGGAGCTGAGTACAATAGGTGGTGAGGAAGGGGCAGATCCTTTGAATGTGTTAAAGGAGGAATCTGCACATCCAGGTCGCTGCACCGATGTTTGCTGAAGAGTCTGTTTAACACCTCCCCCAGGTTCTTCATTCTGGGTGAAGCTGACGTAGAGATCTCACCCAGGAAGATGACAAAGTCCAGGGGTGGAAAGGATGGAGTGGGAATGTTGATCACCTCCATATTGTGTGGGTTGAGCTTCAGGTGATGGTTGTCCATCCAACTTTGGATGTCACACAGGCAAACAGAGATGTGAGCAGAGACCTGCGTGTCAGAAGAAGGAAAATAGATAAACAATTGAGTGTCATCAGCATAGCAGTGGTAGGACAGACCATGAGCAGAGATAATCAGGCTGAGAGACTGGGTGTAGAGGGAAAAGAGAAGCATACCAAGGACTGAACCTTGGGGGACACCAGTGGTAAGTGGGCGTGGTGCTGCTAACATACTAGACCGGGTAACCTGGAAGAAGCAACCAGATAGGTAGGACTTGAAGCAATCCAGGGCTGTCCCATAGATCCCCAGTGATCATGGTGATGACAGGAGGATGGGGTGATCAACGGTGTCAAATGCAGCAGAACGGTCGAAGAGAATCAGGACAGAGGAGAGGGAGGTGGCACGTGCTGCATGAAGTGCCTCACTGACAGAGAGAAGCGCAGTCTCAGTTGAGTGTCCGGCTCAGAAGCCAAACTGGTGAGGATCCAGGAGGTTGTTTTGAGAGAGAAAAGAGGAGAGTTGGTTTGCAACAGCACATTCAAGCATCTGTGATAGGAAGGGGAGAAGAGAAACCAGACAATAGTTCTGGATGACAGAGGGGTATAGCATGATTTTTTTTCAGCAGCAGGGTGATGTGGGTCTGTTTAAAGCTGGTGGGAAAGTATTCAGAGAACAAGGAGGAGTTGACAAGGGAGGTGATAAATGGGAGGCTGTCAAGAGTGATAATCTAGAGGAGAGATGAGGGGATAGGTTCAAGGGCAAAGGAGGTAGGATGGTGAGAGAGCAGGAGCTGGGAGACATCAGATGTGGAAATGAGGGCAGAGAGTAAGGGGGAAGGGACAGGGAGGGGAAGGCAGGGGTGGTGAAGGAGTTAGGAATGGCCAGGATCTTTTCTTCAAAGAAGACCACAAAGTCCTCTGCAGTGATGGAGGACTGAAGTGCAGCTGGTGGAGAGCTGAGGAGAAAACAGAAAACAGAAAGCAGTTGATGAGGGTTAGAAATAGAGTTATGAATTTTGGAATGATAAAATTTGATCTTAGCTGATGTGACTGAAGCTGTGAATTCTGCCAGGAGGGACTAGTAGTGAGACAGGTCAGCTGGGGCCCTGGATTTTCTACACTTCTTTTCTACTGCTGCCAGGCTGCTTCTACTGGAATGAAGGGTTTCAGACATCCAAGGAGATCTTGCTAGCCTGAAAACAAGAGAAGATAATGTGTTAAGTGATGAAGAGAGAGAGGAGAGCAGAGAATATGCAGCAGAGTCAGTGGGGAGATTGGGGAAGGATCCAGTGGGGGAGGGAAGCCTTGACAGAGGAGGCAAGAGAGGAGGGAGAGAGGAACCATAGGTTACAATGGACTGTAACAGTGGGGGGAGGAGTTGGAGAGGAAGAGGGAGGGAAAATGAAATGAAGTGGTGGTCAGACACACTGCAAAAAACTGAAAACTGAATTTGAGGAGAAAATTCCTTAACACGGGTGGCATGGTGGTGTAGTGGTTAGTGCTGTTGCCTCACAGCAAGAAGGTCCGGGTTCAAGCCCCATGGCCGACGAGGGCCTTTCTGTGTGGAGTTTGCATGTTCTCCCCGTGTCCGTGTGGGTTTCCTCCTGGTGCTCCAGTTTCCCCCACAGTCCAAAGACATGCAGGTTAGGTTAACTGGTGACTCTAAATTGACCGTAGGTGTGAATGGTTGTCTGTGTCTATGTATCAGCCCTGTGATGACCTGGCGACTTGTCCAGGGTGTACCCTGCCTTTCGCCCCTTGTCAGCTGGGATAGCTTGCCTGTGACCCTGTAGAACAGGATACAATGGCTAGAGATAATGAGATGAGATAGTTGAAATGATCTAGCATTTCCTTTTAGAAGAATACAAGACACCTACTCTGAGATTATTAAAACTAGTTCTAGATTGTAACCAACTTATAGTTGAAATGATCTAGCATTTCCTTTTAGAAGAATACAAGACACCTACTCTGAGATTATTAAAACTAGTTCTAGATTGTAACCAACTTATGTCTTGTCAAGTAAAATTATCTGTCCATGCAACAAGATAATTTCACTAGTTTTAAGGAAGTTTCTCCTCAAATTCAGTTTTCAGTTTTTTGCAGTGCAGATGGAGAGGGGAAACTGTGGGATCTGAGGTGAAGCAGTTTCTGAGGATGACCAAGTCTAGAAGGTTGCTGGCTTTATGGGTTGGAGGTGAGCACAGCAGGGAGAGATCAAAGGAATGGAGAAGTGGAAGGAAGGCAACAGACTGGGAGGCTTCTAGGTGAAGACTGAAGTCTACTAGGAGCATCAGTGAGGTGCCACCTTCTGGGAAGGAGCTGAGTAGGATGTCTAGTTCATCAAAGAAACATCCCACAGGGTCTGGAGGACAATAGCCAACAATGGCAAACAGATTAACAGGAGAGGAGACTGAAACAGAATGAAATTCAAAGGGGTAAATGGAGAGGTGAAGAGCCAAAGAGGTGAAAATTTCCATTTCAATTTATCCAAGGGGAGTAAAACATTCTAACTGCTGAACTGATATAGTTCAGTCCCCCCAGGATTTCGTGGGCCTTATTTGTGATTGTTGCATGCTAAAATGTGGCAGATCACAGAATCCAGGGACACATGTCGGCCTGGGGGCATTTTGAGTTATTGACAGATTCAGAAAGTACAGTTTCTAAGCTTTCCAATGATGCCTTCCATGTGGAGATCTGACAATATTTGAAGAATGTGTGGCCTTTTGAAAGTGTATACTTCTTAAAACAGAAAAGGGAGAAAATCGCCCTCAAAGTTTTCCATCTCAGCTACTCTGGGTGTAGGGCGGGCACATAATGGTGCTCATTTGCATGACATTAAGGAAAGCTCTACCCCCTACGAGCTAGCACGATGCCACTTTCATGTAAACAAAGATCACCACGTCAATTTTCCTTCCATGCAAAGTATGCCCAACACAATTATGAAGTACAAAAATAAGTCCTAAAGTATACTTTAACGTTTTGTGGTTGAAAAATTACTCACACCGTAAGAAAGAAAGATAGCACGATGATGACACAACTAGCACAACACTAGTTTCATGTAAAGCCTCGGTCACAACCGGCCGTACCGTGCTCCTACAGCCGGTCTACATGCAAAAAACGCAAGAAACACACGGAGAGCGCGCATGAAACGCACGAGAGCGCGTGTGTGTTGTGCTGATTTTCGAGCCGCAGACCGGTGGCAGAGGTTCGTTGTCATGTCAAACAAACTCTACAGGCGCTTACGTTTTTTTCAGGTTGCAAGACAAACTTACGGCCAACGCGCGTCTTTCTCCGTGAACAAAAAAAAAACGCAGCGATTTGGGAAACGCCAAAAATCACATGGCCAAAAAATCGTACGTCTGGTTGTGACCTAGGTTTAACCAAACCACAACACTCTCTGTTACATGCAAAAATAACCACACAGCCTTAGATTAATAAACTTACCCCATCAGAAAGAGAAACGGCGCCTTGCACACACGAATGCCTCCGATGGAATGTAATCCTAGAATGGTCCGTGTATCATCCGATCATTCAAGTATTCCATTCAATCTGGAAAACGAGGTTGCAGGGTTTTTTGCTAGAAATGGTGATCTCCGATGTAAATACCGAGTGTCTGTTTGCTTCGCGGTGTTTCAGCTCCTCTGCGCTCTGTTTAGTAACTCATTCCATAGTGAAATTACACGCCTGTATGCAGGTTAAGTAGCCATGTGCTTAACTCGGATCATGCAGCTGATTCGCGGAAAAAAAAAAACAAATGACTTAAATCTTCATGTGAATGGCCCATATGGTAATTTACCCACACCCCCCAGCAGGCTACAGTCCTGACAAAAACGAGACAATTTGCAACAAAAAATGTATGCTTTTCCAACAAAACAATCTATTATCTGAAATACTGATTGCATTCTTCAAGATCTCAACTTGCACATGATGGAAAAAAACAAAAATCACAAATTTCGAAAAAAAAATGCTTCTTTTGCGATTATCTCAGATTCGTTTCGGCTGACATGTGTCCCTGGATTCTGTGATCTGCCACAAATGTCTGATGTTGTGGGGGGGGGGTGTTCCAAAAAATTGTGATGAAAGTTGCTGTGTTTTTTTAGGTTTTTGTTGCGATTACATTGCAGGAGGAAGTGAAAGTTGAGAGGAATTGTTGCGATTTTCTCTTTTTGTGATTAAAATTGAGTGATATGTTAAATATTATTACTGAAAAATTATTGATTAAAAAAAACAGACACTGAGAAATGGTCCTATAAACAACTTTATCAATATAAAAGATTACTAGGACTACAAAAATGCAGAAAAATAGGCTTTACTTATCCAAATGCACCTGTTGGTTCAAAAGTTGAAGTGCACAGAACCTCACAGCACAACATGAAGTTACCTTAAAGGCCCGGTCACACAGCGCTTTACGGCTTTATCACGGCCAAAACCCGTCAAAAAGTACTCTCCTGTGAAGCAGACGATGTTGTTCATGTTGATGTCGAAGTTAAGACGTGTTACAGTCGATATACAGACGTGACAGGACGCAGGGGAAAATCGGAACGGCGTCGGACGCGGCAAAAAGTTTTGGACTGCTCAAAACTTTAGACCGCGGACAACCATGGCCGGCACACGTGGTAAAGACGTGCAACACACGTGAAAAACACGTGATAATCAGTGTCCCGGCCGTTATTAAAACTTGGGGAGACGTGGTAAGACGCGAAAGTTTGGCGGTCTATCACGGGCAGAGCACGGTCATCGGACGGGTGTTACGCGTTGGTATCACGGGATATAGCGTGTGTTTAGCGGCTTATCACTGAGAAATGGATTTTTCCGCGTACATAGCACTGTCTAAGCCCGTTAAACGACGTCTCAAATAAGTTCTAAATTCCATTGATCACTGTCTAATCACTTCTGCATCACTTCTGATTTGCGGCATGTATAAATACCGTAATTTTCTGAGACCTCGGCACTTGCAGTCTAGATGTCAAGGGGTGAACATGAACCCTCAACGCTGTGATGTCCTCATCTTAATGCTCCAGCACCAACAGAACCAACTGATACAGGCTCAACATATCCTTGCTGAGAGAAGAAGAAGAAGGAGGAGGAGGAGGAGGGTAGTACGGAACATCTGGGTGCGTGACTGGATTGCGAGGAGACCTCAGCTTGGGCTTTACGACCGTCTCATGGTCGAGCTGCGTAACGAAGATCCAAGAGCCTTTCAGAACTTTATGAGGATGCCTCCTGTGATGTACGATGAAATTGTGCAGAGACTGACACCAGCCCTTACCAAGGAGACCACCAACTGGAGAGCACCCCTTGAACCAGGCCTGAAGATTGCTATCACCCTGAGGCACCTTGCTTCTGGCTCCAAGTACCGTGAGATGGAATATGCCTGGAGGGTCCCCCACAACACCATAAGTCTATTGGTGCGTGAAGTCTGTGAGGTCATCGTCCATGAGTATGCTCATGAGATGCTCTCCCCGCCAGACTCTGAAGCCCAGTGGCGCCAGGTAGCTGATGATTGGTACCACAGATGGAATTTTCCACATGTCGTTGGGGCTATAGATGGGAAGCATATTGCGTGTAAAGCTCCTGCCAATACTGGGTCCGACTACTTCAACTATAAAGGCTTCTTCAGTGTTATCCTCCTAGCAGTCGTGTCTTCTGACTACAAATTCCTGTGGATAGACGTAAGTGGCAAGGGGTCCTCCTCTGATGCCCACATCTACAATGAAAGTGAGTTCAAGGAGGGTCTGCAGAACAATGACATCGCTGGCTTCCCACAGCCAGATCCTTTGCCAGGGGACACACAAGATGTACCCTACTTCCTGGTAGGTGACGATGCCTTTGGACTCCGGACCTACATGATGAAGCCCTACGCTAACAGGGACATGACCAAGGAGCAGAGGATATTTAACTATCGACTGTCACGGGCCAGACGGGTAGTTGAAAATTCGTTTGGGATCCTTGCCAACCGATTTCAAATTCTCCTGACTACCATGATGCATGAAGCTGACACTGTCAGGCTGCTGGTCAAGGCGTGCGTACTCCTTCACAACCTGATGAGAACACGTTACCTGGTGATGCAGAACAGGCTGGTAGACTGGGAACGTCCAGATGGAGCCCTGGTGCTTGGTGCTTGGCGTGAAGGTAGGAACCTTGAAGACACGAGGCCTGATAGAGTAACAGGACCCAATAGAGATGCCAGGGTAGCCAAGGCCCAGAGGAACCTCATCATGCAGTGGTGCAACTCCCCCGCTGGAAGGGTGCCGTGGCAGGATGATATGCTCCTCCCCCATTAGCTATGTTTACTGATCATGTTAGTTAGGGAAGCTGGAGCGCTGATATGTAAATATTGATGTGATGATGTTTGATATATGTACTGGTGACATTACATATTGTATTAATGTAATAAATTGAAATGTAAAATGTGTTTGGCAGTTTTGACTTTACTAGATTAAAACTAAATTAAAACTATAGACTATAGAAGTAATTTATTGTGAATTAGAATAAATAAACTTGTCATATATTAAATTAAAATGAAAAATTAAAGATAGCAAACATAAAAATTTAAAGTACGTACGAAATGAAAGGAAAATATAAATTGGATTAAGACAATTATCTTCTATTAAATGTTAGAATATAACTGTCTTAATCCAATTTTTGTTTTAATTTCATATGTACTTTGTCATTTATTTTTGTGTTTGCTATTGCTTTTTTCTTTTTTTCATTATTTATTTTTTAAGTTCGCATTTTATTTACTTTAATTATGTTTTTTGATGGATGTTCATTTATTTTTTGTTTATATTTATTAACCAGAGAAAACACCAACACATTTCATAATTTATACCAATGTCATTGGCATATCTTCAGCAAATAACATAAGTAACAAGTTTACAGCAAGGCATACATAGCCAATCTTCTCAACCTAACAAACAAGAGCATACACTAACAAAACTAACAATGGAGTCCTGACTCTACTGTTCCTGAGTCGGCTGTTCCGTAGGCTGTTCCTGAGGCCTGGTCTGTAGTCCAGGAGAGGTGGCTGACACATTGGGAGTGTTCATGGATGTCTGAGAGTCGAGGCTGGATCTGCCTGCAGGTGGGAGCATGGTGCTGTTGAAGCTGAGATTAGCGTTCCATTCATTACTCTGGATCGTGTTCTGGGCCAACTGGATGCTCCATGACTCAGCTGACTCTCTGGGCTGGGCACGGCTTGGTGGAGTCTGCTCCTGCTGTTGCTGCTGCTGCTGGGGGTAGGTGGGCTGCTGAGCACAGAACTGTGTAGGTGTAGGAGAGGGTGTAGTAGCAGTCTGCCGCATGGGGGGGAACGAGGTCTGCTGCATGAAGCTGCTGCCATACTGCCAGTTCTGCTGGTACTGGGGGTTGTGCTGCTGGAAGTACTGCTTGCCGCTGTAGGGCTGGCTGTAGGGCTGGCTGAACTGCTGACTGAAGGGCTGGGGGGAAGGCTGGGAAGCTGTCCAGGCTGGGGGTGCTGACACGGACTGAGCTGGTCTGGCCCATGACGTGGATGGCTGTTCACTGTCACCAGGCTGGCGGCGCCGGCCCTGGCGCACTATATCAAAGATCAGCTCCTTCATCTCGTCGTACTGCTCCTGGGGAGCTGTACGCAGGGTGTCAGCAACAAACCGTACGAAGGGCTCACGTTCAGAATTGGGCCTCTCCTCCACAAGCTTCTCCAGGAGGGCTTGGTTGGCCTGCATGGTGGCGCGGAGTTCTCGCATCCAGGTGTCTTCCTCCTCCTGGCACTCTTCCTCCCTTCTCCTCTTGTCACACTTGCAGCTGCGACTGGACGTGGACGTGGGCTGAGATGTAGAGGCCTGGTCAACAGCTGCAGACTCCATGTCCTCGAGGACGTGAGCCTGGCTGTCGCCGTCAGAGTCCACTGAAGGGGGAGGGCGTGAGACCGTGGACATGGCAGTGGCAGAGGCAGAGGGGACCCGGGCCAGAGTGACGAGGGGATCTCCAGTGTCACTGGGGATGGAAACTGAAAGGTTTAAAACATTTATTTAGTTACACGGCATTGACATTTTGCTTTTAAAAGCATTTCATACATTTAAATGTGAAATGAAATTGACAAATGCAATGAAATTCAAAACACATTTGAAATCAATGTAATTAAATGTACTGACCTTTGTAGAAGCCACAGTGCTGCAGGACCCAGGTCTCCCTCTCTGTGAGCATCTTGGTCGCCTGACCACTGGTCTTCTTTGAGAGCTTCACATACCAGTCCTTTATTCCTTTCCACCACTGCTCTAGGTGCTCCACATCGATCCCCAGTTCTTGGGCCTTCATCTCCCAGGCAGCCTTCTTCTGCTTGTAGCCCTTCTTGCTGCGCATCCAGAGGTAGGGGTTGCCCTTCAGCCACTCGAGAACGTCCTCCTCTACAGCAGCATCAAGGCTCCAGTCCTTCTTGGGGGCAGTCTTCCCCTTGCCCTTGCTCTGTCCACATCCACGGCCCTTGCCTATGAGCACTGGTTCTTTCTCCTCATCCTGACCAGCTTGGGGGGGAGGAGTAGGAGGCCTCACTTCTTCCACAGGAAGTGTTTCTCCCTCCTCAAGGGCTGGGTGGCTCACTTCTCCAAGCTCCATGGGTGCCTCATGGGTGGCAGCAGGGGTGGCAGCAGATGTAGTGGTAGCAGTGGTGGTGGCAGGAGGGGTGGCAGCAGAGGTAGTGGTAGCAGTGGTGGTGACAGGAGGGGCGGCAGCAGAGGTAGTGGTAGCAGTGGTGGTGGCAGGAGGGGCGGCAGCAGAGGTAGTGGTAGCAGTGGTGGTGACAGGAGGGGCGGCAGCAGAGGTAGTGGTAGCAGTGGTGGTGGCAGGAGGGGCGGCAGTAAGGGTGGCAGCAGAGGTAGTGGTAGCAGTGGTGGTAGCAGGAGGGGTGGCAGCAGAGGTAGTGGTAGCAGTGGTGGTGACAGGAGGGGCGGCAGCAGAGGTAGTGGTAGCAGTGGTGGTGACAGGAGGGGTGGCAGCAGAGGTAGTGGTAGCAGTGGTGGTGGCAGGAGGGGCGGCAGTAAGGGTGGCAGCAGAGGTAGTGGTAGCAGTGGTGGTAGCAGGAGGGGTGGCAGCAGAGGTAGTGGTAGCAGTGGTGGTGACAGGAGGGGCGGCAGCAGAGGTAGTGGTAGCAGTGGTGGTAGCAGGAGGGGCGGCAGCAGAGGTAGTGGTAGCAGTGGTGGTGGCAGGAGGGGTGGCAGGAGGGGTAGCACCTGTACATGAAAAATAAATCTATTTATTGACATGCTTCTAATTTTCATTTATACATTGAAATTCATATTTTCAATCTGCAAATATTTTCATATTCAAATCATATTTTCACTCTGCAAATATTCACCCTTCATCGGCCTCTTCTTGGCAGGGGGACCCTTCTTCTTGGCCATGATAAAACAGAAATCACCGAACAAACTTGCGTGAGGGTTGTGGACTGTAAGAGATCTGGATCAGCAACTGTGAAGACCAGCCGTGCGTGACCGCTTTTATATGCACAGCAAGCCGCTCTTCCAACGACGCTGAGCCGTGGTTACCCGTGATTTGGCAGTGCTATGGCAGTGGAGTGCCCGTTTTACGTCCGCGCTCAACACGTGATCGGCAGTGCTACAGACGCGATGAGGCTGCGGTTATCCATGGTAACTTGTCACTTTTTTCCCTGCGTTCAAACACGTGCGAACCTATTTTTAGCCTTACACGTGGCTGGACTTGGTTAGCTGTGCTTAGGCAGTGCTGCAGCAGTGAAACAGCCGCCGACGGCCATACCCCGTACAAAGCACGGCAAAGCCAAAATTGACCAAAAATTACCACTTACGACCACGTCCACCAGATTTTTGTATCTTTTTGTACGTGATATAGACGTGGAGTGCTGTGTGACCGGGTGTTAAAATATAATATAAATGCCTCAGCTTTCATGTAAGAAAAAAAAAAACTATTAATACTAGTTCTGTGTGCAGGCAGTCTCTCATGAAGACTAAATTAAACAATAATTATAAACTAATAAAATAAATGGCTCAGGCTTCATAGAAGAAAAAAACAATTTGAACAGAATCTCACAGTATGATGCTGAAGCTGCCTAAACAATGGAAAATAAAATACCATTTTGGCAAAAATGTTGGCATCCATTAATTTCTTGTATTAAGTAAAAAAATAATGTAAAGTGCGCACAGTCCTTCACTGTAAACATAACAGAATTTAAGCCTATATAAGCACTGACTCGCACATGCTGCTTCTCTTGAACGTATACATGGAAGTAAGCAGTGTTGACAGATACTGCTGACGTTTTCCAGCTCAAAATATGTTCAAAACCCACCAAAATGCACTTGAAACCCCCCCCCAACTGGGCGGGAAACCGCCCAATCTGGCAACACTGGAAGTAAGGCGGAAGGTAGTTTATCGACGTCACCTCAAGACGACGCCAACGATTGGTCAAATTTGCGGGAAAGTTGCGGTGATTGGATATAATTGCAACACCGTCCTGAATTCGCGGGGATTGGTTGAATTTGAGTTGAAGTTGCAAATTGCAACATCGCAAAATCCTGGAGGGTTTGTTAGTTATATTGTTAATTAAAGGGTTATTTAAATTGTATTTGCTGGCTTTATGGGTCGGAGGTGAGTGAAGCAGGGAGAGATCAAAGGAGTGGAGAAGTGGAAGGAAGGCAACAGACTGGGAAGCTTCGAGGTGAAGGTTGAAGTCTACCAGGAGCAGGATTCATGATTTACCACTGAAAAAAAAAAAAAGAAATCATGAAGTCATTGCTACTGCATATTGCATGTGTCTATAGTGGTCTTTTTCCTAGTTAATTTTGCTACAGTATTAAATAAGAATTGAGGATTATTTTTGTTATCCTCTATTAGAGTGGAGAGATACATTGATCTAGCAGCACTAAGAGCTTTTCTAGACTTCAGGAGGCTCTCATTCCATGATAATTTGAATGCTACCAATTTTGTTTGATGCTATTTACGTTCTAATTTTCAGGTGATCTGTTTGTGTGTGTGTGTAATCGTTATACCAGGGTACTAGTTTTTTCTCTTGAATCATTTTTTCTTTTAAGTGGAGCTACATTATCTAAAGTATAGCAGAACGCTGACTCTAAGCATTCAGTTGCCTGATAAAGTTCTGTGGGGTCTGACTGCAATCCAATCAAAGTTGATAACTCTGGGAGACTATTGATAAAGCTTTGTGCAGTAGTTGACGTGAATGTACGTTTAACACAGTAGTGTGGCGAGGTGCATATATTATTGCTCAGATATATTTTGAATAAGGTGAGATAATGATCTGAGGTAGCTTAAGATTGTGGAAGTGTGACTATATTTTCTACATTTAATCCAAATGTTAGTATTAGACCAAGAGTGTGACCACCATTATGAGTAGGTTCTATGATGCTCTGATTAACCCCTACTCAATCTAAAATGGACACAATGTCTTCAGAGGGTCTTCTGATTTATCAAAGTGAATATTAAAGTCTTCAACAACTAAAGCTTGAAAGGAAATAACCAGGTCTGAAATGAAATCCACAAATTCAGAAAGAAACTCAGAATATGGCCCTGGGGGCCTGTAAATAATAAGTAATGGAATTGACTGCGTAGACTTATTTTTTTTTGTGGCTACATATGTTAGTATGAAGAACTTCAAATGTATTGAATTTATAACCAGGTTTTTGTGTTGCGCCTAGATAATCCTTATAAATAACCGTGATGCTTCCTCCTCTGCCAGTTAGATGAGGCTGGTGTATATAACTGTATCCAGGAGGACTAGCTTCAAAGTGATTTAATAAAGAAATTTTGAAATTATGGGGTTATGAAATGTCATCATTATACTTTAATACAAGATGTTCTAAATGAAAAAAATTGAGCAAACTTTAGCTTAAAAAACATGTTAAAGTTGTAACATCAGTCAGTTGGGCCATTTCCTTGGGCACGGCCATACTGAATTAGCCAGATACATGAATGTATTAGGATGTATGAAAATGAGGGTGACAATGCGTGATGTAGGATTCCGCATGTCTTCTTCATTCCATACTGGATACAAGACGTTTGGCCGAGTGGCTTCATTTAGTAAAGCAAGAAAACTTTACTCCTGGAAAAAGCAGCAAATTGTGCAGTGAGCATTTTACAGAAGATTGTTTTGTGGAGGACCTGTATGAAAATATCACTGGGAAGAAGCAAGACACAAGTCAGATGCAATCCTGACTTTGTTTCACCACAAAACACTGGCAGCACGATAGCATACTGTGTCGCACATCAAACAGATGGAAGATAAACAGGTCTTTTTTTTAAAATAAACAGGTAATAAACTAGCCACTACTTTATTTTGATTTTCTAATACTGCATTGTCATAATTTTTGTGGAGAAATGCAAACAAATTGACCGAGAAGTCACGCAAGACCATAATATTATACTATAGTCTAATATAGCATGCACTTGTACACCTCCGCTGTGCTCGCAGAAAATGACATCACACATGATGGAGTCATGGTGGCCTCCCTGACAAAAAATAGTCCTGTTTATTTTCATCACTTTTGTGTTTATATCGTTAAGAACAAATTCAACATGCAGCTTTTTTTTTAATAAAGGACAGACATAAAGATAGACTTTTAGCTCAATTTGTTTATTTGCAAGATATTTTCTTTAAAACTGCATACTCATTTGGTTTAATCCATGTTTCTATTCAACAAAGTACATTAAACTCCTGATCAATATTAAGTTCATTAACAATGAGTACTTTAGATGTAGGATATCTAATATTTAATAGCCCTACCTTTTGATCAAAGGTGCTGGCAGTGGTTGTACAGTCAGTATGATCTAATTTTATATTAATTAGGTTACTAGAATAAACTCTCTGAGTATTTTTACTTTTTTGTTTAGCTCGGGGAACAGGCACAGTCTCAATGTAGTGGAACCTGAATGATGAGACTGTCTGTCTGCTCGCTGCACAGTCAGTTTAGCCTGTTTGTCTGCTCCCTGGCCTTGGCTCCGGATTGTCATAAGTTAATGAGACCTGTTCTGATATTATGAACTGTACTGAAAGAAATGAAAGCAGCACCTTCCTGAATGGGGATGGATACAGTCCCACCTTAACAGGCCAGCAGTGCCCTCAAAATTAGTCCAATTATCTATAAAGCTTGTCAGCCCTGTAATGACCTGGCGACTTGTCTAGGGTGTACCCCGCCTTTCGCCCGTAGTCAGCTGGGATAGGCTCCAGCTTGCCTGAGACCCTATAGAACAGGATAAAGCGGCTAGAGATAATGAGATGAGATCTATAAAGCTCACAGTGTTTTCAGAACACCACCTAGACAACCAGCAGTTCAACGACCATAACCTGCTGTAAGCGCCACACCGCACTGGGATGGGGCCAGAGCATACTATAGCATCGGACATCACCTTCATTAATTTAAACACCTCTACAAAGTTACTCTTCGTAACCTTAGATTGACGAAGGCATATATCATTAGCTCCTGCATGGATAACTATTTTTGAGAACCTGTGCTTGCCTAGGACCCTAAGGTTACCTGCTGTGTCCAGTGCCCTGGCTCCAGGTATACACCTGACTAAGGCTGCTGGTGCCCCTAAAGGCCTAGCTAATTTCATGTGTTGGAAAATAGAGTCTCCTATAAACAGGGCTTTTTTCAGATTTCTCAGCGGGTGCTTCACTGAGGAGAGCAAACCTGTTTGACACGTGAAATGGAGAGGAGTGGTGCTCTGGTGGGCGAGCCTCAGTGGAAGCTTTGGCTCTATGATTATGCTCCTGAGTCATCACCCATTCACTCTATAGAGCTGTGAGGGCTCTAATACTGGAGTTGGGGGATTGCTAACTCCACCTAGGGCACCCAGGCTTTCCCCTATAGATAGTTTTCACATGACATCACAAAGTCGGGGATTCCCTAGTGGCAGCCATCTTGCGGGTCAAGCATACCATACGGGCGACTGAGCACACATTGTAACACATGAGGACAAAGTCTTCAAAAGAACCCAAGCAGGCTATTTAAAGCTAGCAATGGTGCACACCTGTTGTATTCACGGCTGTCATAATAGGTCAAATGATGAAGTCAAGCGGAGCTTTTATGGAATTCCCACTGTACGGGAGCATGAAGGCGAGCAAACAAAGAAACTCAGTATACAAAGGAGAAATCTATGGCTTGCGAGAATCAACCGCAAGGATTATCAGCCTTCCAAACACAGCAAAGTCTGCTCCGATCATTTTATAAGTGGTAAGTTGTTTAAATAAACAATCAATTGTGTTTAGGTTTGTTTTTGGAAACCAAAACATCATGTGAACAATCTCTGGAGAATGCCTAACTGGAACCGCTGAGTGTACGTTTACATTGTAATGTGCACTTAATATCACTCGTTTGTCACGTTTCTATTTGAAACTTGTCACTTCACTCATGCAAGGGTCATTTTTGAAAAACATTTTAGGTCTATTCTGTATGATTTGATTTGTGTTTGGGATGCAAACAGCGCGCCTTTTGGCGGATGCCGCCTGAATCGTGCAGATCCGATTTTTTTTTTAGGGGGGGCATTGGAGTGTCTGATTATAATTTCAAAGTAAATTCTGTATTATAATTACTAAATAAGCAAATCCGTTACAGTCCATGAAACAGGAAGTATAAGGATGAGAAAAAAAACAGTTTAAATCGGAAAGCTGCGCACATTTGCGCAGCCCGAGCGGTGTGCAGGACTGCGCAAATGTGTGCAGCTTTCCGATTTAAACTGTTTTTTTCTCATCCTTATACTTCCTGTTTCATGGACTGTAAAGGATTTGCTTATTTAGTAATTTTAATACAGAATTTACTTTGAAATTATAATCAGACACTCCAACGCCCCCCCTAAAAAAAAAACATCGGATCTGCGCGATTCAGCCGTGAAAAAGGCGGCATCCGACAAAAGGTGCGCTGTGAATATATAAAGTTGTATATATCAGACAGCCTTTAAAGTTTTATGAAGTCAGTTTCAGGCTTTGGAGCAGGCTTTGGCAGTTTCAGGCTTTGGCAGCCCTGCATAGTCACTTGAAAATGCATCTTTGTCCACTTCGTAGGGGTCAATTCCCTCAACCAAGGCCAGTTTGGCTGCATACCGTTGTCGTGAGATGTCGTCTAATGTATCTATATACTTCTGTTTGCTTGATTTTGCCGACATTGATCTTTATTTTAGAAAACTGACTATATAACTTCATAAATTCATCTGAGATAACGTAGCCGGTAATGGCGATGGTCCGTTTTGTTTGCCCTACAAGATGGCGGCTGGAGGGCGTTCCCCGGAATGCCGTGACGTCAGTGAAAACTATCTATAGAAATTACACTGCTCTCATTAACCCTCTCTAGAGTCTGGGGCCCTGTCCACACAGCAACGGATTCAGGTGACTCCGATACAATTGCTTATCGTTTAGGCCTGGCGTCCACACGGCACCGGCGTTTTGGGTGCCCAAAACGCAATCTTTTTGAGAACGGGTTCCAGAGTGGAAAGATCTGGCAACGTTGCCGTTGTGAAGTCGTCTGGATGAGTAGAACGGATTTGTTTACAATGATGTCACAACCACATGACTATTAGTGCTTCACGCCGGGTAGAAGTGTAACGAATATCACCAGGATATCACCAGGAAAAAGCCTTACAGAGCACTAGTGAGAGTGAAACACGAGCTTGGATATTATTATTATTATTATTATTATTATTATTATTATTATTATTATGTTCAGTGTTAGTTCACAGTAGTAATGCAAGAAGCAGAATAGTGACAGTAATAGTGAAGCAAAAACATGCAATTGTACAAACACTGCAGCTCTACAGCAAAATATTCATTTATGAATGGTCTGATTCTTAACACCAGTAGTGCCAATGATCTTCTCATTGCGATGCGATGCGAGTTGTCAACAAATCCTATAACTTGGTTCATGAAACGCGCTTACAAAATATTTTCACTGTGAATATTTATTGTGTAATGGTGCAAAGTGAGAGAGAGAGACTCTGCCCTGAGGGCAGAGTCAATCCCGCCAGCAAAAATAGGGGAAAAAAGGAGCGATCTCACTTCTTCAGATATTGGTTTTAGTCCTACAGTACATTCCTCAAAAAGGGCGTAGAGGAGCAAATTAATCCATCAACGTGTAGTATTCAATTTATTCCGGACCATTAAAGACGCCGCCTTCCGCGTAGAATCATACGTCATCCTCGCCGCCATATTGGATAGGTCAAAGCAGAGAATAAAGATTCATGCGCTGCCTTTAACTGTAGCAACAGGTTTACCGTCCAAACGAGATCACATGGGATTACCTTTCACAGGTGAGAAACAACAAATTAATCCATCAACGTGTAGTATTCAATTTATTCCGGACCATTAAAGACGCCGCCTTCCGTGTAGAATCATACGTCATCCTCGCCGCCATATTGGATAGGTCAAAGCGGAGAATAAAGATTAGCTGCATTTAACTGTACCAACAGGTTTGCCGTCCAAACGAGATCACATGGGATTACCTTTCACAGGTGAGACTGGAAAAATACTTTTCATTGTATTTGGTCATTATAATGTAATTTTACGAACAGATTTTCCTGACTTTGTGGCTAATATGAAGTCTCGCGCATAATAGTTTATGCGCATGCGTCCTTACTTCTTCTATTGTTCTGGTGTCTCCGAAGGGACCATCTTACAGCGCCCCTAGAGGTGTGGCATGTGTATTGCATCGTTTTCAGCAAGCGTTGCGTTGCCATATGGACCTGATATTTTACTGATCGTTGCCCATTTGGACGCAATATATTTTTAAATAACATCTCGTTGCCGTTGTCGTGTGGATGTAGCCTGGATGTGCACCTCTAATGCTGCAATCTTCTACATCAGAGAGCTAACTAATATATACTTAGCACAAATCAAGCTATTACTAATGACAAAGGAAGAATGACTAAACATCCTGCACTCAGCACACTGAACAAGCTGAATGCCAATTCAGCTTTACCAATTAGCATTTAGATAAGTTTTAGCACCTTTATTATGGCCATCTACAATGTGAATGAGAAGTTAGACATACAAAAAGACATAGTATAATTGAATTTACAATATGATTCAGACAGCTTTCTTGAAAAATATCCATGTGTGAGGTGAAAATGGTTGTTATTTAGCTAGCATAACATACCAGGGTTTGTTTGTTTATTTATTTATTTATTTAGTGTGTGTGTGTGTGTATATATATGTGTGTCTTTTTGGATGATTAGCATCTGTACTTTTATTTGCCTGTGTCACATTTTCAGCACTTTGATAAAAATCTCCAACCCTGCCATGTCTACAGCGCTGTGTGTGTGTTGGGGTTAAGTATGGCTGTTCTGAAACATGTCAGTCATTTTTGTTTTTGATGTCAGGTCTCACTTTAAGTCTCATCTCATTATCTCTAGCCGCTTTATCCTGTTCTACAGGGTCACAGGCAAGCTGGAGCCTATCCCAGCTGACTACGGGCGAAAGGCGGGGTACACCCTGGACAAGTCACCAGGTCATCACAGGGCTGACACATAGACACAGACAACCATTCACACTCACATTCACACCTATGGTCAATTTAGAGTCACCAGTTAACCTAACCTGCATGTCTTTGGACTGTGGGGGAAACCGGAGCACCCGGAGGAAACCCACGCGGACACGGGGAGAACATGCAAACTCCGCACAGAAAGGCCCTCGCCGGCCACGGGGCTCGAACCCGGACCTTCTTGCTGTGAGGCGACAGCGCTAACCACTACACCGCCGTGCCGCCCTCACTTTAAGTGTGAAGAAAAAAATGTTTTATTAAAAATGCATTACATTTTTCTCTCTGTCAACTTTCCTTGAGTGAGGGTGAGGAACTCTCCCTATCTAGTGTTCAGTTGTTCGATAGGCCCTATCCTGTTTCGGTCACCTTTCCTCCTTTATCGTATGCAATATAATCTGAGATATTCTCAGAGCGTTTACCAGTTTAGAATCCAAATGAACCCGAATGCTGAGTCACACTGACTGCCAGTGGTGTTTATGCGGCCTATATAGCAGATAGTGTGTGTGGTTTGGGACACACCAGACTGATAATGGAGTTCATAGTGACTAGTGAATAGGGCATGTAATTTGATGCACCCCCATAGTAGAGTGATAATGGTGTTTATGTGGACTATTTTGTGAATAGGGCATATCGTTTGGGACACACCCACAGTGGACTAATAGTGTTTTGTGGACTGTATATATTGAATAAGATGTGTGGTTTGGAAAAAAAAATGACAAAGTTAGCTGGGTAGTTAATACTGGATAAAGGAACACAGTAGCAGTGACGTGATTATAAAGGTTCCATACTAACTATACTTTGTGGTGTATTATTAAACTATCCAAAATTACTTCTACTACATGACATTTCTTTATTTGGAATCACACGCAAACAAAACCTGACTTAAGTAGCTATAGCTAATTAAAATTATCAGGTCCTTGCGAATAAAAACACACGACATATAGAAATTAATTTTCATATGTGAGTTACAGTACTAGGAAAAGCATAAAAGAGCTGAGTGAAATAGTTTGCAGTGATGACTAATGGAACAATGTAGTAGTGAGATTACTGAATATCGAGGGTAGGCCAGAGGGTATGCCAGGGTATGTCATGTTCCATCCAGAACATGACCCCTTCAGTCAGACTAACTGGCAAAACATACTGCAATATGGCTAGCATTAGTAGGGGAAACAAGGAAATTGAGAGTAAAAAAGATGCTTACTTGCTTAAAGTAAAGGCAGTTGGACTTAACAGAGATACTTTCACTCTTTAAAAGAACCAGTGGTGCATGGACATTGACATCAATCAATCAATTCCACAAAACAGGATTACCATACCATGATTCAGTCATAGGCTTGCAAATAATAAGCAAAATTTCAACATACATTGAAGAAAGTTTTCAAGTTATCTGGCTAACTGTTAGGGGTGGCATGGTGGTGCAGTGGATCATACTGTTGCCTCACAGCATGAAGATTCCGGGTTTGAAGTCTCATCTCATTGTCCTTGTGGAGGATGGCCCTATGTGGACACTCAAAAGTTGCACTTGGTAGATGGCTCTGGACACTTACAGTAATACATTTATGCCTGAGGACTACAGTTGACTTGCTAATTTTAGGACTGCAGTTGTCATGAACAGTTTTGCACCCAAGTTTACATCAATGAACAGTTTATAACTTCAACAAAACAGGCTTCATGTAAAACTATAATGAATTTCCTGGTTTCACAGTTATACTTTGTGACTATATAGGGCACAGTTATAGAAGTGAGTTATTTATGCTGTTATCGCCCAAATAAGGATGGGTTCCCTTTTGAATCTGGCTCCTCTCAAGGTTTTTTCCTTGTGCCATCTGAGGGACTTTCTCCTTGCCACCATCACCACAGGCTTGCTCATTGGGGATAAATTAGGGATAAAATTAGCTCATGTTTAAAGACTTTAATTTTTTGTAAAGTTGCTTTGCGACAATGTCTGTTGTTAAAAGCACTATACAAATAAGCTTGACTTGATTTGACTTGCTGGCTGGGGCCTTTCTGTGTAGAGTTTGCATGTTCTCATTTGCATGTTCTCCTTGTGCCTGTGTGGGTTTATTCTGGGTGCTCTGGCTTTCTCCCACAGTCCAAAGACATGTAGATTAGGTCAACTGGCTACTCTTAATCCAACATAGGTATGGATGCGAGTGTGGATGGTTGCTTGTCTCTGTGTTAGCCCTGTGATAGATTGGCGACCTCTCCAAGGTGTACCCCACCTCTCACCCGAAGTCAGTTGGGATGGCTCCAGCTTCATCCATGACTTTGACGGATAAGTGACATAGAAATGGATGGCTAACTGTTTAAATTTGTTTTGTGGAGTACCATTTATAAGAAAAAACTCAGTTTGTCTTGCCTTGCTAACATGATCTACAATCATGCTTGAAAGTTTGTGAACCCTTTAGAATTTTCTATATTTCTGCATAAATATGACCTAAAAGATCAGATTTTCACACAAGTCTTAAAAGTAGATAAAGCGAACCCAGTTAAACAAATGAGACAAAAATAGTATACTTGGTCATTTATTTATTGAGGAAAATGATCCAATATTACATGTGTGAGTGGCAAAAGTACGTGAACCTCTAGGATTAGCAGTTAATTAGAAGGTGAAATTAGAGTCAGGTGTTTTCAATCAATGGGATGACAAACAGGTGTGAGTGGGCATCCTGTTTTATTTAAAGAACAGGGATCTATCAAAGTCTGATCTTCACAACACGTTTGTGGAAGTGTATCATGGCACAAAGAAAGGAGATTTCTGAGGACCTCATAAAAAGTGTTGTTGATGCTCATCAGAATGGAAAAGGTTAAAAAAAACCATCACTAAAGAGTTTGGACTCCAGCAATCCACATTCAGACAGATTGTGTACAAATGGAGGAAATTCAAGACCATTGTTACCCTCCCCAGGAGTGGTCGACCAACAAAGATCACTCCAAGAGCAAGGCATGTAATAGTTGGTGAGGTCACAAAGGACCCAGGGTAACTTCTAAGCAACTGAAGGCCTCTCTCACACTGGCTAATGCTCATGAGTCCACCATCAGGAGAACACTGAACAACAATGGTGTGCATGGCAGGGTTGCAAGGAAAAAGCCACTGCTCTCCAAAAAGAACATTGGTGCTTGTCTGCAGTTTGCTAAAGATCACATGGACAAGCCAGAAGGCTATTGGAAAAATGTTTAATGGACGGATGAGACCAAAATAGAACTACCAAAAAAAAAAGTAATTCTACCAAAGAATGGTTAAAGAAGAATAAAGTTAATGTTTTGGAATGGCCAAGTCAAAGTCCTGACCTTAATCCAATAGAAATGTTGTGGAAGGACCTGCAGCGAGCAGTTCATGTGAGGAAACTCACCAACATTCCAGAGTTGAAGCTGTTCTGTATGGAGGACTGGGCTAAAATTCCTCCAAGCCGGTGTGCAGAACTGATCAACAGTTACCAGAAATGTTTAATTGCAGTTATTGCATGCATGTCAACCTATACGGAATGTCCGTATTTTATACGGATTTGATTCAATAAACGTAGTATACGGGCGTATAAATAAAGTTATATGGATTCTTTAAAAAACTTCAATATTTATTTAGAGCTATAATCAATTCCCACGACAGCCAGTAAAGAGTCTTATGAAATCGCGCGTTATCTTGTGGTAGCGAGACTTCGTTCCACTTTTGATCATGCGCACACCGCATTGTGAGAATCCCGCCAACCCGGAAGTCATAGACATATAAACATAGACGCCGCCTTCTGCATAGAATCATACGTCATCCTCGCCGCCAAGTTGGATGTGGCAAAGTGGCGATTCTGAGAACAAAGATGCCTCATTCATGTGCTGCGTTTAACTGTACCAACAGGTTTACCGTCCAAACGAGATCACATGGGATTACCTTTCACAGGTGAGACTGGAAAAATACTTTTCATTGTATTTGGTCATTATAACGTAATTTTACGAACAGATTTTTCTGACACTGTGGCTAATATGAAGTCTCGCGCATAATAGCCGCTCGGTGAAACCTGTCTCCAAACAACAAAGTATTTCCTTCGTAACTACGCTGATAACACTTTTTGTGTTTTTGTCAAACATTGGAGCTTTGTATTCATTCTGAAGGTTTATTGTTATTAATATTGAATAAAAAGTAACTTGGATATATCATTGTTAATTATCATTCAAATTTTAGGTAAATTATTTTAATTTGCATCTTATACGGATTTTATAAGGGAAATACGGATTTTGGAGGTTGGTTATACAGGTTTGATTGACCAAAGGTTGACATGTATGTTATTGCTGCACAAGGGGGTCACACCAGATGCTAAAAGCAAAGGTTCACATGCTTTTGCCACTCACAGATATGTAATATTGGATCATTTTTCTCAATAAAAAAATAACCAAGTATAATATTTTGTCTTATTTATTTAACTGGGGCGGCACGGTGGTGTAGTGGTTAGCGCTGTCGCCTCACATCAAGAAGGTCCTGGGTTCGAGCCCCGGGGCCGGCGAGGGCCTTTCTGTGTGGAGTGTGCATGTTGTCCACATGGGTTTCCTCTGGGTGCTCTGGTTTCCCCAACAGTCCAAAGACATGCAGGTTAGGTTAACTGGTGGCTCTAAATTGACTGTAGGTGTGAATGTGAGTGTGAATGGTTGTCTGTGTCTATGTGTCAGCCCTGTGATGACCTGGCGACTTGTCCAGGGCGTACCCCGCCTTTCGCCCATAGTCAGCTGGGATAGGCTCCAGCTTGCCTGCGACCCTGTAGAAGGATAAAGCGGCTAGAGATGATGAGATGAGATTTATTTAACTGTGTTCTCTTTCTCTACTTTTAGGAGTTGTGAAAATCTGATGTTTTAGATCATATTTATGCAGAAATATAGAAAATTCTGTAACATGATCATCATGGATTTATTTTTATTTTTATTTATTTATTTATTTTTAATGCTGACAAAAACTTTAGTGCCACAGAATATAAATTAAACTTGCTAAATACTTCAATGATGAGTAGTAAATACATTCCACAAAAATATCTAACACAAACCAGTGACCATAAATTCATATTTTGGTGCCTAGATTCAGGTTATTTTTGCAAATTGTAATGATTCATTTGATTTTCCTTTGTGTAGCTTTCAGCAGTCTATAAAAAGCTCTGACATCCTGTTGAATCTATTTGTACAGTCAACTGCACAGCAGCTCTTTCCCAGTTTTTGTGGTATTCAAGCTGACAACTAATACTGCCAGTAATTTCTGCCACTCAGTAGGTGAAGTCGGCATATGGTGACATCATGTACATACCTTCTGTTGAAGGGTCCATTCTGACAGTGAAACAGAGTATATGCATTATCTGAAAGTTCGATAGTTTCTTGGCTTGTTGCATGGAAGGAGCTGATTAAAATGGCTAACTACTTCTTGAAGGCATGGTGATGATAATGATATTTGTTTATGCATTTATATGTTTAGCTTCTCCATAAACATTGTGGATTTTATAGAAGCTGGTTTGTTAGATTGAGGTAATGCTAAGCTAACACAGGTAATGGTAGCTTTGAGGATGTTTTGTTCAGAGTCTATGCTAACGATAATTGTGCATATTGATCATCACTAAAATGAACATGCAGTTTAGCTTGTGTAATTGCTGAGTCTTGTTAACACTACACTAGGGGAAGGAATGGAGCAGCACTGCTTGCCCCTGTCTGATTTAATCCTGTTTGGATTTACACAGCGAGGGAAAATGTCGCCTTTTAGAGGCCCATTGATCCTCTGTTGGTGACTTGTTCCGGGGTCAATTTTCACCTTGGCATAGCTTAAGAGCTTCAGTGTGTCCAGAGACGACAGCTGTTTCTTCACATCACGAGCTGCCTAAAGCATGTCCAACAGGAAAGACAAACTGCCACCACTGTGCATTTGTGTGTGTGTGTGTGTGTGTGTGTGTTTATACAGAGGGATGAAAGGCTCAAATCAGATTTGCTTTGTGTCTTGGACTTGATTGGATTTGGGGATCTGAGTCAGTATTGACATGGGGATCGTCTGATGATAGTGTGTGTCAGTGTGTGGCTGTGTTTCAAATTAAGAAGCGGATATTCCCTGGGGCACCATCTTTATCAATTGTGGACACTATTTTCTTCCACTTAGGCCCTGTCCACACGGCAACGGATTCAGGTGAATCTGATAAAATTTTTTAGCGTTTCGGCCTGGCGTCCACACGGCACCGGCATTTTGGGTGCCCCAAAACGATATCTTTTGAGAACGGGTTCCAGAGTGGAAAAATCTGGCAACGGTGCCATTGTGAAGTCGTCTGGATGAGTAGAACGGATTTGTTTACAATGACATCACAACCACATGACTAGAACAAGCAGCACTCTCGCGCGCAACAGTTACCTGACTGACTGTAATGAGGCAGAGGGGAGAAGGGTCAGAAGAGTGCTTACAAAGTTCCTTGACCCTTGAACAGTATTTTGTATGTACCACTGTCACTTCTGTTCACTGCTTTTTTTAATGTACCAATCACTTTTGTATATAGTGTGGATTTAGTAAACTGTGTGGGTGCTGTACATAGACAAGTGACTCAAACCATTTCTTGCCTGCTTTCTATTGGATAAGAATCTTTTGAAATTGTTTACACATTAACCTGACTGATCTGCCAGACAGACAATTTACACCTGCTTTGATGAACAGAAAGTACAGCCTTCCACACAAAGCAACAGTTACCTGACTATAGACCCTTTTCAGTCACGTGACCTTCGTAAACGCGACCGCCATTTTGGACATGTAGCGGACTTCGGCTTGAATCAGTTTGAATGCGAGGAAGGCGACAAATGAAAAACATAAAAGAAAAAGGAGTGAGATGCAGAAAACACCTTCACTATCCAGCGATGTAGGGCATTTATAGGGCGAGCAGAGGGAGAGGTATTTGCAAAAATTGAGGTTAGCAGGCTTAGAGAACGACGTTTACCTGCTTCCACCAGGATTGTTCACTGACGTACGGAAGTACACGAAGCCCTCGTCTTTACCTGACTTCGGCCCACATGATCTGTATACCTATGTCGTTAAAAACCCATCGCCATACACATACACGCCAACGTCCGAGGTTCCGGAGCGCCCTCTGGCTTGCTCCAGGAGTGCTCCGGCCGAGGTTCTGGAGCGTGCTCCGGCTTGCTCCCCCTCAAATTAAGCAGCGCGCTCCAGCTTGCTCCGGAGCAAGCCGGAGCGCGCTGCTTAATTTGAGGGGGAGCAAGCCGGACCGCGCTCCAGAACCTCGGACGTTGGCTCCGGCAGCTATTTACACTGGATCCGGTGTAAATAGCTGCCGGATCATAATTACAGTAAACTAGTAAATACAGTAAAGGAAAAACTTGAGACTGAAAGGTTTTAACAGTCAACCAAATGACTGAACGTAAACATTGCTACAGTAACATACTAGCTACTATGTTGTTGACATTAGCTAGTCAACAATAGCTACTACAGAAGAACAAAGAGGTTACAATGGGTTATTTTAACCTATTTGGTTACACACTCGCCGCCATAGAATGTTAACAGCAATGTAATGCCTTTTCTGGCTAATTTTATTCATCTTACCTCCAACAAAGTGGTCACTACACAAGCATTGGTATGCCGAGGGCTGCCAATCTTTCCTGTTAATGGCCGCTATCCATCTTCTCCGTCGGGATCTGATAAAATGATAAACCTTGCCTTGTTTGTTGGTTACTACATCCAGGTGCACAACAATATAGTGGCATGATGGAAGTCTTGCTGAAAGTAAAAACTTTCTTTGCTACCGTTCCTCAATGTTGGCTGTGGTACATGTCCAAAATGGTGGCTGTGTTTGTCGTGACGTCACGTGAAAAGGGTTCATAATGGAGGCAGAGGGGAAAAGGGTCAGAAGACCCTTCAACAGACTGTTTTGTATGAACCATTGCATTGCATTCACTTTTGTATACAGCTTTTCTTTTAAATAAACAAGTAACTGAACCATTTCTTGAATTTCTTTTTTTTTATTGGATAAGACTGCTTTTCAAAATGTTCACACAATATAAAGTTATATAAATTATATAAAAATGCTTTTCAAAATGTTCACACACAGTAAGAAAATTAAGTTATATAAAACTATGCACAGTAATAAAACTAATTTGTACACACAGAAGGCACGATTTCCTCATGCAGTTGCAGCCATCTTCTTCTTGTTGTTGTGTGTTTGTTCCTGTGAGTGCTTCACGCCAGGTAGAAGATGGGGTTTATGCGCATGCGTCCTACTTCTTCTATTGTTCTGGTGTCTCCGATGGGACCGTCTTACAGCGCACGTAGAGGTGTGGCATGTGTATTGCATCATTTTCAGCAAGCGTTGCGTTGCCATATGTGCCTGATATTTTACTGATCCGTTGCCCATGTGGACGCTATATTTTTTTTTTTTACCCACTAAAAAAAAATCTCGTTGCCATTGTCATGTGGATGTAGCCTTAGAAAACATGCTCTGAGTCCTGTGATGTTAATTCAGTAGTCACACAGAATTGTCCTAAATAAATTAAGACATGTATTGAAGCTGCACCAGCTGTTCAGAGAAAAAAGTTAAGAGGAAGTGTTTCAGGGTCAGAGTTGAGTGGCATTTTTAACTTTAATTGTTTTTTGGAAGTGACTCACAGTTGCAAAATTACAGCCATCACTTTTACCTTTTCTTAAAAAAAATCTGTAAAAATGGTTTGTTTGTTTGCTTGTTTGTTTTCTAAAGAACCACATTTACATATACAATGGGTCCTATTGTTAAGCCTTGCAATCCTAGTGAGTAGTAAATGTGTATAGGTCTGGCCATCTGGCCAAAGTTTACAACCTGCAAATTTTCCTTGAAGCTCATTTCTTTGTTTTATTGGACTGGATATCTCAAGTTTCAAGTAACTAAAATGCCTTCAATTTTTTTTCATGATTATTACAATGTCTAGAACATGTATATACAGTCAAGCCAGAAAGTCTACACACCCCTTTCACCTTCTCCATGTTTTATGATGTTACAGACTTATTGTACAATAGATTGAGTTCATTTTTTGTCACAAAATTCTATACAAAATAGCCCATAATGACAAAGTGAAAGTAGGTTTTTAAAATATGCAATTTTATTTTACTGACAAAAATAGGTTATTTTGGGGTTACGTATCTGTACACACCCTTAGCCTAATACTTGGTTGATGCACCTCTGGCAGCAATTACAGCTTCAAGCCATCTTGGGAATGAAGCTATGAGCTTGGCACACTTGTTTCTGGGCATTTTTGCCCATTCCTCTTGGCATATCCTTGCAAGCTCTGTCAGGTTGGATGGGGAGCATCGGTACACAGCCATTTTCAGCTCCTTCCGCAGATGTTCAATTGGATTCAGGTTTGGGCTCTGGCTGGGCCACTCAAGGACATTCACAGACTTTCTCCAAAGTCACTCCTTTGTTCTTTTGGCTGTGTGCTTCGGGTAGTTGTCATGTTGGAAGGTAAACCTATGCTCCAGTCTGAGGTCCAGAGCGCTCTGGAGCAGGTTTTCTTCAAGGATCTTGGTGTACTTAGCTGCATTCATCTTTCCCTCTGCCAGGACTAGTCACCCTGTTCCCAGTGCTGAAAAACATCCCCACATCATGATGCTGCCACCACCATGCTTCACTGTTGGGATGGCATTAGCCAGATGATGAGCGGTGCCTGGTTTCTTCCAGATGTGACGCTTGGTATTCAGGCCAGAAAGTTCAATTTTGGTTTCATCAGACCAGAGAATCTTGTTTCTCATGGTTTGATAGTCCTCTAGGTGCCTTTTGGCAAACTCCAAGTGGGCTATCATGTGCCTTTTACTAAGGAGTGGCTTCCATCTGGCCACTCTACCATAAAGGCCTGATTTGCATTATTTTTTCTCTCCGTGCTTCCATGGAAGGCGGTCGCATTCTGCTCTCCCTCTCCCTCTTTTTTTTTTCCCTGCTTGTGCTCTGTGTCTTGTCTCATCTGCTGTACTTTTTGAAGAGACTTTTCCTGCATTACTTTCTAAACTAAAAAGCATGGAATTGATAAACTGGTCTCCTAATGAAATTGACACAGTTTTGGGTTCAGGGGAACCCGTTTAGGTCGTTGCTGAGAAAACATTTCCTCCTGAAGGTCAATGCCGGGAGACACTCATTTTTCGAATTCCTCTTTAACTCTCCGCGGTCGCCATTTTTACCCCCAGTGTGACAAGCGGGTGCGTGACCAGCACCTTCATGGCTGCAGGAGCGGACGGCTGCTTGCTTGTGCTGGATTACCTCCTCCCCTTCCCCCCGATTTCCCCCCGATTTCCCCCCCCCCCCAAGTCCTGTGTTTAAAGTGTACCTGTGTTGTAGTTGTGCTTATGCAAAGTTTTTTTTTTTTTTTTATGTTCCCACACTGTACTCCTGACAGGAGCATAGTGGGGGGGGGTGTTCTTTTTTTTTCCCTTATCTCTCCTCATGTTGTGTTTCCTTTTTATCTTTATCCCTGTTTTCCTGTCCTGTCTACCCTATGTCAATTGTATGTTGTATATGTACGGACAGGTTGACGGCTAATTTCGCTGGTATATGTGACTAGTGACAATAAAGGGCTTCTGATTGTGGAATGCTGCCTGGATGGTTAATCTTCTGAAAGCTTCTCCCATCTCCACAAGGATACACTGGAACTCTATCAGAGTGACCCTTGGGTTCCTGCTCACCTCCCTGGCCAAGGCCCATCTTCCCCAATCACTCAGTTTGGCTGGGTGGCCAGGTCTAGGAAGATTCTTGGTGGTTCCAAACTTCTTCCATTTATGAATGATTGTGGCCACTGTGCTCTTTGGGACCTGTAAAGCTGCAGCAATTTTTCTGTACCCTTCTCCAGATCTATGCCTTGACACAATCCTGTTTCTGAGGTCTGCAGATAATTCCTTTGCCCCCATGGCTTGGAGTTTGCTCTGACATGCACTGTCAACTGGGGGACCTTATATAGGCAGGTGTTGGCAATCCCCAATCATGTCCAATCAATTGAATTTACCACAGGTGGACTCCAATTAAGTTGTAGAAACATCTCAAGCAGTATCAGTGGAAACAAAATGCACCTCAGCTCACTTTTGGGTGTCATATCAAAGGGTGTGCACACTCGTGTACATATGATATTTTACATTTTGATTTTTAATAAATTAGCACAAATGTCTAAAAACCTGCTTTCACTTTGTCATTATGGGCTATTTTGTGTAGAATTTTGTGACAAAAAATGAACTCAATCCATTGTATTGCAGTTACTCTGGAATACCTTCATCAGAATAGATTGTCAGTGTGTTATGTGTGTGTTGCAATTTTACAACACGGGGTGAGGCTGGTAGTCAAAATAGCATGTCCACCTAACACAATGCATGTGGAGATCGCACTTGTCACATGTTCACATCTAAAAAAAATCCTCATATAATACTACCATGCCTTTGATGTTTCACTATGGCTAAATTCGAAATGTGTTTTCTCTGTTAAATTTTTGAGTTGAGAATAAAATTGATTCAATTATTTCTGGTTGCACTATTAGAAACCCTTTCTATAGCAGTATTCAAACTTAAGAAGACGAAGCCTTTATTTGTCACGTGCAAGGCAAGGCAAGTTTATTTATATAGCACATTTCATACACAATGGCAGTTCAGTGTGCTTTACAGAAGTAAAAACAAAAACAGTAAACAACAGAGAAATAAAATTACATAAAATAATTTTATCTTTATTCTAAAATAATTAATTAAAAGAATTAAAAGAATTAAAAGAAAATAATAAGAATTAAACAATAGTAGAAATAAAATATTAAAATGCCAAAAAGAAAAAGGAGAAAAAGAAAAAGAGAAAAAAAAAAAACCTAGCAGAATAAAATAGCCCCTCCTAGAACTGCCACCTTATTGTGGTGGAGGGGTTTGTGTGCTTGAATGATCCTAGGAGCTATGTTGTCGGGGGCATTATGCCCCTGTTAGGGTTTCCCAAGGCAGACAGGTCCTAGGTGACAGGCCAGACCAAGAGCAGTTCACCAAAAAACCCCTATGGAGAAAAAATCCAGGACTGTGACGTCGCCCGGTAGGACGCAGCCGGGGCCCCACCCTGGAGCCAGGCCCGGGGTTGGGGCTCGTATGCGAGCGCTTGGTGGCCGGGCCTTTGCCCATGGGGCCCGGCCGGGCTCAGCCCGAAGAGGTGATGTGGGCCCGACCTCCTGTGGGTTCACCACCCACAGAGGTAGCAGTAGGGGTTTGGTGCAGTGTGGATTGGGTGGCAGTCGAAGGCAGGGGCCTCGACGACCTGATCCCCGGACACAGCGGCTGGCTGTTGGGACATGGAATGTTACTTCGCTGGGGGGGAAGGAGCCTGAGCTTGTGCGGGAGGTTGAGAGGTACCGGCTAGAGATAGTCGGGCTCACCTCCACGCACAGCTTGGGCTCTGGAACCCAGCTCCTCGAGAGGGGCTGGACTTTCCACTTCTCTGGAGTCGCCCGTGGTGAGTGGCGGCGGGCTGGTGTGGGCTTCCTTATAGCTCCCCAGCTCAGCCGCCATGTGTTGGAGTTTACCCCAGTGAACGAGAGGGTCGCCTCTCTGCGCCTTCGGATTGGGGAGAGGGCTCTTGCTGTTGTTTGTGCCTACGGGCCAAATAGCAGTATAGAGTATCCGGCCTTCTTGGAGTCCCTGGGAGAGGTACTGAGGGGTGCTCAGACTGGGGACTCCATTGTGCTACTGGGGGACTTCAATGCTCACGTGGGCGACGACAGTGACACCTGGAGGGGCGTGGTTGGGAGGAACGGCCTCCCTAATCTGAACCCGAGTGGTGTTTTGTTATTGGACTTCTGTGCTAGTCACAGTTTGTCCATAACGAACACCATGTTCGAGCATAGGGGTGTCCATAAGTGCACGTGGCACCAGGACACCTTAGGTCGGAGGTCGATGATCGACTTTGTAGTCGTGTCATCTGATCTCTGACCCTATGTCTTGGACACTCGGGTGAAGAGAGGGGCTGAGTTGTCAACTGATCACCACCTGGTGGTGAGTTGGATCCGCTGGCGGAGGAGGAAGCTGGACAGACCTGGCAGGCCCAAACGTATGGTGAGGGTCTGCTGGGAACGTCTGGCCGAGCACTCTGTTGGGGAGGTCTTTAACTCCCACCTCCGGGAGAGCTTTTCCCAGCTTCCGAGGGAGGCGGGGGACATTGAGTCTGAGTGGACCATGTTCTCTACCTCCATTGTGGACGCAGCTGTTCGGAGCTGTGGCCGCAAGGTCTCCGGTGCCTGTCGTGGCGGCAATCCCCGAACCCGGTGGTGGACACCAGAAGTAAGGGATGCCGTCAAGCTGAAGAAGGAGTCCTATCGGGCCATGTTGACCTCCGGGACTCCTGAGGCAGCCGACGGGTATCGGCAGGCCAGGCGTGCTGCAGCTCGGGCAGTTGCAGAGGCAAAAACTCAGAACTGGGTGGAGTTCGGGGAGGCCATGGAGAAGGACTATCGGTCGGCCTCGAAGAAATTCTGGCAAACCGTCCGGCGCCTCAGGAGGGGGAAGCAGTACTCTGCCAACACTGTTTACAGTGCGGGTGGGGAGCTGTTGACCTCGACTGGGGACATTGTCGGGCGGTGGAAGGAATACTTTGAGGATCTCCTCAATCCCACCGTCATGTCTTCCACTGAGGAGACTGAGGCTGATGACTCAGAGGTGGACTCGTCAATTACCCAAGCCGAAGTCACTGAGGTGGTTTGCAAGCTCCTCGGTGGCAAGGCACCGGGGGTGGATGAGATCCGCCCTGAGTATCTCAAGTCTCTGGATGTTGTGGGGCTGTCTTGGTTGACACGCCTCTGCAACATCGCGTGGCGGTCGGGGACAGTGCCTCTGGAGTGGCAGACTGGGGTGGTGGTCCCTCTTTTTAAGAAAGGGGACCGGAGAGTGTGCTCCAATTATAGGGGAATCACACTTCTCAGCCTCCCAGGGAAAGTTTACTCCAGGGTACTGGAGAGGAGAATTTGACCAATAGTCGAACCTCGGATCCAGGAGGAACAATGCGGTTTTCGTCCTGGTCGCGGAACACTGGACCAGCTCTATACCCTTCATAGGGTGCTCGAGGGTTCATGGGAGTTTGCCCAACCAGTCCACATGTGCTTTGTGGATCTGGAGAAGGCATTCGACCGTGTCCCCCGTGGTATTCTGTGGGGGGTGCTTCGGGAGTATGGGGTTCGGGGCTCTTTGCTAAGGGCTGTCCGGTCCCTGTACGAACGGAGCAGGAGTCTGGTTCGCATTGCCGGCAGTAAGTCAGACCTGTTCCCAGTGCATGTTGGACTCCGTCAGGGCTGCCCTTTGTCACCGGTTCTGTTCATAATTTTTATGGACAGAATTTCTAGGCGCAGCCAGGGGCCGGAAGGAATCCTGTTTGGGAACCACAGGATTTCATCTCTGCTTTTTGCGGATGATGTTGTCCTGTTGGCTTCTTCAAACCAGGACCTTCAGCATGCACTGGGGCGGTTTGCAGTCGAGTGTGAAGCGGCTGGGATGAGAATCAGCACCTCCAAGTCCGAGGCCATGGTTCTCGACCGGAAAAGGGTGGCTTGCCCTCTCCAGGTTGGTGGAGAAGTCCTGCCTCAAGTGGAGGAGTTTAAGTATCTCGGGATCTTGTTCACGAGTGAGGGAAGGATGGAGCGTGAGATCGACAGGCGGATCGGTGCAGCCTCCGCAGTGATGCGGTCGCTTTACTGGTCCGTCGTGGTGAAGAAGGAGCTGAGCCAAAAGGCGAAGCTCTCAATTTACCGGTCGATCTACGTTCCGACTCTCACCTATGGTCATGAGCTTTGGGTAATGACAGAAAGAACAAGATCGCGGATACAAGCGGCTGAAATGAGTTTCCTTCGCAGGGTGGCTGGGCGCTCCCTTAGAGATAGGGTGAGAAGCACAGTCACTCGGGAGGAGCTCGGAGTAGAGCCGCTGCTCCTCCACATCGAGAGGAACCAGCTGAGGTGGCTCGGGCATCTTTTTCGGATGCCTCCTGGACGCCTCCCTGGGGAGGTGTTCCAGGCATGTCCCCCCGGGAGGAGGCCCCAGGGAAGACCCAGGACACGCTGGAGGGACTATGTCTCTCGGCTGGCCTGGGAACGCCTCGGTGTTCTTCCCGAGGAGCTGGCCGAGGTGTCTGGGGAAAGGGAAGTTTGGGCTTCCATGCTTAGACTGCTGCCTCCGCGACCCGGTCCTGGATAAGCGGAAGAAGACGAGACGAGACGAGAATAAAATAGAATAAAGTTAAAATAAATTTAAAACATGCAGAGAAAAAGATTATAAAAAATGTAAAAATATTAATTATTTAACAGAAAGCATCTGAAAACAGCTTGGTCTTTAACCTAGATTTGAAACTGCCAACAGCAGGAGCATTTTTAATGTCCTCTGGCAGTTGGTTCCATAGCTGTACTGCATAGTAGCTAAAAGCTGCTTCACCACACTTTGTTTTAACAACTGGTTTTAATAGTAAATTTTTCTGTTGTGATCTGGTAGATCTGATTGGGTTAGGCCGCTGCAACATATCAGAGAGGTAATTGGGCCCTGTACCATTTAGAGATTTGTACACCAGCAGCAATGCTTTAAAGTCAATTCTGTAGCTTACTGGAAGCCAGTGAAGGGACCTTAGAATTGGAGTAATGTGTTCTGTTCTTTTTGTTCGTGTGAGAACCCTCGCCACTGCATTTTGAACCAGCTGAAGGCGTTTGATGGTCTTTTTTGGCAGGCCTGTGAAAAGGCCATTGCAGTAATCAACCCTACTAGAGATGAAGGCATGTATTAGTTTTTCCAGATCATGTTTTGACATAAGTCCTCTTAATTTGGAAATGTTTTTTAGGTGATAAAATGCCGTTTTAGTGATTGCTTTCATGTGACTGTCAAAGTTTAGCTCGCTGTCAATGAAAACACCAAGATTTTTAACCATTTCTTTAGTTTTAATCCCTTTTGTGTCAAGAATAGTGGTAATCCTGAGTCTTTCATCTTTTTTTCCAAATAGAATTATTTCTGTTTTATCTGTGTTCAGCTGAAGAAAATTTTGTGACATCCAGCTATTGATTTGATCGATACACTGGTAGAGACATTCAAGGGGGGCATAATCATTTGGTGATAGAGCAAAATAAATTTGGGTATCATCTGCATAGCAGTGATACAAAATTGAATTTTTATTGATAATTTGCCCAAGTGGGAGCATATAAAGGTTGAAAAGTAATGGTCCAAGAACCGACCCCTGGGGGACACCACAGGTCAAGGGCATTGACGTTGAGGAACAATTTCCCAGGGTAACAAAGAAGCTTCTATCTTTTAAGTATGATTTTAACCAATTGATAACTTTACCAGTCAATCCAACCCAGTTGGATGACTGCACTCAAGCACACAGTGAAATTCCTCCTCTGCATTTAACCCATCTGAAGCAGAACAGTGGGCAACTATGCTACAGCACCCAGGGAGCAGTTGGGGGTTAGGTGCCTTGCTCAAGTTCAGGCCATGACTGCCCCATGTTAACCTAACTGCATGTCTTTGAACTGTGGGGGAAACAGAGCACCTGGAGGAAATCCACGCAGACACAGGGAGAACATGCAAACTCCACACAGAAAGACCCCATTGGCCACTGGACTCAAACCCAGAACCCTCTTGCTGTGAGGTGACCGTGCTAACCACTACACCACTGTGCCACCCTTGTATGTTTTCAGTTAGAGAATATATTTAACTTGTATTAGTTTTTTTTTTTTTTTTTGAGACAGGTCCCGAATGCTCTGGAATGTATCAATGTATTGTTCAGGGACAGTTGAGGATGCTCTTGGATGTGAGGATATAAGTGCTCTGGGGGTTGTATGTAGTCCTTTTAGTATGATAATTAGAGAGCACTGAATACATAACTGAATACACCAACATGACATACAGCAAGTGTCACCTGTTCAGGAAATGTCTGCAACTGAACATGACTGATAACTGGGACTAAGATGAAATTCAGTTTTGTAAATATAATTTTATCTCAATTTTTAAATCAGTAAATGACTGTTCATAAAAATATGACTGTTGTGCAATTATTAGCCATGGATACTATTATGGGGCTATAAAGGGAATCAGCCCTGCAAATGAACTCTAGTTGTTCTGTATACTTGTTCAGATAATGTGAATACAAGTATGAAAATTCTGCTCCCAGCTAGGTCCAACTTTGCAAGACTGCAACGTTTTCCTAAAAAACTTATTAAAATGTGAAAAAAGAAAAAAAAAACTTTAATTTTTGCATCAGAGGCCTCCTACATGTCAGATATGGACTGCAGACATCACAGAAAAGTGTTTATTTACAGGTGTGCACATATGATACAGGACAGAGTGACATTAAACAAAACAGAAAGTAGAGTCAATAACCAGTCATCAAACAGGCTCAGTAACATGGAATACTAATGCATGATAAAGTGAGAATAATTCATGAAGTGTTAGTGCGCAGTGGAGTCCTTTTATGAGCACAAAACAGCAACAGGTGATTTCAACAATGATTGCTCCTTACGGCATGCACAACACGTTCTGTGTGCAAGGCGAGCCAAGCTCAAGTGTGTGCTGATGTGACAGAACCTCCCTCCAAAGAGCTCCTTCTGGGAGCTAAAAAACCTCCTTGTTTAGCCCCAGGGCTAAGGACCTGGCACTAGATGACATTTCCTCAGAGCTCCACTCTGGCTCTGAACAGACATGGCACCAGAACCTGGGCTTAGGTGGAGACTTGGGTTCCGGTCAGGCTTTGAATAGGGACAAGGACACAGGTGGAGGCTTTGGTTCAGGCTTGGACACAAACAGGGACATGAGAATTGTCAGGAGCTCAGGCTTAGGTATACACTTGGGCTTAGGTATACACCTGAGCATGGACTCTGGCATAGATATGGGCATGGGTATAGCCCTGAACGTGGGTTCAGGCAGAAACTTGGGCATGGACATGGGCTCAGACATGGACATTGGCTCCACCATAGCTTTGTGCATGGACTCACACATAGGCTTAGACCTGGGCTTAGGCATAGGCCTGGACATAGACATGGGCTCAGGCATACACTTAGATGTGGGCTTAGGCATTGACATGAGCTTTGGCATAGGCATGGGCTTGAGCATGGGCATAGACCCTGGCATTGGCACAGACATGGATTCAAACATGGGCATGGACTTGGCATGGGCATGGACTCTGGCATGGACCTGGACCTGAGCATGGGCATGGACTCAGGCATCAGAATGGACATGGACTCAAGCATGGACCTGGGCTTGAGCATGGGCATGGATCTTGGCATCAGCATGGGCATGGACTCATACATGGGCATGGACTCAGTTATCAGCATGGGCATGGACTCCGGCGTGAACCTGGGCTTCAATATGGGTATGGTTACACTGGTGTCAGTATGGGCATTGACTCAGGCTTTAGCATGGACTCTATCATCGGTATAGACTCAAACATAGACATGGACTAAGGTGTCAGCATAAGCATGGACATGGGCGTGTACTCTGGCTTAGACTCTGACCTTAGCAAGGACATTGGACTCTGACCTTGGCATGGGCTATGGCGTTAGCATGGGCATGAACTTGGACTTTGATCTTGACATGGTTTCTAGTGATAGCACAGGCATGAACATGGACATGGGCTTGGATTCAGACCTGGACTCAGAGGCGATATCTTTGAAGCCAGGTGGAAGAGCGAAGAACTTGTGTCTGCTGAAATCTGGAGCAGAAGCCACCCTCTTGGCCTCCCAGGTATCACATCCCCCCCCCCCAAAAAAAAAAAATCCCAAAGGGGTCCTCCTTCCCTGAAGCCTAGAACCAGGACTTAAGCATTGCACCGAAGGATTTGGGTGCATGGGTGCTCCACTATGTGTAAAAATCATGCAGCTGACCCACAAGCTTTCCATAGGTTCGGGCTCCACCAAGTCCTTGTAAAAGAGTGTTTATTTACAGGTGAAAGACTGAGCCTTTGGTGCTGCTCCTTTTATACCTAGTCATGTTACCAATTAACCTTACTGTGGCTTACTGTGCAATCTTCCAGAATGGTGTTACTTGAATATCCTGTCAATTTTTTCAGTCTTATTTTGCCTCTCATTCATTCATCTCATTATCTCTAGCCGCTTTATCCTTCTACAGGGTCGCAGGCAAGCTGGAGCCTATCCCAGCTGACTACGGGCGAAAGGCGGGGTACACCCTGGACAAGTCGCCAGGTCATCACAGGGCTGACACATAGACACAGACAACCATTCACACTCACATTCACACCTATGGTCAATTTAGAGTCACCAGTTAACCTAACATGCATGTCTTTGGACTGTGGGGGAAACCGGAGCACCCGGAGGAAACCCACGCGGACACGGGGAGAACATGCAAACTCCACACAGAAAGGCCCTCGCCGGCCCCGGGGCTCGAACCCAGGACCTTCTTGCTGTGAGGCGACAGCGCTAACCACTACACCACCGTGCCGCCCTTATTTTGCCTCTATTCTAACTTTTTTGTATGTTGTAGACATCAAATTATAACTTTGTTTTGCTTTACAAAATACAATTAAGTTGGTCAATAAAACTAATAAAAACCTTTTCTTTGTACTTTTGTCAGTTAAATAAAGGTTCATGTGAATGAACAAAGAGTTTTGTTTTTATTGCATTTTGGAAAATACCCCAACTTTTCTGAAAATGGGGTTTGTACATACACTCACCAGCCACTTTAATATGAACTTGTTGCTGATTCTAAGATTCCAGTTCTTGGCTGCAGGAGTGGAACCCAATGTGGTGTTCTGCTGTTGCATGCTGAGATGCTTTTCTGCTCACCATGGTTGGAAAGAGTGATTATATGAGTTACTATATCCTTCCTGGCAGCTCGAACCAATCTGGCCATTTTCCTCTGACCTCTCTTATCACCAAGGCATTTGTTTCTACCCACAGAACTGTCACTCACACTTTTTTTTTTCTTCATACCATTCTGTGTAAATTCTAGAGACTGTTGTGTGTGAAAACCCCAGGAGATCAGCAGTTTCTGAAATACTCAAACCAGTCCATCTAACTTAAACCAACACTCATGCCACAGTGAAAGTCATACATTGAAATCACAATTTTTCCCATTCTGATGTTTGAAGTGAACATTAACTGAAGTTCTTGATTAGTATCTGCATGATTTTATACATTGTGCTGCATTCAAGGAATTGGCTGATTAGATAACTGCATAAAACAGTAGGTGGATGGGTGTATATTACTGAGAGCAGCCATTTTTCTTTCTCCTTCAGTTCTGATTCACAGCCATGTATATTTTCTTGGATGATGAAATTTCACCATTATCTTTTCTAGCCAACATCATATGTCTCATAAACACTATTTCCCAAGTAGAATTCAGAGTCTGCTTCCTCTTACATTCACACTTTATTGCTGCTGAGCCTTGTGGCATTTTAAAAGGTTGCCTTGTGTGCATCACTTACTTTTATTTAATTCCTGGTAAAATCCTTTGATTTAATGTGTTTTGGGAGGAAAGGAAAAAAAAAACACCCAGGGCCATGCTGTTATGCAAATGGACTCTCCTGAGGATGGAAGTGTGTGTGTGTGTGTGTGTGTGTGTGTCACCTCCCCAAAAATCAATGGGGGAGAACAATCAGTGCGTGACTCACTGCCTTCTTTTCGAAAGCTAAATATATTCCTTTCTCCTTTCAAATGAGATGCTAAAACCTGCTGAAGCTAGAAATTTGTCTTAAACACCATGTTTCAGCTCTCCCCCTTCCCTGACTTTAACACCACCGTTCACCTCAGAAGTGCTTAGCAAGCCATCCACATGTGTATGAAAATGCAAGACACTAACGTTAATGTGTGGAGTGAGAGCTTCCAACCGCTCACTTTTATTGACTATTTAATTGTTCGGCATTTACGACAGAAAGGTTCCTTTGTGATCATCATGAAACGAAACTCGAGGAATTTGCTGAACGAAGGAGAAATAAATGTTTTATTTCTCCCTTAGTGTTAGCATTTTTGAAAAAAAGGCAACAGTAGGTCAACTGTGTTCATGAATACAGGCACATTACAAAATCATAACACGCATATTAACATACAGTGGTGCTTGAAAGTTTGTGAACCCTTTAGAATTTTCTATATTTTTGCATAAATATGACCTAAAACATCAGATTTTCACACAAGTCCTAAAAGTAGATAAAGAGAACACAGTTAAACAAATGAGACAAAAATATTATACTTGGTCATTTATTTATTGAGGTAAATTATCCAATATTACATATCTGTGCATGGCAAAATTATGTGAACCTCTAGGATTAGCAGTTAATTTGAAGGTGAAATTAGAGTCAGGTGTTTTCAGTCAATGGGATGACAACCAGGTGTGAGTGGGCACCCTGTTTTATTTCAAGAACAGGGATCTATCAAAGTCTGATCTTCACAACACATGTTTGTGGAAGTGTATCATGGCATGAACAAAGGAGATTTCTGAGGACCTCAGAAAAAGTGTTGTTGATGCTCATCAGGCTGGAAAAGTTTACAAAACCATATCTAAAGAGTTTGGACTCCACCAATCCACAGTCAGACAGGTTGTGTACAAATGGAGGAAATTCAAGACCATTGTTACCTCCCCAGGAGTGGTCGACCAACAGAGATCACTCCAGGAGCAAGGCGTGTAATAGTCGGCAAGGTCACAAAGGACCCCAGGGTAACTTCTCAGCAACTGAAGGCCTCTCTCACATTGGCTAATGTTAATGTTCATGAGTCCACCATCAGGAAAACACTGAACAACAATGGTGTGCATGGCAGGTTTGCAAGGAGAGAAAGCCACTGCTCTCCAAAATGAACATTGCTGCTCATCTGCCATTTGCTAAAGATCATGTGGACAAGCCAGAAGGCTATTGGAAAAATGTTCTGTGGACGGATAAGACCAAAATAGAAATTTTTGGTTTAAATGAGAAGCGTTATGTTTGGAGAAAGGAAAGCACTCCATTCCAGCATAAGAACCTTATCCCATCTGTGAAACATGGTGGTGGTAGTAGTATCATGGTTTGGGCCTGTTTTGCTGCATCTGGGCCAGGACAGCTTGCCATCATTGATGGAACAATGACTTCTGAATTATACCAGCGAATTCCAAAGGAAAATATCAGGACATCTGTCCATGAACTGAATCTCAAGAGAAGGTGGGTCATGCAGCAAGACAACGACCCTAAGCACACAAGTTGTTCTACCAAAGAATGGTTAAAGGAGAATAAAGTTAATGTTTTGGAATGGCCAAGTCAAAGTCCTGACCTTAATCCAATCGAAATGTTGTGGAAGGACCTAAAGCGAGCAGTTCATGTGAGGAAACCCACCAACATCCCAGAGCTGAAGCTGTTCTGTATGGAGGAATGGGCTAAAATTCCTCCAAGCTGGTGTGCAGGACTGATCAACAGCTACCGGAAATGTTTATTGCAGTTATTGCTGCACAAGGGGGTCACACCAGATACTGAAAGCAAAGGTTCACATACTTTTGCCACTCACAGATATGTAATATTGGACTATTTTCCTCAATAAATAAATGACCAAGTATAATATTTTTGTCTCATTTGTTTAACTGGGTTCTCTTTATCTACTTTTAGGACTTGGGTGAAAATCTGATGATGTTTTAGGTCATATTTATGCAGAAATATAGACAATTCTAAAGGGTTCACAAACTTTCAAGCACCACTGTCTGCAGCCTGTCCTGATTTTGCTGAGGTGAATTTGACTAACCTATAATCAACCAAATTATTCACCTCAATGTACTGCTATGTCTAAAAATATTGACTTTATATGTGTGTGTGTCATGCTCCGCCCCGGACATCCACTCCAGAGATTACAGATCTCTCATGCCAGCGCTGATCTGGATCCGGGACAGGAATTCCTTCTCACCCGTATTCACTTCCTGGTTTTCACTGCTGTGTATTGACCCTTCCCACTCGCGTGACCTTCGTAAATGCGACCGCCATTTTGGACATGAAGAAATAACGGTTTATTGGCACAGACCCTTTCGGTTCTCGCTCATCTAGCTGCTACAATGACTGCTTAGACTGCAACAATAATACCTAACACACATTTAAGTATCCGTCGTAAAAACGTGAAACTCGTCGAATGACGAGTGTGTTCATTGATAACATACATGTCAACCTATACGGAATGTCCGTATTTTATACGGATTTGATTCAATAAACGTAGTATACGGGCGTACAAATAAAGTTATACGGCAGGGGTCTTCAATCCTATCCGCAAAGGGCCGGTGTAGCTGCAGGCTTTCATTACAGCCAAATTGGAGGCTCACTTGATTGTTGATTGGAGACGAGGGTGAAATGATTAAACAAGTGAAATCAGGTGTAGCTCCTGCTTGGTTGGAATGAAAGCCTGCAGCCACACTGGCCCTTTGCGGATAGGATTGAAGACCCCTGTTATACGGATTCTTTAAAAAAACTTCAATATTTATTTAGAGCTATAATCAATTCCCACGATGATAAAAGGGAGCATAACATTTACAAATGTACTGTACACCACAGACAGCCAGTAAAGAGTCTTATGAAATCGCGCGTTATCTTGTGGTAGCGAGACTTCGTTCCACTTCTGATCATGCGCACTCCGCATTGCGAGAATCCCACCAACCCGGAAGTATTTTGTTTGAAACGCGTATTTCCACCTGTGCGACTTTTACTAGTGACTGAAAAGATTCTGAATGGGCATTCTGGCAAGATCAACACAGACACTTGCTGTGACATGCAGCCTAGTGAGTATTGGTGCAGACTGCTAAAAAAAGCTGTCATGGAGTACAATTCAGAACATTAGAGTGACACTTTGTGTTTTTGTCGAACATTGGAGCTTTGTATTCATTCTGAAGGTTTATTGTTATTAATATTGAATAAAAAGTAACTTGGATATATCATTGTTAATTATCATTCAAATTTTAGGTAAATTATTTTAATTTGCATCTTATACGGATTTTATAAGGGAAATACGGATTTTGGAGGTTGGTTATACAGGTTTGATTGACCAAAGGTTGACATGTATATGATAAGCTAACACAATCTAAAAGTAGACATACCATCACACTGCCCTGGCGCTGTGTACAGTTTACCTTCTATGGTTTGTGCACTCACTATTTGCCATTACTTTCTCCAACCCAGTGTTCGAACTATGCCGATATTTTCAGGGGGTCCCTTTTTTTCCCTTGGGGGGGGGGGCTTGCGCTTGTCTCAGAGCGCGGATCTCCAAACACATGAGAAGCCTATCTTACACACATCACGCGGACTCCACACCTCCACACACGCATCGCGTCTGAAGTCATAACTCATCAGGGGAAATTGTGTCTGCATTGGCAGGTTCAAAAAACAACCTCGCGTCAACAATGATACCACACACAAGAAAACAAAAAACAGTCAGGCTACTCAACACATCTGATCCACAGCAGCATCAAAGCATCACTGGAAATCATGTCAACACCAATCTTCCATTTCAACACGCATCAACAAACAAATGGCACCACAAACATGAACGAATCGGTCAGGCTACCGATTCCAAACCCACAGCAGACGAATAACTAAATGCATCTTACCTTAAAGCAGAATCGACCACAAAGGAAGTGTGTTGGCACTGTTGGCACACTTCCTTTCTACTAGTTTGTGTCCCCAACCTGGCAGCAGCAGTCGTTGTCATATCGGTTTATTTTATCTTTGATGTAAACACAACACTTCGGATATGCAAATGCTTCCCATTACACACAATTGCTATGTCAATAAACATCATTTTGCCAATACTTTAGAGAAGATCCATCTTCTCCGTCAGTCAGCATCTGTCGGGATCCGATAAAATGATAAATCTTGCCTTGTGTGTTGATGGTTACTACATCCAGGTGCACAACAATATAATGGCATGATGGAAGTCTTGCTGAAAGTAAAACTTTCTTTGATGGCTATATTCCTTTTGATACTTCGCCATCGTTCCTCGTTGTTGGCTGTGGTAGACTACTGGTAGTTCATGTCCAAAATGGCAGCCGCATTTGTCGTGATGTCACGTGGGATGGGTCTATAAATAAGCCATTCTCAGACTCAGACTTTGCCAGAATGTCTTGTTTGCTTCTTTAGCCATTTCTGTGTGCCTCTCTTGCTGTTCATGGTTATTCTCTCGAGTGACTTTTTCTTGTTCATGGTTTTTGCACTAGCATTCTTCTGGTTCATGGTGTTTTTTTTGCACTAAGGGTTATTTCTGATTCATGGTTTCTTGCACCAGCATTTTTGTCTTTGCCTGTCATGTTTTTGTCAAGTTGTTTGTCTCATTTTGTCTGGAGTATTTTTGCCACTTGTTTTTTTTTTTGTCCTGTTTATTTACTTTTTTGCCACGCCCTTTCTTCCCTGAATTAAATCATATTATTTATTGGATTACTGTCTGTGTTCTGCTTGTGGATCCTAACTTCACCATACCTCCACCCACCCTAACAGTACGTTCTGGCCCACATGGATTCAGCTGAACTTGCCCATCTGAGAACAGCCATCCAGCAGCAAGGGACTCTCCTCGGGATCCACCAACAAGACCTACAACAAATTACCCAGAACCTCGCCACCTTGTCCAACGCACTCAACCTTCTCACCATGCAGATGCAGCACTGTCAAGTCATGCCTACCCCTGCTCAGCCGTTTCCTACTTCAGCTCCTGCCACCACCTTTCTCCACGAACCAAGACTTCCAGCGCCTCAGCCCTACAATGGAGAACCAGGTACTTGCAGATCGTTTTTGTCTCAATGTTTGTCGATCCAAGAGCTGCAACCTCTGGCCTTCCCCACAGAACACTCCCGGGTAGCATATACAATAACGATCCTCACTGACAAGGCTTGAGAGTGGGGAACAGTGGTCTGGGATGCCAATACACCCTTTTGTTCCAGTTTCAAGGATTTCTCCGAGGAGATGATGTGAACTTTCAGCTGTTCTCTGTCTGGCCGGGAGGTGGCCAGAGAGCTCATGGAGCTGCGGCAGGGGTCCCGGTATACCTCGGATTACACCATCGAGTTCTGGACATTGGCCACTTCATGCGGTTGGAACGAGAATGCTCAGATTGACACGTTACTGCACGGCTTGTCCAACGCTATCAAGGACAAATTGGTATTGCGGGAACTGCCATCAGACCTCTCCAGCCTCATGGACCTCACCAACCACATTGATGCTTGGATCCAGCAATGGAGGAGAGAAAAGAACCGCCCCAGACTCACCTCCTCTCCACCTCCCGCCGCATCTGTCGAACCCATGCAGGTAGACCGGGTTCGGGTGTCAGCAGAGGAATGACATCACCGACGGAGCTCAGGGGCCTGCTTCTACTGCGGTCAGCTGGGACACATCTGCTGAGCCTGCCTACTAAAAGGACTAGCCCACTAGTGAATCAAGGGGCCCTGGTGGGCAATGCTCGGAACCAGTCCCCCACTAATTGTCTGTTACTTCCTGTCATCATTATCCATGACAACCAGCATCACCACTTCCAGGCCCTCGTCAACTCAGGGGTGGACAGGAACCTGATCTGCTCTGCCACTGCCAAGCATCTGGGAATCCTGCTACTTGCTCTTGACATCCCTCTCACTGTCCTGACACTCAATGGCACCAGCTTGACCAGCACCTTACTGCCCTGCTCACCCTAAGAATTTCCAGTAACCACTCAGAAACCATCCAGCTTCACGTCATGAACAACCCCCACATACCCATCGTCCTAGGATTACCATGGTTAATGCAGCACAATCCCCACCTTAACTGGACTAATAACACCATCTTAGACTGGAGTTCTTCCTGCCTGGCCTCCTGTCTGAACTCCGCTCTGCCTCCCGCCAAACCACCACAGCCCTCAGCCAGCAAGTTTCCCGACCTCTCTCACATGCCTCCGGAATATCTCAACCTTAAGCTAGTTTTCAGTAAGACCCGAGCAGTGTCCCTTCCTTCTCACAGACCCTACACCTGTGGTATTGACCTCCTGCCTGGGACAGCGCCACCCAAGGGATGCCTCTACTCTCTTTCTCCCACCGAAAGACAAGCCATGGAAAAGTACATCACCAAATCGCTGGCAGCTGGGATCATCCACCCTTCCTCCTCCCCAGCAGGGGCAGGGTTCTTCATTGAAAAGGACAAGTCACTCCACCCCTGCATTGACTATCGGGGTCTCGATGCCATCATAGTCAAGAACCGCTACCCACTATCACTCATGACCATGGCCTTTGAACTTCTCCAGGGAGCCAAGGTATTCACCAAGCTATATCTACACAATGCATACCATCTCATCAGGATCAGGGAGGGGGATGAGTGGAAGACAGCCTTTAACACCACCACTGGTCATTACGAGTACCCTGTGGTCCCTTTTGGCCTGACCAACACACCTGCAGTCTTCCAGGCACTCGTTAACGATGTCTTAAGGGACTTCCTAAACATCTTTTTTGTGTACCTGGATGACCTCCTGATCTTCTCCCGCTTCCTGGAGGAACATCAGGGTCACGTCCAGCAGGTCCTCCAGCACCTGCTAGAGCACAAGTTGTTCGTCAAGGCAGAAAAGAGCGAATTTCACCAGAGCTCTGTCTCATTTCTGGGATTCATCATTTCCCTGGCAAGGATCCAGATGGACCCCCTCAAGCTTGAGGCAGTTGCTGATTGGCCCACCCCATCTTCGATGAGAGCTCCAGCGCTTCCTAGGATTCACCAACTTCTACAGGCGCTTCATTCGCAACTTCAACACAGTGGCCGGACCTCTCTCAGCCCTGACCTCAACCAAGACCCAATTCAAGTGGGGGGAGGAAGCAGAGAAAGCCTTTTCCACACTCAAGCACAGGTTTACCACAGCACAGGTTTACCACAGCACCCATTCTCACCATACCCGATCCAACCAAGCAGTTTATTGTCAAGGCCGACTTTTCCAAGTCAGGGGTCAGAGCTATACTTTCCCAGAGGGCCAGTGATGACAAGGTCCACCCATGCTCCTTCTCCCGCCGGCTATCCCCAGCCGAACGGAATTACAACATCGGCGACTGAGAACTACTGGCTGTTAAACTAGGCTTGGAGGAGTGGAGGCACTGGCTTGAGGGGTCAGTTCCCCTTCCTAGTCTGGACTGACCATAAGAATCCTGGAGTACCTGAAGTCCACCAAACGCCTTAATTCCCGTCAAGCCTGTTGGTCTTTCTTCTTCCCTCGGTTCAACTTCACGCTTTCCTACCGCCCAGGCTCCAAGAATGGCAAACCCGACACCCTGTCCAGGATGTTCTACTTCCACCAAGAGGAGTCCAAGCTGCCCGAGACCATCCTTTCTCCATTCTGCCTGGTGGGAGCTGCCATTCTAGAGGTTGAGACGCTCGTGCAGAAGGCCCTGGAGCAGGACCCTGGTGAAGGTAACCCCAACAACATTCTTCCTAACCATCTGTTTGTTCCTGGTCCTGTGCAAACCCAGGTGCTGCAGTGGGGTCATGGCTCCAAGCTGGCCTGTCATCTGGGAGCCGCCCAAACCCTGGCACTCATCCAGCAGTGCTTTTGGTGGCCATCCCTCAAGGAGGATGTCCAGGAGTTTGTGGCAGCTTGCGACACATGCTCCCAGAACAAGACAGCCAACCGACCCCCTGCCGGCTTGCTAAGACCCCTCCCGTCTACACATCAACCTTGGTCTCACATCGCCCTGGACTTCATCACAGGACTCCCCAACTCAGGTGGCAACACATGCATTCTCACTGTCATTGACCATTTCTCCAAGACTGTTCATTTCATCCCTCTGCCCAAGCTCCCCTCAGCCAAAGAAACCGCAGAACTACTCATCCAGCACATTCTCCATCTACATGGACTGCCCACTGACATCGTTTCTGACCAGGGTCCTCAGTTCACTGTGCAATTCTGGAGGGCTTTCTGCAAATTCATCGGGGCCACCTGTATTCACACCTCAGACTTCCACCCACAGACCAACGGCCAGGCAGAATGGGCGAACCAGGCTTTGGTGGTTGCACTCAGGTGCATGGTGTCCAGGGATGCCAGTTCTTGGAGTAAGTACCTACCCTGGATAGACTATGCTCAAAACACTCTTCCTTCATCTCCCACAGGTCTCTCACCCTTCCAGTGCTCCCTAGGTTACCAACCACCACTCTTCCCCAACCAAGAGGAGGAGGTTGCCATACCCTCTGCCCAGATCTTCATATGCCACTGCAGGAGGACGTGGGCATTGGCCTGGAGAAAACTCATTCGCTCTGCCTTAGCATCCAAGAGGCATGCCGACAAACACTGCTCTAAGGCATCCACTTACCAGGTGGGGCAACGAGTCATGCTCTCCACACGCCATCTGACACTCAGAACAGTCTCCCACAGGCTGGCTCCCAGGTACCTAGGACCCTTCCTCATCAAAAAGATAATCAACCCATGTTCCTTCAGACTGGCACTACCACTCCCCATGTGACGCATCCACCCCACGTTCTATGTGTCACAGCTTAAACCTCTGGTCTCTAGTTCTAGTTTATTCTCTCTAGTGACTTTTTTTTTCTTGTTCATGGTTTTTGCACTAGCATTATTCTGGTTCATGGTGGGGTTTTTTTGCACTAAGGGTTATTTCTGATTTATGGTTTCTTGCACTAAAGGTCTTTTCTTGTTCATGTTTTTTGCACCAGCATTTTTGCCTTTTGCCTGTCATATTTTTGTCAAGTTGTTTGTCTCATTTGGTCTTGAATTTTCTCCATTTGTACATGTGGCAATGGGGGCATGGCCAAGCAGCAGTTTGTGAATGGAGGGTGGGGTCAGGGAAGGTAAGTGGGTAAGTCATTACACCTGGTGTCAATTAATGTAGGTGTGTGTATTTGTTGCAGGGATGGAGCATAAGGGGGGGGGGGAGCAGAGAAGAGCTGACTCCTGACCAGAATGCATGTGCATTTATGGGAGTGAGTGAGGCTGAAAAGCTATTTGCATATAAAAATAAAGTTTGCAAGAACCTTCAGTTCCCACCTGCCATACTTCTGTACTCCACCCACATCAGGGATTCACTACAGTGGTGCTGAAACCCGGGACAGAGTATGGAAGGGAACCACCCCATGGACTCCTCCCTAATTATGGAGCTTGTCCATGCCCTCACTACTGCCCAGCAGAACCAGTATCAAGTGCTGACCGCCCTCTGGAAGGACCAAGAACAATGCTTTGAAGCCTTGATGCTGGCCCAGCGGGAAGACCGCCAGGCATTCCGGCATCTGCTGGCGTTGGCAGGAGCATCCACCATTACCACCATGGACTCCCCTCATGTCACCCTCACGAAGATGGGCCCGCATGATGAGCCTTCATCACTCTCTTCGAGCAAACGGCCCAAGCGTGGGGGTGGCCAATCAAGCAACACGCGGCTTGCCTCCCCCCACTCCTGACAGGTGAGGCTCAGCTCGCGGCGCAGCAGCTCCCTGCCGACAGCCGGCTCAACTACTCTGACTTCAAGAGAGCCATTTTTCAGCTAATTGGCCACTCCCTGGAACAACATCACCAGCAGCTCCGGAAACTGACACTGGAGGAGGTCGGCCGACCATTCGCATTTGGTCAACAACTCTGGGACGCCTGCCGGTGGTGGCTGAAGACAGAAGACTGTGACGCTGACAGGATCATTGACCTGGTGGCACTGGAACAGTTAATCTCTCGGCTTCTGAAAGGAACGGCAGAATGGATCCAGTGTCCCCAGCCGGCATCACTCCAGCAAGCCATAGAGTTGGCAGAGGACCATCTGGCAGTGGTTCTGACTACAGGCATGCAAGGTGAAGGCACCTCTCCTCGTTTCTCTTCTCCCCCTCTCTGTCTCCTCTCTCCCTCTCTCTCTTGCCCCATTCCCCCACAGTGGAGGTGGGGGCCAACTCCTCCCCAGCCAGCCTGTCGCACCTGTGGTGTTCTCTTGTCTCCCTCTTCCATGTCTGTGTCCTTCCCCCCTCAGGTGAAGGACACAGACCTTCACCTGAGGTCAGAGTGCAGAGAGAAAGCCTGGGCCGGTATGCTGGCGTGGTGGGGAGCCGGAGCATCTCCAGAATCAGGGGTCCGCAAGGGAGGTGGAAGCCGTGATCCAGATCCCTGACATGCCAGAGACCGCCCCTGATTGGGCGGGAACATATCGCATACCGGTAAGTGTTCAAGGGGATACATATCACACTTTGGTGGATTCTGGTTGTAATCAGACCTCAATTAACCAATGCCTGGTGCAAGGTGAGGCATTGGGGAGAGCACAAGTGGTGAAAGTGTTGTTTGAACGAGGATGTTCACAATTATCCCTTAGTGTCTGTCCGTATTCTATTCTGGGACTAAATGCATAGAGTAAAGGCAGCGGTTATTCCTCGTCTCACCCACTCATTGATTTTGGGTACTGATTGGCCAGGGTTTAAAAAGCTGATGGAATATTTAACCTGTGGTTGGTCTTGCACTCGTAGGTCACAGGAAGATCCCGGTGTGGCATTGACTGGAGAAGCTGTCACAGAGCCATCTACATCAGCACCATGTCAGTGATGAGCCCACCCCTCCTCCCTCTCTCAGGGATTCCCTTGAGAATTTCCCATTAGAGCAGTCGTGAGACAAGACTCTGCAGCATGCGTTTGACCAAGTGAGAGTAATTGATGGTCAAACTTTTCAGCCAAACGTGACACCAGCCTTCCCTTATTTTGCTATTATTAAAGATAGATTGTACCAAGTAATGCAGGATCCTCAAATTGGTGAATGAATAACCCAATTATTGATCCCAAAGAGCAGTAGGAAACACATATTCCATGTGGCTCACTTTAATCCCATGGCCGGAGGTAAAAAAGAGAACATCTCAAACCACTCCGGTCCCTTGTGGAGACCACCTCTCACTGGCCCAACTCACAGAGGTGGCCAAGTTGCAAAAGGAATTTTCCGATGTGTTCTCGCCCCTTCCCGGTCATACCCACCTCATAGAACACAATATCGAAATGCACCCAGGGGTGATAGTTCGTAGCTGCCCTTACCGCTTAACCTGAACATAAGAAAAAGGTGGTTCAGGACGAACTCAAGGCCATGCTTGAAATGGGCATAATCGAGGAGACCCACAGTGACTGGAGTAGCCCAGTGGTCCTGCTTCCCAAGACCCATCAGTCCAGTTCTGTGTGGACTATAGAAAGGTCAATACCCAATGCCTTGCACTGATGAGTTGCTTGATCGGTTATGCACTGCTCGCATTTATTCGACACTGGATCTAACAAAGGGATATTGGCAGATCCCCTTGACTCCTCTTTCCAGAGAGAAAACAGCCTTTTCCACACTGTTTTGGATTACACCAATTTGTCATACTCCCTTTTGGGTTATTTGGGGCACCCGCTATGTTCCAGCGGCTCATGGACAGGGTCCTCTGCCCTCACGCTGCCTACGTGGCCACATATCTAGATGATATAATAATCTACAGCCATGATTGGCCACGGCACTTGGAACATCTGAGGGCTGCTCTAAAGTCGCTGAGGCGTGTGGGCCTCACAGCTAAACCGAAAAAGTGTGCAATTGCACATGTGGAAGTATGGTATCTGAGGTTCCACTTGGGTCATGGGCAGGTGCGTCCCCAGATTAACAAGACTGCAGCGATTGCTGCCTACCTGAGGCCCAAGACCAAAAAGGAGGTGAGACGGTTCCTGGGGCTGGCTGGCTATTATCGTAGGTTTATACCTAATTATTCGGATGTCACCAGCCTGTTAACTGACCTCACTAAAAAGGGGGCTCCAGATCTGGTCCAGTGGATGGAGCAGTGCCAACAGGCTTTCTCTGAGGTAAAAGTTGCACTGGGTGGGGGCCACTTTTGCAGTCCCCTGGCTTCTCTCTCTCCCCTTTATTTTTCAGACTGATTCATCGGACAGAGGGCTGGGGGCCGTTTTGTCCCAGAAGGTGTAGGGTGAGGAGCACCCTGTGCTGTAGATTAGCCATAAACTCTTGATGTGTGAAAGCAAGTACAGTGCCATTGAAAGAGTGTCTCTTTGTAATTAAGAGTTACAAAATAATTGAAATCTATCAGTCTGTGAAGGGCTACAAAGCTGTTGCCAAGGTTCTGGGACTCTAGCGAACCACAATGAGAGCCATTATCTACAAATAAAAAAAAAACCAAACAAACTTGGAACAGTGGTGAACCTTTCCAGGAATGGGCTGGCCTTCCAAAAAATTCAACCACGAGTGTTTCGATGACTGATCCAGGGGTCACAAAAGAATCCCTACAAACATCTAAAGAACTACAGGCCTCACTTGCCTCAGTTAAGGTCAGTGTTCATGATTCTACAATAAGGAAGGCACTAGGTAAAAATGGCATCCATGGGAGAGTTACATGATGCAAACCACTGCTGACCAAAAAGAACACACAGACTCATTTCACATTTGCCAAAAAAGCACCTTGATGACCCCCAAGACTTTTGGGATAATATTCTGTGGACTGAGGAGTCAAAAGTAAAAGTTTAGTAAGACATTAGTCCCAGTACATTTTGCGTAAGGCTAACACAGCATTCCAAAATAAGAACATCATACCAACAGTCAAACACAGTGGTGGTACTGTGATGGTCTGGGACTGCTTTTCTGCTTCAGGACTTGGATGACTTGCTATAACTGATGGAACTATGAATTCTGCTCTCTACCAGAAAACCCTGAAGGAGAATGTCCGCCCATCAGTTCATGACCTAAAGCTCAAGCGCAGCTAGGTTATGCAACAGGACAATGATATGAAGCACCCAAGCAAGTCCACCTCTGAGTGGCTCAAAAGAAATAAAATTAAGGTTTTGGAGAGGCCTCGTCAAAGTCCTGACTTGAATCCAATTGAGATGTAGTGGCAAGACCTTAAACAAGCAGTTCATGCTCGAAAACCCTCCATTGTGGCTGGATTGTAACAATTCTACAAAGAAGAGTGGGCAAAAAATTCCTCCACAGCGATGTAAAAGACTCATTGCAAGTTATTGCAAATGTTTAATTGCAGTTGTTGCCGCCAAGGGTGGCCCAACCATTCATAAGGTTTAAGGGGACATACTTTTTCACATGGGTGATACAGGTTTTGATTAACTCTTTACTTTTAATGAATAGAGTGATCCCTTAAAAGCTGCATTTTGTGTGTACTTGCATCGTCTTTATCTTATATTAGACTCTGTTGGATGACCTAAAACATTTAAATGTGACAAAAAAGCAAAAATGGAAAAAATCAGCAGGGGGGCAAATAATTTTTCACAGCACTGTAAAAGAGCTAATTTTTTGGGGTTTTGTTCAGCTTGAAGTGAAGTGTTTTTTAAAAGTGCTTATCAAAAAGTATTTAACGGTGTGTAGAAGGGGGAGTGTTTAAAAGCATTTAGCTGACATGGTTAAATGTGTTTAGGGATGTTTAACCATGTTGTTTAAAACACTTTTAAAGGTGTTTTGGGGAAAGTTTAAAAGGTATTTTGGTGACATGGTAAAAGGTGTTTTGGAGGGACTGTTGAAAGGCATTTAGGTGACATGGTTAAGTGTTTATGGGGAGTGTTTAAAAGCATTTAAGCAACATGATTAAAGGTGTTTAAGGAAGTGTTTAATAGGATTTAGGTGACATGGTAAATGTATTTGGGGGACTGTTTTAAAAGTATTTAGGTGACATGGTTAAAGGTGTTTCAGGGAAAGTTTAAGAGTCAAGGTGATATGGGGTTAATCATTTTTGGGGGGACTGCTTAAAGGCAGTTAGGTGACATGGTTAAAGGTGTTTTAGGGGGAGTGCCTAATGGCATTCCAGTGACATTTTTAAGTGTTTATGATATGTGCTTGACTGTTTAGAAGAATTGATTGAGGGAGTATTTAAATGTGTGCTTAAATGATTTTTTTAAGTGTTGGTGTAAAGTATTTAAAGGTGCCCTTCCACCAAAAACGTTTAATACTGGCTCTTTTTTGAAATACCATAGTTCACTCCGGGGCGGCACGGTGGTGTAGTGGTTAGCGCTGTCGCCTCACAGCAAGAAGGTCCGGGTTCGAGCCCCGTGGCCGGCGAGGGCCTTTCTGTGTGGAGTTTGCATGTTCTCCCCGTGTCCGCGTGGGTTTCCTCCGGGTGCTCCGGTTTCCCCCACAGTCCAAAGACATGCAGGTTAGATTAACTGGTGACTCTAAATTGACCGTAGGTGTGAATGTGAGTGTGAATGGTTGTCTGTGTCTATGTGTCAGCCCTGTGATGACCTGGCGACTTGTCCAGGGTGTACCCCGCCTTTCGCCCGTAGTCAGCTGGGATAGGCTCCAGCTTGCCTGCGACCCTGTAGAAGGATAAAGCGGCTAGAGATAATGAGATGAGATGAGATAGTTCACTCCAAGTTGCATATGCTGCATGTGAAAATGTAATTCTACCCCCATTCCCTGTATTGGCTTATGAAAGAAAATAGTCGGAAAAACGAGCGGATCTGAAAAAGCCATACGATCTTGCGTCACTTCGTAAATTAGTATTCATGGCCTTGCCCACCTTGGCTTGCGACCGCCCACAGCAAGAAAGTTCGGATTTAAGCGCGAGGAGAGATAGCAGAGCCAGTGTTGCCAGATTGGGTGGTTTTAAGTGCATTTTGGCGGATTTGAATATATTTTGGGCTGGAAAACGTCAGCAGTATCTGGCAACACTGAGCAGAGCCCATTTCGTCAGTAGATAACAAAGAGGACCTAACAGCAAGTTGAAAACATGTCTGAACAAGTTCGTGCCTGTGTTATTTGTGGCAGTAAGACATCAACGTTGCATTTCTTGCCCAAGATAGAAGAGGTGAAGAATAAATGGTTGGAATTTATCTTTGGAACACCACCAGCGAAGTATAATGCAGCGTTAGTACTGTGTTCTGATCATTTCAACCACAGTGACTTTTTTCAAACTTTGGTGCCTTCAGTAGTGGTTTTGCTTCGAGGTTGCATTTAATCCCTGGATCTGTACCGTCAAGACGATCGACCACCAGCTCACAAGCTGTAAGTAAAACTAACTTTTTTTGTTCGAAGGTTTTTGTTACAAAATAGCATGTTCATATTCTCCACGTTAGCATGCATGACAAGGTCACAAGCTAGGCAGGGATGCATTTTCCATGTGGTGCAAGGACAACAGTCTCCGTCTGAATGTGGAGAAGATGAAGGAGATTGTTGTGGACTTCAGGAGAGAGCACACCCAGCATGCTCCACTATCTATCGATGGTGCTGCAGTGGAGAGGGTGAACAGCACCAAGTTTCTGGGTGTGCACATCTCTGAAGACCTGTCCTGGAACAACAACAACTCATCACTGGCCAGAAAAGCCCAACAGCGTCTGTACTTCCTCCGCAAACTGAGGAGAGCAAGAGTCCTGGCCCCCATCATGCACACATTCTAAAGAGGCACCATCGAGAACATCCTGACCAGCTGCATGACCGTGTGGTACGGCACCTGCACCGTGTCCTGCTGCAAGACTCTGCAGCGCATCGTGAGAGCAGCTGAGAGGATCATTGGTGTCTTTCTCCCTTCTCTTATGGATATCTATAACTCCCACCTCACCCGCAAAGCCATCAGGATTGCAGGTGACCCCACCCACCCATCTCACAGCCTCTTCAGCCTGCTGCCATCGGGGAGGAGACTGCGGAGTCTCCGGGCCAAAACCAGCATGCTCAAGAACAGTTTCTTTCACCAGGTGGTCAGGAGGCTCAACTCCCTCCCTGTTCTGCCCCTCCTCCCCCCTGCCACAGATTCTGCTCGCACACACCCCTTCAGCATCTGACATGTCATCTTCGCAGTCCCCCCCCCCCCCCAACACACACACACACACCTCATCATTCATTAACACACTGAACTCAGGGACCGCACATCTCACTTTACCTCGCCCATTTGCACTATTCCGCACTACCTCTCCTTAACAGCTGCTAGTTTGTTTATTCTGCTTATTTCATGTTTCATGTTTACCTGCTATACCTCAAGTGCCCTTGACTGTTTGGTTATTGTACCAATTTGTGTGTGTGTGTGTGTGTATGTATGAGTGTTTAGTTAATATCTAGAGTGTTTATACTGTTTATATTGTCTGTTTGAGTGTTTAGTCTGTCTAGTTCCTATCTAGAGTGTTTTATACTGTTTATATTGTTTTTGTTTTTTCAATTATTCTATTTTTATTTATTGCATTGCCAGTTTGCACCGTGGGTCAGAGAGGACTGATATTTCATCTGTGCTGTATGTTGAGCATGTATAGCATATTTGACAATAAAGTTGACTTGACTTTTTTTCTGAGTAAAAAAAATGACCTTTTTATATTATGCCAAATCCATTGAGATTTTTTTTTTTAATTTCGGGGAGTTGGGGTATGTTCCTTCATGCTGTTCAAACTTTATCAACGCCAATGATGTTTACACATTATTTGTAAGTCGCCATCTTTAGTCTCTGTTTAAATCTTGTTGAATGTGATGTAAAATTCGTGTTATCTACATTGTTATTGGTCAAAATATCGACGTCGAGACCATAATAGCCAATTAAAACAGTTTTTACAAATACACTCACATTCTTTTAAGTCACTCGTTCATTTTATTCATTTGTTTGTTCAGTAAAAACCCAAACATTTTTTAATTTATTTCCTCGCGTCGCACCTCAATGACATCAGTGCACAGTATTTTTCCCTTCGTGGTTTGTTCCTTCTCTCTCACCGTAGTAAGACACCCACATCCCCTTGTTCTGACTCACTGGAGGGAGCGTCACAGTGCTCTTAGCCAATCAGAAGTAACACGTTTACATGTCATGAATATTAATGAGTAAGAGCTGAAATCCTGTCGTTCTCCCGCCACCCACTCCTCCAGCAAACTAGAACAGCCTGAAACAGGAGAACCACAGCATTTTTCCCCCCCACTAAAACCGACTCGCAGGGCATTCATTCATACTAGAGACCACTGCATAATTAATGAAAAAATGATGCAGGGAGACTGTGGCAGCGGGGGCGTGGTCTAGCATCGGTCTGTTACAGGAGGGCTGAGTCGGGGAAGTTAAGTGGCAGAATCACTACACCTGTTGTTAATTAATGTGTTTGTGTGTCTTCCCAGTGACCGCACCCTATTTAAGGAGAGAGAGCGAGAGCAGAGGGAGCTCTCTCTCCACAACCAGACGGCTGATGTGTGTGCGTGTGTCTGAGTGTGTGGGAACATATATTTAACGCTGAAAAGCTGAATAAAAGAGAGTTTGTGAAATCAGTTCTGTCCTGCCGTCCTTCTGTGATCCACCCACCTACATGGACTGTTACAGTGGTGCCGGAACCCGGGACCCGAGCACAGAAGACAACAGCCCAATGGAGTCCTCCACCTTCGCCGACCTGATCCACGCCCTCGCCATGGCCCAACAGAGCCAGCACCAGGCGCTGCTCGCCCTCTGAAAGGAGCAAGAACAACGGTTAGAGGCCCTGGTGCTGGCGCAACAGGAAGATTGTCGGGCGTTCCGGCACCTCCTCGCGTCGGTGGGGTCCACCATCTCCGCTGCCATGGGCCCTTCCCCCCTCACCCTCACGAAGATGGGCCCGCAGGATGACCCCGAGGCATTCTTCACGCTCTTTGAGCAGGTAGCAGAAACCTCGGGGTGGCCGGTGGAACAGCGCACGGCACGCCTCCTCCCCCTGCTAACGGGAGAGGTGCAGCTGGCCACGCTACAGCTCCCCGCCGACCGCCGGCTGGCCTACGCGGACCTTCGCCGGGCTGTCCCCCAGCGGGTGGGATGCACCCCGGAGCAACAACATCAGCGTTTCTGCGCTTGGAGGAAGTCGGCCGGCCGTTTGCATTTGGCCAGCAACTCCGGGACGCCTGCTGGCAGTGGTTGAGGGCTGACAGTTGCGACGCCGAGGGACTCATCGACCAGGTGGTACTGGAACAGTTCGTCGTGAGTTTACCAGCGGGAACCGCAGAGTGGGTCCAGTGCCACCGCCCGGCGTCGCTGGATCAGGCAATCGAGTTGGCGGAGGATCATCTGGCGGCTGTCCCGGCGGCAGGACAGCAGATGGCATCTTCTCTTCTCTCTCTCTCTCTCTCTCTCCCTCCTCCTGTGTCCTGTCCTCTCCCCATTCCCCCACCGCAGAGGCGGGGGCCGGCACCACCCCAGCTGGCCCGCCACACCTGCGGTGCCCTCCCGTTTCTCCCTTCTGTGTCTGTCTCTCCCCCACCTCAGGTGAGTGAGCCCCAGATCACCGGTGCAGAGGGAAAGCCCGGGCCGGTTTGCTGGCGCTGTGGGGAGCCGGGCCACATTCAACAGCAGTGCACGGCGATGGAGGTGGGCGCGGTGGTTCGGATCCCCGACGCGCCAGAGGCCGCCCTCGATCAGACTGGAGCGTATCGCATACTGGTGAGTATCCAAGGGGCTACATATCAGGCGTTGGTGGATTCTGGTTGTAATCAGACCTCAATTCGCCAAAGCCTGGTTCAAGATGAGGCACTGGGGGAGCACAAGGGGTGAAGGTGTTGTGTGTGCACGGGGATGTTCACCGCTACCCTTTGGTGTCGGTCCACATTATTTTCAGAGGGGAGAAATTTATAGTGAAGGCGGCGGTTAATCCTCGCCTTACCCACTCTTTAATTTTGGGGACTGATTGGCCAGGATTTCGGGGTTTAATGACATGCCTAGTAAAGAGTGGGTCCTGCCATTTGACAGGGAGAGGTCCCGGTGTCGCTTTGGCAGGAGCAGCTGTCACAGAGCCGTCTACGTCATCTCCACGTCAGAGTGAGGAGCCGCCGGCTCCTCCTCTCTCTATTGGGGAATCCCTCCCGGATTTCCCATTAGAGCAGTCACGAGATGAGACTCTGTGGCATGCGGTTGACCAAGTGAGAGTAATCGATGGTCAAACGCTCCCGCCGAACGCCACCCTGTCCTTCTCCTACTTCGCGATTATGAATGATAGATTATACTGAGTGACACAGGACACTCAAACTAAAGAGCGAGTCACGCAGCTTTTAATTCCGAAGAGCCGCCGGGAATTGGTATTCCAGGCGGCTCACTTTAATCCCATGGCCGGACACTTATGGCCCTTTTCCACTACCCTTTTTCAGCTCGCTTCATCTCACTTCAGCCCGACACGGCTCGCGTTTCGACTATCTAAGAACAGCACGACTCAGCTCGCTTCAGCCCTGCTCAGCCCCCAAAACTCGCACGGTTTTGGAGTGGGGCTGAAGCGAGCCAAACCGAGCCGAGTGGGGCTGGGGGCATGAGCAGACACTCCCCTGTGCACTGATTGGTGAGGAGGAGTGTCCTCACATGCCCACACATGCCCCGCGAGCACGCTGGGATCTGTAAACACCGTAAACCCAGAAGAAGAAGAATTACGAGAATTTCTGAAGCCTTATGCGCCTCGCCTCATCTATACGCTCTTGCCAGTATCTGTTGGCATTGTCGGTGACAACAAGCCACAGCACCAAGACCAGCAACACTAATGACTCCATGTCCTCCATGTTTATTGTTTACTATCCGGGTCGTGAGACTACCGCTTAAAAGGTCACTGATGTCACTGTTTGCGCCACCTAACGACATCACGTGATGTCCACCCACTTTTGCTAACTCCACCCAATGTGTCCACCCACTTCCAGCCAGCATGGTTCAGCGCGGTTGTAGTCGAAATGCAACTCCAACAGCCGCTCTCAGCTCGACTCAGCCCAACTCAGCATGGCACGGCTCAGCCGCGTTGGTAGTGGAAAAGCGGCATTAGGGCAGGATAAAACACTAGCCCGAATAATGGTCCGATTCTATTGGCCGGGGATTCACGGTGATGTCCGTAGGTGGTGTACGGCGTGCCGCGAATGCCAGTTAGTAAATCCAGCGGCCATTCCAAAAGTGCCTTTGCGCCCTCTACCGTTAATCGAGACCCCGTTTGAAAGAATTGGGATGGATCTCGTCGGGCCATTAGATCGGTCAGCACGAGGGTACCACTTTATATTAGTTCTGGTGGACTATGCAACGCGATACCCGGAAGCCGTGCCTCTTCGCAATATCTCAGCACGCAGTATTGCGGAGGCGCTCTTCCGCGTCATCTCCCGAGTTGGAATCCCGAAAGAGATTCTGACTGATCAAGGCACCTTGTTTATGTCACAAACACTGAACGAACTGTATGGGTTATTAGGTATTAAGCCGATCCGCACCAGCATGTATCACCCACAAACGGACGGTTTAGTGGAATGGTTTAATCGCACCCTTAAAAACAAAATTAAAAAATTTGTAAGTGAGGACGCACGTAACTGGGATAAATGGCTCGAACCCTTGCTCTTTGCAGTGCGAGAGGTCCCCCAAGCCTCCACGGGGTTCTCCCCATTTGAATTATTATATGGGCGTAAGCTGCGCGGCATTTTAGACGTGCTGCGAGAAAATTGGGAGGAGGGACCTTCACCAAGCAAAAATGAAATTCAATACGTTATTGACCTGCGCGCAAAACTCCACACACTCACACACCTAATCCAGGAGAATTTGCGGCAGGCCCAAGAATGGCAAACCCGCCTGTACGACAAGGGTACGCGCCTTAGAGAGTTTGCACCGGGAGAGAAAGTACTCGTGCTGTTGCCCACATCAAGCTCTAAATTAGTCGCCAAGTGGCAAGGACCCTTTGAGGTCACACGGCGAGTCGGGGACGTCGACTATGAGGTGAAGCGAATGGACAGGGGTGGGGCGCTACAGATTTACCACCTCAGCCTACTCAAACTCTGGAACGAGGAGGTCCCCGTGGCATTGGTGTCGGTGGTTCCGGAGAAGGCGGAGCTGGGGCCAGAGGTTCAAAAAGGAACATTAGCATCACGTCCCTCTCCGGTCCCCTGTGGAGACCACCTCTCCCCGACCCAACTCGCGGAGGTTGCCCAGTTGCAGACCAAGTTTTCGGACATGTTCTCACCCCTGCCCGGCCGCACTAACCTCATAGAGCACCACATTGAGACGCCCCCGGGGGTGGTAGTGCGTAGCTGCCCGTACAGGTTACCCGAACACAAGAAAAAGGTGGTTCGGGAAGAACTCGAGGCCATGCTCGAAATGGGCATCGTTGAGGAGTCCCACAGTGACTGGAGCAGCCCAGTGGTCTTGGTACCCAAGGCCAACGGGTCGGTCCGGTTCTGTGTGGACTATAGAAAAGTAAACGCAGTGTCTAAATTCGTTGCGTACCCAATGCCTCGTACTGATGAGTTGCTCGATCGGCTAGGCATGGCTCGTTTTTACTCGACACTGGATTTAACAAAGGGTTATTGGCAGTAGAGCCCTGCACTCCCGCGGGAGTCCCGCGGGACTCGCAGGACCCGCTGCAAACAGTGCGGCGCGGGACAAATTTTGAAAGCTCATTGCGGGCGCGACCGGAAGTGCACATATGCATGCGCGGGTGGGAGCGGGAGTGCACATATGTGGCGCGGGTGGGAGCGGTGATAAGCTGCAGTCCCGCTAACTAAAAACGTGCTTGAAATAAAATTTAAAAGTTATTAATTTCTGTCTATCATATATAATTTGTGCTGGATATTTTATTTGGCATTAATAAAAACATTTTAAGATGCCTAAATTTGCAGAGAAAGTCAGATTGCCAGATCGAGTGAGAAATGGTATCTTAAACTTGCCATTGATCACCCTAAGGGGAAATTCTTTGATGACTCTAATGACTCGCAGTTCACACCCAGCTAGCAAGAGAACCATGAGTGAATTGATTTACTTGTTGCGTTAGTCTACAACTTTAATCAGAGAGACATGTTACACAGTGACGGTAGGCTTGACTCAATGCTATCCCAGAAATCCTTCCTGTAATATGCAAATTTGGCTGTCCAATCAGAGGTGGCCAAATTTGCATATTACAGGAAGGATTTCTGGGATAGCATTGAGTCAAGCCTACCGTCACTGTGTAACATGTCTCTCTGATTAAAGTTGTAGACTAATGCAAGCGCTAAATCAATTCACTTCTTTTACTAGCTCTGCTTTGCAATAAATAAAAAAAAACATTGGTACAAAGCAAGCTCATTAACTTTTTTATGCTGATCAGAGAATTACAATGGTTTTTCATGTGATAAAAATGTGCGATTTGCGATTAAATATTTTAATCGTTTGACAGCACTAATTATTATTAGAGATACTACATGCTGAATTCAGAAACAAGGTAAACAATAACAAACGTGAGCTGTAGATATTTATGCTCAAATCCACTCAAAGTAGGGGGCGGGGCACCATCACGCTGTGTGAAGACAAGAACTTTCCTGAGAAATAACGCGAACGTCTGCATCATGCGGGATTTGCGGGCGGGCGGGAGCGGGACTGAAAATCATAATTCTTTGCGGGCGCGGGCGGGAGTGGGACTGCACAATGCGGGCGCGGGCGGGAGCGGGACTGAAAAATCCGACCCGCGCAGACCTCTAATTGGCAGATCCCCTTGACTCCATTATCCCATGAAAAAACGGCCTTTTCCACACCGTTCGGCTTACACCAATTCGTCACACTTCCTTTTGGGCTGTTTGGGGCGCCTGCTATGTTTCAGCGGCTGATGGACAGGGTCCTCCGCCCCCACGCCACCTATGCGGCCGCGTACTTAGACGATATCATTATTTATAGTAATGACTGGCCGCGGCACCTACAACACCTGAGGGCCGTCCTTAGGTCGCTGAGGCGGGTGGGTCTCACGGCCAACCCGAAGAAGTGTGCGATTGGGCGGGTGGAAGTACGGTATCTGGGCTTCCACTTGGGTAACGGGCAGGTGCGTCCCCAAATTAACAAGACTGCAGCGATTGCGGCCTGCCCGAGGCCCAAGACCAAAAAGGGGGTGAGACAGTTCCTGGGGCTGGCTGGCTATTATCGTAGGTTTATACCTAATTATTCGGATGTCACCAGCCCGCTGACTGATCTGACTAAAAAGGGGGCACCAGATCCGGTCCAGTGGACGGAGCAATGCCAGCGGGCTTTTTCTAAGGTTAAGGCTGCACTGTGTGGGGGGCCACTTTTACACTCCCCTGACTTTTCTCTCCCCTTTATGTTGCAGACGGATGCGTCGGACAGAGGGCTGGGGGCCGTTTTGTCCCAGCAGGTGGAGGATCGCCCCGTCTTGTACATTAGTCGCAAGCTGTCGGTGCATGAGGGGCGCTACAGTACCATCGAGAAGGAGTGCCTGGCGATCAAGTGGGCGGTCCTCGCCCTCCGGTACTACCTGCTGGGACGCCCTTTCACCCTCTGTTTGGACCATGCGCCCCTCCAGTGGCTTCACCGCATGAAGGATGCCAATGCGCGGATCACCCGTTGGTATCTGGCACTCCAACCCTTTAACTTCAAGGTGATCCACAGGCCGGGGGCGCAGATGGTCGTGGCGGACTTTCTCTCCCGTCAAGGGGGGGGAGTCGGCTGCGGGCCAGACGGCTGCCCATCCTGAGTCGGGCGGTGGGGGTATGTGGCAGCGGGGGCGTGGTCTAGCATTGGTCTGTGACGGGAGGGTGGAGTCGGGGAAGTTAAGTGGCAGAATCACTACACCTGTTGTTAATTAACGTGTTTGTGTGTCTTCCCAGTGACCGGCCCTATTTAAGGAGAGAGAGCGAGAGCAGAGGGAGCTCTCTCTCCACAACCAGACGGCTGATGTGTGTGCGTATGTCTGAGTGTGTGGGAACATATATTTAACGCTGAAAAGCTGAATAAAAGAGAGTTTGTGAAATCAGTTCTGTCCTGCCGTCCTTCTGTGCTCCACCCACCTACATGGACTGTTACAGAGACCTTTAAAATGGGGGGAGGGGGAGTGGATATGCTTTTTTGGGATTATACTGTACAAAACAGTCATGTGAAGACAAATTAGTGTGGATTACTCCCCATGTGATGAAGCTATTTAGATTGATTTGAGATGTGCTCCAATTTTGTTACATTACGCTTACGGGTTTGCATTTACAGGCAATGATGCCCAATCCTTCTTCACTAATATAATGCAATTATCCTCAGGTTTCGAGACTTAATACAAACAGACAAACTCTAATGTCTGTGATTAGGAAGATACTTTGCTGTAATTTTGTGCTGAGTGGTGGTAGTGGAGATGCTTTGGTGTAAAAGTAGCTGAGTTGTACATGGTCAGAGAATTGTTTATACTGTACCACAATTCAATCTATTTATTGAGTCTATTGGAGTTCATTGAGTGCTCGGCTTCGCTGAAATAAATATTTCATCAGCAGCTCTTCTGAAGCTACACTAAGGTCGAATTTCTCTATGTGCCCCAGAGCATCCTGGGAAATCTTGGCAGCCCACTGTGTGATCTTCTGCCCAGTGGCTCCTACAAAAGCCAAGTCTATCAAAGTGTTCCATGCTCAGCGTGGCCTTGTTTCTTTGAAGCATTGGCAATGAAAAGAAGAGGGACTCTGCCATGATAAAGTGAGGCTATTCGGAGACGAAGCGCCTGGTTTATGTGCCTGGGCTTTTTCACTCCAGCTGAACATTTTAACTGATTTTCCTGCCTGCTTCTTTGCTGCATTTTACACTCAACATTATAGGGTTTGGATGGAATGCCAGGATGCCTCTGGTGAGGCGTAAAGAGATTAGCTTTCTTAGAATGAATTTGCTTTTCTAAATATGCCCTGAGGTCATGCCCTGACCATACAGAATGTGTTAGTGTTAATATCCCTGTATAGAGAAGCACTCGTATGGATCATGTAAACCTTCTATATTTAACACCAGAGGCAAATTTTAATGGAAGATAAATACTTATCTCATTTAAAACAAGCCCATATGTGACCCTCCATTAGAAAACCAGTCAGAAGTCACAAGTCATGATTTTGAAAGAAATGGGGGAAATACATTATGTGGGCTAAAATAGTCATATTTTAGATTTTGGTAGAATATCAGAGTATATCAACACTTTTTAATGTTTTGAAATAATTTTGCAGAAACTCTATAACCTTTAAAACATGCTTTAATTGAAATGATGGACTCAAATCCTGGTAGAAATTCATAAAACAGTGAAAAACACCCTTCAGACTTTGTATCACTGATCGTATGTTTCCGAGGATAACCCTTCATGTATCATCGTGGAGATTTCCCATTAATTAGAATCAGTATTCATTTTGACACTTCAATGAGTAGCCAGTAAAACAGTATAAAATAAACTCATGTTTGTAAACAAAATCTCCTTGTTACTATGCATGATCTAGTTGTGGATTTCTTTGCACAACCCTGGGAAGAGGATGTTATAACTGATATCAATAATAACAAAAATGAATTTGATGACTTTTGTTTTGTTCAAAAAAGACAGATTTCAAGTTCATGGAAAGTGCTAAGCTGCCGATGCCAGCCAAGTTGACTGAGAGAAAGCTTCAAAGGTGAGTCATGTATTTATATTTTGTGAGCAGTTACTGTGATCTTCTGCAGTGTAAGTTGTTATTGTGAGGGACAACAGAAACATGGAAATTGGCATTTATTTCATAAGTATGAGTATACATTTTGAAGTCTTACAGAAGCTTAACATTCCATTATTATGTTTATTTGCACTGTGGATGGCCAATGCATAGCATAGAAGGCACATCAAAAGTAAAGCACCATAAACCAGGACCAGAAGTTTTAGTCACATTCAGTTCCAAGACTTTGACAAAGAACTGACATGTCATTAATGTGTACAGACCGTTCTTTTTCATGCCCTTTTATTTTTAAATTGACAAGCATGGGCTGTCATGAGTGCCTATAGTGATTGCACATGAAAAAACTAGACTAAATTTAATGAAACATGTCTAATGACAATTGTTGTATTGGTTTCCAACAGCTCAGTAAACTCCTCCTCTGTTTTTCCAGCTGCACATGCCAGACTGGGCCTGATGGAATACCAGGCTATAACCTTTTTGTAACCAAAGAAATGATCCAGGTGGTCTTCCAGTCACATTTCCCTTACCTGGACTATCGCTAGCTAGTTAACAATATATCTACAAACACAGCCAAGCCTTTATTTCTGAGCCCAACAAGGACATAATGTGCCCAAAGCCAGATGTGCTGCCTCCAGATGGGTCAGAGGATGAAGAGATACAGGTGCAGGTAGATAAAGGACAAGAAGGACCGAGCCAAGGTAATGGATGTGGGTGAGGATGTGCATGTGGCTGCAGAGCGAGCATGCTCATGGGTATTGCAGTGGGATTGAAGCTGGGAGGTCGTTTCTTGTTACTGATGAACTATAGACATCCATTTTCAAAGAACTTCAGAATTTTGGAACTTTTGAACTACAAAGGGGAAAAATCCTGTTAAAATCTCTCTCTCTCTCTCGTGTGTGTGTGTGTGTGGTTTTCCCCAAAGTATTTTAGCGTATCAGGCCCGATACGCTTGCTCTGCCTGCTGATATGCTTAGTCGCTTTAGTTAAAATCCGATACGCTTAGATTTATACCGATATGTTAAATTTCCTACCCACAAGTAACTAGATACATAGGAGAGCAAATAACAGATCCATTTACATATTGATTGATATTTGTGTTAAACAAGCGATCTCATTGGCTGCCGATGTTGTCCCCCACCAGACGGACAAAGCCGACTGACTTTAATAAACTAGGAGAAGACTTGCTGGACAAATTAATCCACATCAGCATGGATGGCAGCGAGATGGACTATGAGAGGGTTGCCCAACATTGGACCAAGCAAAAGCCAAGGAGAATTAATCTGCTTTAGAGGAGTAGAAAACTTAATTCATTAGTTTGGGTTTGCAGAAAGATTATGTACTTATAAACACTCTCATGAAGTGAAGTTGTCCAAATGTGTCAAATACAGCATAATTTCAAATAATAATCATAAGCATTTTTGGCAGTGTGATGTCACTGGGATCCATTTAACAAAATAAGGCTCTGGATTATTCTTTTGTTAAAGGCTCACCGTGACATCACACTGCCAAATACGCTTATCGTTATTATTCAAAATTATGCTACATTTGACACTTATTAACACAGTCTCTTCATGAATGTTTTTATAAATACATAATCTTTCTGCAAACTTAAATGTATGAATTAAGTTTTCTTTTCCTTTAAATATGTTTTAATCTTAATCTAGTCCATTTAATAAAGTGCCAAAATTTAAACTTTATAATATGCAGTTGCCTTACTTTTCTTTTCAGTGCATCTTAGTTCTACAGATATTATGGTAATTGCATCAGAAACATTCTAAATCATTACAGTTATAGTAATATAGCAACTTATTTTAAGGTGGCAGTTCTTAGGTTCAGATCCCTTTGTGATCTCTTCATTGGAGCTTCATGCGATTCTCTTCATTGGCTTGCATAAGATGGAGCAAACCACTGTTCATATTTTCATGCACATTTTTGTTACAGCACTACTTGATCATAGATAATTAAGTGCAAGGTATCCCTGTAGATTTTCAAATCTATCATATACCTAAGTAATCTATAAGAAAACAGTTTAACTTGCATGTTGAACTTTAAGGTGAAATTTCAAATGTGTATACATTAATATTATTATTTAGGTCAGAAATCATTGAAGCACTGTTAAAATCTATCCTATAATCATGTATCTAAAACCTCTCCGAGACCCTGAAAATGCACCTGAGAGCATCTATTTTCAAAAAATTTTCTGGGAGGGTGTGCCCCCGGACCCCCCCAGTTTCACTTCGCGCCATTGGCACTCAATTGTTGTCTGTGTTTTATCATGCCAGAATTTAGGGCTTTAATTTTTTTCTGGGGAAAACACTGATATATATCTCACACACACACACACACACACACACACACACACACACAGCGATGCCTACTAGTACGGATTGGCCGTATTTTGTACGGAAAAGTTACGTAAATATGATGTTATGGCAAACAGTGTTATTCTGTATGGAATTATTATAAAGTCTTAAATTCCAGTGAGTTGTTTTTAAATGTCCAAACGACTCTTTCAATCCATGGGCGATTCATGGCTATTTATTTTTACGACAACCGCACATGCTGTGTGTGACATGCGCAGATACTGCACATTTGTTCGTGCTATTTTCGCTCGACATCACACATGCATGGTGCTGCTTCTCAATAGTGGAAATGAAACGCTCAGTATCGGGACAAGTGAAACACAGGTCTTAGGTGTTCCTCCCATGATATACGGTAGAATGGCCATGCATTACACCCAGTCAAAAGGGCAATGGATACGCGCACTGCAAACTGTGTAGAATTGACATTAATATTACATTGACATTAACATGGTGGTCGCAATGACTGCAGGCGACATGTCAACTCCAAAAAACATATGGAGTATGCTGAAATGGCAAGTCAGGTGGAAAGTAAATCTGGGGGTATCCAGCAGTTTTTTATGAAATCTGTGGATGAAAAGACACTGAACATGACATGTGCTGAAGCGGTGATGGTTGACCTGTGCTTGGAGTTGAACTTGCCGATTAGTGCCATGGACAGGATAACGTCTGCAGTGAAAACTGCTTTCAAGGAGACTGAAACAGCGTAAGCATTTCGGTGCTCACGTTCAAAGGCGACAGCCATGATTGTGGAGATGGCAGCATCCACAAGGGGTGGATTGATCAAATTAATGAGAAGTTCACCATTTACTATATCTACTGATGGCAGCAATGATACAGAAAAGCTGTTTTCCCCCTGTTGTGCGGACTGTGGATCCTGTAACACGTACTGTTCGATCAGATCTAGTAGCGGTGCCCATATGTGACGGTTCAGCAACAGGTATTTTAAATTGGTAATTTAGATCTATTAATGGTTTTTGTTAAGACTTCTGTGTTAACTTTTACGTTATTAATAACTGATAAAGTTGTGTTTTGATTTTCTTTATAAAGTTAATTTTGCATGATTTTGTTTCTTTTCTAGCTATTATTTAACTTCAAAGACCAATAGAAGCTGATTTCAAATGGCTCTGTTTCTGCATGGCATGCTGCATGTTGATTTCGAATGGTACTATGTGTTACATTATATGTTAGAGCTGTGCCATTAATAACCATATGAGAGGAGTGGGAGGCACTGAACCATTTACAAGTGCATGGTAGGGTAAACAGGACATACAGGGTGGATGTTGCCTTAGAAATAAATTGAAACATGATGGGGTTGAAAACAAAAAGCCTCCCACCCCTCCTACATAGCTATTGAAGGAATAGTCCTTAGTTTAATCATTTTATAATGCTGTAAAATAACTGGCAATGACTTTGAATGTGTCAATTGAATCATAATGTAAATTATTGATTTTTTAAATCCAGTTTGTTCTAGTCAATAAAACACACACTAAACTTTTACAGAATGCACTCTATACTATAGTATTGATATCACTGCAGTTATATCTAATATGAAGTAAAATAGTGTAGATACGACTCTGTACAAGTCAGTAGTTACAAATGTACATGTAGTATGATCAAAGACAGAATTTTGTGATTAGTGTTGTTGGGATTGTGGCAAAAAATTTATCATTCCACTGTTTTAAATACCATTATAAATGTCATTTTATTCAATGTCTCTTCTGAAGCATTATGCTGAAGTATTTATATATTGGGACATTGTTATCTTAATGTCGGACTCTCTTTGGCCTGAAATAAGATTTTTTAAATTTTATTAGAATCCGTTAACAGGTAGAACATTTTGCCAGGCAATATAATAATACTTTTGAGGAGTTACATTCAATACCAATGATTAGTAGTCAACCGTAATGTCTGCAAACAGGGAACACTATTGTATTTAGAAAAATGTGATATATTGTATGCTCTAGAAATTTGTTGAGTGGAAATTCAATTGAGATGACTGCTAGTGTTTTGTTTGTTCAATTCACACAACAGTACTTTTTAATAATTTAAATGTTAAACATATTGGTATATACACCTCTTCATAATGGAAATGTGCATAAATTAATGTTACTGAAAGTCATTCCAAAATACTGAAAAATGTTTTCACCGTGTATATATATATATATATATATATATATATATATATATATATATATATATATATATACGGTGTGTGTGTGTGTATATATATATATATATGGTATATATAGTGTGTGTGTATATATATATATATATATATATATATATATATATATATATATATATATATATATAATATTATTATTATTAATTAATTTATTAATTAATTTTTTTTTGTGTGTGTGTGTATATAATATGTATGTATGTTACACACACACACACAACCCCGATTCCAAAAAAAGTTGGGACAAAGTACAAATTGTAAATAAAAACGGAATACAATGATGTGGAAGTTTCAAAATTCCATATTTTATTCAGAACAGAACATAGATGACATATCAAATGTTTAAACTGAGAAAATGTATCATTTAAAGATAAAAATTAGGTGATTTTAAATTTCATGACAACACCACATCTCAAAAAAGTTGAGACAAGGCCATGTTTACCACTGTGAGACATCCCCTTTTCTCTTTACAACAGTCTGTAAACGTCTGGGGACTGAGGAGACAAGTTGCTCAAGTTTAGGGATAGGAATGTTAACCCATTCTTGTCTAATGTAGGATTCTAGTTGCTCAACTGTCTTAGGTCTTTTTTTGTCGTATCTTTCGTTTTATGATGCGCCAAATGTTTTCTATGGGTGAAAGATCTGGACTGCAGGCTGGCTAGTTCAGTACCCGGACCCTTCTTCTACGCAGCCATGATGCTGTAATTGATGCAGTATGTGGTTTGGCATTGTCATGTTGGAAAATGCAAGGTCTTCCCTGAAAGATGCGTCGTCTGGATGGGAACATATGTTGCTCTAGAACCTGGATATACCTTTCAGCATTGATGGTATCTTTCCAGATGTGTAAGCTGCCCATGCCACACACACTAATGCAACCCCATACCATCAGAGATGCAGGCTTCTGAACTGAGCGCTGATAACAACTTGGGTCGTCCTTCTCCTTTTTAGTCCGAATGACACGGCATCCCTGATTTCCATAAAGAACTTTAAATTTTGATTCGTCTGACCACAGAACAGTTTTCCACTTTGCCACAGTCCATTTTAAATGAGCCTTGGTCCAGAGCCTTGGTCTGCACTTCTGGATCATGTTTAGATACGGCTTCTTCTTTGAACTATAGAGTTTTAGTTGGCAACGGCGGATGGCACGGAGAATTGTGTTCACAGATAATGTTCTCTGGAAATATTCCTGAGCCCATTTTGTGATTTCCAATACAGAAGCATGCCTGTATGTGATGCAGTGCCGTCTAAGGGCCCGAAGATCATGGGCACCCAGTATGGTTTTCCAGCCTTGACCCTTATGTACAGAGATTCTTCCAGGTTCTCTGAATCTTTTGATGATATTATGCACTGTAGATGATATGTTCAAACTCTTTGCAATTTTACACTGTCAAACTCCTTTCTGATATTGCTCCACTATTTGTTGGCGCAGAATTAGGGGGATTGGTGATCCTCTTCCCATCTTTATTTCGGAGAGCCGCTGCTACTCCAAGATGCTCTTTTTATACCCAGTCATGTTAATGACCTATTGCCAATTGACCTAATGAGTTGCAATTTGGTCCTCCAGCTGTTCCTTTTTTGTACCTTTAACTTTTCCAGCCTCTTATTGCCCCTGTCCCAACTTTTTTGAGATGTGTTGCTGTCATGAAACTTCAAATGAGCCAATATTTGGCATGAAATTTCAAAATGTCTCACTTTCGACATTTGATATGTTGTCTATGTTCTATTGTGAATACAATATCAGTTTTTGAGATTTGTAAATTATTGCATTCTGTTTTTATTTACAAATTGTACTTTGTCCCAATTTTTTTGGAATCGGGGTTGTACACACACACACACACAGACATACATACAGTATACACACAAAAAAATGTGTGTGTGTATATATATATATATATATATATATATATAATATGAGCTCCAGTCAGGACATTGAGAACCAAACTGTGACATAAATCTCTATATGTCCCTTATATATTATTATTATTATTATACAGACACACTCTCCACATCAGCATTCTCGAAGGCCAACGCTAGTTTACTGGCAACTCTGTGCTGTGAGCATGGCAGTCCAGTTAGCTTCCACTCAGTGTAGCAGTAGCGTAAGCGAAGGCCAATGCTAGCTGACCCCTGACTCGGTGCTGTTAGTGTGGCAGTCCAGTTACCTTCCAGCCAGTGTAGTGTTAGCAAAGACCAATGCTAACACGGTCAAACCGATTATTCTTATTTTCCCTCTGTGATTTATTTATTTTTAACATCAACACACACACACACACACACACAATGGAGTGACCTGGCAGCCAAAAGAGTTTAGAGTTTATTTTATTTTTAAAAAGGACAGTGTACAAATTAAACATTATCCTTGTGGTAAGGACAGATGTCAGTACCAGGTTATAGCAGTACATGCTAATTTCCGCCTGTAGTCCCTTGGCAGGTGGATGTAATAAAAAAGATAAATAAAATGTACAGGAAATGTCACCAAAATCTGTCATTAGAGCAATTTGTAGTGATTTAAGACCAGTAAAATAGAAGTGGATAGCCTCATAAAGCATACATAGCAGCGTCATTTTTCACAATCACACACGCACAAACACACACACCATAAGTTAAAATTCTCTCAAAATCTTCCATATTTACTGAAGCAAACCTGCTGGCCATATTTGTTTACAAATTGTCACTGTCACTCACTAATGCACAAGTTTTATGTCTCCGACGTGTGACATTGTGCTGTCTTGACAACGTGCAATATTGTAACAATATTGCACAGCATTCCCCATTGGGGACAGTGGCATAATACATGGAGGATAAGCAATATGATACCAATATTGCATGCTATCAATAAACCCAATGGAATGGAATAGAATCCATGTTTTTATTCCATTGAAAAAGTGGCCTGTATGTATAATAATTCCTGATATTTCACTCTGATGTCACTCCCACTGTTTTCAAACTGACTAGATGTGCATTGGCGAACCGGTTCAAAATTAAAATTCTTTTGATTAACTTGCATATTTTTTGGGGTAGCACAGTGGTGTAGTGGTTAGCACTGTCACTTCACAGCAAGAAGGTTCTGGGCTTGAGCCCAGTGGCCAATGAGGGCATTTCTGTGTGGAGTTTGCATGTTCTCCCCATGTCCGCGTGGGGTTCATCCGGGTGCTCCGGTTTTCCCCACAGTCCAAAGACATGCAGGTTAGGCTAATGAGTGGCTCTGAATTGACTATAGGTGTGAGTGTGAATGGTTGTTTGTCTCTGTGTCAGCCCTGCGATGACCTGGCATTTTGTCCAGGGTGTATCCCGCCTCTCGCCCTTAGTCAGCTGGGATAGGCTCCAGCTTGCCCGTGACCTTGCACAGGATAAGTGGTTATGGATAATGGATGGATGATATATTTTTTGTGGATGTGTCCATATAATATAAACAACATTACATGGTGGCACAAAGATATGAAGTTTATCTTCTCATGTTGAAATATTTTCACTCATTTGCTTCACTATATATTCATTAATATACAGTGGTGCTTGAAAGTTTGTGAGCCCTTTAGAATTTTCTATATTTCTGCATAAATATGACCTAAAACATAATCAGATTTTCACACAAGTCCTAAAATTAGATAAAGAGAACCCAGTTAAACAAATGAGACAAATATTATACTTGGTATAATACTGATGTATTATTAATACGAAGGTACAGTGAAAAAAATGGTGTACATTTCTGAAGCCATAATAAATACCTCAAATTTGATTTTAATCTTTTTTTTTAAATATGCTTTGCTCTAGAGTTTGTCAACTTTACAAACAGATTTCTCCATTTCTGACTTTTCATAAAAAGTAACATCTAACTACTTCTGTGTGTGTGTGTGTGTGTAGCTTCTCTGAAGTCAATCCCTGCTGACCACAGCCTAGGCAGGTCGCAAACAACCATCCTCACTCACATTCACAATATAAAAAAGTTTTCCAATGATGTATCATTGGAAAACTTTTTAATGGCCTTTCATGAAAACACATTCTCTCAATTTTGAAACTCTGGCCCATGTGACTGGTTTCGTAATGGGGTCATATAATTTCTGACAAATAAATGTATATAAATGCTGATTAAGCAACAAAAAGTTAAATCGTACATGCTTTTTATGTGTATTTTATAAAATCCATCCTTCCATTATGTATGCTACTTCTCTGAAGCTTATCCCTGCTGACTGCAGCCTGGGCAGGTCACAAAAAAACATCCTCACTCACATTCACAAACAACCATCCATATTCGCATTCACACCTATTTAGAGTAGCCAGTTAACCAAATCCACGTGTCTTTGGACTGTGGAAGGAAACTGGAGCACCTGGAGGAAAGCCATGCAGGCACAAGGACAGCATACAAACTGTGCACCGAAAGGACTCAGTTGGCAGTGAAGTTCGAATCCAGAACGTTCTCGCTGTGAGGCAAAAGTGCCAACCAATGCACCATCATGCCACCTTTGTTATAAAATATTTAAAGATGTTTTTAATTTATTTTAAAATGCATATTTTTAAAAAGCTTATTTATACTAATTTTTATTGCAAAACAAAATTATTTATATCGATCCTTTACAAAAATATGGATTTTTTTTTTTTGAGCAAAATGGTTATAGTAGTTCTTTATAAAATGCTGTAACAAAAAAGCTGATTAATAGTGGTTCTTTTTTAAAGCTCAATCTTTGTGGTGTGTGTGTGTGTGTGTGTATACACACATACACACACACACAATAATTGCTTCTCCTGGTAAAGATTAATAAAGTTGAAATAAAGGTTTAGGAAAAATCCACCTTTTGGTGAAGTAGCTTCATCTCAGAAGACTGAAAAAATGAGATGCGTGGGTGTGAATTCCATCCAACATCTGTAGCCACTTATCCTGTTCTACAGAGTCGCAGGCAAGCTGGAGCCTAACCCATCTGACTATGGGCGAGAGGCGGGATACACCCTGGACAAGTTGCCAGGTTATCACAGGGCTGACACAGACAACCATTCACACTCACACCTATGGTCAATTTAGATCCACCAATTAACCTAACCTGCATGTCTTTGGACTGTGGGGGAAACCGGAGCACCCAGAGGAAACCCACGCAGACACAGGGAGAACATGCAAACTCCATGCAGAAAGGCCCTTGCCAGCCGCTGGGCTCAAGCCCAGGACTTTCTTGCTCTGAGGCAACAGTGCTCACCACTACATCCCTGTGCCACCGGGTGTGAATTCCTTCCAAATCAAAACATTCTTCTTATTATTATTTCGTGAAATTATCTATTATGAGAAAAGTTTGTTTTTATAGAAATTATTTCAAAAATGCTTATTTATTATATATAAGGAAAAAGGAGCTTATTTATAGTAGATGTAAGCACATACCCACAAGTATGACTTTAAACTAATACGTTTTAATGACCATATTCTGCTATTTTATGAAATTTCACTATGTTAAAAATTTAATCTGAGTTTGTGGGCTTCATCCTGTACTGATATGCAGTATATTCAGTAATGAAACACACAGTCTTAAAAAAGATAATCAGATATTTTTCATCTGATTTATTTACTTATTTATTTAGCCAGCCAAGGCTATTTAAAACAGCAAAGCTGAACATTTTTGTGATTCTGGAATATTCCTGCACTGCTCACTCCTCACTTCTGTAATTGTTGTTTTGGGAATGAATTTATGAAAGCCGCTCCCCTCGGGGCTCCTCACTCAGTAAACACAATCAGTTTTACTTTTGTTAATATTTTTTTAATATATAAATATATGTTCTGTAATGAGAACGAAACTGATGTTTGCTTTTAAATGCTTTTTGGGGATTTGAGTCTGCAATAATGCTGTCAGAAATGCTTCTGTAATGAGGAAAGCAGAACGTTATGAACTGAACTGCTGTATAATTATTTATTTACTGTTTTATTTCATATGCAAACTTGAATCCCATTTTTCCTGGGGTCATTGCTGTTATATATTATAAACTCGACTGAATACATTCTGGTATGAAACATATATTATATTTATTGATCCAAAGGGATCAATAAAGTTCAATCTAATCTAAAATATTTCCTGTTTTTTAAATTATTTTACAAAAAAAGGAAATAAGTGAAAACGATGAAACTAACTATCTTTATAACTTATGTGCATTGTGTAGTGTAACAAGTACAGTTTACTGCTATGTGAATAAAGTAATGCACTAATTTAAGCCTCACTCACAACCCGCCATAAGTGTTTTGGACACGCAGGGGTCGCACAGCTTGGTAGCTTGCAGCCATGCCGCAGGGTTGCGGTGAACCCGGGGGAAAGTTTGGGGGATGAATACGGGCAAAGTACTTGTCAAGTACAGGTTGCATGCCTGACTTCCTCAAGGCATGGGGAAAATTGTGCCATTAGCCCATGGAAAGGCGTACATCTGATGCACATGTTCAGTGAGTGTGGAGTGCATGTGACTTGCATTTTGCCAGTTTCCTGCACTACGAGTACGGGCCGCACTTGTGAAGCATGCATGACACGTGATTAGCACGTTACAATCACTCATAACTTGTGTGTGACGCAAGCCAGGAGTGGGTATAAAACCAGCGTGTCTGCAGCATTCTGCATCTGTTTTTTGACTGAAGAACACTGGATATTTTGTGGGGAAAAATAAAAAAAATTTCAGTTTAAAGTTTAGAAAATGGGACCCAAGAAGAAGTGAGCAAAAGTGAAGTAACCCAGCCTGAAACGGTAGAGGGGGAGGAAGAGGAAGAATTTGATGATGATGGTAGCAGCACCGGCAAGCCCTGCACAGACAGGGAGAAGTATGCCTTCAAGGCACAGCACCCCACCAGAGGAATTTTCACAGGTAAATACACATGCTTTAAACATTCATTTCGGTATCTATTTGCTTATGTAATTAATATTATATATGTTGATTTTCATGTATGTTTCAGCTAACGATGCCCAGAAGTGAGGACATTGCAATCCCATTGTCGCTATCAGGCCATTGTGCCATGCTCAGTGATAAGGACAAGGACATCCCGACACCCTGTCCCACCACTCAGCAGGAGTAGGAGCAGGACAGCAGCTTGGAGTCAGAGTCAAAGTGTGTTTCAGTGCTCAAACTGTTGGGCTATTTAGTTGGGATTTTTTACAATGTAATAAAATGAATTATTCCCTTAAGCCTCGCTCACAACCCGCCATATGTGCTACTACAGGCGGTCTACGGTAAAAAATTAGGCAAAACCGTGCTTGAGACATGCGTGACACTTGCATGTGTTCAGCGCCGTAGAAGGTTGCAGACTGCCCCGTGGAGACTTTTGGTCCTGCACATACAAATTCTACAGGTCTTGCAACAAATCAAGAATACATGCACTACATATGGGACCCGTGCTCCTTTTGTACACCTGAGCCAAGTCAACAGCACGGCTAGTAGGGGCTTTTTGCAATGACAGTAAGACGCATGAGTGACGCATGGTCATTGTATGGGTGACATGCCTCAGAAGTACGACACAAGTATTCCGCACTTGCTATTTGTGCGGCCCACAAGACAGAAGTGCATCTCACTTTCTACCCCTATGTGTGGTGTGCACACAGCGCACGCGACCTGCACGCGACACGAGGGGCAAGACTCTGCGTATATATATTGGGGAGGAACCAAGGAACTGATCATGTTGCATTGTAGAAAGGAAGAAGACCACCTCATTTGCTGTTTTTATTTGAGTATATGTTTAATTTACCATGCAAACATCAAATAATAAAACCAACGTATTGTTGGTTGTGTAGTGGCATTAGAAAAGGGTTGTGTTCAGAGTGATGGACGGGGTTAGAGATGGGTTGAGTTTTGAGAGATGGATGAGGTTTAGTGATGGGTTGGGTTCAGAATGATAGGTGGGGTTTGAGATGGGTTGAGTTGAGAGTGATGAGTGACATTAGAGATGAGTTGTGTTCAGAGTGATGGATGGGGTTAGAGATGGGTTGAGTTTTGAGAGATGGATAGGGTTCAGAATGATGGTTGCCCCATGTGCACAGGTTACACGGCCGACCGTGATATAACTGCTCCTGACCATCACAGAAGTGCAAACAGCATGTCTGATCGCTTCTCTGGCAGTCACACAGCAGTCACTGAGTGCTAGACAAGTGTTATGTGAGTAGCACTAGATCACACATCTCATAAATGATGTAGTAAATGACACATTTCCTGATTATTTAGCATTCTTTGCATGAGCTTCAAGCCATCAACTTATTTTTTTTATTATTCCTATGTTTTGCAATTATTCATACATATTAGAATCCTATTTAACTGTTTTATATTTCTGAATTATGAAAGCATTTATATGACTGGATTTAAATGCGCTATGAAACTGCTTCTGATATAGCACTTGTATAGGAATATATCAGACTTTTTTTTTAATTATTATTTTATTACATGTGTATAGGAATCATTGAAGGTGGGTGGAGCACAGAAGCACGGCAGGCCAGAACTGAGTGTTACAAAAACTTTTATTTGTGCTTTTCAGCAGCTTACTTTACTCACCCACACATGCACGCACACAAGTGTCCAGGTTGAGGAGAGCTCCCTTTCTCTGCTCTCTCTCTCCTTTTATCGGGCATGGTCACTGGGGAAGACACACAAACACAGGTTAATTTATGTCAGGTGCAGTGATTCTGCCACTTAGCTTCCCTGACTCCGCCCTCCATTCACAGACCGCCGCTTGACCACGCCCCCGCTGCCACATACCCCCACCGCCCGACTCAGGCCGGGGAGCCGTCCGGCTTTCAGCCGACTCCCCCCCGACAGGAGAGGAAATCCGCCACAACCATCTGTGCCCCCGGCCTGTGGACCACCTCGAACTTAAACGGCTGGAGTGACAGGTACCAATGGGTGATCCGATTATTGGCATCCTTCATGCGGTGGAGCCACTGCAGGGGTGCGTGGTCTAAACAGAGGGTGAAAGGATGCCCCAGCAGGTAGCAGCGGAGGGTGAGGACCGCCCACTTGATGGCATTCCTTTTCTTTTGTGCTATACCTGCCCTCGCGCACCGACAGCTTCCGGCTGATATACAGCACTGGACGGTCCTCCCCCTCCACCTCCTGGGACAGAACAGCCCCCAGCCCTCTGCCCGACACATCCGTCTGCAAAACAAAGGGGAGAGAAAAGTCAGGGGAGTGTAACAGCAGCCTCCCACACAGTTCAGCCTTTACCTCTGAGAAAGCCTGCTAGCATTGCTCCGTCCGCTGGACCGGATCTGGTGCCCCCTTTTTAGTCAGATCAGTCAGCGGGCTGGTGACATCCGAATAATTAGGTATAAACCTACGATAGTAGCCAGCCAGCCCCAGGAACTGTCTCACCCCATTTTTGGTCTTGGGCCTCGGGCAGGCCGCAATCGCTGCTGTCTTATTGATTTGGGGACGCACCTGCCCATTGCCCAAGTGGAAGCCCAGATAGCATACTTCCACCCACCCAATCGCACACTTCTTTGGGTTGGCTGTGAGACCTGCTCGCCTCAGCAACCTATGGACGGCCCTTAGGTGTTCTAAGTGCCGCAGCCAGTCATTACTATAAATAATGATATTGTCCAAGTATGCGACCATGTAGGTGGTGCGGGGGTGGAGGACCCTATCCATAAGCCGCTGGAACGTAGTTGGCGCCCCAAACAGCCCAAAAGGAAGTGTGACTAACTGGTGTAAGTCAAACGGTGTGGAAAAGGCCATTTTCTCTTGGGATAGCGGAGTCAAGGGGATCTGCCAATATCCCTTTGTCAAATCCAGTGTCAAATAAAAACGAACCATGCCTAGTTGATCGAACAACTCGTCAATACAAAGCATTGGGTATGCATTGAATTTAGACACCGCGTTGACTTTTTTTTTTTTATAGTCCACACAGAACCGGACCGACCCGTCGGCCTTGGGAACCAAGACCACCAGCCTGCTCCAGTCACTGTGGGACTCCTCGACGATGCCCGTTTCAAGCATGGCCTCGATTTCTTCTCTAACCACCTTTTTTTGTGTTTGGACAGTCTGTAAGGGTGGCTGTGCACTACTACCCCCAGGGGTGTCTCAATGTGGTGTTCTATGAGGTAGGTGTGGCCGGGCAGGGGCGAGAACACAAAATTGTCAGAAAATTCTGCCTGCAACTGGGCGACCTCCGTGAGTTGGGTTGGGGAGAGGTGGTCACCACAGGGGACTGGAGCGGTGGGCAATGTCAATTTTCCTTTTTGAACCTCCGGCCCCAGCTCCACCTTCTCTGGAACCACCGACACCAACGCCACGGGGACCTCCTCGTTCCAAAGTTTTAACAGCTTGAGGTGGTAAATCTGTAACGCCCCACCCCTGTCCGTTTGCCTCACCTCATAGTCAACATCCCCGACTCGCCGTGTGACCTCAAAGGGTCCTTGCCACCTGGCAATCAATTTGGAGCTCGACGTGGGCAACAACTGAGTACTTTATCTCCCGGTGTGAATTCCCTAAGGCGCGTGCCCCTGTCGTACAGATTGACTTGACGTTCTTGGGCCTGCCGCAAATTCTCCTGGGTTAGGTGCATGAGTGTGTGGAGTTTGGCGCGCAGGTCGATAACGTATTGAATTTCATTTTTACTTGTTGAAAGTCCCTCCTCCCAATTTTCATGCAGCACATCTAGAATGCCACACAGCTTACGCCCATATAATAATTCGAATGGGGAGAACCCCGTGGAGGCTTGCGGGACCTCTTGCACTGCGAATAACAGGGGCTCGAGCCATTTATCCCAGTTGCATGCGTCCTCGCTTACAAATTTCCGAATTATGTTCTTAAGGGTGCGGTTGAACCGTTCGACTGAGCCATCCGTTTGTGGGTGATAAACGCTGGTGCGGATAGGCTTAATTCCCAGTAACCCATACAGTTTCTGCAGTGTGTGGGACATAAACATAGTGCCTTGATCAGTCAGAATCTCTTTGGGGATTCCGACTTGGGAGATGACGCGGAAGAGCGCTTCTGCGATACTACGTGCTGAGATATTGCGAAGAGGCACTGCTTCGGGATATCGCGTTGCATAGTCCACCAGAACTAAAATAAAGCAATATCCTTGTGTTGACCGATCTAATGGCCCGACAAGATCCATCCCAATTCTTTCGAACGGGGTCTCGATTAATGGCAGAGGGCGCAAAGGCACTTTTGGAATGGCCGTGGAATTTACTAACTGGTATTCGCGGCACGCTGTACACCACCTATGGACATCACTGTGAATCCTTGGCCAATAGAACTGGGCCATTATTCGGGCTAGTGTCTTATCCTGCCCCAAGTGTCTGGCCATGGGATTAAAGTGAGCCGCCTGGAATATAAATTCCCGGCGGCTCTTTGGGATTAAAAGCTGTGTTATCGATTCCTTAGTCTGAGTGTCCTGCGTCACTCGGTATAGTCTATCATTAATAATGGAAAAATAGGGGAAGGATGAGGTGGCGTTTGGCTGGAGCGTTTGACCATCAATTACTCTCACTTGATCAAATGCATGCCACAGAATTTCGTCTCACAACTGCTCCAATGGGAAATCCATGAGGGAATCCCCGAGAGAGGGAGGAGGAGCCTGCTGCTCCTCTAACGTGGTGATGACATAGACGGCTCTGTGACAGCTGCTCCCACCAATGCCACACCGGGACCTCCCCCCGCTAAATTATGGCAGGCCCCACTCTTCACTAAATGTGCCATTAATTCCCTAAATCCCGGCCAATCCGTCCCCAAAATTATCGAGTGGGTAAGGCAAGGATTAAATGCCGCCTTTACTCTAGATTTCTCCCCTCAAAATACAATGTGGACCGACACTAAAGGGTAGTTGTGAACATCCCCATGCACACACAACACCTTCACCGATTGTGCTCTCTCCAATGCCTCCTCTTGCACCAGGCTTTGATGGATTGAGGTCTGATTACAGCCGGAGTCCACCAAAGCCTGATACGTATCCCCTTGGATACTCACCAGTATGCGGTACGCTCTGGCCCAATCGAGGGCGGTCCCTGGCGTGTCGGGGATCCGGACCACCGTGCCCACCTCCATTGCCGAGCACTGATGCTGGAGGTGCCCCGGCTCCCCGCAGTGCCAGCATACCGGCCCAGACTCTCTCTCTGCACCGGTGTTTTGAAGCTCACTCACCTGAGGGGGTGGAAGACACAGACACGGAAGTAGGAAACAGTAGGGCACTGCAGGTGTGGCGGGCCAGCTGGGGTGGAGCCGGCCCCTGCCTCCACAGTGGGGGAATGGGGCGAGGACGAGGAACAGAAGGGGGAGGGAGGGAGAGAGAGAGAGCGAGAGAGAGAAAAAAGAGGGGAGAAGAGGAGATGCGCTGTCCTGCCATCAGAACAACTGCCATATGGTCCTCCGCCAGCACGATGACCTGATCCAGCGACACCGGGCGATGGCACTGGACCAGGTCCTTGAAGGGGGAGGACTCCATGAGGCTGTTCTCTTCTGTACTCCGTCCAAGGTTTCGGCACCACTGTAGGAATCGTTGAAGGTGGGTGGAGCACAGAAACACGGCAGGCCAGAACTGAGTGTTACAAAAACTTTTTGCGCTTTTCAGCGGCTTACTTTACTCGCGCACGCACACAAGTGTCCAGGTTGAGGAGAGCTCCCTTTCTCTGCTCGCTCTCTCCTTTTATCGGGTGTGGTCACTGGGGGATACACACAAACACAGGTTAATTTACGTCAGGTGCAGTGATTCTGCCACTTACCTTCCCTGACTCCGCCCTCCATTCACAGACCAATGCTGCCACAATGTGCAATTTAAAGACCTAATCGTGCATTAATTTTTTTGATATCTCATCTCATTATCTCTAGCCGCTTTATCCTGTTCTACAGGGTCGCAGGCAAGCTGGAGCCTATCCCAGCTGACTACAGGCGAAAGGCGGGGTGCACCCTGGACAAGTCGCCAGGTCATCACAGGGCTGACACATAGACACAGACAACCATTCACACCTATGGTCAATTTAGAGTCACCAATTAACCTAACCTGCATGTCTTTGGACTGTGGGGGAAACCGGAGCACCCGGAGGAAACCCACATGGACACAGGGAGAACATGCAAACTCCGCACAGAAAGGCCCTCGCCGGCCACGGGGCTCGAACCCGGACCTTCTTGCTGTGAGGTGACAGTGCTAACCACTACACCACCATGCCGCCCCTCTTTTGATATTATCCTACAAAATATTTTTGACCTCAAATATACAATTATTGATTTTCCATGCAAAATTTACATGAAAATAAAGCACTCTCATACTGATTTATAAAAGCACTATCTTAGCGCTATGCCCATGGTATTGACCTCCAACATTTACTCTTCTAAATGTCGCCTACAAAATACTAGTTTGTGTATTCATGCCTCTACAAATATAGCAGGGAGCTTTTATCAGATTCTCTGTGTGTTGCTCCTTTATGAATATCCACAGTAGGTATAAAACTGCGCTCAGGAAGCGCTTATGCTGGGCGCTAACTTGTTCCTGGATGTGCTATTGTTCTGCATTTCCATAGCACTTTTACAGCTATTTTTGGTAAAGGTAACTTGCAGGGGTATTTCCTTAAAACTGGCACCCTCATGTCATGAAAATATGTTTGACAAATATTCACCCAACTGAATCCATTCACTATATTGTGTCCTCGGGTGTTCACAATACTTAAGAACCACCTCCTTGTTTAAAGTCATTCATGCCATAAACGTGTGCATGATATGTCGGCGGGCGTGTCAAGTCATTCATCGAGCCATGCCACCCACCCCCATGGGGGAGGAGTTAACTGTGGAGGATTAACGATACGGCTGATTACACCCAGCCTCATCCTCAAACTCACCATTCGTGTCGGTGTTCTTGCATGGTGCAGCAGTATTCTTGTAGAATGGAAAGGTATGCTTGCATAGTGCAGCAGTGTTCTTGAAGAGCGGAAAAGCATTCTTGCAGTTGGACGGATCACCACATAGGTCCAAGCCTAAGCTGCAAACCATCATTAGGCCTAGGGCCTACACTTCTTGAAGTAAGTAGGCCCACTTACATCCATTTTAATTATTTTAAAGCAGATTAAAGTGAAATTCTTGTCCTTAGGCCCTTAGAGCTACCAATGTTAGGTCAGGTGTTAATATCAGTTTGAATTAATTAATGATTTTAAAAAATTATCACTTTGAGTTATGTTGGGGTTATGCCTTTGGATTTGCAAATATGACACTCGGTAGCTGAAATCAGTGATGACCAAGGACTAATGGACAAGATGGTCGATTTAATGTGCAACAAGTCTGGACAAGCTTTTTTTTTTTTTCTTTTTCCAGAACACCCTAATATAACCCTTTATTTTCATTATGGCATAAGTCATATGGTTATGGGACAGAAACAGCTGGGCCTGTGAGCCGAATTTACTGGCAGTGCTTTAGAGGTGGAAAGTAACGAATTACATTTACTCACATTACTGTAATTAAGTAGATTTTTTGTGTAATTTGTAATTTAAGTAGTTTTTGAAATGGGTAATTTTACTTTTACTCAAGTACATTTCGAACCAAGTATTTTACTTCGCTACATTCGAAAACCGCCCGTTACCGAGTAAAAAAATTAAATGCGGGGGAAAAAAATCAATTGGCCTGAACTGAAAGGAAACTGGCACACGCGCGGAATATCCATATTAGCCTGCATGTATCATTGGATGATGGCTGGTGCCAAGGTAGCCGAGCAAGAGATAGAGGAGGTCATGGAGGAGGTTGAGGATTGCCAAGAAGACAATTCCCGTGGAACAGATGCGCCGGACAGCGAGGGAAATCCTTGGCTGTATCTCAGCCAGTACTTTGCATTCAAACGCAAACGAGGCAATAACATAATAATGCAATGCAAAATGTGCCTGCCCCGTCATACAGAGCTATCAGTCTACAAAACTTCCACATCAAATCTGCGGAAGCATGTGGTGGTAAGTAGATATGTGCATTTACCTGTGTATCCCAAACGTTATATTTATTGTTTGGTTAAAATCTTCCACTGTTGAGTAAAATGTGCCTTCATTATCAATTATTTTGGCTGCCTAGCATCCATACTGATCACTTATGTTTCAAGTGAAGTAGCCTAAGTGTCACCTCACATTTACAAATTTGTTTTATCAGGGCTACCTCATACATGTCAACCTTTGGTCAATCAAACCTGTATAACCAACCTCCAAAATCCGTATTTCCCTCATAAAATCCGTATAAGATGCAAATTAAAATAATTTACCTAAAATTTGAATGATAATTAACAATGATTGTGGCAGCGGGGGCGTGGTCAAGCGCCGGTCTGTGACAGGAGGGCGGAGTCAAGGAAGGTAAGTGGCAGAATCACTACACCTGACGGCAATTAACCTGTGTTTGTGTGTCTTCCCAGTGACCTGACCGCGCCCTATTTAAGGAGGGAGAGCGAGAGCAGAGGGGAGGGGAGCTTCCCTGGACGAGATGCTAGTGTGTGTGTGTCTCTCTGTATGTGCCGAAATATTGTTAGACTGAAAAGTGTGGCAATAAAGCCTTGTGTTACACCTGATCTCTGTCCTGCCGTCCTCTGTGCTCCACCCATACGTTCGAACTGGTTACAATGATATATCCCAGTTACTTTTTATTCAATATTAATAACAATAAACCTTCAGAATGAATACAAAGTTTTTTTCCAGTTTCACCTGTGAAAGGTAATCCCATGTGATCTCGTTTGGACGGTAAACCTGTTGGTACAGTTAAACACAGCACATGAATGAGGCATCTTTATTCTCGGCTACTGTCTAGACGCTATACCAGAGACGGTTGAAGAATCTCCACTTTGCCACATCCAATAAGGATGACGTATGATTCTACGCAGAAGGCGGCGTCTATGTTTATATGTCTATGACTTAACGGTTGGTGGGATTCTCGCAATGCGGTGTGCGCATGATCAAAAGTGGAACGAAGTCTCGCTACCACAAGATAATGCGCGATTTCATAAGACTCTTTACTGGCTGTCTGTGCTGTACAATACGTTTATCATTGTGGGAATTGATTATAGCTCTAAATAAATATTGAAGTTTTTTTTAAAGAATCCGTATAACTTTATTTATACGCCCGTATACTACATTTATTGAATCAAATCCGTATAAAATACGGACATTCCGTATAGGTTGACATGTATGCTACCTTGCCTGTGTTTCAGAGAGCATGGACCTTCTTAACTCCTCATCTCATCTCATTATCTCTAGCCGCTTTATCCTTCTACAGGGTCGCAGGCAAGCTGGAGCCTATCCCAGCTGACTACGGGCGAAAGGCGGGGTACACCCTGGACAAGTCACCAGGTCATCACAGGGCTGACACATAGACACAGACAACCATTCACACTCACATCTACGGTCAATTTAAAGTCACCAGTTAACCTAACCTGCATGTCTTTGGACTGTGGGGGAAACCGGAGCACCCGGAGGAAACCCACGCGGACACGGGGAGAACATGCAAACTCCGCACAGAAAGGCCCTCGCCGGCCACGGGGCTCGAACCCGGACCTTCTTGCTGTGAGGCAACAGCGCTAACCACTACACCACCATGCCGCCCCTTCTTAACTCCTTTCAAAAAAAAAAAACTTTCCCTGAAACTCAACACGGGCCTTCCGGCCTCAGCTGCCTGTGAGCGCCTTTTCAGCTCGGCTGGTTTATTGTTTACCGCAAAGAGAGCACGAATTAGTGCAACAAACTTTGAGAATCAGCTCCTGCTGAAACTCAACAAGAGCTTTTCGGTTTAATGTTTTAGTATTCAGTGGGCAGAGTGGGCAGGGCACTTTATTTAATTTCTTTTATCAGCAGTCAGTGTGTTCATTTTTCAATTAAGACAATTGATATAATTTATGTTTGCTATAGAAAGAAAAAGAGAGCACAGTTTGTTAATAAGGAATTGCTCAACATTTTCACTGTCTTGGATACTTTGTTTGATTTTGGTTTTCTTTTCTTTTTTTATTGTGGTGTTTGAGTTGGACCATACAATTCAGAATTTGGCACTTTGCTTAAAAATGTTTTATGGGGTGGTCTCAAAATAGTTTGCACATTACCTCTCAACAGGTTGTAAAAATTATGCAGTTAATTTGTCAATTATATTTTCTATATAAGGAAGAGCACAGTGTTACTAAGGAATCGCTTAGCTGTCTTTAAATCGTGAGAGTCCTGGACACTTTGAGTTTGGTTGGTTTACGTTTCATATGTGTCATTTAGTAAGTCTGCTTTAGTTGCTTTAATAGCTGCCGTTTGTCAGTAAAGAAAAAAATGGATGATAGAATTTACAAGTTATGCCACTTGTACTTAAATGTTTTATGGGGTAGTCCAAACAAAGCTTTATACATTATACTGCCTGAAAGGTTGTTATGTGGACTAATAGTTCATTAAAAACAATTTGATTTATGACTTGTCCTTTCTTTTTTTTACATCAAATAATTGAAAGTAACTAAGTAACTTTTACTCAAAGTACATTTTAAATTTAGTACTTTTTTACTTTTACTCAAGTAGATTTTTAGATGGGTACTTTTACTTAATTACAATTTTTCAGTACTTTTTCCACCTCTGCAGTGCTGCCACCTTACGGCGTAATATCATGAGAAACCAGAGAACAGAGGCATAGGCTCATATTTATTTTATTTAGTTACTATAATTAAATTAAATTTCATGCAAGTCTAAGGAAAACCAAATTCATACAAAAGTCAATGTGCTGTAGATTTTGTTCTGCACCCGTTTAAGGCACTAATGACTCCAGAAATGCATCCAATCAGAGAGGAGCTTGCTAGCTTGTCCATCCCATTATCTCTAGCCACTTTATCCTGTTCTACAGGGTCACAGGCAAGCTGGAGCCTATCCCAGCTGACTATGGGCAAGAGGCGGGGTACATCCTGGACAAGTTGCCAGGTTATCACAGGGCTGATACAGAGACAAACAACCATTCACATTTATTGTCAATTTAGAGCCACCAATTAGCCTAACCTGCATGTCTTTGGACTGTGGGGGAAACCGGAGCACCCAGAGGAAACCCATGCAGACAAGGGGAGAACATGCAGACTTCATACAGAAAGGCCCTCGCCAGCCACTGGTCTCTAACCCAGGACCTTCTTGCTGTTAGGCGACAGTGCTAACCACTACACCACCATGCCACCCCTTGCTAGCTTGTCCGAATCGAAAACAAAATGGCAATGGCATGCACGTGTCACATGTTTTTATTCTCAGTGGTATTTCAAGGATTTTACATACTTAACAATGAGACAACGATCGGCAACTAACCAAAATAAAAATAATACAGATCTTAGAATAGTCCTAGAATTTGAGATGCGAAAACATAAGGTTGCATCAGCCTGTTAAATTTTTCATTTTTGGGTAAATCAATTACCTGATGAAGACTTGGTAATTTAACTTTGATAATACAGGTGAGTGTAAAAAAACAAACAAACAAAAAAGGTATCATTCATCAATGTTTAATGTTATCAGACTTTATTTTTCATATTCCTGGAATATGATTTGATTACTTTTTATATAAGCATTCAATATTTATAAGATGGAAATATTAATCATTACTTTTCAGAAGCAGTCAAATTGGCTTTCCCAATGGAAAGGACCAATTTAGATAAAGTCATCCACACGGCCATCGTGGACACACTACGTTCAGCTGGAGCAAAAGTGAAGAGGCTCAAGGCGGTGGTTCCTCAGAATGCAACTGCAAAGGCTGATAGCCACATAGAGACAATAAATGATGATGATGATGATGATGATCAATGACACTGAAGTTTCCTTTTCAGCCATACCGCTCAGCCTTTGGAGGATACCTGCATACTTGATATTTATTTTGGAAATTTATGTGTTTATCCCAAGATATTTAGTTTAAACCCCAAAAACTGATGATGCTGTTTTATGAATGGAATGAAAATTTGGTATGTTTTCTGTTATGTTGTTAAGAAATGAAACATTTATAAACTTATTCCATGCCTTTGATTTCTATTTCATTAAAAGCAGATGCAATGAAGGATGTATAAATACCATATACAATAGTATATAAGTGCTACATAAGTGAGATATAAGTGCTATAAAATAGCTACGTAAGCACAATAGAAATGCTATAGTGCTATATTTACTGTGATGAAAGCGCTATATCTGACTGCTACAAAAGCGCTACACAATTGCAACATTTGAGCACTGAAAGTGGTTACACCTGTAGCTATTCTATAGCGCTATAAAAACACTCATGAAAAGCACTTTTATCTTGAGTTGTAAGTGCTGTTGTGCACATAGGGTGGGGTTTGAGATGGGTTGAGTTGAGAGTAACGAGTGGCATTAGATGGGTTGTGTTCAGAGTGATGGATGGTGTTAGAGATGGGTTGAGTTTTGAGAGATGGATGGGGTTCAGAGATTGGTTTGGGTTCAGAATGATGGGTGGGGTTCGAGATGGGTTGAGTTGAGAGCGATGAGTGGCATTAGAGATGAGTTGTGTTCAGAGTGATGTGGATGGGGTTAGAGATGGGGTGAGTTTTGAGAGATGGATGGGGTTCAGAGATGGTTTGGGTTTAGAGTGATATTTGGGGTTGGAGATGAGTTGAGTTAGAGATGAGTTGGGTTGAGAGTGATGGGTGGTGTTTGAGAGGGGTCGTGTTCAGAGTGATGGATGGGGTTAGAGATGGGTTGAGTTTAGAGAGATGGATGGGGTTCAGAGATTGGTTTGGGTTAAAACGGATGGTTGGGGTTGGAGATGGCTTGAGTTTACCATGGTGGTTGGGTTTGAGATAGGTTAGCTTAGAGATGGGTTGGGTGTAGAGTGATGGATGGTGGAAAAGATGGTTTGGGTTTAGAGTAATGGGTGCAGTTGGACATGGTTTGGGTTTGAGATGGGTGGGGTTATCTTTCCTGTCACTTGAATGGAGTTACAGTGGGGCAAAAAAGTATTTAGTCAGTCATCAATTGTGCAGGGCGGCACGGTGGTGTAGTGGTTAGCGCTGTCGCCTCACAGCAAGAAGGTCCTGGGTTCGAGCCCCGGGGCTGGCGAGGGCCTTTCTGTGTGGAGTTTGCATGTTCTCCCCGTGTCCGCGTGGGTTTCCTCCGGGTGCTCCGGTTTCCCCCACAGTCCAAAGACATGCAGGTTAGGTTAACTGGTGACTCTAAATTGACCGTAGGTGTGAATGTGAGTGTGAATGGTTGTCTGTGTCTATGTGTCAGCCCTGTGATGACCTGGCGACTTGTCCAGGGTGTACCCCGCCTTTCGCCCGTAGTCAGCTGGGATAGGCTCCAGCTTGCCTGCGACCCTGTAGAAGGATAAAGCGGCTAGAGATAATGAGATGAGATGAGATCAATTGTGCAAGTTCTCCCACTTAAAAAAGATGAGAGAGGCCTGTAATTTTCATCATAGGTCTACCTCAACTATGAGAGACAAAATGAGAAAAAAAAATCCAGAAAATCACATTGTCTGATTTTTAAAGAATTTATTTGCAAATTATGGTGGAAAATAAGTATTTGGTCAATAACAAAAGTTCATCTCAATACTTAGTTATATACCCTTTGTTGGCAATGACAGAGGTCAAACGTTTTCTGTAAGTCTTCACAAGGTTTTCACACACTGTTGCTAGTATTTTGACCCATTCCTCCATGCAGATCTTCTCTAGAGCAGTGATGTTTTGGGGCTGTCGCTGGGTAACACGGACTTTCAACTCCCTCCAAAGATTTTCTATGGGGTTGAGATCTGGAGACTGGCTAGGCCACTCCAGGACCTTGAAATGCTTCTTATGGAGCCACTCCTTCATTGCCTGGGCGGTGTGTTTGGGATCATTGTCATGCTGAAAGATCCAGCCACGTTTCATTTTCAATGCCCTTGCTGATGGAAGGAGGTTTTCACTCAAAATCTCACGATACATGGCCCCATTCATTCTTTCCTTTACACGGATCAGTCGTCCTGGTCCCTTTGCAGAAAAACAGCCCCAAAGCATGATGTTTCCTCCCCCATGCTTCACAGTAGGTATGGTGTTCTTTGGATGCAACTCAGCATTCTTTCTCCTCCAAACACGACAAGTTGAGTTTTTACCAAAAAGTTCTATTTTGGTTTCATCTGACCATATGACATTCTCTCAGTCCTCTTCTGGATCATCCAGATGCTCTCTAGCAAACTTCAGACGGGCCTGGACATGTACTGGCTTAAGCAGGGGGACACGTCTGGCACTGCAGGATTTGAGTCCCTGGCAGTGTAGTGTGTTACTGATGGTAGCCTTTGTTACTTTGGTCCCAGCTCTCTGCAGGTCATTCACTAGGTCCCCCCGTGTGGTTCTGGGATTTTTGCTCACCGTTCTTGTTATCATTTTGACCCCATGGGGTGAGATCTTGCGTGGAGCCCCAGATCGAGGGAGATTATCAGTGGTCTTGTATGTCTTCCATTTTCTAATAATTGCTCCCACAGTTGATTTCTTCACACCAAGCTGCTTACCTATTGCAGATTCAGTCTTCCCAGCCTGGTGCAGGTCTACAATTTTGTTTCTGGTGTCCTTTGACAGCTCTTTGGTCTTGGCCATAGTGGAGTTTGGAGTGTGACTGTTTGAGGTTGTGGACAGGTGTCTTTTATACTGATAACAAGTTCAAACAGGTACCATTAATACAGGTAACGAGTGGAGGACAGAGGAGCCTCTTAAAGAAGTTGTTACAGGTCTGTGAGAGCCAGAAATCTTGCTTGTTTGTAGGTGACCAAATACTTATTTTACCGAGGAATTTACCAATTAATTCATTAAAAATCCTACAATGTGATTTCCTGGATTTTCCCCCCATTCTGTCTCTCATAGTTGAAGTGTACCTACAGTGGTGCTTGAAAGTTTGTGAACCCTTTAGAATTTTCTATATTTCTGCATAAATATGACCTAAAACAACATCAGATTTTCCACACAAGTCCTAAAAGTAGATAAAGAGAACCCAGTTAAACAAATGGGACAAAAATATTATACTTGGTCATTTATTTATTGAGGAAAATGATCCAATATTACATATCTGTGAGTAGCAAAAGTATGTGAACCTCTAGGATTAGCAGTTAATTTGAAGGTGAAATTAGAGTCAGGTGTTTTCAATCAATGGCATGACAATCAGGTGTGAGTGGGCACCTGTTTTATTTAAAGAACAGAGATCTATCAAAGTCTGATCTTCACAACACACGTTTGTGGAAGTGTATCATGGCATGAACAAAGGAGATTTCTGAGGACCTCAGAAAAAAACATTGATGATGCTCATCAGGCTGGAAAAGGTTACAAAACCATCTCTAAAGAGTCTGGACTCCACCAATCCACAGTCAGACAGATTGTGTACAAATGAAGGAAATTCAGGACCATTGTTACCCTCCCCAGGAGTGGTCAACCAACAAAGATCACTCCAAGAGCAAGGCGTGTAATAGTCGGCAAGGTCAAGGCCTCTCTCAAATTGGTTAAGGTTAATGTTCATGAGTCTACCATCAGGAGAACACTGAACAAAAATGGTGTGCATGGCAGGGTTGCAAGGATAAAGCCACTGCTCTCCAAAGAGAACATTGCTGCTCATCTGCAGTTTGCTAAAGATCACGTGGACAAGCCAGAAGGCTATTTGAAAAATCTTTTGTGGACGGATGAGACCAAAATACAGCTTTTAGGTTTAAATGAGAAGCGTTATGTTTGGAGAAAGGAAACCACTGCATTCCAGCATAAAAACCTTATCCCATCTGTGAAACATGGTGGTGGTAGTATCATGGTTTGGGTCTGTTTTGCTGCATCTGGGCCAGGACGGTTTGCCATCATTGATGGAACAATGAATTCTGAATTATACCAGCAAATTCTAAAGGAAAATGTCAGGACATCTGTCCATGAACTGAATCTCAAGAGAAGGTGGGTCATGCAGCAAGACAACAACCCTAAGCACACAAGTTGTTCTACCAGAGAATGGTTAAAGAAGAATAAAGTTAATGTTTTGGAATGGCCAAGTCAAAGTCCTGACCTTAATTCAATTGAAATGCTGTGCAAGGACCTGAAGCGAGCAGTTCATGTGAGGAAACCCACCAACATCCCAGAGTTGAAGCTGTTCTGTACGGAGGAACGGGCTAAAATTCCTCCAAGCCAGTGTGCAGGATTGATCAACAGTTACCGGAAATGTTTAGTTGCAGTTATTGCTGCACAAGGGGGTCACACCAGATACTGAAAGCAAAGGTTCACATACTTTTGCCACTCACAGATATGTAATATTGGATCACTTTCCTCAATAAATAAATAACCAAGTATAATATTTTTGTCTGAGTTATTTAACTGGGTTCTCTTTATCTACTTTTAGGGCTTGTGTGAAAATCTGATGATGTTTTAGGTTATATTTATGCAGAAATGTAGAATATTCTAAAGGGTTCACAAACTTTCAAGCACCACTGTATGATGAAAATTGCAGGCCTTTCTCATCTTTTTAAGTGGGAGAACTTGCACAATTGGTAGCTGACTAAATACTTTTTTGCCCCACTGTATATTGGATTTATTTTCAGAGAAGGGACAACTTTACTTTTGTCCCAAACAAGGATCCGTAGAGACACTTGCCCTCATGTTACATTCCAAATGAGAAAGACTGCACAATTGTAACTCAGACAGTGACAGAGAAATTGATTTACACACGATGATATTCTTATTCACGGCTTTAATTATGCACCCAAATAGCATATAATAGAAATGTTCTCTGGTGGTTTAGGAAATCTATTAGAGACTTGTAATTGCCTGCACTGCCCCCTCTCACTCCCCTCTTATTCATTCCTTCTTTTCTATCATTTCTTACTATGTTTCTAAATCAGATTGAGTTCAACTGTGATACAAAAGGAATGATGTCACCAGGGTCATGCTTATTGCCTTAGAGCATAGTAGCATAAGAATGTTAACTTGATTGACATGTAATATGGATGATGTCACCAGCCATCATTCCAGGACATATTCATTGTCAGAGAATGTGTCCATTGTCATAAATTAGCTTCAGAATGTTTGCATTGCATTTAATTAACATTGTTTTGTTGTGCTGTTGATTGTGATTTGTTTATTTATCCATTTTACCCACACAACATTGTTATTGTTCTTATTATTGCAGCTCAGTGTAATGATGTTCAGAAAACTCAATCTCTAAGTAGAGTGGAGGATGAGTCGATGGAGTCCTGTTGGAATTGACAGTGCCACACTTGTAAACAAAACAATGTTTTATTGATGCTGGAAGAAAAATTGCAGATTCTCAGTGAAGTAAAAAAAAAAAAGTAAGGAATAAAAACATCATGTGTGTTATTGCTATAATAAAATACTGATTGACAGGGTGGTGTGACGAAGTTGAGGTACTGTTATCACCCCGAAGTTGCTTATTTTCCGGTAGCATGTTTTATTCCTCTTGTACCAAAGCAATTTGTGTGTATGTATGTGTGTGCGTGCGTGTGTGTGTATACACTAATTCCAAGCTTGAGGTTGTTTTATTGGAATATAATTGTGCTGATTTAAAGTGTTGTGGCAGCGGGGGCATGGTCAAGCATTGATCTGTGAATGGAGGGCGGAGTCAGGGAAGGTAAATGGCAGAATCACTGCACCTGACATGAATTAACCTGTGTTTGTGTGTCTCCCCTAGTGACCGCACCCTAAAGGAGAGAGAGAGCAGAGAAAGGGAACTCTCCCCAACCTGGACACTTGTGTGCGTGTGTGCATGTGTGTGGGCAAGCAAAGTAAGCCTCTGAAAAGCGCAAAATAAAAGTGTAAGAACTCAGTTCTGGCCTGCCGTGCTTCTGTGCTCCACCCACCTTCAACTATTCCTACAAGTGTCTATTTTACTTCTAGAAGCAAAAAGACAATTTCAACCTTAAAATAAAGAACAAATAATTTGAATTTTGTAAGGATTACACTTAATCCTTAACACTAGAATTTCAGAGGGCTGTGAGAATTTTTGTTCGAAGACAAAGGGGGTGCCCCCTCCTCTTTCTTTCCACATAAGCTTAGTAGTTATTGCCTATAAAAAGCCCCTCCTGCACCAGGATCTGGTCTTCCCAGGCAGTCTCCTGTCCCAGTACTAACCAACTCTTGAGACGCATGGGTGTGGTGCTGATCTCCGTTTCTATAGCCCTTAGCCTCTCAACTATTATAAAGCTGGAGTTACTGTGAAGGGGGGGCTGATCCTCTGGTAACTGCAAGAGTTTAACTCCTTACTCGCATCTGTGTTGCAGCATAACTTGCCAGATGGCAGTAGGTACTATTTTTATGATAGTGTTTAGTATGACCCAACTGTGAGTAGAACTCGCAATCTACTGGTCAAGAGGCAGACATGCTAAGCACTAGGCCAGCTCGCACTTATCACTTATGCAGCTTTACGTTATTATGCAAATGTAGGTGCAGGTCAGTTTGAGCAAAGCAGCACCTGAGAAAGAGAAAAAATGTGTGTGTGTGTGTGTGTGTGTGTGTGTGTGCTTGGCATTAGCACAGAATGTCAAACATTCAAGAGAGATAGTATCAGATAGTGTAAAAATAAATGTTGTCAAACTGGCCATCACTCAACATTTGCATAACATTGGTGATGGCTGTGTGGGGTGGGTGAGCTTGTGTGGGGAGAAAGAGGAGGGGGCACTCCCTTTGGTTTGGGATAAAAATCTTCAGAATTCTAGTCTTAAACAAGAAAAAGAAAGAAAGACAGCAGGTTGCTTTGTAGTCACTTCACTTCTGAGGCCTTGTTTCAAATCTAAGAACTGAAACGTCTCTAAAAATCCTGAATGTGTTTAATAGCATATAAAGTGTTATTGATTTTCTTCCAATCTGTTATGCCATTCTTGTAAACCTTCTCTTTATTCTGTGATTTTTCAAGGCACAGTAACCTGAGGTGAAAATGCAAAGAACAAAGAACTGTGTACCTGTCAAAAAACACCATTTCTGCATTGAGTTTTCTTTCTGTATTGCTCTACATGGAAACTTTTTTTTTTCATTCCAGCAGCAATCACTGTGATTTGTCAACTTGCTGACCAAGCGCTGCACTAACCGCTAAAAAATCCACTCACAGTGTTTTGCGACAATAGCAGTGTTTATTAAGTCAGTGAAGGATGGTTTATCCAGACACAGCAATACTTAAACAACAAAGAGCTCACATTAAATAATTGAACAAAAAACACAGTTTTGTAAAAGTAATAAAGATATAAGCACCTTTTTTTTCTCCCCTGCTTGACAAAAATGGTGTAAATTTGGTTAGGGCTATATTTGTGCTGTTGCCTTCCCAAATGACATTTTACTTTTTTTTTTTTTCAAGATTCTTAAGTGTTAAGTTCTCCCTCTGAAGGAAATTTCTACAAAGTGTTTTCTGATTACAAAGGGTTTCATGTGGAAGCAAAACCACAATTCAGATTAAAGTGTGAAACTTTCCCACTGAAATACACAAATGAAAATTTGGACAATTTCAATTCCACTTGACAGCTAATGATGTCATAATGGACATTACAGCAGCTGAGCAATCAGTAACTATGTTTGTTTATTTTTTCTCTTATTTTTTCTTCTTTCTTTGCTTAATTTGTTCATGTAGACTTTTTATAAATGAAGAGCTCAAATGTTTGTTTATTTTCTTTCTTTCTATTTTGCTACACTTTAAATGTGTATTTTTATTTCCTTTGTCCTTTCTCTTCTCCTCTTCTCCTCTTCCACCATTCTTTCTTTATTTCTTTATCATCCTTTTTTCCTGTATTTCCTCTATCTGCTTTTTCTTTCTTAACTTTATAATTTATTTTCTTTTTCAACTTCACTTGATTTACAGCATTTTATGTAAGAAGCTCTTTCCTTGCACTTTCTCCTTGCTTTCCTTTTTCTGTCTTTCTTTCTTTTCTCCATGTTCTGTTTTTTTTCTTTGTGTGTGTGTGTTCCATCTTTTTTTTTTAATGACAGATGTCCAGGCTTTGGAAACTGGATCTTAATCTGAAGAGTCTGGTTCCAAAATGTGATCAGCACCATTCATTCATCTATTATCTGTAGCAACTTATCCTGTACAGGGTCGCAGGCAAGCTGGAGCCTATCCAAGCTGACTATGGGCAAGAAGCAGGGTACACCCTGGACAAGTCACCAGGTCATCGCACAGCTGACACATAGAGGCAAACAACTATTCACAATCACATCTATGGTCAATTTAGAGCCACCAATTAGCCTAACCTGCATATCTTTGGCGGAAACTGGAGCACCCGGAGGAAACCCATGTGGACACGAGGAGAACACGCAAACTCCGCACAGAAAGGCCCTCGCCGGCCACGGGGCTCGAACCCGGACTTTCTTGCTGTGAGGCGACAGCGCTAACCACTACACCACCATGCATAAATTATATATATACACAGTGGTGCTTGAAAGTTTGTGAACCCTTTATAATTTTTGATATTTCTGCATAAATATGATCATCTGGAGGAAACCCACACGGACAGAACGTGCAAACTCTACACAAAAAGGCCCTCATCAGTCACTGGGCTCAAACCCAGGACCTTCTTGCTATGAGGTGACAGTGCTAACCGCTACACCACCATCCCGTCCCTGAGCAACACCCCCCACCACCACCAAAAAAAAAAATGTTACCTCTAAAATAAGTTTGGAATTTGATCTCAATTCAAAGTTCCAAAATTAATTGTATGCAAAATGCCCTATCCACCATGTTTCTCTGCATTGTATACCCCCTTGCTTTCCAAAACACAACAAATGCCACTACAGATTTTCCACAAAACCCATTACCTCTGTTCAACCAATCACAGCATACTATTCAAATATGGAAACAGTAACAGCGGCTCCCACTGACTGTCAACACTGTGGAGGATCCCTGTCATGGTGGTGTAGTGGTTAGCACGGTCGCCTCACAGCAAGAAGATTCTGGGTTCGAGCTCAGCGGCCGGCGAGGGTCTTTCTGTGTGGAGTTTGCATGTTCTCCCTGTGTCTGCATGGGTTTCCTCTGGGTGCTCTGGTTTCCCCCACGGTCCAAAGACATGCAGTTAGGTTGACGTGGGGTGGCCTTGGGCTGACGTGCCCTTGAACAAGATACCTAACCCCTGACTGCTCCCTAGGCACTCTAGTGTGGCTGCCCACTGCTCTGGGTGTGTGTGCATGTGTTCACTGCTTCAGATGGGTTAAATGCAGAGGATGAATTTCACTGTGCTTGAAGTGTGCATGTGACAAATAAAGGTTTCTTCTTCTCATGGGATTTTGAATGAAATAAATGAATAACTTTGATGGAATCAAGCATTTATTATCTTAAAATTTTATATTATTATTATTCCAGTAGAGAGTGTGGTCTAATGTTATTTTCCACTTTGAGCACACCTGATTCTTCTTGGGATCTAGGTTTTGCTGCTGATATATGATGACTCTGTGAATCGTTGTCAACTCTGTTATCGTTGAAGTAGGCAATCCATTAACAGACTTGGCAATAACAGAGCTGACATTTTCCACCATTTTGTGTCTTAACTCAACATAATATAAAAACAGAATTTTATGGATTTTAATCATGTGATTTAAAAAAAAAAGAGTGAGAGATTCATTCCAGTACCACAGTAACAGATTTGACAAATAATTAATTTACTGTTGGTGTGTCCTCAATATTTTGTTCAAATGAATGAGAGAATAAACATAACACATCTCACTGCCTTTCTGAAGTTTCCCACCAGAGGAAGTGACATTTAATGAATGTCATTTAATGAATGTTTTATGGATAAATTGGGTTTAAAATGTGCATCAAGCACTGGTATTTGTGAAAGTTTGTCATAATTTTCATTATTGTTCAAAACTGATTCAATAAAGATTTACTTTGTGGAAAATAACAAAATATTTATCTCAGAGACGCGAAATGTACCCCGAATTCTAGAATGACCCATATATATATTTGGGGTACATTTCGCATCTCCGAGATAAACCTTTTGATATACTTTGGTTAAACCTATTGTTATATGGGTAAACCTTTTGTTTAATATATATATATATATATATATATATATATATATATATATATATATAGTCACTGCCTAAAATTGGAGCTCCTGATGAGTGTAAAATGTTAGGAAATTATCCCATATTGTTTTTTTTCAAAAGCAAATTAAAGATCAGCACTGGACAAAACTCCATCTATCTTATGTTAATAAAGATACCGATGTTGTTGTCCATTGGTTTAGTGTTTATGAGATACTTTGGAAATACTTACTGGGTTCCCTGTGGTTGCAAAAGCAATCAAAAATCAGACTGATGCATTACCTTATTCTCTTAAATATGTAATTATGGAGCTCCGCTATGAATTTACCTGTACCTGTTGTACAAGGTGTCCAAACTTCTAAGTTTATTGTTCAGAATAAAAAGTTTATCCTTTAAAAAAAATAATAAAGTTTCAGTGTAAACATCTGACTGGGTCTATCAACATTCCTCAGAGCTTTGTGTGTAAAATAGATTGGGGATTGTTGATGATGAGGTGAATGTAATTTGAAAGTCTATAGTCTAATATCAGAGACGATCCAAGTTCAGAGGCTGTTATATGTGTAGATCAACTTTACTTCATGTTCCTAGTTATATTTCACACACGTGCACACACACACACAAAATCATTTTTATTGATGTAATGGATTTATTGCATTTGGGGGGAAAATAAAGAAATACAATTTTCAAAATCAAATATGGATTTGCACATTTGATGTTGTTGCAACCTCATAGTGTTATATTAAAGTTTCAAATGGAAAATAGTGGTTTTCGTGCTACCAATATTTTTGTAAAGAAAATAATTTCTTCCTTAAGTTTATCACAGTGGATTTATTGCATTTTGGAACCAAACTCTTCTTACCTAGATGTTCATTGTCAGGCCTACATCTACATTGTTTCTCTTTTTATCTTTATTATTTCTGCTGCATCTTATCCTGTCCTGCCGTTTGGCTTGTCTATCTATTTTACATGGCAATTCCTGTTCTCCTCCTGTTATCTGCCCACTTTGACTTTCCCATCCACATCATGTTCTTGATTAACTGAAGTATAATATTAAATATTTCTCTGCTCTGTAATTATGTCATTGCATGTCTGGATTGGAACCCAGCTCTTCATGGTCTGATCGCCCAGGATGCATTCTAAAACCAAAAGTGTAAACAGGGTTCAAGGGTTACTTTTGCATTGGAAACAAATGCTACAAGCAGAACAGTAAGATATTTTCAAACATATTGAACATAAGATTCTAAAACTGTCTTACATGACCAAAAGCCTTTCATATATGCTTAGCTTAGTGGTTAGCTGTGCTGTGTTTGCGGATTCCTCAATAAGTTCCAGTTCAGGCTGAGCGAGTGAGGTTCTTCATGAGCGCTGATTGGACAAGCTGAAGCCTCATGGCAGTGTGCACTCCCTACGATGATTCATCTTCCTGTCAAAGAGGCAATGCAGCCTCCCTTTAGCCAAGCTCAGTACAGGACACACATACACACACACACTATATATATATATATATATATATATATATATATATATATATATATATATATATATATATATTAGTGGTGCTTGAAAGTTTGTGAACCCTTCAGAATTTTCTATATTTCTGCATAAATATGACCATCATCAGATTTTCACACAAGTCCTAAAGTAAATAAAGAGGTCCCAGTTAAACAAATGAGACAAAAATATTATACTTGGTTATTTATTTATTGAGGAAAATGATCCAATATTACATATCTGTGAGTGGCAAAAGTATGTGAACCTTTGCTTTCAGTATCTGGTGTGTCCCCCTTGTGCAGCAATAACTGCAACTAAACATTCCCAGTAACTGTTCATCAGTCCTGCATACCGGCTTGGAGGAAATTTAGCCCATTCCTCTGTATAGAACAGCTTCAACTCTGGGATGTTGGTGGGTTTCCTCACATGAACTGCTCACTTCAGGTCCTTCCACAACATTTCAATTGGATTAAGGTCAGGACTTTGACTTGGCCATTCCAAAACATTAACTTTATTCTTCTTTAACCATTCTTTGGTAGAACAACTTGTTTGCTTAGGGTCGTTGTCTTGCTTCATGAGCCACCTTCTCTTGAGATTCATTTCATGGACAGATGTCCTTACATTTTCCTTTAGAATTCCCTGGTATAATTCAGAATTCATTATTTCATCAATGATGGCAAGCCATCATGGCCCAGATGCAGCAAAGCAGGCCCAAACCATGATACTACCACCAACATGTTTCATAGATGGGATAAGGTTCTTATGCTGGAATGCAATGTTTTCCTTTCTCCAAACATAACACTTCTCATTTAAACCAAAAAGTTCTATTTTGGTCTCATCCATCCACAAAACTTTTTTTCAATAGCTTTCTGGCTTGTCCACATGATCTTGAGCAAACTGCAGATGCGAAGCAATGTTCTTTTTGGAGAGCAGTGACTTTCTCCTTGCAACCTTGCCATGCACACCATTGTTGTTCAGTGTTCTCTTGAAGGTGGACTCATGAACATTAACATTAACCAATGTGAGAGAGGCCTTAAGTTGCTTAGAATTTAGGCTGGGGTCCTTTGTGACCTTGTTGCCTATTACACACCTTACTCTTGGCATGATCTTTGTTGGTCGACCACTCCTGAGGAAGGTAACAATGGTCTTGAATTAACTCCATTTGTACACAATCTGTCTGATTGTGGATTGGTGGAGTCCAAACTCTTTAGAGATGGTTTTGTGACCTTTTCCAGCCTAATGAGCATCAACAATGCTTTTTCTGAGGTCCTCAGAAATCTCCTTTGTTCATTCCATGATACACTTCCACAAACATGTGTTGTGAAGATCAGACTTTGATAGATGCCTGTTCTTTAAATAAAACAGGGTGCTCACTCACACCTGATTGTCATCTCATTGATTGAAAACATCTGACTTTAATTTCACCTTCAAATTAACTGCTAATCCCAGAGGTTCACATACTTTTGCCACTCACAGATATGTAATATTGTATCATTTTCCTCAATAAATAAATGACCAAGTATAATATTTTTGTCTCATTTGTTTAACTGGGTTCTCTTTATCAACTTTTAGGACTCGTGTGAACTTCTGATGATGTTTTAGGTCAAATTTATGCAGAAATATCAGAAATTATAAAGGGTTCACAAACTTTCAAGCACCACTGTGTGTATATATATAGGGTGGCATGGTGGTGTAGTGGTTAGCGCTGTCGCCTCACAGCAAAAAGGTCCGGGTTCGAGCCCCGTGGCTGGCAAGGGCCTTTCTGTGCGGAGTTTGCATGTTGTCCGTGTGGGTTTCCTCCGGGTGCTCTGGTTTCCCCCACAGTCCAAAGACATGCAGGTTAGGTTAACTGGTGACTCTAAATTGACCGTAGATGTGAGTGTGAATGGTTGTCTGTGTCTATGTGTCAGCCCTGTGATGACCTGGTGACTTGTCCAGGGTGTACCCCGCCTTTTGCCCATAGCCAGCTGGGATAGGCTCTAGCTTGCCTGCAACCCTGTAGAACAGGATAAAGTGGCTAGAGATAATGAGATGTGATAATTTATATACAGGGTCTGCAAAAATAGGTATACAGTCATGAAAAACAAAATGTTTGCACAAAAAGTTATTTTATTAATTATACAAACATATCATGAATAACATATCAATAATAAACATATTAATCCCTCAAGTGTTCAAACTGTTTGCCCCCGGCATTCACACACTCCATTAGTCGAGTGTGGACACCCATGCACATTCTGGCACAAAGGTCTTTATCAGCATCAATTTCCTTGCAAGCCTCCCATATGAACTGAATCATGGCATCAACAGAACATGACTTGGTGCGAAAGCCTTATCTTTTACAGATCCCCAGAAAAAGAAGTCCATAGTGGTGAGAGCCAGCAAACATGGTTGCCAGCCAACGGCTCCCTGACGTCCAATCCACCTGTTGGGAAATTCTTTGTCAAGTAGCGCATGCACATTGAGTGCAAAGTGCGGTGGCACCCCATCCTGCTGAAAGTAGAAGTCATCCTGCTGTTGTTGTTCGCATATAATCCTTACTGTATACCTACTTTTGCAGCCCCCTGTACATACATGCATACACACACACACAGACACATATATATATATATATATATATATATATATATATATATATATATATATATATATACACACACACAGTGGTATGCAAAAGTTTGGGCACCCCTGGTCAAAATTGCTGTGACTGTGAACAGTTAAGCAAGTTGAAGATGACATGATCTCCAAAAGGCATAAAGTTAAAGATGACTCACTCCCTTAATATTTTAAGCAAAAACAATTTTTTATTTTCATCTTTTACATTTTCGAAATGACAAAAAAGGAAACGGGCCTGAAGCAAAAGTTTGGGCACCCTGCATGGTTAGTACCTAGTAACACCCCCTTTGGCAAGCATCACAGCTTGTAAACACTTTTTGTAGCCAGCTAATAATCTTTCAGTTCTTACCTGAGGGATTTTTGCGCATTTGTCCTTGCAAAAGGCTTCCAGTTCTACAAGTTTCTTGGGCTGTCTTACATGCACTGCTCTTTTGAAATCTATCCACAGATTTTCAAGGATTTTTAGGTCAAGGGACTGTGAGGGCCAGGGCAAAACCTTCAGCTTGTGCCTCTTGAGGTATTCCATTATAGATTTTGAGGTGTATTTTGGATCATCGTCTTATTGTAGGACCCATCCTCTTTTTAACTTCAATTTTTTTTACAGATGGTGTGATGTTTGCTTCCAGAATTTGCTGGTATTTATTCGAATCCATGTTTCCCACGACCAATGAAATGTGCCCTGTGCCACTGGCTGCAACACAACCCCAAAGCATGATCGAGCCACACCCATGCTTTAGAGTTGGAGAGATGTTCTTTTCCTGGAATTTGGCACCCTTTTTTCTCCAAACATACCTTTGCACATTGTGGCCAAAAAATTCAATTTTGATTTCATCAGTCCACAGGACTTGTTTCCAAAATTCATCAGGCTTATTTAGATGCTCATTTGCAAACTTCAGATGCTAAATTTTGTGGCTAGGAAACAGGAAAGGTTTTCTTCTGATGACTCTCCCATGAAGGTCATATTTGTTCAGGTGTTGCTGCATAGTAGAAGAGTGTGCCACCACTCCAGGGTCTGCTAAATCTTTCTGAAGGTCTTTTGCAGTCAAACAGGGTTTTTATTTGCTTTTCTAGCAATCCAACGAGCAGTTCTTTCAGAAAGTTTTCTTCGTCTTCCAGACCTCACCTTGATCTCCACTGTTTCTGTTAACTGCCATGTCTTAAAAAAACATTACAATCTGAGGAAATAGCTACCTGAAAACACTTTGCTACGTTCTTGAAGCCTTCTCCTGATTTGTGAGCATCAATTATTTTAGTATTCAGAATGCTAGGAAGTTGCTTAGAGGAGCCCATGGATGTTGATTTTAGTGACAAGTTTGAGGAGTCAGAGAATTTATACACCTTTGAAATCTGCATCATCTGACCTTTCCTAATGAAGAACTTGAACAAGCCACAGCTCAATAAGCTAATTAAGGTCTGGAACCTTGGTAAAAGTTACCTGAGAACTCAAATGTATTGGGGTGCCCAAACTTTCGCATGGTGTCCAGAGAACATTATCTGTGAACACAAGTCACCGTGCCATCTGCTGTTGCCAGCTGAAACTCTATAGTTCAAAGAAGAAGCCATATCTAAACATGATCCAGAAGCGCAGACGTCTTCTCTGGGCCAAGGCTCATTTAAAATGGACTGTGGCAAAGTGGAAAACTGTTCTGTGGTCAGACGAATCAAAATTTGAAGTTCTTTATGGAAGTCAGGGACACCGTGTCATTCGGACTAAAGAGGAGAAGGACGACCAAAGTTGTTATCAGCGCTCAGTTCAGAAGCCTGCATCTCTGATGGTATGGGGTTGCATTAGTGCGTGTGGCATGGTCAGCTTACACATCTGGGAAGACACCATCAATGCTGAAAGGAATATCCAGGTTCTAGAGCAACATATGCTCCCATCAAGATGACGTCTCTTTCAGGGAAGACCTTGCATTTTCCAACATGACAATGCCAAACCACATACTGCATCAATTACAGCATCATGGCTGCGTAGAAGGGTTCGGGTCTGGGTAGTGAACTGGCCAGCCTGCAGTCCAGATCTTTCACCCATAGAAAACATTTGGCGCATCATAAAACGGAAGATACGACAAAAAAGACCTAAGACAGTTGAGCAACTAGAATCCTACATTAGACAAGAATGGGTTAACATTCCTATCCCTAAACCTGAGCCACTTTTCTCCTCAGTCCCCAGATGTTTACAGACTGTTGTAAAGAGAAAAGGGGATGTCTCACAGTGGTAAACATGGTCTTGTCCCAACTTTTTTGAGATGTGTTGTTGCTATGAAATTTAAAATCACCTAATTTTTATCTTTAAATGATACATTTTCTCAGTTTAAACATTTGATATGTCATCTATGTTCTATTCTGAATAAAATATGGAATTTTGAAACTTCCACATCATTGCATTCCATTTTTATTTACAATTTGTTCTTTGTCCGAACTTTTTTGGAATCAGGGTTGTGTGTGTGTGTGTGTATATTATATATACACACACACACACACACACATACATACATACATATATATATATATATATATATATATATATAGGGGAGAGCGGGGTAAGATGAGCCACTTTTTACATTTTTCATCATAACTACATGTTAAAGCCATTTTTGCTTCCAGTCTACACACCATACCAAATTTCAAAGTGTACTGTTACTATCTGAGCAAAAAATAATTGATAAGCTCTTATGGTTAGAGTGATATTACCTCTTGAAAAAAAATGTCAAGTGGCTCAACTTACCCCATGCACGGGGTAAGATGAGCCACTGTGTGGGGTAAATTGAGCCAACACAAAACATGTTAGGTTAACAAAGTAAACAACTTTTATTATTAGAAATGCAATCAGTGAATCAAGTCAAGTCAATCAAGTGGGGGATAGGGCCGTTGCATAGAGAAGGGGAGATGAACAGAGAGAGGTGATAGAACGAGATGGGATAGGGAGGGATAGATAGATGGATAGAGAGAGAGATATGCATAGATAGATAGAAAGAGGGATGGTTAGAGAGGGAATGAGAGATGTACTATATTATAGAAATTAGTAAAACAGTAGAACAGTGCCAAAAAATCTTATTTCTTTCAGTAGGTTAAAACATGCAGCAATCATTCCATCCATAATAATTTCATCATTATTCAATGTTCCAAGCGTTCAAATTGCAAGGGAACACCATTTGCCTCTCCCTCCGTGCTGTCCCCCCAACAGTAAAGGGGCGGGGCAATTTTTTCACAATATCCTGTCTTGACAGGACAGCCTCATCTTTATCTTTGAAGACAAAGGTTGGCTTTCTTGCAGAGCCATGGCATGACCGGCTTCTTTTGAGAAATCTTGCCTCTATTTCGAAGACATCCAATTTGATTATCTGGCCAATGAAGAAATGCACTTTCTTCTTCCCTGTGAATTTTGCCACAACATAATCCCCCACATCTAACAACTGGTCTTCCTCATCTAATGTCATATATATATATATATATATATATATATATATATATATATATATATATATATATATACAGTGGTGCTTGAAAGTTTGTGAACCCTTTAGAATTTTCTATATTTCTGCATAAATATGACCTAAAACATCATCAGATTTTCACACAAGTCCTAAAAGTAGATAAAGAGAATCCAGTTAAACAAATGAGACAAAAATATTATACTTGGTCATTTATTTATTGAGGAAAATGATCCAATATTACATATCTGTGAGTGGCAAAAGTATGTGAACCTCTAGGATTAGCAGTTAATTTGAAGGTGAAATTAGAGTCAGGTGTTTTCAATCAATGGGATGACGATCAGGTGTGAGTGGGCACCCTGTTTTATTTAAAGAACAGGGATCTATCAAAGTCTGATCTTCACAACACATGTTTGTGGAAGTGCATCATGGCACGAACAAAGGAGATTTCTGAGGACCTCAGAAAAAGCATTGTTGATGCTCATCAGGCTGGAAAAGGTTACAAAACCATCTCTAAAGAGTTTGGACTCCACCAATCCACAGTCAGACAGATTGTGTACAAATGGAGGAAATTCAAGATCATTGTTACCCTCCCCAGGAGTGGTCGACCAACAAAGATCACTCCAAGAGCAAGGCGTGTAATAGTCGGCAAGGTCACAAAGGACCCCAGGGTAACTTCTAAGCAACTGAAGGCCTCTCTCACATTGGCTAATGTTAATGTTCATGAGTCCACCATCAGGAAAACACTGAACAACAATGGTGTGCATGGCAGGGTTGCAAGGAGAAAGCCACTGCTCTCCAAAAACAACATTGCTGCTCATCTGCAGTTTGCCAAAGATCATGTGGACAAGCCAGAAGGCTATTGGAAAAATGTTTTGTGGACGGATGAGACCAAAATAGAACTTTTTGGTTTAAATGAGAAGCATTATGTTTGGAGAAAGGAAAACACTGCATTCCAGCATAAGAACCTTATCCCATCTGTGAAACATGGTGGTGGTAGTATCATGGTTTGGGCCCGTTTTGCTGCATGTGGGCCAGGACGGCTTGCCATCATTGATGGAACAATGAATTCTGAATTATACCAGTGAATTCTTAAGGAAAATATCAGGACATCTGTCCATGAACTGAATCTCAAGAGAAGGTGGGTCATGCAGCAAGACAATGACCCTAAGAACACAAGTCGTTCTACCAAAGAATGGTTAAAGAAGAATAAAGTTAATGTTTTGGAATGGCCAAGTCAAAGTCCTGACCTTAATCCAATGGAAATGTTGTGGAAGGACCTGAAGCGAGCAGTTCATGTGAGGAAACCCACCAACATCCCAGAGTTGAAGCTGTTCTGTATGGAGGAACGGGCTAAAATTCCTCCAAGCTGGTGTGCAGGACTGATCAACAGTTACCACAAACGTTTAGTTGCAGTTATTCCTGCACAAGGGGGTCACACCAGATACTGAAAGCACAGGTTCACATACTTTTGCTACTCACAGATATGTAATATTGGATCATTTTCCTCAATAAATAAATGACCAAGTATAATATTTTTGTCTCATTTGTTTAACTGGGTTCTCTTTATCTACTTTTAGGACTTGTGTGAAAATCTGATGATGTTTTAGGTCATATTTATGCAGAAATATAGAAAATTCTAAAGGGTTCACAAACTTTCAAGCACCACTGTATATATATGTTGTTGTCATATATGACCAGTAAATGTGAAAACTTAAGTGTCATCCATATTGGGTAAGCTCAGCCACCAATGGGGTAAGTTGAGCCAGTGGCTCAACTTGCCCCACATCTAATGGCTCATCTTACCCCGTGGCCACCATTTTGTAGAAAAATGCTAATAAAGGGGATTAGGCTAATCAAAATTATTTTTATTAGCATTCATATCATAGCTTAGAAAGCCACTAACTTAACCCTAATGTGTCTAAATATTATTCTACTTTTGTCTTCTCTAAATCATCTTCACTGTGGACAAACATGGAATTGACTTAGAAAGCACAAAAACACATTTTTATAAATATCTCCCTCACCTAGTTTGACATGTGGTGCTCCTCTCCACAAGTGTAAGTAAATGGTCCTGCCCCCCTTTGAATGTGGTCACATGGTCACATTTGTGTACTGTTTCTTAGAAACAGGGGGTGGCTCATCTTACCCCCTGGCTCATCTTACCCCGCTCTCCCCTATATATATATATATGAAGTGACACTGATAAATAAATAATTAGTCCTGCCCCTTAGTACCAGAAGTTTAATGATTATTTGAAAACAGCATAAGGCTGTTTTAAATTAAAGGTGTCACTTGTCACTTTATCCATCCATTATCTGTAGCCACTTATCCTGTTCTACAGGGTCACGGGCAAGCTGGAGCCTATCCTAGCTGACGATGGGGGAGAGGCAGGCACACCCTAGACAAGTCGCCAGGTTATCGCAGGGCTAACACAGAAACAAATAACCATTCAAACTCACACCTACGGTCAATTTAGAGCCACCAGTTAACCTCAGCCGCATGTCTTTGGACTGTGGGGGGAAACTGGAGCACCCAGAGAAAACCCACGCAGACATAGGGAGAACATGCAAGCTCCACACAGAAAGGCCCTCGCCAGCCACTGGGCTCAAACCCAGAACCTTCTTGTTGTCAGACGACAGTGCTAACCACTACACCACCGTGTTACACTGCGATGACCTGCGACTTGTCCAGGGTGGACCCCGCCTCTCACCATAGTCAGCTGGGATAGGCTCCAGCTTGCCTGCGACTCTGTAGAACAGGATAAGTGGCTACAGATAATGGATGGAAATTTCTGGTGCTAAGGGGCAGGACTAATTATAAGGCTGTTTTAAATTAAAGGTGCACAGCATTAAAGGTGTCACTTTATCCATCCATTATCTGTAGCCACTTATCCTGTTCTATAGAGTCGCAGGCTAGCTGGAGCCTATCCCAGCTGACTATGGTGAGAGGCGGGGTCCACCCTGGACAAGTCGCAGGTCATCGCAGTGTAACACGGTGGTGTAGTGGTTAGCACTGTCGCCTGACAGCAAGAAGGTTCTGGGTTTGAGCCCAGTGGCTGGCGAGGGCCTTTCTGTGTGGAGTTTGCATGTTCTCCCTATGTCTGCGTGGGTTTTCTCTGGGTGCTCCAGTTTCCCCCCACAGTCCAAAGACATGCAGGTTAGGTTAATTGGTGGCTCTAAATTGACTGTGAGTGTGAATGGTTGTTTGTCTCTGTGTCAGCCCTGCGATAACCTGGCAGTTTGTCTGGGGTGTGCCCTGCCTGTCACCCATCATCAGCTGGGATAGGCTCCAGCTTGCCCGCAACCCTGTAGAACAGGATAAGTGGTTACAGATAATGGATGGATAAAGTGACACCTGTAATGCTGTACACCTTTCATTTAAAACAGCCTTATGCTGTTTTCAAATAATCATTAAACTTCTGGTACTAAGGGGCAGGTCTAATTATTCATTTATCAGTCATGAAAAATGCTTCTGCTGCTGTCAGTATAAGTGAAGGGCCATGGACTCTGTACTTGTCAGTCCAACTCAAGACGATATGACCCTGTTCCTCTGAGCATGAATTTGTCACTTACCGTGAAAAAGGCATGGCCTTTCTGCCTTTCAGTCATACTAACAGACACTGTCAGAAGTTGTCAATCTCAGTGAAGGGGGCATGACCTACATTCCAGTAAAGGACATGTAGTCTCTATAATGTGTCTGTCTTACTAAAGGAGGTGTGGCCTCTGTATCTGTCAGTCTTACTAAAGGAGGTGTGGCCTCTGCATTTGTCAGTCTTACTAAAGGAGGTGTGACTTCTGTAGTTGTCAGTCTCAATGAAGAAGGTGTGAGTCCCATTGGAGAAAGAATGTCCTCAAAAAGAAAATCATATAAAGTGGCTTTAATGCAACTCTGCTTTTGTGTATTTTATGTTTTCACTGTTTCTCCAAATTAATTTCACGACTGTAAACAACTGTCATATGTTCTTTGTGTTAAAAATAAACAAAGCTCATATTTTCATTCAGAAAGGGTGCCATTATTTATTTCAGTGCAAAATTATGGATGTCCACATGCAGATCAAGCCACTTCAGCTTCAAACATGTACAATATAAATAACGCACACTCCAGCTGCATGTTTAACCTTTGGCCAGAGTGGAAAATGGTGTTTTATGATGCAGTGTTATAAGCAGCTGCAAACACACTGTTATTGTTGCTATGGCTATCGCTTTGCTCCACTGCGAGAATAAAACTCTCAATAAGCAGCACTCAGGACCACAGCAAGTTCTCTGTAATCCCAGTTTAACCTGTAAAATATGTTATAAATAAAACATATTGTACAGTAACAGACATAGTCTGCAGGTATTTGTATTGAAACACTGAAGAACTGAATTTGGCCTGGGAGGATGATTAGCTGATGAGCTGACTCAGGTGTGTTAAATGAGGTAAAGTGCTAAACTCGGCAGTGTTTTGGCCCTGCAGCACGGAGGTACAACACTTCTGATGTGGAAACAGCATGCTGCACCCACCAGAATTATAATTATCCTTCATACAAACCAGTTACAGTCACTGTATCAAAGAAACATTCGACAAGAATGAAACTTTTCCACTCAAACAATCAAAACTATTTAGCTTTGTCCTAACAACTACAAAAAAAAGAAAAAAAATCACTCACTAGAATGTCTATTTAAATAAAATAACTTTCTCTCAACATATCTGATAAAATGAATAACAACAAATATATCATCTCATCTCATCTCATCTCATCATCTCTAGCCGCTTTATCCTGTTCTACAGGGTCGCAGGCAAGCTGGAGCCTATCCCAGCTGACTACGGGTGAAAGGCGGAGTACACCCTGGACAAGTCGCCAGGTCATCACAGGGCTGACACATAGACACAGACAACCATTCACATTCACACCTACGGTCAATTTAGAGTCACCAGTTAACCTTACCTGCATGTCTTTGGACTGTGGGGGAAACCGGAGCACCTGGAGGAAACCCACGCGGACACAGGGAGTACATGCAAACTCCGCACAGAAAGGTCCTCGCCGGCCATGGGGCTCAAACCCAGAACCTTCTTGCTGTGAGGCGACAGTGCTAACCACTACACCACCGTGCCGCCCAACCAATATATCAAATAAAATAAATATTCTACATTTTTGCTCTCAGTTCCCAGGAACCTTGTTGTCTGTGAGTATGAGCTGCACTATACATAAGCAGTTACATACAGGTATATTCACTTTGTCTTTCATTAGCATGGAGGAAAAAAATCAACAGGGAGGGACAGATGGTTGACCTGGTCATGGAAAGAAACGGCATGTGAAAGAAAGAAAGAAAGAAAGAAAGAAAGAAAGAAAGAAAGAAAGAAAGAAAGAAAGAAAGAAAGAAAACAAATCAACAGGAATTCAAACTGAAAAATAGAAAGAAAAAACTTATATTAATTATGTAATCCATTGGGCATTAAGTAATTAAATAAAAAAGAGCAAGAAGGTTGAAGAAAGAAAGAAAGAAAGAAAGAAAGAAAGAAAGAAAGAGATATCAAGAAAGAACACAAAACAATAGTCAAGTCAAGTTTATTTGTATAGCGCTTTTAACAATAAACATCGTCACAAAGCAGCTTTACAGAATTTGAATGACTTAAAACATGAGCTAATTTTATCCCAAATCTATCCCCAATAGGAATCCAAACTCACAAAGAGAAAGAAAGAAAGAAAGAAAGAAAGAAAGAAAGAAAGAAAGAACAAAAAATATAAACTGACAAAGAAAAAGAAAGAAAGAACAAAAATTCAAACTGACAAAAAGAAAGAAAGAAAGAAAGAAAGAAAGAAAGAAAGAAAGAAAGAACATGCCAAAAATCCAGTTAATATAGAAATAAGGTAAAAGTGGCTGAATACAAAACAGAAAGAAAGGATGAAGAACAGGAAGAAAATATATTCATGATTTGTGTAATCAGTGGGAGTTCCACCGAGTGAGTCGAAGTAAAGCTGCTGATTGGTTGGTTGCTGTAATTGTGCTATAAAACTCTGGAATTTATGAAACCAAAGAAGGAGAAGTGAGAAGCTGATGCTCCAGCTGGACCCACAGGAAAGCCGCCTCAGTGATAGTGTTAACACTTAATAACAGTTAGTGTAGACCTCAGAATGCTGGCTAAGTGATATTTCCCATCGGAATGTGATAGTATGGATTAGCTTCTCTCTCTCTCTCTCTCTCTCTCTCTCTCTCTCTAAATCCGCTCCACTGGGAGTGTGTTTTTTTTTTTTTAGATTGTTTGAGTTTCCCTCTTTATGCCAGAGAGAAAATATCCCAGTTAGCATGGCCCCTTAATGCGATTAGCCAAGACGAGTAACTTAAACGTAATTTAATGCGGAGATTTTTTCAAGATTTACTCCTCACTGTCCTAAGCACAAAAGGAGGGAGGATGGGAGGATATTGATGCTGGAATTAGCATACAAAACAGGGCAAAAGGGGATGTGTGTGAGCTTTAGCATGCTAAATCTAATGCTATTTACACTTAGCATACTTGATAGCTCTTCAGCACTAATTTGAGATAAGCTGGCTAAATCTGAAGCAAAGAGGCAAAGACAATAAAAAGTGGTGTTTGTGTGTGTGTGTGTATGTGTGTGTGTGTGTGTATGTGTGTGTATTATACAGTCAGATTTGTCTGCAATTCTTTATTGGAAAACATTAATTAATAACCTTAAACCTGACCCAAGACTACAGTATATTCAGAAACATCCAGACATTTCAAGCCTGAGGCAGAATTTCTGGTGATAAGAAGAGAACTAGAAATTAGCCCAAAGAATCGCTAATAGCATTAACTGTCACATATTTTCAAGGTCGTCCCAAAACAGCACAAAAACTTTTGTCACTGTTCACAGTTTGGAGTTTCATGTGTCAGTTTAGTGCACTAATTTCTGACATAGACTAGCAAGGAGCAATTTGGCCAAGTGAATCTGCTAGAAATTAATCTGTTCTAAGTGATTCGGCTTGAAATGATTCAACTAAAGCCATCCAGATAGAAGTGATTCAATTAGAAATGGCTAGTTAGAAATCAAATCAAGTTTATTTATCGGGTATGTCACAACATACAGTAGCTATTTACACTGAAATGCTTGTGGTGAGGCTACTCATATAAGAGAACATCACACACGCACACAGGACAAGAGCAAAGATAAGTAAGTACAATAAGAGTACAATGATGACAATATTCTGTATACTGCAACATAGTGAGAAAGAGAGGAAAACTAGATGCAGCACAGATTATTGAACTACAGTTGTGTAAAGTGAGAAGTGATACAGTGTCCAAGTGTCAAGTATCAAGTGTTAAGTGTAACTTGTCCAAGTGTAAAGTGTCAAATGTGATGTGACCATGTGTAAAATGCCCAAGTGTAAAATTTCAAATTTAAAATGTCCAAGTGTAAGGTGTCGAATGTAAAGTGACCAAGTATGAATGTCTTAAGGCTGAGGGTGCTGGGAAGTGTGGCTCACCCAGACAGAAATACCCAAACTGAATAAAAAATAGCTCCACATATATATATATATATCCATTATCTGTAGCCACTTATCCTGTCCTACAGAGTCGCATGCAAGCTGGAGCCTATCCCAGCTGACTATGGGCGAGAGGCGGAGTCCACCCTGGACAAGTCACTAGGTCATTGCAGTGTGTGTGTGTATATATATATATATATATATATATATATATATATATATATGGTGGTGTAGTGGTTAGTGCTGTCCCCTCACAGCAAGAAGGTCCTGGGTTTGAGCCCAGTGGCCGGTGAGGGCCTTTCTGTGTGGAGTTTGTATGTTCTCCCTGTGTCTGTGTGGGTTTCCTCTGGGTGCTCTGGTTTCCCCCACAGTCCAAAGACATGCAGGTTAGGTTAATTGGTGGCTCTAAATTGACCGTAGTTGTGAATGGTTGTTTGCCTCTGTGTCAACCCGGAGACTTGTCCAGGGTATACCCCGCCTCTTGCCCATAGTCAGCTGGGTTAGGCTCCAGCTTGCCTGTGACCCTGTAGAACAGGATAAGTGGCTACAGATAATGGATGGATATAAATCTTAGTCTCAATGGATATGTAAGACCTCAGCAAATATATTTCCAATGTCAGTAGCATTGTAACTGTTACTATGCCTGAGTAAATTGTGATACATCAAAGGAGAAATGTACATTTTTTTATCCTTGCCTAAATCTTCTTCTAGATTAGACAGTGGATAACACCATGATAGCAACAGTCCCATGCACAAAGATGGCACTTTTTCATTCAGCAGCTCCTTGACTACAACTAGACAAAAACATACTGTAGAAATACCACCAAGTACATACAGTCAAGCTGGAAAGTCTGCACACCCCTTTCACCTTCTCCACATTTTATTACGTTACAAACTTATTCTACAATATATTGAGTTCATTTTTTGTCACAGAATTCTACACAAAATAGCCCATAATGACAAAGTAAAAGCAGGTTTTTAGACATTTGTGCTAATTTATTAAAAATCAAAATGTAAAATATCATATGTACACAAGTGTGCACACCCTTTGATATGACACCCAGAAGTGAGCTGAGGTGCATTTTGTTTCCACTGATACTGCTGAAGATGTTTCTACAACTTAATTGGAGTCCACCTGTGGTAAATTCAATTGATTGGACATGATTGGGGATTGCCAACACCTGCCTATATAAGGTCCCCCAGTTGACAGTGCATGTCAGAGCAAACTCCAAGCCATGGGGGCAAAGGAATTATCTGCAGACCTCAGAAACAGGATTGTGTCAAGGCATAGATCTGGAGAAGGGTACAGAAAAATTGCTGCAGCTTTACAGGTCCCAAAGAGCACAGTGGCCACAATCATTCATAAATGGAAGAAGTTTGGAACCACCAAGAATCTTCCTAGACCTGGCCACCCAGCCAAACTGAGCAATCAGGGAAAACGGGCCTTGGCCAGGGAGGTGAGCAGGAATCCAATGGTCACTCTGAAAGAGTTCCAGTGTATCCTTGTGGAGATGGGAGAAGCTTTCAGAAGATCAATCATCCAGGCAGCACTCTACAAATCAGGCCTTTACGGTAGAATGGCCAGACAGAAGCCACTCCTTAGTAAAAGGCATGACAGCCCACTTGGAGTTTGCCAAAAGGCACCTAGAGGACTCTCAAACCATGAGAAACAAGATTCTCTGGTGTAATGAAACCAAAATTGAACTTTCTGGCCTGAATACCAATCATGTCTGAATACCAAGTGGCAGCATTATGATGCGACTAGTCCTGATAGAGGGAAAGATGAATGCAGCTAAGAACACCAAGATCCTTGAAGAAAACCTGCTCCAGAGTGCTCTGGACCTCAGACTGGGGCGAAGGTTTACCTTCCAACATGACAACGACCCAAAGCACACAGCCAAGAGAACAAAGGAGTGGCATTGGAGAAAGTCTGTGAATGTCCTTGAGTGGCCAAGTCAGAGCCCAGACCTGAATCCAATTGAACATCTATGGATTCAGGAGCTGAAAATGGCTGTGTACCGATGCTCCCCATCCAACCTGATGGAGCTTGCAAGGATATGCCAAGAGGAATGGGCAAAAATGTCCAGGAACAAGTGTGCCAAGCTGATGGCTTCTTTCCCAAGACACCTTGAAGCTGTAATTGCTGCCAAAGGTGCATCAACCAAGTATTAGGCTAAGGGTGTGTGCAAATATGTAACCCCTAAATAACCTATTTTTGTTGATAAAATAAAATTGCATATTTTTTTAAAAACCTGCTTTCACTTTGTCATTATTGGCTATTTTGTGTAGAATTTTGTGACAAAAAAAATGAACTCAATCTCTTGTAGAATAAGTCTGTAACATAAAACTTGGAGAAGGTGAAAGGGGTATGTAGACTTTCCAGCTTGACTGTAGATACTACAAAGTTTTTAGTATGTATAGAACTTACCAAAACAGCATATTTTTTTTTCTTTTTACCAGAAATCAATTATAGTAGCATTGTATTGAACCCAGATCAGTTCTGTAGGGTTTAAGAAATGAAGTGTCCATGTTACAGAGGGGGAGCAGAAGGAAAAGCAAGAGAAATGTTTGTCAAGTGACTTGATCATATTTGATAGCCTGCAGGGAAAAACTGTTCTTTAGTCAGCTTATGTGTGAGTGGATGATCCAGAAAGCATTTCCTAGATAGCAATTCAGATAATAAACTGTGTTCTGGATGACTGAGGTCTGAGGTGATTTCGTGTGCTTTCCTGAGGCACCACGACCAGTAGATGTTTTGTCTGGCTGGGAGTTTATTGCCAGCGATGAGTTCTGCTGTTCTCACCACTTTCTGGAGACTCTTGCATTTGTGTGTGGAGTAATTGCCACACCATACAGTACTGGACCCAGTCAGGATGCTCTCTGTGATACAACAGGAGAAGCTTGTAAGGGTTTTGGGGTTCAGGCCAAACTTCTTCATCTGCAGGAAGTAAGCCTCTGGCAAGCAGATCTTATGCTTGTCTTAGTGTCATGAGATCAGGTGAAATGATGGACAAAAACATAGAAGTGATGTGGATGGTAGTCATTTGGGAAGAATTTGGTTAGAAAGTATTTAGTTAGAAGCAGTTTGGTTAGAAATTCAGAAATAAATCTGTGAGAAGTAATTCATATAGAAGTCATTTATTGTTATGGTTCGAAGTGATTTATGTAGTTAGAAAGAGTTAATTTACAAGTAGTTTTGGTAGAAGCAACTACTGAGTCAAGTTAGGACCAACTTGTTTAGAAGTGATTTAGTTCGAAGGGATTCAGTTCAAAGAGATTATGTTCAAAGCAATTTGTTAAGAAGTAATTTGGTTTACAAAGAGTCACTTAGAAAATAATTTGGTTCAAAATAATTCAGTTAGAACAGAATCATTGCTGGTTCAAAGCAATTTGCTTTGAAGTGTTTTAACTGTAGCTGATTCGTTTAGAAGCAAATTTGGTTCCAAGCAATTTAGTTAGAAGTCATGCCAGTCAATGATTTGATTAAAAGTAATTTGCTTAGAAGTGATTTAATTACAAATTATTCAAATTGAAGTGATTTGTTTTGAAGCAGTTTAGTTAAAAGATAATTGGTTAGAAGTGATTTGGTTAGAAATTATTTCGGTAGAATTCATGTGATTAGAAGTGATTTAATGAGAAGGTATTTGTTGACAAAAAATTTGTTTAGAAGCTAATTGGTTAGGGGTGATTTGGTTTGAGTAATTTCAACTGGAGTGATTAAATTACAAGTGAAAAATGGTTGAAATGTTTTATGAAGAATTCAACCAGTTTGAAATGATTTGATGAGAAATTATTTAGGTAGAAGGAATTCAGTTATTTGGCTGAAAATTATTTCGAAGCTATTTAGTTAAATGTGAATCAGGTAAAAGTATCTTGCTTCGGAATGATTTAGTTATTGGTGCTTCCTTTAGAAGTGATTTAATTAGAAGGGATTCAGTTAGAAGTTATTTAGAAACTATTTGGTTATAAGTGATTTATTTCAAAGTAATTTGGTTAGAAGTAACTTGGTTAGATGTGATATTGTTAGAAGTGATTCAGTTCTAATTAATTTGGTTATGAGTGAGTCATTTATAAGTGTTCTGGTTAGAAATGAATTGGGTTGAATCAACTCAGTTAAAAGAGATAGGAAAGAAATTACAGTATTTTGAACCTATTTGGTTAAAAGTGTATCAGATAGAAGTGAATTAGTTAAAAGGTATTTCATTATAAGTGCTTCCTTTAGATGTGATTCATGCATAACTCTTTTATTTAGGAGTGGTTTGGTTCAAACTGATTCGGATGACTGTATAGTTTGTGTTCGATTCTTTATATTTTGCCTTTTTATGAAACTATTTATAGTACAAATGCTGTTCGAGTCAGTTTGGGGCATGTGATGATGCTAAACTAGCATAGGCTTTCACAACATGTTAGTGACAATACCTCCATAACTCTAGTGCAAAACCAGAGAGAGAGAATAAAGGAAAGGGTGTGAGACATGGTTAGATAACTTGATTTCTATTGTTATTTTTAATGGTATACAGTGCCTTGTGAGAGTATTCACCACTTTTTTTCTTTCTTTTTTCTGTTTTGTCGCATTACAACCTGGAATTAAAATGGATTGGGGGTACCATTTTATTTGCACAACATTCTGACATGAACAATAATTAAGACAAAAAAGTATTGAAATTTTGAGTGTGCTTATGTACTTGTCCAGGGTGTACCCCACCTCTCACCCATAGTCAGTTGGGAGAGGCTCCAGCTTGCCTGCGACCCTGTAGAACAGGATAAGTGGCTACAGATAATGGATGGATGGATGGATGGAATGTGCTTATGTATTCATCTGGCAAATTCAATACTGTGTAGAGCCATCTTTTGCTGCAATTACAGCTGCAAGTCTCTTGGGGGTATGTCTCTATTAGCTTAGCACATCTAGCCACTGGGATTTTTGCCCGTTTTTGAAGGCAAAACTGATCCAACTCCTTTACGTTAGATGGGTTGTGTTGGTGTACAGCCATCTTTAAAACATGCCACAGATGCTAAATTGGGTTTAGCTCTAGGCTTTGACTAGGCCATTCCAATACATTTAAATGTTTCCCTTTAAACCACTCCAGTGTCGCTTAAGCTTAGGGTCACTGTCCTGCTTTAAGGTGAACCTCCATCAAAGTCTCAAATCTCTCGCAGACTGAACCAGGTTTTCCTCAAGAATTGCCCTGTTTTATTGCCATCCATCTTTCCTTCAACACTGTCCAGTTTTCCAGCCCTTGCCAATGAATTGAAAAAAAAAAAATATCCCCACAGCATGATGCAACCACCACCATGCTTCACTGTGGGAATGGTCTTCTTGGAGTAAATGGAAGCATTGGGGTTGAGCCTCTTATAGTGTTTCCCACGATGGACAAAAAGTTAAATTTTTGTCTCATCTGATCAGAGAACCTTCTTTCATGTGTTTAGGGAGTCTGCCACATGCTGTTTGGTGAACCCCAAACATGTTTTATTATTATTATTGTTGTTATTTATTTTTTAAGCAATAGCTTTTTTTTCTTTTTTGTTTTTCTGGCCACTCTTCCATAAAGCCCCACTCTGGGGAATGTACAGCTTAAAGTGGTCCTATGGACAGATACTCCCATCTCTGCAGTGGATCTTTTCAGCTCTTTCAGCATTATCTTTTATATCTTTGTTGAATCTCTGATCAATGCCCTCTGGTGAGTTTTGGTGGGTGGTCTACTTTTGTGAGGTTTGTAGTGGTGCCATATTCTTTCCATTTTGTTACAATGGCTTTAACTGTGCTCCGTGGGATGTTCAAAGTTTGGGATATACATTTTTTATATTATTTCTCCACAACTTTATCTCTGACCTGTTTGGAGTGCTCATTGGTCTTTATGTTCCTTGTTAAGTAGTGTTGCAGACTCAGGGGCCTTTCCAAACAGTTATATTGAAATTATGTGATAGATCATGTGACGCTTTGCGCACAGGTGAACCTTAATCGACTAATTGTGTGACTTATAAAGTTTACTAGTTGGAACAGATCTTGTTTATGGATTTTCTAGCAAAAGAGGGGGGAATCCATATGCACAGAAAGAGAAACACGTAGAAAGAGAGGGAGGCTGTAATCATACCAATAAAGAGGTAAGGAGAGGGAGAGAGAGAGAGAGTAAATGTGCCAGGATTGTGTGACAGGATTGATGCGAGTCCGTCAACTTTTATCGCGTTGCACTGCCCTCTGTAGGTAGGTCTCTCTCTCTCTCTCTCTCTCTCTCTCTCTCCATGTACGCGTATCTTAACACTTAATGATCATTCCCCCCCTCATAATTTTGCTCCAAATTTGTCACCCGGGATTGTCTCCAGGCTGCATGCAATGCATGCAGGCGCGCACGCGCACAAGCTCAAGGGCGCACGCTCTCACACAGTTAACTTTGCAGGGTGCACCACCAACACCATGAACCCTTGAATCCACGGGTGTGAGTGAGAGAGAGAGAGAGAGAGAGAGAGAGAGAGAGATCTAATGGCTGGTGTTGAGTGTGCGGACGGATGGAGCATCATCAGCATCAGGATCCCTGCACGCGCACCGCCACCGTACTCCCAATACACGCGCGCACAGCAGTGTGTATAATCGTCTGCTAGTCTGAGAGAAGTGAGAGCGCAAGCGACGCGAGATAGAGAGAGAGAGAGAGAGAGTGATGATGATGATGATGATGATGATGCACGCGCGCGCGCATCATCATCATCACCACTACCACCATCATTATCCAGAGAAAATTCAGTATTAAAAAGGATCGGATTTTCTTTTAATAATAATTGTACTAATAATAATAAGAAGAAGCCAGAGTGAGTCAGCGAGAGAGAGAGAGAGAGAGAGAGAGACTGGAATAATCGGCAAGGATTTTGCAGCCTGGCGCGCGCGCGCTACGTTCCGGTTAACGGATGTCGTGATGCTGGTGCCGCTTCGGAGACGATCAGCCCGGTAAGGAATACATGGAAATGACGAAGAGTACAAAGATGATAAAAGAAAAGGAAAGGGAAGGAAAAGGCAAAAAAACCTTCACGAAATAACACAGAATTAGGCGTAATGAAATGATGTGAAAGCTCTGATGCGGCTTGAATGACGGAGACACCGCCACGCGCTAAGGATTTTATCACGAGTTTATCAGTGTAAATTGGTCAAAAATGTGATTTATTTAATGTGTGCTTGATGGCAACCGTGTGCAAATATTTGTAGGAGGCATCAGGGTGTTAAAGTATCACGATTTGCATGTGTGGGTACATAAATGCGGCCAATTTTGCTTATATATATATATATATATATATATATATATATATATATATATATATGTGTGTGTGTGTGTGTGTCTGCGACAAAAAGTCGTGTGTGGATGTGCTTTGAGATCTCTCTCTCTCTCTCTCTGTGTATTTGCGTGCGTCGGCGAGTGTCTCCGGTCTCAGAGAGAGAGAGAGAGAGAGAGAAAGAAAGAAGGTAGATGGGATGTTGATTTGCATGAATCATGAGATCTCACAGAAACGCTGTATTCCGGGATTATTATTTCCAAACCTCGGATAATTTAGCCTAATCCCGGATAGTGTAAATAAGATGAATGATAAAATAATCGATGGAGCTGAAATGGAGAGATTTGGAACTGCAAAGAGTTTTTCGATTTCACGATCATCGTTTTTTTTCCCCCACAGAAATGCATGGGGCATCATCAGATTTATATACACGCGCGCACACACACGCACACGCATGCTGAAGGTTTGGGTCTATTTAAACCGAATTAAACTCGTTAACCGGCGTTCGAAAATAGGAGAACAGGAGTGATCGGATATGGGGTGAGTAGATAAAGCTTATTAAACACTCGTTTACTAAGCTCACGGGTTCTACCATGTACATATTTATGCATAAACAATGGCTAATATTCAGAGTGCATGCTCCTATCACCAGCCGTACATGTTCAGTATTCTCAGTCAAGGCAGTTGCTCTTTTCAGGCAAATTTCCAAGCAGTTGTGGTGTTGCTACTTCTCATTTAAACAAATAAATATCGAAAAATGTTCTTCATGTGTTCCTGCTGTTCCCTGTATTCATAATACTCGCCTTCGAGGTTGTTTTGTGTGCTAGAATGTTGGGTATGTCCTCGGTGTTTTATTAATTAATGCATGTGGCTCAAATAAATGCATTTCTTATTAAAGATTTGGGTGAATTATTTATTTTTCCATTCTTTAATGTGAATATCTAACATTAGCGTGTTTAATATTTCACAAGAAAATCTCAGTATGTCTGTTATCGTATCTTAAAGATCCTTTTACCCATTTTCTATTTATTCCAAAAAGTTTGATTTGCCCTTTTTCTGCCTTTTCCAGATGACACCACAGTCTGCAGCGGCACTACAGTGAACGGCGCCATTCAATTTGATGAAAATGCGTGTCTGGATACTGATGCTAATCTTGCTGCTTGCTGCTTCTCTGAGCCTGTGTGAAATGTATGACAATTATGGGGAGATCTGTAGGAATTTGTGCACTTGTGAAGAAAAAGAGGGTATCCTGACGGTCAGCTGTGAGAACCGGGGCATCGTAAGACTGTCAGAAATCAACCCGGTTCACTTCCCTACGTATCACCTTCTACTGACAGGAAACCTGCTGAAAAAATTGTCTGTCAATGATTTTATCAACTATACTGGAGTCACCATTTTGCATTTAGGTAACAATGACATATCCGAAGTTGAGACTGGGGCTTTTAATGGACTCCAGGGATTAAGGAGGTTGCATCTAAACAACAACAAAATAGATGTTCTTAGGGATGATACCTTTACTGGATTAGAAAACCTGGAATACCTTCAGATTGATTATAATTTTATTAGCATTATTGAACCCAGTGCTCTCAGTAGGCTCCACCGCCTGACTGTGCTAATTTTGAATGACAACCTCTTGTCATCGCTGCCTACCAATATTTTCCGAAATGTGCCCTTGACCCACTTGGATCTCAGGGGCAACCGCTTGAAAATGTTCCCTTACATTGGTCTTTTGGAGCACATGGATAAAGTCGTGGAATTACAGTTAGAGGAGAATCCATGGAATTGTTCCTGTGAACTTATCGCATTAAAAGCTTGGTTAGAAAGCATTGCCTACACGGCACTAGTTGGTGAGGTGGTCTGTGAGACTCCATTCCGGCTCCACGGCCGTGATCTTGATGAAGTCTCCAAGCAGGAGCTGTGCCCTCGGAGGGCCATTTCGGAATATGAGATGCGTCCGCCACCACCTCTCAGCACGAACGGATATTTTCAGACGACGCCAGCAGCAGTGACTTCCTCAGCCACATCCTCAGCAGTGCTGAGGTCCTCATCCCGACCTACTAAGGGCACTCGGCAGTCCAACAAGACCAAGTCAAAGCCCACTTCTCGCATCCCAGGCAATCCCTACAACTATGGGCCAATTATAGCTTTTCAGACCAAATCTCCTGTGCCTTTGGATTGCCCTACGGCATGTACGTGCAACCTTCAGATCTCTGATCTTGGGCTCAATGTCAATTGCCAGGAACGGAAAATTGAGAGCATATCAGATCTAAAGCCCAAGCCGTATAATCCCAAAAAGATGTACCTCACTGGGAACTATATCCCTGTCGTGCGCCGATCGGATTTTGTTGAGGCAGAGGGGTTGGATTTGTTGCACTTGGGAAACAATCGGATAGCACTCATACATGATAGGGCATTTGGGGATTTGATTAACCTGCGCAGGTTGTACTTGAATGGCAATTTGATTGACAGGCTCACTGCAGACATGTTCTTTGGGCTCCAGAACCTGCAGTATCTGTATTTAGAGTACAACAAAATCCAGGAGGTTGTTGCAGGTACCTTCCGTTTTGTGCCAAACCTTCAGCTGCTTTTCCTAAACAACAATCTTCTAAAAACCTTGCCAGGAGGCATCTTTTCTAGTATGTCACTATCAAGGCTAAATCTACGCAACAACCACTTTCAAAACCTGCCTGTGAGTGGAGTTCTAGATCAGCTCAAGGCTTTGGTGCAAGTTGATCTCTTTGAAAACCCTTGGGATTGCACGTGTGATGTGGTTGGCATGAAAATATGGCTGGAGCAGCTCAACTCTGGCACTGTGGTTAATGACATCATATGTGCAACTCCAAAGAGACTTGCAGGGCAAGACATGCGCAGCATCCTTTCTGAACAACTGTGTCCTGATTATTCGGATATTGTTGTATCTACGATAGCTTTGTCGGAAGCAACTTTGGAAGGAAAGGTAATCACCACAGAGACCCCCTTGGGCTTCAATACTCATTCAAGCACTGTTCCATTGTCAGTGCTTATCCTTAGCCTCCTCCTAGTCTTCATAATATCTGTTTTTGTGGCTGCTGGGCTGTTTGTGGTAGTCGTGAAACGGCGAAAAAAATCACAAAGTGACCGCACCAGCACCAACAACTCGGACGTAAGCTCCTTTAACCTTCAGTATAGTCTTTATAGCAATCGGTCAGTACCCAAAGTCAAACCCCCCGCAGGTCATGTCTACGAGTACATCCCCCATCCTCTTGGGCCTATGTGCAAAAACCCCATTTATAGATCCAGAGAAGGTACTGCTGTGGAGGATTATCCTGATCTTCATGAGCTCAAGGTTAGCTACAGAAATACCAATGAGGAAGAGCGGGATCCCACATCAAGGAGCCCTACGTACACTGTTAGCACTATTGAACCTCGGGAGGAGCCTTCCACAGCTCAGGATGCTGAGCATTTCTTCCGGAGGATCTTAGAGCCAGATAAAACTCCAAATAGTGCTGGAAATAGGTATGATTACAAGTACCCCAGTCCTGGATCTTACACATACAACCCAAATTTTGATGTACGGCGGCAATTCTTGCATCCTGAAGGAATTAGAGAAACTATGCTCTATAGCTCAGCTCCAAGTACTGTCTACGTGGAGCCGAACAGGAATGAATATTTGGAACTAAAGGCAAAACTCCAAATGGAGCCGGATTACCTCGAAGTTCTTGAGAAACAGACAACGTTTAGCCAGTTTTAAAACTTGTCGATGAACACGTGTACTGTTAGAGATTTTCACCCCATTTCCACATGAAGGGTGCATCGGTGTGTATGGGGTACGCCATCTTTAAAGAAACAACAGAACAAAGGCAATGGAGGAAATTCCGACAATGGGGTGTGCCAAACTGTCTTACTTTAATTTTTAAAGATACACGACATTAAAGGAAATTAAAAAAAGGGAAAAAAAATAACCTCTCGGGATGAAAGCACGAGTTGTGATACAAAACTGGTAATGCAAAAATCGCAAAATCTATTTTTTTAAGTTGACGAATTGAATACACTTAAATACATAAACGTAGCTGTACAGATTAATCCAAGTATGTTTTTTTTTCAGGAGTATAACCATGCAGATATTGCGAACTTTAACAATACAAAATTGAAAAAGAACACTGTATTACAGTGCATCTAACTGTGCAGGACAATTCCTCTGCTCTAGTCTGTAAGTAAGTAAGTATTTATTGGTATAATCTCCATGTATTTTAATATTATTTGATTATTCATCATTATGACCTGTACCATTATCCCTCTGTACAAGCTTTTCGTTTGTAATTTTTTGATCATTTACTGTAGCTTGCATTGTACAAGTGGCTTTCTTTCAGTGGTGGCACACCCCCCTCCCAATCTTCCCAAACCTCCCAATCCTCCACCTTCATCTCCAGTGTCAAAGAGAGACTTTTGCTTAATTTAAAGATTTAAAAAAAAGAAGTGTCTTTGTATGCCGTCTGCACTTTTTTTGGAAAAAAAAAAGAAAGAAAGTAAAATGGAGGGCCAATGTTGGTCTTTCCAGCTATCATTAGAGGAATTATTATATATTAAAATGATTCATTCATTCTTAATATGTATTTTAATATGTTATCAAAAACAAATTCATAAATGATAATTGAAGTAATAATTATGTTGTGTAATACTATTTTAATGTAACACCTATTTTTATACAAGCATTCGCAATTCTCTCTTTTTTCCCCTTTACTGTTTTTTTTTTACTGCTTTCCATTTATTATTGCACTATATCGACCAAAATATGTTTGTCATCAATAAATATGATGTCAGGTTCTTATATACAGTACATACATATATACACATCACTGTTGGCAACACGTTTCCGTTAGGACAGTCTTCTGGCACGAGGAGTCAAGTGATTTTAGGAGTTACATTAGCAATGCTAATCAATACAGAGTTGTAACCAGTGCTCATTGGCGTTCCTAAAACAATCAATGCCTCTTGAATAAACATTTTTTTCTGTGCTGGAAAAACAAAGCAAAAAAAGAAAAAAAAAGGAAAGAGAAAACGTGCTGTAGTAGAAGGTTATTAGCACTGGAATTTGAAAATGGCAGGGTTAATATCACAGTAGCTGCAGGCCATGTCATCCACTCTTTGCTCAACTGCTGCATTTTAATAAGACGTACTGAAATCTCTTGATTGCATGAGACTGCATTTTTACTTCTGACTGCAATGTGAGTTTTTACCTTGTAATTACTGGTATTCGGTTTATTTCTGGTTCAAAGATTTAGTTTGCTTGATTGAAATTTTCTTCTCCAGAAAGAAAGTACAACAGTCTCAAAAAACAACTAAAGGTTTATTGCTGGTATTCGGTGATTTTTGGACCACCAACTTTTCATGCTCTGATATGAAAAGCTTTTCAATAATGAACAGTAGACAAAATTCAATTGTTTGTGAAAATATTTCAATCCCCCAAGTTATGGAGTTTTGGTCTGTGTACATTGAGTTTATTCATTTTACATTGGCATGCACTAAAATAGGAAATCATAATAATTTCATACGATTTTTTTTGACAAATAAAATATTGAATTGAGTTTAGTTGTGTTCACTTGGAGTGGCATGGTGGTGCAGTGGTTAGCTCTATCTTATCACAGCAAGAAGGTTCTGGGTTTGAACCTTGTGACTCACTGGGGCCTTTCTGTGTAGAGTTTGCATGTTCTCCATGTGGGTTTTCTCCTACAGTGTAAAGATGTGTGGATTTGGTCAAATGGTTTGTAAAATCTGTATTTAACCTAGGTTGAATTGGTGAACCACATTTTATCTCGATTAAATATATAGACAGCATTCAATCTAGATTAAATTTATAATTTTTGTCTGTTTTGAGACAGTTAGCTTTTTGTTAGGGTTTGGGTTAGTTTTATTTTAGGGTTTGGGTTACCTTTTTGTTGGGGTTTGGGTTAGTTTTATTTTAGGGTTTGGGTTAGCTTTTTGTTAGGGTATGGGGAAAATTCACAATGTTAACCTGTGTAGTAGTAAACACTGGACAGGAAAATGTGAGTTCAAATCCTGGTGAATACAATAAAAAAAAACTTTATTTCATTGTGATTTGTTGAGTGTTTATAGAGAGGTAGTTGAGAAGGTACAACATCAAGGGAAGGGAATCCAGGTGATGAGGACCAGAGAGGGGAGGTTAGTGGGTAGAAAGAGGAGAGAGAGCGTGTGAGAGAAGATGACAATTTCCATTTTCTTCTTTCTTTCTTTAATTATTTCACCCCTCCCCCAAAAAAAAACACCCCCCTATTTTTTTATGACACCCCATAAAAATCCCTTTTCAAACAGTTGAACCTTGGTTGAATACACATTTTACCTAGGTAAGATGTGGTTCACCAATTCTGCTTACAGTAGGTTGAATTACAGGTTTAACCTAAGACTGGATTTAACCTGCAACAGCTACTCTAAATTGCCCATAGGTGTGAATGTGAGTGTGAATGGTTGTTCTTCTCTGTGTTAGCCTTGCATCACCTGTCCAGGGTGTACCCCAACTCTTGCCTGGAGTCAGCTGGGATTGGCTCCAGTTTCTCCCATGACCCTGAGAGATAAGCGATATAGATGATGAATGGATGTTTCTCCTTGTTTCACTGCATAAAGTCTACAAATCAAATATTCACAAATTCAAATCTGCAGTGCATTTCAGTGTTACAAGTAGACGATTCTCTGGTTAAGATATGTACTCTGGAACCTTATTCTGTTTTCATAAAAAGCACTACTTTTTTGCAAAAAAAAATATATATATATAAATAATAAAGTTCACCCGCAACATCATTCTCCTTTACCGTCACCACACCATTGTGCTATTATTTTTTTAATCATGTAAAAATTCATATTTGCAGTATATCAGACACTAACAGCTATCTGTAGTTGACTGATTAATTACTGATCCACATCCGGACCATTCAGGATCATTCATTTTAGCCCTGAAATGAATTAGCAATGATGCAAAACAAGCAAAGATGAAATACAGTCATGGTTGAAAGTCATACGGTTGAATCCACCGGAAAAAACTTGACACGATTACTATCATAATCGTTTTCGATATTTTTGCCTCTGTTCTTTCTTTTGCCTTTGCAACATTTTTAAAAAAGCAACACTGAATTCCTTGCTTTAATTAAATATGCTGTATTTCTTCTCTTTTTGTAAAATGGCTGTGCTGAGTATTGGGTTTAGAATGTGACACCCCCCGTTCCAGTGATAAAGAGCTCCACTTTCTCTCTTTCTGTCGACTCGAGGGCCTCGTTCCAAATCGCGATGTGACGCGGGGGCTTTTTATAGCCATGGAAAAGAGGAAGGGGGACGAATCAGACCTGTTATGGCAGGACAGACCTTGACACGGTGTTAATCTCTGAATTGCTGCCAAGGGATTGGGATGTGATTAATCGGTGACGGTTACTAATTGTCAAGAAGAAGCTGCTTCATTTTTATGGCTGCGTTTCCAGCGAATTAAATCTGGACTGATCCTTCACCATCTTGGACCCTGAAACAGATCCCAGATCATCAATTGCGTAAATAGTAACCCTGGCATTATGAATTTGGACCACTCATGCCACCAGCATGCTAATTCTAGACCACTTAGAGCTCGTCAGCCCATATGGTGAACTAAAGAGGAGCAATCTGAACACAGTGCAGTAGAGCTTGTGCATCAGGAATACGAGGCCAGCCGTTTATGATGATTATTTATTATTATTATTTTTGGCACACATTGGTAATGTGCTCCATCCTGGCCCACACTAGCAGAGGATTAGCGCTGACATTCGGGCCTCTATACCTTCAGGAATTTATAATCAAGCTTTACTGGCTGTCCACTTCATAAATGCCAAGATAACCTGGGTTTGGCTTTATGGTGAATGAAGTGGTTTGGTCATTTGGGTGAAATTGGATGTTTTTTTTCTTTTTTCTTTCTTTTTTTTCTGGGGATGGAAAGCTTCACTAGATGCTATTGTTCCTGAAGTTAGGATTGTGAGTGCTGAAATACACCTGGATAAACCATATCCGAATAATATCCCAGCTAATCTCTTCTTCCACTATTTAACTGCTTTGGTTTTTGGTTGTTTTATAATTCAGATTGAACTTCTATTTAATTTCTTACTTAAAAAGGTCCATTGTTAATGATTTATTTATATGCAAAGATCATGGAAGTTTGATTTTATACAATAATTTCTACAACAACAACGTCAACAACAAAGAAAAAAAACAGTTTCTGGTCCTTTGGATGGCCAAACATTCTCAAAATAAAATACCATTTTTTCCTTTTTGTTTGATTGATTTTTTTTTATTAACAATGGCATGCTAAGTTTTCCAAAAATCATATGAATTGAATTGTCCAAATGTCCCCCTTGTTTAACAGTTTTGCATAACAGTTCAAAATATTTGAAAGAATAACCATAAACCTATAAAACCATAACAATCTATTTTTCCCTTAGAATTTATTTTAATGAGGACAGTTATTTATATACTCATCACATCTGTAGGATAGATATTTTTATAGGTTACTTTTTGTTATTTATTTATTTTCACATTCTTTTTCATTTTCTTGCCTTAGTTTTTTTGCAACATCTCTTATGAGCAGCTTAATAGTCTATAAAAATGTAAATTCATATATGGCGGGGGGTGGGGGGGGGGAATGTTTACTCTTGCTCTAGGCCCTGCCCTTCATTTGAGAACATAAAAAAAAAAAAATTAAAAAATAAGGACTATATTTTTTCTTTTCAAGATTTCACAGCAAAATGAAAGACACGTGAAGATTTTGGTTTGTATTTACAGAAAAGAGCAAACCATGCTTCATTTTGATGCTGGTGGTCATGCAGTTGTCTTTAGAATGAAATAATTTCTATGTTTTGGATGATGAACGAGAGTAATTAGCATAACCTCCATTTCAAGGTCATCCTTTTAAAACCCAAATCTCCTTTCTGTGATTAATGTATCCGACATCAGCTGTCAATCAAAATGATCATCATTCACCCAAAGCCTACTACCTTACTAATTAATTGCTCTGTGTGTGTGTGTGTGTGTGTGTGTGTGTGTGTATTTCCATCATCATGAGTCTGTGTCGAGGTTACCCTGAGTGCAAATGTTGCATCATGGGAAAAGAATAAAATGTCGTCATTAAACAAGTAATGCTTTTAATCAACGCTCTGGGAGAAGAGTGAAGTTTAATTTCTTAATTTATCCAGCGATTATTTAACTTTGTCGCATTGTGGTGAGGTGTGTGTGTGTGTGTGTGTTTGCCAACCAAGTTCAAGGAGAATGGGCTAATTGAGAAGGCAGAGATGATATCTGACAGGCACCAATGAGCCTCTTGATTAAACTAATCATGATGTTTAATGGAAGTCGCAGAGCCGCTGGGGAAAAAACAAATTTATTTCACAGGTTGAATAGTCATTTACAATACAGTGTGTGTGTGTTTTCAGCATTTGACCCTGAAAACCATGTTTCTGTTTACCCCTTCATTTGTTTTTCTGTTTAGACAAACTCAACTCCTCATGTGTTCATGGCATCACTCTGCCTGTTCCAGCTCGAGTGTTTTTTGATGGATTTCCCCTCTCTCTCTCTCTCTCTCTCTGCTTTATCAGCTTATGGTTCTGTTTGTTTGAACAGAGCCTGCTTAGCACTGGAAATGTGCTGTGTCATTGTGTAGGTCCGGGAAAATTTACCGATATAATGATGTCACCACATCGGAAAGAGTGATGTAATAATAATAATAATAATAACAATAATAATAAACATCTTTGTGCTCATTAATCTTCTGATTAATAATTTTCTTTTTACTTTCATGATTAAATCAGATAAAGTCAAAATCAATTTTTGATTGAGTTTTTCCCCCACACATCGCTCTTTCCTTATAAATCAATCAATTTTAAGAAACCTAAAGTGTAATGACCTGCTCAGGATCATTTATCCTGTACTATCAAAAGACATTTAAAGACCCCAGCCCTTTCTGACAAGCGTACTTTATGATAATGGAATCAAATACTCAAGATATTGTCTTGCTTGATACTATGATATAATTATTACAGATATCAGAAATGCACTTTTTAAAGCAGTGTGTAAAAAATGAAATAAAAACTGACTCATAATAAAGTTCCTCTGAGATCTAAAAGATTGATAATCCTGATATAATGAATGTTTTAGGCCTACTTTAGGATAAAAAGGGATGTTTTTAAGTTGATTTCAGCAATCACTAACTTTTGAAAAATCTATATATTTTGGAATGTATGCTAAAGCTAAACAGCTGAATTATATTACAGGTATGAATATTAGGTCTTTTATTCTGATCACAAGACTTTTAATCCCATTTTCTGTTAATTAAACAATGACCAACAACTGAATTTGCCTGTATATGAAATTGATTTACTTGGTTTAGTACCAGATTTTCATTTATACAGTTTTGTTTGATTGGCATATGATGGAAATATCAGTGAATGAAAAGAAAATCTGTATTTTTTTGCATAAAAATGGTAGCAAGGTTTAACTCCATCAAGAATCACTATTATTTTATCATATTAATTTTTTTTTTACAAGAATCAAACTCAGAAAAAAAATCACTTTTCTTTCCTTGATGATGAACATACATTTTCTGAGAGGCATCTTTCCTGAGTTACACTTTAATCCCTTGAGTAGAACATTATGTTCATAGACTCATAATAAGAAAATTAATCAAAAATTTCAACACATCGAACAAGGAAAAAAGAACCAGTCTTCATGAATTAATGATTGTTATTTCTGACAATGTGTCATTGTTGATGGTTAAATATAAATTTCTCTCTTACATAAAATATTTAGGCATGAGACACAAACAATACAGACACAAATGAAAAAGGCAGAATAAAAACATAGAATGCTTTAAATTGATTTTCCAAATAACATCTAAGTATTCAATCATATTGTTTTATTTAATGAACATTTTAAGTGCCAAATTTTCTTAATGTTTATATAACAATAACATTTATGACATATTGCATACACAGGAGGAATCAATTCCATTCATATTTATATAATATTATACACATTCCATTAGTGTTAGTAAAGCAATTAAGTTTATAAAATATTGTTGATATAAGAAGATATACATTTTGTGAATGCTTATATAAAAATAATGTTCAAAGTATATTGTATATACACCAATGTCAATTCCATTAAAGTTTATCAAATAATATATTAAATTCATTAATCTTTATACACTAATATTGTTTATAACATAGTGTTTACAAAACAGAATATAAATTCCATTAATGTATATAGCAATAATGTTTATAACATGTAATCTACATAATATATACATTTTGTTATTTTTTATACAATGATTCATATAATTCCATTATTTTTATAGTACATATATACTTCTTCTGGACACTTTGACTGTCACACTTGCTTCTTAATTTTGCCACAAAACCCAGTAGCCGTCATTCTGTTTTGTTTTTCTTTTTTAATCTGAAAAGTACCCTCTTATGGAATATGCTGCTCAGGTACATTTTTTCCCCTCTGTAACATTTAATTTTGTGCTGGAAAACAAATGTTTGGAAATGTAATATGTTTTTGTACTGACTCGATAATGTAGAAGTCATAAAATAGAAATCTATAACAAAGTTGGCATGAAAAAAAAATAGGGTGCCTCAGACTTTTGCACAGGAATATATATATATATATATATATATATATATATATATATATATATATATAATTGCTATGGAAATACTGCAAAATAACACGTTATAACCTTCTATTACATGGAAGCAACATTATTAGCGAGCCTTGTGGCAAGTCTTGTACAACACTAAAACGCCAAATGTCAGACCTTGAACATATTTTCAAAGAAATAAGCACAAAGAGTTTCAGTAAGTGATGTTTTTGATCTGCAGTCTGTTTTGCACTGTGTGTAACTGAAGGCCAGCGATCCGACACAACTCTCACATTTCTTTTGATTTGCTGCAAATTATGTCTCGATGTTGTTCTAACATCGCCGTATGAACCTTTAGAAGTGAAAAGAAAACTGTCTTTCTGTTTATTTTCTACATAAAATCTACCCTACATTTTATTTCCCATTAAAATCAGCTTCACTAGTTTCTTTGTTAGATATAAAAATATAAGGATGTTTTTTATGTTGTGATAGCTATTTTAAATTACAGATGCACCATTAAATTTAATTATTTGTGTATGAAAACTTCACACCAGAGAATATAAAAACCTTTTACACAAATAATTTGGTGAAAAATTCAATTTTATTGTATAAATTGTTTAATTATTATGTTTTTTTTTTCATTGAAGCAAACTCATAGTAAATAATACTGTATTGTGTAAAAGTATTGGCACACTGGATTAGTATGTTGTGGACAAAAGACCAAATTTCACAGTATTATAGAACATTGAAAGTGTGTGTGTGTGTGTGTGTGTGTGTGAGAGAGAATGTCTTGCTAAAGTATTCATCCCCCTTGGTGTTTGTCCTGTTTTATTGCATTACAAGCTAGAATTAAAATGGACTTTTGGGGGGTTAGCACCATTTGATTTAAACAACCTGCCTACCGGGTGGCACGGTGGTGTAGTGGTTAGTGCTGTTGCCTCACAGCAAGAAAGTCCGGGTTCGAGCCCCGTGGCTGGCGAGGGCTTTTCTGTGCAGAGTTTGCATGTTCTCCTGTGTCTGCATGGGTTTCCTCCGGGTGCTCCGGTTTCCCCCACAGTCCAAAGACATGCAGGTTAGGTTAACTGGTGACTCTAAATTGACCGTAGGTGTGAATGGTTGTCTGTGTCTATGTGTTGGCCCTGTGATGACCTGGCGACTTGTCCAGGGTGTGCCCTGCCTTTTGCCCGTGGTCAGCTGGGATAGGCTCCAGCTTGCCTGCGACCCTGTAGTACAGGATAAAGCGGCTAGAGATAATGAGATGAGATGAGAACATGCCTACCACTTTAAAGGTGAACATTGTTTTTTATTGTGACACAGCAATTAAGAAAAACAAACAGAAATATGGAATGTGTATAGGTATTCCCCTCCCAAAGTCAATACTTTGTAGAGACACCTTTTGCTGCAATTACAGCTGCAAGTCTCTTGGGGTATGTCTCAATTAGCTTAGCACATTTAGCCACTGGGATTTTTTGCCCATTTCTCAGGGCAAAACTGCTCCAACTCCTTCAAGTTAGATAGGTTGCGTTGGCGCACAGCAATCTTCAATTTATGCCACATATTCTCAATTGGATTGAGGTCTGGACTTTGACTAGGCCATTCCAAGACATTTAAATGTTTCCCTTTAAACCACTCCAGTGTAGCTTTAGCAGTATGTTTAGGGTCATTATCCTGCTGGAATGTGAACCTTCATCCCAGTCTCAAACCTCTGGCCGACTCAAACAGGTTTTCCTCCAGAATTGTCCTGTATTTAGTGCCATTCATCTTTCCTTCAATCCTGACCAGCTTTCCTGTCCCTGCAGATGAAAAACATCCCCACAGCATGATGCTGTCATCACCATGCTTCACTGTAGGAATGGTGTTCTCAGGGAGATGGGAACTTGAGTTTATGCCACACATGGCATTTCCCATGATGGCCAAAAACATCAGTTTTAGTCTCATCTGACCAGAGAATCTTCTTCCGTGTGTTTGGGGAGTCTGCCACATGCTGTTGCGCAAACTCCAAACGTGTTTTCTTATTTTTTTCTTTTAGCAGTGACTTTTTTCTGGCCACTCTTCCATAAAGCCCCACTCTGTGGAGTGAGTGGCTTAAAGTTGCCCTATGGAGAAACTTTCATATCCTAAATAAGGATAATATCATGACTATATTTATTGAAATTAGAAAGTTTACAGTAATGGTAAAGATGGTGTTTTGCATTGCTTCAGCATCACATGATTTTTTCTTTTCTTTTCTTTCTTTTTTAGAGCTGTCACTGAAAAAACAGCATTAAGAAACCCAAGAGTTGCACTACTGGATATAAATAGATGATATTACATGGTTGCGTGAAGATATGAAGTTTATCTTTGAGTGGTGAATGGATACCTCATGAGTGAGTGAAGTGAATGAGTGAAAATACAGGGTTAGTCAAAATTATGTTAACACTTAAATGGCAGAAACCATTTATTCACAAAACATACATCATATGTGCAAGATAATTTACAGGATGGTCTCAACCTGTTCGTCATCATGTTCAACACACAAAAACCAGCAAGCAACAGTACCATTAAAGAATAATAAAAATAATAATACAAATAAAAATAATCCATTAGTGTTAACATAATTTTTTCACTCACCCTGCATTTTCAACATGAAAAGATAAGCTTCATATCTTCATGCCACCATGCAATGTTCGTTATATTATATGGACACATCCACAAAAAATACGTAAGTTAATCAAAAGACCTTTAATTATGAACCAGTTCACCATTTTGACAATGCACATCCAGTCAGCAGGAAAACACTGGGAGTGACATCATTGGAGTGAAATATCGGGACATATGTTATTCAGATCCGCGATGTATTTCATAAAAAAAATGAGTTTTTCAACACGAGAAAATAAACTTCATACCTTCAAGCCAACATGTGATGTTCTATTTATTTTACAGACACATTCACAAACAAAAAGTACCCAAATTTATCAAAACAATTCACCAATTTTCTCATGAGTAACAGATAGAGATTTATGTCACGGTTTTGGTTCTCCATGTCCTGGATGGCACTCATATGAAATATACGAGTGGTATATTTCCCAGTAAAACACTTGTGTCCGTATAATATAAACATATATTCTCATATATTTTTACATATATTTTTAATGGATAACTCAGAGAATATTATTTCACAGATGATTTTAAATGTAAACTTTTGAACAAAAGGTCACTGAGGATGCATGATTTAAAAAAGACTGTATGTTGAATTGTTAGGCAATTAATACACAGTAATTTTAGAATTAGGGTTTAGAGAGGAAAAAAATCAGCGTCTTACTTCATGATGAGAACAAATACCATTAGAAAAGAATACGTCATTGCTGGTTGAGAAGTGAAACACTGAGAGTGTCTCAAGTGTCTCACGTGTCTCCTGGTGTGATAAAACTATTTCAGATGGTAGGGTCAGGATTTGGCATCAAGCATGAATCCATGGACCTGTCCTGCTTTGTGTGAATAGTTCAGCCTGCTGATGGTAGTGTAATCGTGTGGGGAATGTTTTCTGGACACACATTGGGCCCCTTAAAACCAATTGAACATCAGTGGTTTGGTTTCCACATTTACTCTTATAATGTCTGCTTGGGATGCAAATATCCAGCTGAAAATTCTGCAGCAGTTACATTATGCAGTCATATCAACATGTCAGGCCATACCATGAAGTTAGTCCAACTCAATACTGATATGGTGTTCCTAATAAAGTGGTTGGTGAGTTTTTTACAAGATGAATGCTGATATTAAAGTAAGCTCCATCCATGTTGACCTTTAAAAGTATCAGAACATCTAAACACACTTTACTATCATTCTGTTATTAACAGTTCTCACACCACAGCTCTTTTCTATAAAATCACACCATTTACACAACACGACCTTCAGTCGCAGATGATTCATCTCATGATTCACCAAAGATATTAATATTATTCTTTGCCTTTTTTTTCAAAGAAAGGCTGGACACAGGGTCATTCATGACACACTATTTTATAATTACCATAAATTTTCAAATTAAATTATGACCCAGTTATTGAAAGCCATTTGAACACCACACTTTAGAGAGTTAAATTGTGCACAAATTGTAATTCACAGCCATGTTGACTTATGATTTTTTTTTCTTCCCTCTCCTTCCTGTATTTAAACACTAAAGCTCTCTGCTAATAAAACACTGATTGTCAGTCAAGGATTGTCAAGGCACAATAAGGCCACAATAAGCATCTAATTCTGTGAAGGGGAAACCACCTGATATAGCATTCTACATAGAAGGTCTAAAGGTTCCCTTATGCAGTGCCTTGCAAAAGTATTAATCCCTCTTGGTGTTTGTCCTGTTTTGTTGCATTACAAGCTGGAATTAAAATGGATTTTTTTTGGGGGGGGTTAACACCATTTGATTTACACAACATGCCTACCACTTTAAAGGTGCAAACTTTTTTTTTATTATTGTGACATAAACAATAATGGGGCGGCACGGTGGTGTAGTGGTTAGCGCTGTTGCCTCACAGCAAGAAGGTCCTGGGTTTGAGCCCCGGGGCCGGCGAGGGCCTTTCTGTGCGGAGTTTGCATGTTCTCCCCGTGTCCGCGTGGGTTTCCTCCGGGTGCTCCGGTTTCCCCCACAGTCCAAAGACATGCAGGTTAGGTTAACTGGTGACTCTAAATTGACCGTAGGTGTGAATGGTTGTCTGTGTCTATGTGTCAGCCCTGTGATGACCTGGCGACTTGTCCAGGGTGTACCCCGCCTTTCGCCCGTAGTCAGCTGGGATAGGCTCCAGCTTGCCTGCGACCCTGTAGAAGGATAAAGCGGCTAGAGATAATGAGATGAGATGAGATAAACAATAATTAAGATGAAAAAACAGAAATCTGGAGTGTACATAAGTATTCACCTCCTTTCATATGAAACCCCTAAATAAAAGCTGGTCCAACCAATTCACTTCATAAGTCACATAATTAGTTGATTAAGATCCACCTGTGTGCAATCAAAGTGTCACATGATCTGTCACATGATGTCTGTATAAATCAACCTGTTCTGGAATGACCCTGACTCTGCTACACTACTAAGCAAGCAACATGAAAACCAAGGAGCACTCCAAATAGATCAGAGACAAAGTTGTGGAGAAGTATAGATCAAGGTTGGGTCATAAAAAATATCACAAACTTTGAATATCCCAGGGAGCACCATGAAATCCATTATAGCAAAATGGACAGAATATGGCACCACTACAAACCTGACAAGAGAAGGCCATCCATCAAAACTCACAAACCGGGTAAGGAGGGCATTAATTAGAGATGCAACAAAGACACCAACGATAATGCTGAGGGAGCTGCAAAGACCCACAGTGGAGATGGGAGTATCTGTCCATAGGACCACTTTAAGCCATACACTCCACAGAGTGGGGCTTTATGGAAGAGTGACCAGAAAAAAAGTAACTGCTTAAAAAATTACATTTGGAGTTTGCCCAACAGCATGTGGCAGACTCCCCAAGCACATGGAAGAAGATTCTCTGATCAAATGAGACAAAAATAGAACTTTTAGGCCATCATGGGAAATGCCATGTGTGGCGCAAACCCAACACCCTAAGAACACCATCCCTACAATGAAGCATGGTGGTGGCAGCATTATGCTGTAGGAATGTTTTTCATCTGCAGGGACAGGAAAGCTGGTCAGGACTGAAGGAAAATGGATGGCACTAAATGCAGGGCGATTCTGGAGGAAAACCTGTTTGAGTTCAGCCAGAGGTTTGAAACTAGGACGAATGTTCATGATCTAGCAGGATAATGACCCTAAACATACTGCTAAAGCTACACTGGAGTTGTTTAAAGGGAAACATTTAAATGTCTTGGAATGGCCTAGTCAAAGTCCAGGCTTCAATCCAATTGAGAATCTGTGGCATAACTTGAAGATTGCTGTGCGCCAACACAACCCATCTAACTTGAAGGAGTTGGAGCAGTTTTGCCTTGAGGAAGTGGCTAGATGTGCTAAGCTAATCGAGACATACCCCAAGAGACTTTCAGCTGTAATTGTAGCAAAAAAGTATTGCCTTTTTTGGGGGGAGGGCAATTTGGCTAATGACTAATTTGTTCTAAATTTCTAACATTGCTCTCTGTGGAAATGTTAATGAAAAAAAAAATCCCCTGTTGGACTTTTAAGAGTTCCATGACAGGGAAAATTGATGAACTGAAGTAAAAAGATTTCGAAAAAGGATTTTGAATGGTTCTATCTTTCTAAAAGGCATCTACATGGAACTTTATTCTTAACCAGAGGTTCAATCACAAACAACTCCTAGAAAAAGTGAAGAGCTCACTTTTCCCCCTACTTAGAGATGGTGTGAAAGCTGAAATTATATTGTTTATGTTGGCTGTTAGCGATGAGATGCAGGAAATTCGAACCAAATAAAGTGTTTTTATTTTAATTTGTTCCTGAATAAACATTTATCAGAACTGTGAAGCCCTCCTATCTCATCCCCTCTTTTTCCTAAATGTCACCTTGATTAGCATTGCTGCTGAAAAAAAGTTCAGGGATGCGATTAGTGCTAATAGGACGACACATTCCGCTTTATTGATCTGTTGATTCGGGATCAAGGAGTTCCGCTTCCTGCACATGACACGTAAACCTCCCTAGATCTCATCAATACTTGAATCCAACCATGACTGCTGACATGCGCTAAAGCATACTAATTAGCCATAGTGCATTTGCAGGGCTTGTTGAATCAATTTATGAAATCTCCCATAAAAGATGTAAACTTTACTGACATCAGTGAAAAAAATTAGAGAATACCTTCTCAAAAATATGTAATAATAACTTAAGAATAACTTATGCTGATTTTTATCAACATTAATTTAGTTTATTGGCAAAAAATGACCTTATTTTTACCTTAAAGAAAAAGTAGCTAACTACAAAGATAGCTAGCTTTTTAGCTGTGTTTGTCACACCTCTTATCTGCAGTTATTACTCTATTTATAGGCCTGTTAGCTCACTACCTATTTTCCCCTAGCTACCAGTTTTACACTATAACAAAGCTAAGTTCTCAAATCAAAAGATATAATTTTATATAACAGCAGCTCTGAGTTACATATGTTTAGCTAGTTAGTTATCAGTATTTACTTATAGCAGGCTCTATAGCACTCTAATTGGAGCCTTTTCTGAAAGAGAAACCTTTTAAAGTGATTAACCAGGAAACTGTGAAATTATGGGGTTATGAAATGTCATTATTATATATTAATACAAAAATAGAATAATGAAAAAAAAGTGGACTTCAGCTGAAAAAAAACATGTTAAAGTTGTAACATCAGTCTGTTGGGCCATTTCCCCAGGCGTGGCCATACTGGATTAACCAGATATATGGATGCATTAGGAAATGAAAATGAGCGTGGCGCTGTGTGACATAGGATTCTGCATGTCTTCTTCATTCCATCCTGGATCCAAGACATTCGGCCGAGTGGCTTCATCAAGTACTGTAAAGCGAGAAAACTTTACTCCTGGAAAAAGTAGCAAATTATTCAGTGAGCATTTTACAAAAGATTGTTGGACCTGTATGAAAAAATCACTGGGAAGAAGCAAGACAGGAGGCAGAAACGATAACTGATGTCAGAGACGATCCCGAATTTGTCTCACCACAAAACACAGGCACCAGCAGCATGACAACATACCGTGCCACGCATCAAACAGAAGGAGATAAGCAGGTAATTTATTTTAAATAAACAGGCAATAAACTAGCCACCACTTTATTTTGATTCCTTTTCTAATACTACATTGCCATAATTTTTGTGGAGAAATGCAAACAAATTGACCGAGAAGTCATGCAAGACCATAATATTATACTATATATTATATTATATAATATACTATAGTCTAGTATAGCATGCACTTGTAACATTATATTCTTAAATAATATTGGCTGGCTTTGAGTGGTAGTTTGACCATTAATGAAATCAGGAGCAGAAAATCAACCAGCATATCTAAAATTAAAGCCAAAATCCAGTCAGACAGACTAAAACAGTGGAAAGATCATTTCAAAAACCTATCAGAAAAAGCTCCTAATGTTTCAGATATGGAAATAGAAATAATTGTTGATCAAGATCTCAACATAAAAACAGGTCTATTCAAGGAAGATGAGTTCGAAGTAGTTCTGAAATATCTAAAGAACAAAAAAGCTGCAGGATTAGATAATATCCCTCCTGAAGTATGGAAGACAAAAGAATTTAAGGACATTCCCCTCAACCTCTGTAATGCAGTCTATAATGGACAGACTACAGAAAAATGGACTGAGGGCTGCATCCTCCTGTTTCCTCAAAAAGGAGGTGTAGGTTTGACTAAAAACTACAGAGGAATCACTCTTACTGGCATAGATGCAAAACTATATAACTCCTTATTGCTAAATCATATACAACCTGAAATAGAAAAAAAAAATATTATGCAAAATCCAAAATTGCTTCAGGAAAAGCAGATCAACCGTTGACCAGAGTCTCACTGTCAGAAGAATCATAGAAGGTGTTAGAGCAAAAAATCTTCCAGCCATATTAGTTTTCATAGATTTTACCAAAGCCTTCAACTCCATCCATAGAGGCAAAATGGAGAAAATACTAAGAGCATATGGTATTCTATCTGAAACCGTTCCAGCCATCATGATGCTCTATAAAAATACAAAATCACTCGTAAGATTACCAGATGGGGATACCGATTTCTTCAACATACAAGCTGGTGTGCTACAAGGAGACACCTTAGCTCCTTTCCTCTTCATCATCACTTTAGATTATGTATTAAGAGCATCCGTAGACAAACACGATAGCTTGGGTTTCACACTCACTAGAAGACAATCACGCAGATTTCCAGCAAAAACACTTAATGATGTAGATTATGCTGACAATTTAGCCCTCTCAGCAGATATCATCGCCAATGCTATCATGCTCTTACACCAACTAGAAACCACCTCCCAAGATGTTGGTCTATATGTCAATGCCTCAAAAACAAAATACATGTGTTTCAACCCACAAGACTCAATGTAAACCCTAGCAGGTGAATCCACTGAACACATAGAATCTTTCTGTTACCTTGGCAGTGAAATAGAATCCAGTAAAAAAGACCTCAGCACTTGTATTGCTAAAGCCTGGAATGCCCTCAACAAAATTAATATTGTGTGGAAATCCAATCTTCCCAACCACCTAAAACATAGCTTCTTCAGAGTAACCATTGAATCCGTATTAATGTATGGCACCACAACCTGGACTCTAAAAAAAATCACTTGAGTCAAAGCTCGATGGGACATACACGTGCATGCTGCGAGCCATATTAAACTTCTCATGGGGTGACCACCCCACCAAAGCACAGCTACATGGAGATTTACCCCCAGTATCAGAGACTCTGAGAGAGCACAGATTGTGATTCACTGGGCATTACTTCAGAGCTAAACAAGAACTTGCTTGTGAATTGTTTCTTTGGACCCCCCAGATATGGCCATCTTTGTGTGGGTTGTCCTGCGAAAACATATATTGATCAACTCCATTCAGACACTGGGTGCCAACCAACCAATCTCCTAGCAATGATGATGGATCATGATGGATGCCGTTGGATGGGTCAAGTTTATCTGAGTTTGCTCGACCAATGATGATGAGTGGTGCATTAGCTATATTCCATTCAGCTAGCATGATATTGAATGAGTCGAAGATGAGTTCAATATCATGCTAGCTGAATGGAGTATATCTTATAGACCATGAAAAAAGCCAGCCAATATTATGATTATTATACATACACATTCAATGGAACAATTATATATTTTACAAAAAGTTAAGAACAGGGTGGTAACTTACCAATACTGAATGCTGATTCTGATCTAATGTAATTCAATGTTCTGTCAATCCAATGTACACATGCAAAGTCAAAGTTCTAACAATAAAAATGGTACAAACCCAAAAAGCCTGAACAACAACCCGACTTGTATACAAGCTATGTACAGGTTGACAGTTCAAATTCAAAGTTACTTTTAGTAGTAGTTAATTGTTACATTGCAGTTGTTCAAAACAAAAGGGCTTTGCTGATAGAAGTCCACAAGTGAAGTCCTCTTGTAAAAGTCTCCGTCACTTTTCCTCACCTCCAAGTAGAACTTTGACAATATTTCAGCTATTGCTCTCTTTTCCAGTTTTTCGATGTCCGTTGGTATGTTTTTCTCTTGTAAATATGCGTGAAGAATATCCAGTGAAGTTTTGGTAGCCTTTCAGGTGTTCAGCATGTCTTTCTCTTTCAAAATATATCTTCTACTTTTAATCTTCTGCTTTTAATGAAACAAACCTCATGGCCATGTTTGTGTACAAACTGTCAGTGACTCACTAGCATGGAAGTTTTACATCTCCAACATGTCTCTTTTCCAGTTTTTCAATGTCCATTGGTATGTTTTTCTCTTGTAAATATGCATAAAAAATATATAATGAAGTTTTAGTAGCCTTTTGGGTGCTCAGCATGTCTTTATTTCAGTTTTCAGTTTACTTATTTAGTACTTAAACCTAGCACTGGATCTTGTCTCTTTCCCGGCCAACAAAGAAATGATTGTGTGCATGCGCAGTAAAAAAAGTTTTGTCACTGGATCTTTGCATCAGCTCCGATGTGTAACGTCGAGTTGTCTTGACAACGTGCAATATTATATCAATATTGGATGCTCATTCTCCATTGGGTACAGTGGCATAATACATGAAGGATAAGCGATATGATAACAATATTGCATGCCATCAGTAAACCCACTAGAAGGGAATAGAATACATGTTTTTATTCTATGGAAAAGTTGCTCATATGTATAATAATACTATAGATATTATACTATATAATATATTATAGTCTAGTATATCATGCACTTGTAAACCTCCACTGTGCTTGTGGAAAATGTCATCATGCGCAATGGAGTTATGGTGGCCTCCCTGACAAAAAATAGTCCAGTCTATTTTCATCACTTTAGTGGTTATATCATTAAGAACAAATTCAACATGTAGCTTTTTTTTTTTATCAAGGACAGACATAAAGATCGACTTTTAGCTCAATTTATTTATTTGTGAGATAGTTTCTTTAAGGTTCTAAATAGGACTATTATGGGATGAACGTTATTTTTTTAAAATATTAAAGTTATTGGCTAGCTAACAGCTTTAGCTAGCTAGCTATATGTAATTGTGTCATTGTCAGTCCTACGCTCTGTGGCATGTGCACCTGAAGGTGTGCCTTGGGCTGCTTCTCTCTTTTTCGTTCTCACTTTGCCTCTAATATCCTGTTTGTGCCTCGCCTGACCCTTTGCATGTTTTACGTTTTGGATTTAGCCTGCCGATTTGGACTGCTTTTGTGTCTGTTTGCACTTTATTAAACATACTTCTGCACTTACATCCGCCTACCTCATACCTGACAGCTATATGCTAGTACCGGTAGCTTATGTGTCATTGCTGGTCAAATATATTCCTATGTCTCAATTTATGTACTTCTATTAGTGCACTTCCTTGTAGTACACTGTGCATACTATGTACTTACCTGTATAGTGTGTGAATTTCAACAGGGTAGTGTTGTCTCAAATCAAACATGGCAAGTTATACACTTACCAGAAATGATGGTCATAACATGTGACCACAATTGTCACATAACCCACGAAAAAAAAAAAAAAAAAATATATATATATATATATATATATATATATATATATATATATACACACACTGGCTGTTTTTGCTTACCTCTTAAAAGTGAATGCATTTTTAATTTTCCTTACTTGTGCACCTAGTTATTTAATGCGATATAGAAATGATGTTGCTATCGATGACCTGTCCTCCTCTAACTGGCTGAAAATACTGTAGGTTTCTGTTCCATAGCTAAGATGACAACCACTGAGGGTGAGAAGTGTGAAGTGTCGCTTACTCAACATTTTGACCTTTTTGAGTACACCATCCAGGTCCTTATAGTGCACTGCATGTCATACTTTCCAGTGTGAATGCATTTCTGCACTCAAAATCATAAGTGTAAGTATGGAAGAAAGTGAACTGAGACACCATAAATCTACAGTATCAGTCAAAAGTTTGGACACAACTTCTAATTCAGTGAATTCTCTTTATTTTCATTAATTGTCAATTCATGTCTTAAAGTAATGATGAATGTCATTTCTCTTTACTTAGTTGAGCAGTTCTTGACATAATATGGATTACTACAGTTGTGGAATAGGGCTATCTACTCTATTTTTATTATTTACTATTTGCACTGTTTGACCTCAAACACATTTAGAAGGCAATAAATTTCAAAGTTTTGAGGTCTTCAGTATTGTTCTACAATGTAGAAAATAGTCAAGATATGAAAAAAAACCCCTTGTGAATTAGTAGGTGTTGTCAAACTTTTGACAGGTACTGTATATACACAACCCTGATTCCAAACAAAGTTGGGACACTGTGTAAAACAAATAAAAACAGAATGCAATTAAATTGAATATAATACAAATACAAGATATTTAATGTTCAAACACACATTTTTTGTAAATATACACTCATTCTGAATCTGATGCATACAACACATCCCCCCCCCCAAAAAAAAAAAAAAAAGTTGACAGAGCTCTCCAGAAAATCTGAAATAGCAGGTTAAAAAAAAAAAGTAGTAGGTGGCTCTGGAATTTGCGGTAGCAAAGCTGCTGCCGCACACCAAAATCAGGCTAATGCTAACAGGGCATCCCCCCCCCCCCCCCCTTGAAAAATTTGAAATTTCCATGCCTCCTGTTGGTTTCCAGTGCATTCTCAGCCAATAAATTGCTAACCATTTCCCTGTAAAATACTTGCAAAATATGCATCAAGTTTCCCTCCAGGTATATGCGTGCTTGGCTTTCTCAGTTACCCTCTGTAGTCTGCTGTCTGGCTCTGGAACATAACTACATATGCTACGGAGTGGTCATGTGGTCAGAGCGCGAGAATCAATCAACAAATATGGTGTTGCTTCCGGTCATGCTAGACCCCAAAACAAAGACAGTTTTGTGGTGGAATAATTGGATTTGCAGCAAATTATGGGCAGTGGAGACTATATAAATCGCCTGAACATTGAAAGGCAAGTTTTAATTTTTTTTTCTGGCATTGAGTAGCCAGTGCAGACCATCTGTGTAGGCGGAGAAAACCACCGGTCACCGGCACTTGTGGACATCTCTGGTTGAGACAGGGTCAACAAAAGTTGTGGAATGCTCAGGAAACACCTTTTTGGAACATTCTATATGTAAAAAGGTTAATTGGTCATTGGAAAGTCAAAGCTGTTCACATTTCAACAACGTTTCTCAATTGCAAGGAATTTAAGGATTTCACCATCAACAATCCATAATACACTTCTTTTTTAGTGTTCTGCCTGGTGGCAGGTTCAGCTCTGACATCCATCAGAGTTTCTAGGGAACATTACAGTACTGGTTTCCTATTGCCTTCTACTCGATTATTATAGAGGTTTTCTCCTCTCAACCATTCTCTCTCTCTCTCTCTCTCACACACACACACACACACACACACACCTATGGACAACTTAGAGTAGCCAGTTAGCCTAACTTGCATGTCTTTGGACTGTGGGTGGAAACTGAAGCACCCAGAGGAAACCCACACAGACACGAGGAGAACATTCAAACTCCACACAGAAAGGCCCCCATCAGACACTGGGCTTGAACCCAGAACCTTCTTGCTGTGAGACAACAGTGCTAACCACTACACCACCATGCTGCCCCCATAATACACTGCAACCACACTAACCTATGCCCAGTGTCTCACATTACCAAGCCTTGTATCTGTGTATTGCTTTTCTGGTTTTGACTTTGTTTTGTGTATTTGGACTCTGCCTTTCATCTTTGCCTCCACAATTCTGTTTGTTTCTCCCTTGACCATTGCCTGTCTCATGACCCTGCCTTTGTCTTATGTTTCTGAATTGTTTTCCTGCCTGTTTATAAATAAACACTCTTCCTGCAATTACATCCATCATTCACCTGCTTACATGACACACAGAGCCACGTATTCCTCTTCCCACCAGAGACAAACAATAAGTAATCAAGTCCGCAGTCAAGTTAACAATACATGTTAATGCCATAAAACAAAGTCTTAACTAGCCTAGCTTAGGTGTTGATCACTAACAATTATCGAGAACGGTGATCAAAGGATCAATAAAAGGACAAAATGACTGCTGATAGCACTAAACTTAACACCTAGATAAACCATACTGGCAATGTTTTTATATGCCCCACCCAGCCCCGTGTCATGACATAAATGACATTATTAGTGATTTACAACACATGAATGAACTGAATGATGAAGATTTAGAAAACATAGTGAGTCAGTGGATGGATATTGACAATAATACACCAGTAACCTCCATCATTTCCATAACAGATGAAGAAATCATCGCCTGCATTCATGAGCCTTTAACTTAGTCAATGAACAGCGATAATGACTCAGACGGAGAAATTCATAAAAGGGAGAATGTGCCTAAAACTTTGCACATGAGTGTTTGGTGTGACAAGTGAGTCCATTTCAGTATTACGTACCTTTCAGGATAACAAACTATTTGGACGTCCTCCAAAGGCATTCGTTATAGTGGAGGTGCAGTGTATCATTAAACGATTTTGAGAAACCTCTGTACATAAGGGGCAAGGCCGAAAACCAACATTAAACATCTGTGATCCCTCAGGTGGCACTACATTAAAACCAGACATGATTGTATGAATGACATTACTACAGTGGTTGGGGAACACTTTGGAAAACTGCTGTCATTAAAACACAGTTCGTTGCTGCATGTGCAAAGGCGAAACGAAAGCCATCAATCAACAACATCCAGAAATGCTGCTGACTTCTCTGGGCCTGAGCTCATCTGAGATAGACTGACACAAAGTGGACAAGTGTACTGTGGTCTGGCGAGTCCACATTTCAAATTGTTTTTGGAAATCATGGATGTTGTGTCCTCCAGGCTAACAAGTATAAAGGACCATCCAGATGGTTACCAGCACAAAGTTCATCATCTGTGATGGTATGGGGGTGTAATAGTGACCATGGCATGGGTAACTTGAAGCAACAAACTCTGCCATTCAGATGATATATATATATATATGTGGGAAGCTGGAGCCAATCAAGTGAGACACAGAGTAAACCCTGGGCAGGTCACCAATCTATCACAGGGCTAACACAGAGACAAGCAATCATTTACATCTGTGAGCAATTTAGAGTAGCCAGTTGACCTAATCCACAGTATCTGGACTGTTGGAGGAAACCAGAGCACCCAGAGGAGACCTACACAGGCACAGTGAGAACATCCAAACTACACACAGAAATGCCTCAGTCAGCCTTGAACCCAGAAACATCTTGCTGTGAGGGGACAGTGCCAACCTCTGCACCACTGTGCTGCCTATGCCTACACTAATGACACCTTAGACACAATTTTCTTGTGTACCATTTTGCACATTGTCACCACTGCTTACATGATGGTCACATGGTATCTTAGCAGTCTTGAATTCATGTTTTGTTGGAATACCTTAGCCAAACATAAATAGCTAAATAGCAAACTAGCTTAGTAGTTTGCATCTATAAAAGTACACAATTTGATGTTCATGAGCTAGACATAAGCTTTTAACTGTAGAGCCTTTTGCTAGGTGGGAATGACATTAAGTGGAACCATCACACCTGATGCTAAGCAAAGCATTGTGTGTATTTGCCATATCTTGTCATTGTTTAGCATTTGGAAATGACTGAGCATCTGTGCTAATTCCCAACCTAAATACCTGCACCTGCTTTTCTATTTCTTAAAAATTGTCTCCTTCAACATTGCACCTCTCCTTTTCTTTCTTCCCTGCTTCACCTCATCCTGCATTCCAAGCACGCAGCCAAAGGACAGACGGGAGGGGTGGGGCGGGGAGACAGGAAAAAAAAAAAACACAAGCGGAGGCGACAGGCGCTCCCTGCTAATAGCTGTAGTCATTTGCTTTCGTCTGGCCTGCAGTATCTACATTAAAGCAAAGAGGACACACACACACACACACACACACACACACACACACACACACACAACTCTTGCAGAGAATGGCTTGCTTGATATGAAATACAAAAGGAAACAATGAAAATGATCAATAAATTTGCAAAATTCAGCGGCTTGCTGTACTTTGTGCTACAACGACAGGAACATGAGAAGGTAAAAAGGCAGCATTTTTGTGGAGGCTTTGATTATATATCATGTAAAACAGTGCAGACATGCCAATGACATAGTGCATTGCTCACTGTAGTTATTTGTATTTGGAACCAGGGGAAGGAATGTAAACCAGTATTTATTTATTTATTTTTTATTTCTGGTTCTCTAATTTATATATTTTTTTTATTCTTATAGACATTTTCTTTTTTATTTTATAAACAAATTTAATTTAATTTTAAACCATTTTGCATTGCATATTCTTTTATATATTATTTTTTTTGCATTTTTACATCACTGTAGTTTCTTTTATAATTTCTGAATTAATTTGTAATGTGTGTTATAATTAATATTTTTAGACTTTGTGTTCAGTTGCTTCATTGTTATGCTTTATGTTGCAATACTTTTTATGCCTGTTTTCAGTTTTTTTGTATCATTATGCTTCATATTATACTTTTTAAATGTATTAATTATGTGCACTCATCGTAATTTTTGAATTTTTTTTTGTAACAAATCTTCATTTAAAAAGAAATGTGCTTTATGTATGCTGAAATATTTTCAGTTTCTTGGACATTTTTGCATTATTGTGCTTTCTTTGATCATGTTTTAAATTTGTTTTCAAGGTAATGCTTTTTATAATATCTTTTGCAGTGTTTTGCATGCTTTATTTTACATGCATTTTGAGTTTATTTTACATTTCTGCATTTTTATGTTACTTTTTGAATTTTTTTTTTACATTTTTTGCATTACTCTGCTTTCTTATTACAGTACTTTCTGAATTGCTTTAGCCTTTGCATTATGCTTCATTTTAGAACTTTCTAAATTTTTTGATACTTTCTGATCCTTGAATACTTTTTTTTTTTTTTTGCTATTGCTGGTAAAGTGATTTGAACCTGCAAACAATTACAGAACAGTTCTCAACACTTTTCCTGTAGGGCCCTTGAGCCAGACCCCTAAACCCTCGACTCTGCAGTGATGTCAATTTGGATAAAAGTGTTTGTTCATTATGCAAAGATTTACCTTTGGTGTCAATAAGTTAGATGATGTATTCATTTACATCATTTCCAGAGATTTCTATCTCATGTATGTTTAGTGAATGTCATGTGCAGGACAATGAGCAGAGCAGTGTGATGGTTTATCATTTGACGACATGAAAGTGATTCCTTGATGCCTGGCTCAACAGATCAATACAACATCAATAAGGTAAACTGCGTAGTTCAGCCCACACTAAATGCATTTTCTGAACTCATTTAGGAATGAGGCAGTTCAGGGTGACATTTAAGAAAAGCAGAATAAACACATGGGATTTATATCTTTTGGCTCACAAGAAAGTCGTGAATCAAGGATAAAGAATCAAGGACAAATTGTGTGTTCCATACAGCCACAGACATTCAGCCAAATTAATTTATCAATTTATAGAAACATATGAGACATATCAAAGAACTTAAGCCATATATATATATATATATATATATATATATATATGCGCAGTCGTTGACTTACGACTGCGTTTGGTTACGACTGACCGGTCATAAACCGATCTGATTGTAAGTCGGCCTATGTTAAATGAACATAAGTATATTGTGATGTGTAATGATATTGTAATCACCTTTAAGTCTTATTTTATCAACATTTTCTTATTTCATTACCTTGGCTCATTATTTGGTTTAAGTCAAACACTGCATACTACACTGCGTACAGTACAATTTGTTTAATATGTGCAAAACAAAAAATACGAAATACAGGTGTGAAAAGTAGAAAACATTTTAGTTTGAAACATACCAAAATACAAATGTAAAACATAGCAAAATACAAAATTTAGTGACCGCTGGCATCACTGGTGCTTGGCTGTGGGTCGTCTACGTCATCATCAGCTGTTGCAGTGCTCGGGCTGGCGGGAGGATTTGCTCGTTTCATAAACCTGGAGCTGGGGCAGAAACTGTATGACGGAGTGCGCAAGGGAGCACGAGAGAGACTGCGCATGTGCCTGGAGCTGGGGCGGAAACTGTATGACGGAGTGTGTGAGAGAGCGTGAGAGAGACTACGCATGTGCCTGGAGTTGGGGTGGAAACTGTTGTATGCGGCGAGAGGTGCTGCCGGGAGCTGGGGCGGAAACTGTCGTATGCTCAGCTAGCTCAGCTGGGAAACATTTGCCAGTCATAACCAGACAGTTGTAAAGTCAATCGGTCGTAAGTCGCATAGGTCGTAAGTCGATGACTACCTGTATATACAGTGGTGCTTGAAAGTTTGTGAACCCTTTAGAATTTTCTATATTTCTGCATAAATATGACCTAAAACATCATCAGATTTTCCCACAAGTCATAAAAGTAGATAAAGAGAACTCAGTTAAACAGATGAGACAAAACTATTATAATTGGCCATTTATTTACCGAGGAAAATGATCCAATATTACATATCGGTGAGTAGCAAAAGTATGTGAACCTTTGCTTTCAGTATCTGGTGTGACCCCCTTGTGCAGCAATAACTGCAACTAAACGTTTCCGGTAACTGTTGGTCAGTCCTGCACACCGGCTTGGAGGAATTTTAGCCCATTCCTCCATACAGAACAGCTTCAACTCTGGGATGTTGGTGGGTTTCCTTACATGAACTGCTCGCTTCAGGTCCTTCCACAACGTTTTCCATTGGATTAAGGTCAGGACTTTGACTTGGCCATTCCAAAACATTAACTTTATTCTTCTTTAACCATTCTTTGGTAGAATGACTTGTGTGCTTAGGGTTGTTGTCTTGCTGCATGACCCACCTTCTCTTGAGATTCAGTTCATGGACAGATGTCCTGACATTTTCCTTCAGAATTTGCTGGTATAATTCAGAATTCATTGGTCCATCACTGATGACAAGCCGTCCTGGCCCAGATGCAGCAAAACAGGCCCAAACCATGAGACTACCACCACCATATTTCACAGATGGGATAAGGTTCTTATGCTGAAATGTAGTGTTTTCCTTTCTCCAAACATAACGCTTCTCATTTAAACCAAAAAGTTCTATTTTGGTCTCATCCGTCCACAAAACATTTTTCCAATAGCCTTCTGGCTTGTCCACATGATCTTTAGCAAACTGCAGATGAGCAGCAATGTTCTTTTTGGAGAGCAGTAGCTTTCTCCTTGCAACCCTGTCATGCACACTGTTGTTGTTCAGTGTTCTCCTGATGGTGGACTCATGAACACTAACATTAGCCAATGTGAGAGAGGCCTTCAGTTGCTTAGAAGTTACCCTGGGGTCCTTTGTGACCTAGCCGACTATTACATGCCTTGCTCTTGGAGTGATTTTTGTTGGTCGACCACTCCTGGGGAGGGTAACAATGGTCGTGAATTTCCTCCATTTGTACACAATTTGTCTGACTGTGGATTGGTGGCATCCAAACTCTTTAGAGATGGTTTTGTAACCTTTTCCAGCCTGATGAGCATCAACAACACTTTTTCTGAGGTCCTCAGAAATATCCTTTGTTCGTGCCATGATACACTTCCACAAACATGTGTTGTGAAGATCAGACCTTGATAGATCTCTGTTCTTTAAATAAAACAGGGTGCCCACTCACACCTGATTGTCATCCCATTGATTGAAAACACCTGACTCTAATTCCACCTTCAAATTAACTGCTAATCCTAGAGGTTCACATACTTTTGCCACTCACAGATATGTAATATTGGATCATTTTCCTCAATAAATAAATGACCAAGTATAATATTTTTGTCTCATATTTTTAACTGGGGGTGGCACGGTGGTGTAGTGGTTATCACTGTCGCCTCACAGCAAGAAGGTCCTGGGTTCGAGCCCCAGGGCCGGCGAGGGCCTTTCTGTGTGGAGTTTGCATGATCTCCCCGTGTCCGCGTGGGTTTCCTCCGGGTGCTCCGGTTTCCCCCACAGTCCAAAGACATGCAGGTTAGGTTAACTGGTGACTCTAAATTGACCGTAGGTGTGAATGTGAGTGTGAATGGTTGTCTGTGTCTATGTGTCAGCCCTGTGATGACCTGCTGACTTGTCCAGGGTGTACCCCGCCTTTCGCCCGTAGTCAGCTGGGCTAGGCTCCAGCTTGCCTGCGACCCTGTAGAAGGATAAAGCGGCTAGAGATAATGAGATGAGATTTTTAACTGGGTTCTCTTTATCTACTTTTAGGACTTGTATGAAAATCTGATGATGGTTTAGGTCATATTTATGCAGAAATATAGAAAATTCTAAAGGGTTCACAAACTTTCAAGCACCACTGTATATGTGTGCATGACAGCTTGCTGTGTATGGGGCTGCATAACCACAGACCAGTCAAAGTGCCTCCCTAAAGGTTGTGCCAAAAGTACCTACACAGGGAACGTTAGCATCAGAACTGGAGCAACTGAAGAATGTGGCCTGGTCTGATGAATCACATCTCTCAGAAAACAAAGTACATTGTTGTACCTTTAGGCTTGTCACTGGGGCAGTACCCTCTAAGGCAGTGGTTCTCAAACTTTTTTCACCAAGTACCACCTCAGAAAATACTTGGCTCTCCAAGTACCACCATAATGACCAACATTAAAATACAGTAGCATAGTAGGCCTAAGTATTCATTAAAAACAAGGCGGAGGTTTTATTTAACAAGTATATTTAATATTGTTGGCCACTGTAACATTACACACAGTACTTTGAACAGTAACACTGTGTTTAAATATAGGAAAATAAAACACTGTACTTAAATAATGAATCAAATAAAATTAATTGCACATAAAAGTGAAATAAACATTGTACTAAAATAAATATTAAAAGACAGTTCTTAAAGATTAAATGAAAATGTACTTAAAAGTTAAGTAAAAAAAACGTACTGTCCCCGCATACAACACACTGCGGCCTGGGCAGCTCCTCTGTCCCGCTCCAAATGAATCCCAGTTTTATGTATTTTTCGTCATACTTCCTCCTCACTGGTTTCTGCCGTTTGCTAGCAGTTCTGGGGCTGGTTTTGCCACTGTCGTTAGCATCCGTGCTCGGCTCACACACGTCCTCTTCAGTTCTCCCTATTTCCTGATCCACGCTCCCATTCGCGGATTTAAGCCACGACAGTAATTTTGTCGTACTCGTCATAATTAGCAAAGCCACCTCCACCTTTTCCCATCACAGCCTAGTCTACCAATGGCGGATAACCGTCTGTCAGTGGAACCGGCGGGAATGCGTACGTACGCTATGTATGGCTACCCAGAAGCACTTGCAAACTTTTTAAAATTATTAACTTAATTTGTATCTCCTTTCATTTTCTTGTCATCGGTTGATAAGATATTTTCATCCATTCGGATATTATGGATAATATTTCACGTTTTATTTAATTTTATTTTTTAAATTTTATTTATATTTAATTAAGTGATTCTTTGGCATACCACTAGAATGGAGCCCGCGTACCACTAGTGGTACGCGTACCACAGTTTGAGAATCACTGCTCTAAGGTACTTAATTTGTACCCTTTATATACTGATTGGGAACATATGTGTACCTTTTTGACCCTAAAAGGGTACACATAGGTACCTTGAAGTCCAATAATGAGCCCTAGGGAGTACATTAGTGTAGACTGTACCTTGTGGGACAGAAATTGACTCCTACTGTACTCCTATTTCTGACAGTGCATGTGCCTATGCGTCACTTACCTGGGGAAGAGCTATCACCAGGATGCACAATGACCAATGTTCTGCTGGGAAACAATGGGTTCTGGGAGTCATATGGATGTTACTTTGACACATACCATGTATCTAAACATTGTTCCAGACCATGTGTACCACATCATGACAATGGTATTCCCTAATGGCAGCGACCTCTGTCAACAGGATAATGCACCCTGTCACATTTCAAAAATAGTTCAGGAATGGTCTGATGAACATTAAAAAGAGTACAGGGTGTTGACTTGGCCTTCAAGTTCTTCAGCTCTCAATCCGATCAAGCATCTGTGGGATGTGCTGAACAAACAAGTCTGATCCATGGAGACCCCATGGAGACTTAAAGGATTTGCTATTAACGTTGGTGCCAAAGACCACAGCACACCTTCAGTGATTTTGTGGAGTCCATGCCTTGATGGCTCAGAGTACAAGTGGGACCTACACAATATTACACAGGTGGTGATGTTATGGCTTATTGGTGTGTCTACACAGTACCAGTCAAAAGTTTGGACACACCTTCTAATTCAATTTTTTTCTTTATTTTTATTAATTAAAAGTCACTTCATGTCTTAAAGTAATGATGGATATCGTTTCTCTTTACTTAGTTGAGCGGTTCTTGACATATTATGAATTACTACAGTTGCGGAATAGGGCTATTTACTGTATTTTAATTATTTACTATTTACTGTTTGATCTCAAATGCATTAAGAAGGCAAGAAACTAGCCCACTAATTAACTTTTGATGAGGCACACCTGTTAATTGAAAAGCATTCCAGGTGACTACCTCATGAAGCTGGTTAAGATAATGCCAATAGTGTGCAAAGCATCATCAAGGTAAATGGTGGCTACTCTGAAGAATCTAAAATATGAAAATATATTTTGTTTGTAACACTTTTTTAACTATATAATTCCATACATGTTATTTCATAGTTTTGATGTCTTCAGTATTGTTCTACAATGTAGAAAATCGTCACAATGGAGAAAAAACATGAATGAGTAGAGGTGTCCAAACTTTTGACTGGTAGGGTAAAGTCAAGTAAAGCGGGAAAGCAGGTTGAGCAGGACACTTAAGCTGATAGGTAGTGTAAATAGTTAATTTTTAAAGCCAATCACACCCATCGTTATTGTGTTGTTGAATGTTTACAGGACATGAAACAAAGATTGTGATTGGTATGGCCTCATAGAAATGGTGCTGTTATTATTTTTCAAATTGCTTGACTCCTGGGACTTCATGGTAAGCCAACTCAGCAAGTGTAAATCTATTTTAGAATAATAAAGTTGATAATTCTGTGATTTATATAGGAACAGTAAAAATTTTGCTTTGATAAAAATTGAAAATAAAAATTGAGCATGAAACTGTATCAACTGTGTAACATGGGACAGGGCATTTCAGGTTGAATGGGATGGGGCTAATGCTAATGCTATTAAGCACAGTGCAGCCATTTCATGAATAAAAGATTAAATGAATGAATGAATGAATGAATGAATGAATGATTTTTAAGTTGTTTGTAAGAATGATGTGTCTGAAATGCCATTTCAGGTCTCTAATTTTATTAAATGCATCATACAAAAGATGGCACCCATACAGAGAGGACAGGGATAGAGAGAGAGGAGAGAGGAGTGACAAGAAAATATGGAGATGGAAAGAAGAAGAAGCCTTTTTTTTGTCACATGCACACTCAAGCACAGTGAAATTCATCCTCTGCATTTAGCCCATCTGAAGCAGTTAACACACACACACACACACACACACACACACACACACACACACACACACACACAAATGAATGGCATCACTGGATTTTCAGAGGACAAACAAAAAGCTGACTACTACTGGTTTGAGGGGTTCATGAAAAGAAATCCAAACATGAGCCTCCATAAATCAGAAGCCCTCCCAGCTGCAAGGGCCTCTGGTATGAATCCTACAGTAGTTAAATGGTTTCAGACTGACATGTCACTCCTCAACCACCTTCAGATACATAACATGCTTTCTCACCTGTGGAACTGTGAAGAATTGGGGCCACAGGGCCAATTCATCTCAAAAAAAGTTGTGGGGGTGACTTGCAAGTTGTGTTTCCAAGTTACATCAGAAGAAAATGAAGAAGTGATGCCATTCCTAGCCGGGTTCAATGCATTTGGGAATTTCACTCCGACAGTGGTGATTTTTAAAGGTAAATAGCTCAGGGCAAACTGGCTGGAGGAATGACCAGAAATTTTATCATCCAAGTGTCAGAAAATGGCTGGATAAACTCCCAGCTTTTTCTGGAGTGGAGCCAGCGGTTTATCCAGCAGCTGCCGAAGGAGGTCCCAAGGCCCCATGTCCTGCTTTTGGATGGCCATTACAGCCATGTCTTCAATCTTTTGTTCTTGGAGTTCATGAAGCAAAATAATGTCAATGTGGTGAGCTGTCCTCCTCACACCATGCACACCCTCCAGCCTGGAGACAGATTGCTGTTTCAAAGCTTGAAACACCAGTGGCAGGAGTTGGGATGCAAGTGGACAAGGAAGACAAGTGGTAAGAAACTTCCAAAACAGCTCTTCTTTTCTGTGTTCACCCCTGCATAGAAGAAGACCACCACAGCTGAGAATGCCCAAGCAGGTTTGACTCTTTTATTAATAATTAGTTTTAATCACTGTCTTATTTTCACACATTACATCAATATATGATAAAGATCACTTTTCTCCAGGTTTCCGAGTCTCAGGGCTGTTTCTGGGCACAATGGAAGTCATTCCCACTGACCTTTTTTTGCTAAGCTTAACCACTGAAATGGTGAATAGAGAAAAATCAGAAACCATTCTGTTGTCAGAGGAGGACATGGCTTTTGGTGTGGTAAAAGTGGTAGTAACCATTGTCTGATGAAGTGCATACCTCCACCCTCATAACAGGGCCATCCACCCATACCTATCCAGTGGTTCAACAGCTGAGTGGGCCTCCACTGTAAGGTTCTCAGACCTTATTGATGTTCCAACAAGGGAGAGAGGAAAGAAGAGGACAGTGATAAGGCCACCCAGCTAAAACCGAACAAGTCTGGAACACTTCAATTTTGTCCAAACCAAAGCAGTCAAAAAGAAGTGAAAAACATCCAAAAGTGTGTCAGCCTGCTGGTGTCCACCCCAAAAAAGCTGCCATTGCTCTCCTGTAAACAGTACAAGGAAGTGAGCCCTGTACTGGTGCGAGGGGGTCTATGGGGATACAAGTGATTTACTGGCTATTGAGAAATGGGTGGCTTGCTGCCAATGCAAACATTGGTATCATGAGTCCTGTGGAGAACTCAACAGACTTATGGACAACGACAACTTCATCTGTCATGGGATGTGTTCTCTGAGGTCATTGTGAGTGGCAAAAACATGAGATTGTGAGGGATAGGCCGAATGAAAGTTCAATGTTCAGTTCAAGTTTACAATGTTACAATCATTCTAGAAATGCATAAAAAACCCTGGTTACATAGGCTACTTTTAATTAATTTAAGACATTTTTCATGTAGGCTACTTGCAAACATGAATTTATGCACTATTGAATATTTCTGACACTGACAGGACACTTTTTTGATGGAATAAAAACGTGTTCTGGGGCGGCATGGTGGTGTAGTGGTTAGCACTGTCGCCTCACAGCAAGAAGGTCCTGGGTTCGAGCCCCGGGGCCGGCGAGGGCCTTTCTGTGCGGAGTTTGCATGTTCTCCCCGTGTCCGCGTGGGTTTCCTCCGGGTGCTCCGGTTTCCCCCACAGTCCAAAGACATGCAGGTTAGGTTAACTGGTGACTCTAAATTGACCGTAGGTGTGAATGTGAGTGTGAATGGTTGTCTGTGTCTATGTGTCAGCCCTGTGATGACCTGGCGACTTGTCCAGGGTGTACCCTGCCTTTCACCCGTAGTCAGCTGGGATAGGCTCCAGCTTGCCTGCGACCCTGTAGAAGGATAAAGCGGCTAGAGATAATGAGATGAGATGAAAAACGTGTTCTATTCCCTTCCAGTAAGTTTCATTTATTTGGTTTGATAGCATGCAATATAGTTAGCATATTGCTTATCCTATGTGTATTACATCACTCTACCCAATGGAGAATGAGCATTGAACATGGCTTACAATATTGCATGGTTGTCAAGACATGACATCACACATCAAAGACATAAAACGTCCATGCTCGTGAGTGACTGTGACAATTTGTAAACAAACATGGCAGCCTGGTTTGCTTTGTTAAATATGGAAGATTCTGAGAGAATTTTGAAAGAGAAAGATGCGTTGAACACCGAAAAGGAATGTGTATGTATGTATGTATGTATGATTATGATAATAATAATAATTGTAGTGAAGGCTACATCAGGGGGCAAAGCCTTTTCTTACAAAGCCCCATAGTTATGGAACAGCCTTCCAAGTAGTGTTCGGGAATCAGACACAATCTCAGTGTTTAGGTCTAGGCTGAACACATATCTGTTTAGTCAAGCCTTTTGTTAATGGTGTTTGAGGTAAAGGTGTAAATCTGGAGGGTCCTCAGACATAAAGTGTTTTGGTAAACTGGGATGTATGGATGCTGTCAGTCCCCACTCACTTGCTCACTCGAGTTTGTTGATGGTGTAGTGGCTGGCTGCTTTATGTCCCGGGGCTCCCTCATGCCTGTGTTACCTTCTGGCTCTCCTCTTTTAGTTATGCTGTCATAGTTAGTTGCCAGAGTCCCTGCTTGTACTCAGTGCAATATGTATACTGTTCCTACTCATTCAGGTGACATTGGGCATACCTAACAACCTGTGTTTTCTCTCTCTTCTCCCCCCCCCCCCAAATCTGTCCCTCTGAGTTACATGTCAGTCCTGGGATCGAGATGCTGACCTCTTCTGCTCCTTGGACCTGCCTGATCCATCCCGGTGCCCTGTGTCTGTTTGGAGTCTCATTGCATCACTCCTATGGAGGGCGGCCCCACGTGGACAGTTGGAGGTCATGCCTGGAGGACGCTCTGGACTCTTGCAGTGGTGCTTTTGTGGCTGGGGACTGCAGTTGACTTGCTGACTTTAGGACTGCAGTTGACTTGCTGACTTTGGGACTACGGTTGTCGTGAATGGTTTTGCGCTCAGGTTTCCATCGGTGGGGGGTTTATAGCATCAACGAAGCTGACTTTATGTTAGGACTGTTAATGTTATAGTCATGTTGTCTGTTGTTGCCCAGATGGGGATGGGTTCCCTTTTGAGTCTGGTTCCTCTCAAGGTTTCTCCCTCATGTTGTCTGAGGGAGTTTTACCTTGCCACCGTCACCACAGGCGTGCTCATTGGGGATAGATTAGGGATAAAATTAGCTCATATTTTAAGTCATTCAAATTCTGTAAAGCTGCTTTGCGACAAAGCGCTATACAAATAAACTTCATCTTATCTCATCTCATTATCTCTAGCCACTTTATCCTATTCTACAGGGTCGCAAGCAAGCTGGAGCCTATCCCAGCTGACTACGGGCGAAAGGCGGGGTACACCCTGGACAAGTCGCCAGGTCATCACAGGGCCGACACATAGACACAGACAAACATTCACACTCACATTCACACCTACGGTCAATTTAGAGTCACCAGTTAACCTAACCTGCATGTCTTTGGACTGTGGGGGAAACCGGAGCACCCGGAGGAAACCCACGCAGACACGGGGAGAACATGCAAACTCCGCACAGAAAGGCCCTCGCCAGCCACGGGGCTCGAACCCGGACCTTCTTGCTGTGAGGCGACAGCGCTAACCACTGCACCACCGTGCCGCCCCGGAATATATCTGATATACCATGAAAAAATATCGACATTATTATTATTATTATTATTAAGTCAAGTCAAGTTTATTTGTGGGGCGGCACGGTGGTGTAGTGGTTAGCGCTATCGCCTCACAGCAAGAAGGTCCAGGTTCGAGCCCCATGGCTGGCGAGGGCCTTTCTATGCGGAGTTTGCATGTTCTCCCCGTGTCTGCGTGGGTTTCCTCCGGGTGCTCCGGTTTCCCCCACAGTCCAAAGACATGCAGGTTAGGTTAACTGGTGACTCTAAATTGACCGTAGGTGTGAATGTGAGTGTGAATGTTTGTCTGTGTCTATGTGTCGGCCCTGTGATGACCTGGCGACTTGTCCAGGGTGTACCCCGCCTTTCGCCCGTAGTCAGCTGGGATAGGCTCCAGCTTGCTTGCGACCCTGTAGAACAGGATAAAGCGGCTAGAGATAATGAGATGAGATGTTGTTAAATTTTTTTTAAATATATATTTCCTGTATGTCAAATAGTTCATTTTAATCAGTCCCACTCAACCCAAACACTTCCATTTTGCTGAAAAGGGTAGGTAGCATAAGATTTACACAAGATGCCCTTTCTGTGCCAACCCTCCCCAATCTATCTGGGCTTGGGACTGGCACTAAGTATGTTCTGGCTTGTGCAACCACAGTGGGTGGGTATTCTACCTAATCTGCATGTCTTTGAACTGTGGGAGAAACAAGAGCACACCCATGCAGAGAACATGCAAACTCCACACAGAAAGGCCCCTCATCGGCTCTGAGGTTAGAACCTGGAATCTTCTTGCTGTGAGGCAACAGTGCTAACCATTGCACCACTGTGCTGCCCTTGTCAATGAATAAATAAATGAACTTAATTACATTTTAAGACATTTTGACTGATTTAGGTTGTTAAAAAGGCAATTTACTAATATGTATCCCACTTTACTTATTTAACCAAGAAAAAAACCCTACATACTGTATACACAAGTGTTTTACTGGGAAATATGCCACTCATATTTTTCATACATGCTACATCCAGGACATGAAGAACCAAAACCGTGACATACATATAGAGGATATTACACAGTTGTGCGAAGATATGAAGTTTATCTTTGAGTGGTGAACATATGGGTGAGCGAAGCAAATGGTGAAAATATTTTCAACACGAGAAGATAAACTTCACATCTTTGTGCCACCATGTAATAGTCTTTATATTATATGGACACATACACTAAATAAATACATAAACAGGTCAATCAAAAGAATTTTAATTTTGAACCGGTTCATGATTTTGACAAGGCGAATCTCGTCAGTGGGAAAACACTGGGAGTGAAGTCATCAGAGTGAAATATTGGGAATTATTCCATCCACATTCACTGGATATGATCAATCAGGTGCTCTGATTGGCTACTTTACTACTAGGATATCAGCTCATATATCATGAGTAAAGAAAAACAAAATGGAGGAGTGTTTTGCTGAACCAATTGAGGACAAAATAAAAAACTACTCAAAAACAAAACCCCCAAAAATACAAATAAAGGAATAAAAGTATTTGATGGTAAGAACATCCATCCATCATCTGTACCCACTTATTCTGTTTTACACAGTCGCAGGCAAGCTGGAGCCTGTCCCAGCTGAGTATGGGCGAGAGGCAGGGTACACCCTGGACAAGTCGCCAGGTTATCTCAGGGCTGACATATAGAGACAAACAACCATTCACACCTATGGTCAATTTAGAGCCACCAATTAGCCTAACCTGCATGTCTTTGGACTGTGGGGGAAACCAGAGCTCCTGGAGGAAGCCCATGCAGACACAGGGAGAACATGCAAACTCTACACAGAAAAGCCCGAATCAGCCACTGGGCTCGAACCCAGGACCTTCTTGCTGTGAGGAGACAGTGCTAACCACTACACCACCGTGCCAGTCCTGGTAAGAAGATATCTTTTTTTTATTTTTCAAGAATTATTATTATAATTTTTTTCACAAATTGCAACTGTCATTTCACCAGTTTGTTTCCATTCTTTATCTTTAAGCATAAAAAGTTGTTGAATTTTTTTAGACTGGTTCAAAAGCTCAAAGAAAAATAAAATTTGAATATTTTATGATGCATGTATACAATTTGTCATGTGTCTGTGAAGCAGAAATTATTTTGTCAGACGTTTTGTATAAAGTTTTTATTTGCAAAAAATAAAATGCTCTTTTTCTCAAAATCCAGTGAATGTGGACAGAATAAAACAGTTATTCCACTCAATCTCATTGTACATGGCTTATAGCCAACCCAGTGCTACACGCCTCGTCAGCTATCAGCTCATGCACAACTTGATTTCATGGAATAACTGTTAAATCCATGATGTATTTTGGATGAAAAATGCTATTTTTTTCAACATCAGAAGATAAACTTCATATCTTCAAACCAGCGTGTGATTTTCTGTTTATTATATAGACACATTCACAAACAAAAGTACCCAAATTTATCAAAACATTTCATTGATTTCCTCACGAGTGACATACAGATTTAAGTCACAGTTTTGGTTCTCCATGTCCCGGATGTAGCTTGTATGAAAAATATGAGTGGTGTATTTCCCAGTAAAACACTTGTGTCTATGTAATAAATCTCTATATGTCCCTCGTGAGGAAATCAATGAATTCTCTCATCTCATTATCTCTAGCCGCTTTATCCTTCTACAGGGTCGCAGGCAAGCTGGAGCCTATCCCAGCTGACTACGGGCGAAAGGCGAGGTACACCCTGGACAAGTCACCAGGTCATCGCAGGGCTGACACATAGACACAGACAACCATTCACACTCACACCTACGGTCAATTTAGAGTCACCAGTTAACCTAACCTGCATGTCTTTGGACTGTGGGGGAAACCGGAGCACCCGGAGGAAACCCACGCGGACACAGGGAGAACATGCAAACCCCGCACAGAAAGGCCCTCGCTGGCCACGGGGCTCGAACCCGGACCTTCTTGCTGTGAGGCGACAGCGCTAACCACTACACCACCGTGCCGCCCGAAATCAATGAATTGTTTTGATAAATTTGGGTACTTTTTGTCTGTGAATGTGTCTATATAATAAAAAGAACATCAGATAATGGGTTGAAGATATGAATTTGACCTTTTCATGTTGAAAAAAAATCATACTTTTCAAACTGAATACATCACCAATCTGAGTGACATATTTCCCGAAATTTCACTCCGATGACATCAATCCCAGTGTTTTCCTGCTGACTAGACATGCGTTGCCAAATGGCAAACTGGTTCATAAAGTTCTTTTGATTCAGCTTTTTTTTTCCCATTCACTTGTGATATATCCGTTCACCACTCAAAGATAAACTTCATGTCTTCATGCAATCATGTAATATCCTTTATCTCTCTCTCTCTCTCTCTCTCTCTCTCACACACGCACTAATATATATATATATATATATATATATATATATATATATATATATATAAAATGTACCTGTGATGACCTGGCGACTTGTCCAGGGTGTACCCCACCTTTTGCCCATAGTCAGCTGGGATAGGCTCCAGCTTGCCTGCGACCCTGTAGAACAGGATAAAGCGGCTAGAGATAATGAGATGAGATGAGGATATAAAATGTAATTATATATATATATTGTAATATGTAATCCAATAGATGGCAACACAACTATAAATGAACAAAAATACTTTAAAAAATAAATAAAACATTTCCAATAGGACAACTGTCCATTGTAATGAAATAAAACAGTCTTCAGTGCAACAAACCAGAACAATCCCTCAGTGGAAAAAACAGGACAACAGTCCTTTAATGCAGTGGTATGGATCCCACATGCTAAATTGTCAAGACCTGCTCTGATTGGGCAGCCTTAGCCAGTCCTTCAGTTGTCCTTGGACTTTTTGTTTGCCTGGTGTCTTAACTCACAGATCCTTTTGTTTATGGCCATTCGTATGTATGGAATCTTTGCCCCTGGGTGTTGCTGAACAACTGCATCTGTAAAAGATAATAAAATAAGAAAGACATCCACAATATTAGCCTCTGATTGTTGCAAAAGGAAAGATGAGGTGGATCCCAATACTGGTAATATTTTTCTTGTATGCCTAGTCCTCGCTCCTCAGTGGGTTACTGAAGTTGAGTCTGAAATCAGAATTGGCTTCTCAAGGAACCAAGGAAGGAGTTAGGAAGGTTCTCCAAGGGGCTTATAGAGTGAGGAGGTTACACTACTGTATCCACTTTAAGTTTTCCAGGAAATATTTTGGTCAGTGAGAGCAACTGTACTTGTTGTAGCCAAGTGTCTGCCTATGGGAGGAGAACTGGTGCTGGGATTTTAAAGCTACTACAGGGGATCCACTTTAACGCTGATAAAATGTTTGATGTATTCTAACTAGATAGAAAAATTGCTTTATATCTAAAAGAATATCAAAGCTGTTAAAGCTTTTTATTTGTCCACCTGTTTCGCTATTAGTTGTGTACATTTCAGTCCTAAAGTTTGTTACCCTTTACAATAACTTTGCAAAATATATCTCATCTCATTATCTCTAGCCGCTTTATCCTGTTCTACAGGGTCGCAGGCAAGCTGGAGCCTATCCCAGCTGACTACGGGCGAAAGGCGGGGTACACCCTGGACAAGTCGCCAGGTCATCACAGGGCTGACACATAGACAACCATTCACACTCACATTCACGATCAATTTAGAGTCACCAGTTAACCTAACCTGCATGTCTTTGGACTGTGGGGGAAACCGGAACACCCGGAGGAAACCCACGCGGACACGGGAAGAACATGCAAACTCCGCACAGAAAGGCCCTCGCCGGCCACAGGGCTCGAACCCAGACCTTCTTGTTGTGAGGCGACAGCGCTAACCACTACACCACCGTGCTGCCCGCAAAATATATTAATCCATTAAAAACAAATTTTGACTGTCTTACTGAGTAAAGTTTTAAGCTTCTTGGGGTCCAGAGGCTGGCGTCTCTCTGCAGATGGATCGACCTTATTGACCTCTCCCGTCAGGTTGGACTTCAGTAGGACATCAATGCTGAACAGGCCCAGCAGGAGGGTGCAGGCCATCCCTTTCGCTGTGGGTTGTGCTTTTGCAGTCTCCCAACAATGGGCAGACACTCTTTTGGAGTCATCATTCCCTAGTTGCACCTAATTAATTGTAAGAAGAAAAGAAAAACAGGAATAAAAACAAAGAAAATCACCAGTGACAGAATATTTTATGTTTTTAATTGATCATTACAAAAAATGTACTTACTGATGTTGGTTTGGGAGATGTGGGTTGAGGAGGTGATGGTAGAACAACACTGGCCTCATATTCGCTTTCACCTTCATAGCTTGACCTCTCTGTGACCTTATCCGAAATGAGGGTCTTCACAGCCGCTAAGAGTGATAGAATTTCTGGAAAATAAGGCGTACTGAATTAACCACAAGTTGTAAATACATAACATGTAAAAGAAAATATCAATGTAAACAAAATACATCTCCGCTCATTTTTTGGTGTCTCAAAGTGTAACAAAATGTGTTGGTGAGGGGTTCTGAAGGCATTACAGGGTATCTGCCAGACCAATTTTGCCTCAGTGGGGCGTTGAGGCAAACCCCGCTCCAGTGTTTAGCCCTAGGGCCTAGGCTAAAGTTTTTTCCTACAGGAAACCCTATACTACATCTGTAATTTTCCCTAAAATGTAGACACAGTTATATCTTTAAGAATTACACCAAAAATGAGGAGACGGTGATTTATTTAATCTAAAAGAATCCCTATTTTAATCTAAAAGAGATAGTTGCCTTTAACTGCCATGTTGCGCAGCCTGGTGTTCTCCTTATGTAAAGCCTTGACTTGGGTCTCAAGATCTTTACTGGCTGCAGAAGATCCTATACTCTGCAGGTCTCGCAGTCTTTTATTCTCTTCCCTGAGGGCCCTGATCTCCTCCTCAAGTGCCTCTGAAGCAGTCTCCACTGGGCTGAGGTTAGGTTCTTCTTGGGAAAGAACTTCTAATTCAGACTGTCTTGCAGCTATGAGTCTGTAGCTTTTCCGTTGGGTAAAAATTATCAAATCAATTATGTATATGTATCAATTATGTAATTATACACACAAGAGTTAGGAAAATAAAACCCAAAATTGGTTAAAATTAATCATTAAGTTAATCATAAAATTTAATATGTTTCATGGCTAGAATCTGTTTAAATTCATAGCTGTAATACTATTAGTTCCTTTTTTTTTTAAAAGTTGCCAGGAACTTTGTACAACCCAGCAGGGCTAACATATACAGACAGACAACCATTCACGGGCGGCACGGTGGTGTAGTGGTTAGCGCTGTCGCCTCACAGCAAGAAGGTCCGGCTTTGAGCCCTGTGGCTGGCGAGGGCCTTTCTGTGCGGAGTTTGCATGTTCTCCCCGTGTCTGCGTGGGTTCCTCCGGGTGCTCCAGTTTCCCCCACAGTCCAAAGACATGCAGGTTAGGTTAACTGGTGACTCTAAATTGACCGTAGGTGTGAGTGTGAATGGTTGTCTGTGTCTAGGTGTCAGCCCTGTGATGACCTGGCGACTTGTCCAGGGTGTACCCTGCCTTTCGCCCGTAGTCAGCTGGGATAGGCTCCAGCTTGCCTGCGACCCTGTAGAACAGGATAAAGTGGCTAGAGATAATGAGATGATACATACACTGTATATAGCCATGTATACCATATAATTTTTTTTTCCTGTCTATAATTGTAAAGCATCCTTGGGTTTTAGAAAGGCGCTATACAACCCCGATTCCAAAAAAGTTGGGACAAAGTATTGTAAATAAAAACGGAATGCAATAATTTACAAATCTCAAAAACTGATATTGTATTCACAATAGAACATAGACAACGTATCAAATGTCAAAAGTGAGACATTTTGAAATTTCATGCCAAATATTGGCTCATTTGAAATTTCATGACAGCAACACATCTCAAAAAAGTTGGGACAGGGGCAATAAGAGGCTGGAAAAGTTAAAGGTACAAAAAAGGAACAGCTGGAGGACCAAACTGCAACTCATTAGGTCAATTGGCAATAGGTCATTAACATGACTGGGTATAAAAAGAGTATCTTGGAGTGGCAGCGGCTCTCAGAAGTAAAGATGGGAAGAGGATCACCAATCCCCCTAATTCTGCGCCGACAAATAGTGGTGCAATATCAGAGAGGAGTTCGACAGTGTAAAATTGCAAAGAGTTTGAACATATCATCATCATCTACAGTGCATAATATCATCAAAAGATTCAGAGAATCTGGAAGAATCTCTGTGCGTAAGGGTCAAGGCCGGAAAACCATACTGGGTGCCCGTGATCTTCGGGCCCTTAGACGGCACTGCATCACATACAGGCATGCTTCTGTATTGGAAATCACAAAATGGGCTCAGGAATATTTCCAGAGAACATTATCTGTGAACACAATTCTCCGTGCCATCCGCTGTTGCCAGCTGAAACTCTATAGTTCAAAGAAGAATCCGTATCTAAACATGATCCAGAAGCGCAGACGTCTTCTGTGGGCCAAGGCTCATTTAAAATGGACTGTGGCAAAGTGGAAAACTGTTCTGTGGTCAGACGAATCAAAATTTGAAGTTCTTTATGGAAATCAGGGACGCCGTGTCATTCGGACTAAAGAGGAGAAGGACGACCCGAGTTGTTATCAGCGCTCAGTTCAGAAGCCTGCATCTCTGATGGTATGGGGTTGCATTATTGCGTGTGGCATAGGCAGCTTACACATCTGGAAAGACACCATCAATGCTGAAAGGTATATCCAGGTTCTAGAGCAACATATGCTCCCATCCAGATGATGTCTCTTTCAGGGAAGACCTTGCATTTTCCAATATGACAATGCCAAACCACATACTGCATCAATTACAGCATCATGGCTGAGTAGAAGAAGGGTCCGGGTACTGACCTGGCCAGCCTGCAGTCCAGATCTTTCACCCATAGAAAACATTTGGCGCATCATAAAACGGAAGATATGACAAAAAAGACCTAAGACAGTTGAGCAACTCGAATCCTACATTAGACAAGAATGGGTTAACATTCCTATCCCTAAACTTGAGCAACTTGTCTCCTCAGTCCCCAGATGTTTACAGACTGTTGTAAAGAGAAAAGGGGATGTCTCACAGTGGTAAACATGGCCTTGTCCCAACTATTTTGAGATGTGTTGTAGTCATGAAATTTAAAATCACCTAATTTTTCTCTTTAAATGATACATTTTCTCAGTTTAAACATTTGATATGTCATCTATGTTCTATTCTGAATAAAATATGGAATTTTTAAACTTCCACATCATTGCATTCCATTTTTATTTACAATTTGTTCTTTGTCCCAACTTTTTTGGAATATGGGTTGTATAAATTGAACCTATTATTATTATTATAATGCTTTGTCTAAAACCGCTCTCTATTCTTACACAACAGAACCTGGATCAGGATTCCCCTGACCACGACTCTGACAATGGCTCAGAAGATGCACATGATGGTGGTGGGATTACTGTAAGTACAATGTACTACTAATTATATAAAACTACCTTGTAAAAATCCACCAGTAAAGGGTGGATACCTTCTATGTATTCTGATGTAAGTGTGTTTTATTCATGAATGAGCCCCAGTGTTTATAGCCAAAGTCTGCTGGTTTCTGTGTTTGACTATTTCACTGAAAGCACTTCCTCTAAGACTTCTTTATTCTTATACAACAGAACCTGGATCAGGATTCCTCTGACAACAGAGCTGAAGATGCACATGATGGTGATGACATTACAGTACGTATAATTTACTTTTGACAGAGATATACTGGTTGACTGGAATATTGTCTTGAACCGTTCCATCCACTTTGCAGACACTTGACATTGAACATTTCCCTTCCTCCTCTTGTAAGGGAGTCCCTTGGAGCCCCTTTTATTGCTAAATAGTGTTGAATAATTATAATTTATATCTAACATAAAACAACAGAATCTAAATAATCAGCCATGTATACCATACGTATGCTTTGTCTAAAACTGCTCTCTGTTCTTACACAACACAACCTGGATCAGGATTCCTCTGACCACGACACTGACAATGGCTCAGAAGACACACATGATGGTGGTGGGATTACTGTAAGTAATCTACTAATAACTACTACTGTACTACTAATCTACTGGTTTCTGTGTTTGACTATTTCACTGACAGCACTTCCTCTAAGACTTCTTTATTCTTAAACAACAGAACCTGAATCAGGATTCCTCTGACAACAGATCTGAAGATGCACATGATGGTGATGACATTACAGTAAGTAATTTTAACAGGGCAATGATCTCACATCTGATTTTCATGTCTTTGAACTTTAACTACTTTGCTTTCCTAGCTTTTTTATTAACCTAAGCCTTATGTTTACCCTGTATACAACAATGCCACATCTTTAATATTTTTGTCAAGTCTTTATTTTGTGCAAATTTCCTAGTGCTTGTGTTTGTCAACTATTCATTGGACTTACTGTATTTTCCCATTACAGAGCCTGCACACAGACCCTGGTGATTATACCCCCAGATATCCTTCTTCCCCACTCTTGTTTGAGGATGAATCCAATGAACTACCACCACATTTGAGCCAAACAACAGAGTCATCAATCTTCAGTTTTGAGGACAGTGTTGATTTTGGTATGTTTGAACCACTATGGCAGTCTTTTACTGACTCTGAATCTATTGGCAGTGGAGAAGAATTTCCCATGGAAGACAGCACTGATAAGTCAGTAAATGAAGAATCACATTTGGGAGTAGGCAGTAATGAAAGGTTTCCTCCAGTAAATGATGAGCCACTTTACACAGGCTCACAACTAACCAAAGCTCAGAGTTTTTTACTTATGCTTTCATATGCTTTGAGACACTCACTTACTGGTGTGTATAAATGAAAGTCTTCCGGATTTACCTGGAAATCTGGATATTTGACAAAACTCTTGAAAATCTCTGGTTTTCCAAATGGAGAAATTTATTTTTCGGATTTTTCGCGTTCCTAGACGCAGCGTAACACTTCGGATCGTCCTTGCATGGGCGCAGTCCTTAAATAGCCCAAACATAGTTCATTGATTAAAGACAGGTGTTCTTTGTTAATGGCGCGCGTGCTGGAACTCGTTAGGTGCGCGCGCCCAAGGTGCGCCTTCAGGTGCACAAGCTAAAGTGAGTGTCTCAAAGCATATGAAAGTATAGGTAAAAAACTCTGAGCTTTGGTTAGTTGTGAGCCTGTATAAAGCAGGACTGACACCGTTCTGCCCCTGATTTACATGAGAAATTTGGTATTCATTGGTGTGTTTAAATTTACAGACAATACAAACTAATGTAAACAATTGGGTTCAACTCGCATAAATATGAATTGGAAATTTTTAATTCACTTTAGCTTATGCAAACGCACAACTCTACTAAAAGATTGATAAACGAGGCTCAATGTCCCCAACATTGAAACCTGAAAGCTTTAGAAACTCTAACAGACCTTTACTTTTTAACAGTACTGTTTTGGGATGTTGCTTACTTTACCTTCAACTGTCTGATTTTTTTTTTCAAAGTAATTAACTGTGTAGCCAGGAAAATCACCGCGTTTTCTAAATAAACTCCTGAACATTACTCATTAACTAGGGGAATTAAATATGATATTTTTGACATGTTAATCATTAATGTACATGAAAGAAAAAGGCTTAAAAGTTATAACTTGTTTTAGTGAAAATAAGCACTAAAATGCACTAGAATGCAGGGTTTTGCATGTTATGTTATTAACATTTTTTCAGTGGACGTTGCCCTCCCCATCTTAGTTTGACTTTCAAAAGTTCAGGATTTTTTTCTTTGCTCCACTTTCATCTCTAGGTGTGGCCCTGTCTGATCTTTTAGATTTGATTAATATCCACTGTCCTGAAAATGTTCTAACTTCAAAGCATCTGTTCTTAAAAGAGCTTAAACCAATACAAGGCCACCTAGAATGTCACATATACTATCCCAACTGTGAATATTACATCGGCGACCAAGTTACTGAAGGGCAGTCTTTTGTATGTAACTCTACTAACTCAGGAAATGGCATATGTCTCATCTCATTATCTCTAGCCACTTTATCCTGTTCTACAGGGTTGCAGGCAAGCTGGAGCCTATCCCAGCTGACTATGGGCGAAAGGCGGGGTACACCCTGGACAAGTCGCCAGGTCATCACAGGGCTGACACATAGACACAGACAACCATTCACACTCACACCTACGGTCAATTTAGAGTCACCAGTTAACCTAACCTGCATGTCTTTGGACTGTGGGGGAAACCGGAGCACCCGGAGGAAACCCATGCGAACACGGGGAGAACATGCAAACTCCGCACAGAAAGGCCCTCGCCGGCCACGGGACTCGGACCCGGACCTTCTTGCTGTGAGGCGACAGCGCTAACCACTACACCACCATGCCATCCATGGCATATGTCATTCAGAAAATTATGATGACATATGTTGTAGTAAAATGCATCATAATCTGAACAAAGATGGAGGCCCACTAGATAGTCCTCATGCATATTCCTTAACATTAAATTGTAATGGAGTTCCAGTATTCAAATCATCCCAGTATGGAATTTAGCCATTACAAGGGATGGTAAACGAGTTTCCTTATCATGTCCGTAAAGAGAATGTTTTACTTTTTGGTCTATGGTTTGGTACTAAAAAGCCAAATGTTAATACATTTTTAAAACCATTCACACAAGAGTGTCACTCATTGTCAACTGTTAGCTTCAAGTTAGACAAAAAACAACATTGTGAAGCATTGTAGAGTGATGGCAGCTCTTATGATGTGTGATTCAGTTGCCAGGCCCATTCTGCAAAACATGACCCAATTTAATGGTCATTATGGGTGCAGCCTCTGTCTCCATCCTGGTGAACAAGTTCCAAAGAGAAATGGAACTGTTAGGGTTTATCCATACAAAGATGTTCCAAAAAGGTATCATACTTCAACCCTAACTGATGCAAGGGAGGCTGTGCACACAATCTGTGAGGGACATTAAAAGGACTTACATGTCTTGTCAACATCCCACACTTTGACATCATATCTGGAATGCCTCCTGACCATATGCATAATGTACATCTTGGAGTTGTTCGGCAAATGACAAGCACGTGGCTGGATAGTGAACACCATGAGGAGCCATACTATATTGGTAATCGTGTTCCTGAGCTTGACCAACAACTCTTGAGAATTAAACCACCTTGCAATATCACAAGAGTGCCCCGCTCTTTTCAGCAAAGGAAGTTTTGGAAAGCTAGTGAATGGCAGAACTGGTTACTTTTTATAGCATCTTTGTGCTAAATGCTACCCCATGCATTTTACCAGCATTGGTTAATCCTTGTCACCTTCATGTTCTTGCTATGTAAGGACACTGTCACATGAGAGGGGTTAAAAAGATGTGAAAAACTAGTTGTTGAGTTTGTCAAACAGTTTGAAATACTGTATGGAAAGGAAAATGTGTCATTTAATGTACATTTATGTCTTCATTTGCTGGACTCTGTGAGAAATTGGGGACCTTTGTGGGCACATTCAGGATATATTTTTGAGTCTTTTAATGGGGAGATACTGAAGATGTTTCATGGCGCCCAGTGTGTTCCCTTACAAATAATAAAACAATTCACATATAGACAAGTGTTGCCTCTTTTGAAAAACAATGCACTGAGAAATGCTGTGCCTAGATGTATACAGCTGTATAACAACTTGACTGGTGAAAAAAAGCTGAAACAGTTTGAAAGAGTAGCAGGTCAAATTGTGACCCTTGGTTTACACTATGTACAAAAACTTACTAATGAAGAGATACTGGCTATGAGAGAGAAACTTTCAGTCACCACAGATACAGTTGTGAAAATATTCAGTAGAACTTTCGTCAAAGGAGAACTGTATTACTCAGAGCAGTTCACTAGAGTAATGAAAAGGAACAGCTTCACTGTTTTGTTGGATAATGGACACAATCACTGTGTATTATTACATTGTGGTAGAGAGACTTGATAACAGAAAATGTTTTGCTGTTGGAAGACAGTATGATAAATCACACAGTTAAGTGCTAAATTTAGAAAATGTAGTTGGCTTGAAAAGAGTGTTACAGGGCAGGAAACAGGCTTTTGATGTAATGAAATTCAACAGGAAATGTATGTTAGTTGATCTGCCACATTATGCCAACCTTTATGCATGTACAGTGGTGCTTGAATGTTTGTGAACCCTTTAGAATTTTCTATATTTCTGCATAAATATGACCTAAAACATCATCAGATTTTCACACAAGTCCTAAAAGTAGATAAAGAGAACCCAGTTAAACAAATGAGACAAAAATATTATACTTGGTCATTTATTTATTGAGGAAAATGATCCAATATTACATATCTGTGAGTGGCAAAAGTATGTGAACCTCTAGGAGTAGCAGTTAATTTGAAGGTGAAATTAGAGTCAGGTGTTTTCAATCAATGGGATGACAATCAGGTGTGAGTGGGCACCCTGATTTAAAGAACAGGGATCTATCAAAGTCTGATCTTCACAACACATGTTTGTGGAAGTGTATCATGGAATGAACAAAGGAGATTTCTGAGGACCTCAGAAAAAAACGTTGTTGATGCTCATCAGGCTGGAAAAGGTTACTAAACCATCTCTAAAGAGTTTGGACTCCACAAATCCACAGTCAGACAGATTGTGTACAAATGGAGGAAATTCAAGACCATTGTTACCCTCCCCAGGAGTGGTCGACCAACAAAGATCACTCCAAGAGCAAGGCGTGTAATAGTCAGGAAGGTCACAAAGGACCCCAGGGTAACATCTAAGCAACTGAAGGCCTCTCTCACATTGGCTAATGTTAATGTTCATGAGTCCACCATCAGGAGAACACTGAACAACAATGGTGTGCATGGCAGGGTTGCAAGGAGAAAGCCACTACTCACCAAAAAGAACATTGCTGATCATCTGCAGTTTGCTAAAGATCACGTGGACAAGCCAGAAGGCTATTGGAAAAATGTTTTGTGGACGGATGAGACCAAAATAGAACTTTTTGGTTTAAATGAGAAACATTATGTTTGGAGAAAGGAAAACACTGCATTCCAGCATAAGAACCTTATCCCATCTGTGAAACATGGTGGTGGTAGTCTCATGGTTTGGGCCTGTTTTGCTGCATCTGGGCCAGGACGGTTTGCCATCATTGATGGAACAATGAATTCTGAATTATACCAGTGAATTCTAAAGGAAAATGTCAGGACATCTGTCCATGAATTGAATCTCAAGAGAAGGTGGGTCATGCACCAAGACAACGACCCTAAGCACCCAAGTTGTTCTACCAAAAAATGGTTAAAGAAGAATAAAGTTAATGTTTTGGAATGGCCAAGTCAAAGTCCTGACCTTAATCCAATGGAAATGTTGTGGAAGGACCTGAAGCGAGCAGTTCATGTGAGGAAACCCACCAACATCCCAGAGTTGAAGCTGTTCTGTACGGAGGAATGGGCTAAGATTCCTCCAAGCCGGTGTGCAGGACTGATCAACAGTTACCGGAAACGTTTAGTTGCAGTTATTGCTGCACAAGGGGGTCACACCAGATACTGAAAGCAAAGGTTCACATACTTTTGCCACTCACAGATATGTAATATTGGATCATTTACCTCAATAAATAAATGAGCAAGTATAATATTTTTGTCTCATTTGTTTAACTGGGTTTCTCTTTATCTACTTTTAGGACTTGTGTGAAAATCTGGTGATGTTTTAGGTCATATTTCTGTAGAAATATAGAAAATTCTAAAGGGTTCACAAACTTTCAAGCACCACTGTATACCTCCACGTTCCAGTGTGGAGGACTGAAATGTCATGTGGAGGAATAAAATGTTGAGGATGAAATGTCATGTCATTTTTTGCTGCTGTTAATGATAATTTAATTTATACTCTCTGTCATCTACATTTTACAATATATGTGTAGGAGCCATGAATGTGTTTTTCTGTTGGTTAAGGTTAAGGGTTGTTTTGATGTTGTTTATTTTGAGTAGTATTCAGTTTATGTTATTATTTTAGTAGCGGGTTACGTGATTATGGGTGGGGTCTAGCACTTATGTTCACCTGTTGCTTTTCCTTTGTTTGAGAGAGAGAGATGAGGTGAGCGTGGGTTGCTGTACTTTTTGTTGACTGCTATTTTCGCTATTTTTTCATTTATTACTCTGATTACTTTGGTTTAGTTTGTACACTTTATTATGAGTTAACCTTTTTTGTTTTGTGAATAAACACTGATCTTTGATTATTAATCTCAGTGAGTTTTTTTGTTAGCGCGTCTGACATCTGGGCCCATTCTTAAAGAGACTCTCAGCGGCTCTTGAGGCTGAAGTCACGACAATATGAATCAATACATAGCCATATATGGTCCATCCATATATGGTTACATAACGTAAAATATAATGAATGTCATGCAAAATGTGATTTGGACTATTGTTGATCAAGCTCTCTGTAAACCTATGCATGAGCTTGTTTAACTCATCAAAATACAACCCCGATTCCAAAAAAGTTGGGACAAAGTACAAATTGTAAATAAAAACGGAATGCAATGATATGGAAGTTTCAAAATTCCATATTTTATTCAGAATAGAACATAGATGACATATCAATTGTTTAAACTGAGAAAATGTATCATTTAAAGAGAAAAATTAGGTGATTTTAAATTTCATGACAACAACACACCTCAAAAAAGTTGGGACAAAGCCATGTTTACCACTGTGAGACATCCCCTTTTCTCTTTACAACAGTCTGTAAATGTCTGGGGACTGAGGAGACAAGTTGCTCAAATTTAGGGATAGGAATGTTAACCCATTCTTGTCTAATGGAGGATTCTAGTTGCTCAACTGTCTTAGGTCGTTTTTGTCGTATCTTCCGTTTTATGATGTGCCAAATGTTTTCTATGGGTGAAAGATCTGGACTGCAGCCTGGCCAGTTCAGTACCCAGACCCTTCTTCTACTCAGCCATGATGCTGTAATTGATGCAGTATGCGGTTTGGCATTGTCATGTTGGAAAATGCAAGGTCTTCCCTGAAAGAGACGTCGTCTGGACGGGAGTATATGTTGCTCTAGAATCTGGATATACCTTTCAGCATTGATGATGTCTTTCCAGATGTGTAAGCTGCCCATGCCACATGCACTAATCCCCATACCATCAGAGATGCAGGCTTCTGAACTGAGTGCTGATAACAACTAAGGGTCGTCCTTCTCCTCTTTAGTCCAAATGACACGGCATCCCTGATTTCCATAAAGAACTTCAAATTTTGATTCGTCTGACCACAGAACAGTTTTCCACTTTGCCACAGTCCATTTTAAATGAGCCTTGGCCCAGAGAAGACGTCTGCGCTTCTGGATCATGTTTAGATACGGCTTCTTCTTTGAACTATAGAGTTTTAGCTGGCAACGGCGAATGGCACGGTGAATTGTGTTCACAGATAATGTTCTCTGGAAATATTCCTGAGCCCATTTTGTGATTTCCAATACAGAAGCATGCCTGTATGTGATGCAGTGCCATCTAAGGGCCTGAAGATCACGGGCACCCAGTATGGTTTTCCGGCCTTGACCCTTACACGCACAGATTCTTCCAGACTCTCTGAATCTTTTGATGATATTATGCACTGTAGATGATGATATGTTCAAACTCTTTGCAATTTTACACTGTCGAACTCCTTTCTGATATTGCTCCACTACTTGTCGGCGCAGAATTAGGGGGATTGGTGATCCTCTTCCCATCTTTACTTCTGAGAGCCGCTGCCACTCCAAGATGCTCTTTTTATACCCAGTCATGTTAATGACCTATTGCCAGTTGACCTAATGAGTTGCAATTTGGTCCTCCAGCTGTTCTTTTTTTGTACCTTTAACTTTTCCAGCCTCTTATTGCCCCTGTCCCAACTTTTTTGAGATATGTTGCTGTCATGAAATTTCAAATGAGCCAATATTTGGCATGAAATTTCAAAATGTCTCACTTTCGACATTTGATACGTTGTCTATGTTCTACTGTGAAATAATATCAGTTTTTGAGATTTGTAAATTATTGCATTCCGTTTTTATTTACAATTTGTACTTTGTCCCAACTTTTTTGGAATCGGGGTTGTACATTGTTTCATCAATAAACATACATGCAATAATGTAATGCAGTTTTTGTTTGCACAGCAATGTATTTTACAATATATGAATCAATATATAGCAATAGGTTGTTCATCCATATATTGCTATATATTTTCAAATATTTGAGCATGTTTCTCATATATTGAAATATATTTTCTAATGTATTGCAATATAAATTCTAGTATATTGCAATATACTTTTGTTTCGTAAGGGACATATGAGACTAAAATAGAACTTTTTGGTTTAAATAAGAAGTGTTATGTTTGGAGAAAGGAAAACACTGCATTCCAGCATAAGAACCTTATCACATCTGTGAAACATGGTTGTGATAGTATCATGGTTTGGGCCTGTTTTGCTGCATCTGGGCCAGGACGGCTTGCCATCATTGATGGAACAATGAATTCTGAATTATACCAGCAAATTCTAAAGGAAAATGTCAGGATATCTGTCCATGAACTGAATCTCAAGAGAAGGTGTGTCATGCTGCAAGACAACGACCCTAAGCACACAAGTTGTTCTACCAAAGAATGGTTAAAGAAGAATAAAGTTAATGTTTTGGAATGACCAAGTCAAAGTCCTGACCTTAATCCAATTGAAATGTTGTGGAAGGACCTGATGCGAGCAGTTCATGTGAGGAAACCCACCAACATCCCAGAGTTGAAGCTGTTCTATATGGAGGAATGGGCTAAAATTCATCCAAGCCAGTGTGCAGGACTGATCAACAGTAACCAGAAATGTTTAATTCCAGTTATTGTTGCACAAGGGGGTCACAGCAGATACTGAAAGCAAAGGTTCACATACTTTTGCCACTCACAGATATGTAATATTCTGTCATTTGCCTCAATAAATAAATGACGAAGTATAATATTTTTGTCTCATTTTTTTAACTGGGTTCTCTTTATCTACTTTTAGGACTTGTGTGAAAATCTGATGATGTTTTAGTTCATATTTATGCAGAAATATAGAAAATTCTCAAGTGTTCACAAACTTTCAAGCACCACTGTGTGTGTGTGTGTGTGTGTGTGTGTGTGTGTGTGTGTATACCACGGGCGATTGCTCTAAGACAACGAGGGAGGCTCAGCCTCCTCTAAAATTTCTGGATCTGAAATAGCAATGTTATAAGTTATAACATTGCTATTTCAGATATAGAATCATAGAAATATATGTGCTCAACCCAACTACAGTGCGAAATCATTCCGTTATAACTTTCCCCAGTTCGCCTAATGTGTGCGTGAGTTTTTCCCCCTCGTGACAACACGATGCAGCCCAGCCTCAGTGGACTTCAATGGCATTTGGGAGCTATGCACTTTCAATATCAAAATGCAAGACGATTATTGTACAAATACTGCGAAAACGCCTGCCCATGGAGTCCCAGCCTCACAGTGGGAGGGACATGGCAGTTTCCGCGAGGAGACTGGTGATTGGTGAAAGCGGCCGGATATTTTCTTTGATTGACAGCTCGTTTCAAATATAGACAGGCAGCGGTGAATCTCAGTTCAGTCCCATGCGGATTCGCAAGTGCTGTGGTGTATTGTAAGAGATCAGCTTACATTTCGATTTCATTCATTACATACGGTTTCTACCAGCTTTTTTAGTTTGTATATATTTTCATTGTAAATAAAGTGTAAATATAGTGTTGTCAAGTTTGCTATCTTAGTTCCAGAAATGTCGTTCATTTGAGTGACTGAACTTGAGGGGGCTAGTCAGCTAGCAAGAAAGCTGCACACGGATGCCAAGCATTGCTGATTTAATTTTAGCAAAGCCATTTGCCAGTCTTCCTTTTGAGGAAAAAATTAAACAGCAGGGTAGACCAACGCCTCAAATTGACTTGGTGAAAAAGGTAGGGAATAATACTCATTCCTTTCAGCTCTCCTGGTACGAGAAAGTGAATTGGCTAACAGCAAGTGACCCACATCAACAACAGTAAATAGGCTACTTTAGTAATATGTCATGGATGGACCAAAAATATAGAATCTATTTAAAATGTTTATGCTGAGTATATTATATTGGAATATATATTTTTTTGGATATGAATTAAACACAGCTACAATTTGGAAAACATTTTTAAACAAAAACACAGCCGAGAACATTTCACACTACAGACCTGGATTAAAAGTGAAGGGTTATCAAAATTGTCAATAAAACATTTCTCAGTCAAAATAAGTAAAATATAGGGAAAGTGTCATTGAATGAAATGTGTGGCACCCAGCTCTATGTTTGGCTCCCCAAGGTCAGTGCTTGTGCCTATTCCAGAACACTCTGCTGTTACTGCTGAGGTTCCTGACAAAGAGCTGCTTTCAATAATGATCAATTTTTAAACAACATGCCACAATTTTAAAATATAAAATGTTAAAATATACCCCCCCCCAACACCACCATCATGTATATTGGACAGTAGGCTAATGGGCCAAAAGAACCTGTTATTTCACAGTTTGTGACCCTGCCAACAATCAGCCAGATCAGAGGCAAGAGTATGGGCAAAATTGATGTGTTTTTTCTTTTAACATCTGGAAATATCGTAACTGACCAGCCTCCCCTGTTTGAAAGGCTACCAGCCGCCACTGGTGTATACACACACACACACACACACACACACACACACATTTTATTTGATTCATTTTAATATTCAGATTTTTAAAACCCATATGCTCAGCCCAGTGTGATTTTTATGTTTCTTTATTTAATAATTATATAATTTCAAAGAATTATATATTGTGGTTGTAATGGGCAGCACGGTGGTATAGTGGTTAGCACTGTCACCTCACAGCAAGAAGGTTCTGTGTTCAAGCCCAGCAGCCAATGGAGGCTTTTCTGTGTGGAGTTTGCATGTTCTCCTCATGTCTACTTGGGTTTCCTCTGGGTGTTCTGGTTTCCCCCACAGTTCAAAGACATGCAGGTTAGGTTAACATGGGGCAGCCATGGCCTGAGGTTGGGCTGACGTGCCCTTGAGCAAGGCACCTAACCCCCAACTGCTCCCCAGGCACTGTAGCATAGCTGCCCACTGCTCTGTGTTTGTGTGTGCTCGTTGCTCACTTGTGTGTGCATGTGTGTGTTTACTCCTTCAGATGGGTTAAATACAGAGGTTAAATTTCACTGTGTGCTTAAGTCTATGCTTGATTGTCCATGTGATAAATAAAGGCTTCTTGGCTTGGTTTGGCTTCTAATAAAATTTAACCATAGTCCACAAAGTTTCTAGATAAGAAGGACATTTTGCACAAATGACCTTCGTCAGCTGTGCATAAAAAAGTTTTTAATTTTCCATATAATTATGTTTTGTTAACAGGTATATCACTTAATTTTCATGCCATTTTAACCTCTTCAGACACAAGGAAAAATATTATGGAATTTCATGCTATGGAACATCACGTGTACAACTGTCCACATTATGTCCGAAGGGGATATAATCACTCCAGTGAACATTGAGGTTGGTAAAGAAGTAATGGCAGTGGAAGCACTTGAGAAATAATACTTGATGTCAATAAAATGACCAGTGACTCAGAACCATACATGTGGTTGGTCAGCATGACAGCTCTGTACAAAATAATCATGGTGCCTTTCTTTATGTCTTTGCAGAGCCTGCCAAAGGTAGTAATTTTGTCAATTTTGGAATCTGGGGAGATGGTGCACCCAAAGTAGGTGAATTGTCGGGCCAATGAGGATATAAGGAGTGTTGTGCTTTTCATACACTGCAAAAAAATTGAAAACTGAATTTCAGGAGAAAATTACTTAATACTTGTGAAATGATCTTGCTGCATGGACAGATATTTTTACTTGATAAGACATCTTAGAATAAGTTGGCTGCAATCTAGAACCAGGTTTAATAATCTCAGAATTAGTGTCTTGTATCCTTCTAATAGGAAATGCTAGTTCGTGTCAACTATTTTCAAGATATTTTCACTTGCTATCATTTTTTGCAGTGTGGGGTGCATGTTGGTGGAGTACTTCAGTCTTCTTCAGGCTGACTTCAGTTCAGAGCTTGAGCAGACTCTGTAAATCAGGACTTTATGTGCTGAATGGCTGTTGCTGTGTGGGCAAACCAGGATCATCAGTGAACAATAGTTCTCAGATTAGATGCTCAATTTATTTTGGCTGCCATGAGTATGAAAGCAAACATAGGTGCTGTCTTCATTTTGAAGTCTTCAATGGCCTGTAACAGCATTATGTTGACAAAGATGGTGAGAAGCATTGGGGAGGATGCAGTCCTCTTTCATAGCATATACAATTGGGAAGGGCTATGAGAGGTTATGGCTGTGTCTGACTTGGCCAACCTGGCTTTCATGGAGCTGGACAACCATGCTGAGTGGGGAAGCCTCGCCATTGTTTGACTTCCCAAAATGCCTTTCTGCTCACAGGGTTGAATACTTTGGTTTGTTCAACAGTCCCTTGATTTGCTCATAGCATTTCTCCTTGAGCTGTTTGAGAACAAATATCACATCTCTGGTGCTACTGTTTGTTCTCATACCAGACTGGCACTCTCAAAGGTCTTCCTCCATAATGATGACTACTAGTCTTGTAGAGTATCCTTGTGAGAATTTTTCCTGCAATGGAGAGGAGTTATCCCTCTGTTGTTCGGTGCAGTCACAATATACCCCTTTGTTTTTCTACAAAATTATGATGACAGAATCAGAAAAATGCTGAGGAATATTATCTTGCTCCCAGAAGCATGTGAAGAATTTATGTTTGGTGTGAACTATTGGGCCTCATTTTTTTTTCCAAATCTCCAAGGAAATGCTAACAACTCTGGCTCCTTTTCTAGTCCTTAGCTTCCCTATTGCTTTCAGGGTCTCTTGGAGCATAGGAATCTTATCTAGTTCTGCCTTTACTGGCTGATTTAGAATGCACTGATTGCTGAAGTTTGGATGACACGATTGGTGCAGGAGAGGGTCTCAAATTATTCTAACTAGTGGTTCAGGATGGATGCCTTGTCTATAGGCAGTATCCCTGCATCTGCTCTGGATTTGGTAGGTCGGGTCATAGACCACCTTTAGGGCTTTACAGAAATCTGGTCATGACCATTGTCAGCATGAAGCTGGGTCCTCTTTGCGAGGTTTATTATGGACCACTCAAAGCTTGCACTGAAGACTGCTACATTCAGGGTTGTCTTCTTCAGACAAGATGGCTGGGTCAAGTGAACCCGTTGCTCTGATCTCCACCAGTCAGTTTTGGATTTCTCGACCGTTTTCATCAAACCAGTCTTGATTCTTCTTGGACATGAACCAAAGGACTTCTTTGGATGTCTGCAGGATGGAAGCCTTTAAGTGTTCCCATAACTCTTCTGGAGGGGAGCCTATAGGGCAGCTGGAATCTTCAAGCGTAGGCTGGCCTAAGTTGGTTTGTAAGCTGCTAACCTTGAACTTTTACTTTGTAGTGTCTTTTCTCCCACACTTGGTCTTGAACTGAATGTTGATTTTGCAGGAGACAAAGTGTTGGTCAGGATGACATTATGCTGAGCATCACTCTGGTGTGCAAGACATTTTTAAAGTCTTACTGGCACACTAGAACATAATCTATGAGTGGCCAGTGTTTAGACTCAGGGTAAATACAGGTTGTTTTCATGCTATCCTTCTGCTGAAAGATGGTATTGGTAATGACAAATTGCTACTCTGTGCAAAATTACAACAGTAGGCACCCATCACTGTGGAAGTTCCCAACACCACTACTTTCACCTACAAATCCAAAAACAGACCAGTGCCCATCTACCTTAAAAGCACTTATTACATCACACTCCCTCTAAGGCTCTAGCTCTGCTCAATTGGATTCACCATCTCTCTGGGTATAAGGAAAGCGTGCAACAAGGCTCTTCTCTGTACTGACATCTAGGTGGTGGAATAAAACTTGATCTTAAGCTTAGATAAGCACTTTGCTATAAATAAATAAATAAATAAATAAATGTCTTGTCATTTTCCCCCAAACAATATTAATCTCCCAAACAAGGTTTTTAGACTGAAGAACTCCATCTCCCCTCCTATTCTAAATCATAGCTGTGAGGCTACAGCCACAGTCTACCATACAAGGAGGTGGTCCTGACCACTTGGCCACTGAGATCAGTACAGGTTGGTGACTTTATCCATAAACGTTTTACAGTGTTAGCATCACATGGTTTTGCTTGCAAGATGAAGTGGTGTCCTGGGGTCTGGCTCTTGGAATCAGCATGTGAAAGATTTAGGAGCTGGATGGAAACCTGTGTGATTGTCTTCTCCAGTAGTCCACTCCAGGAGAGCAGCTGCCAGGCTACATGGCACTACCTCGACCAAAAGCTCCCTACACACTTGTTTATGATTATGCACATTTTTACAATATATTTTCAGTTCTATTCAATAATTTTGTATAATGTGGCTTAGGCCATTGGCCTTGTTCATGCTTTTTGGGTTTAAAGAAGAAAGAAATAGAAACAAAAACAAACAAAAAAGTATAATATGCTAATTACACACAATAATCTGCTCATTGCATTGAGTGTATGTATCTGCATTATTTTGGTATTTTGTTTTAATGAGCAGCGCACGTGCGCGCACACACACACACACATACTGCAGGCCCATGCTTGGTTTTGCAGCAAGCATTTCTAACTGGGCTGTTGTGTGCGAGCTGTCGTTTATGTTTATGCATGAAATTCTCTTGTAGCTCTTTTCTCTTTTACTTCAGATGCTTTGTTGCTATGATACTGAGCTGAAACGCGTGAGAATATTGGTGCAGAGTTCTCCGGCTCCTCAAAATAGCAACACACAGACAGCCTCTGATCTCTGAATGTGTCGACACAGATCTTCTACAGATTCCTGCATCTGATCGTCACTCCGCATTAGTTCCTTCAACCAGAGTCTCAGCCTCACTTTATAGCACTGAAATCAGATTAGATGTAATGGGTGCGGCCCACATGGAGACAGCCAACCCACTCAACATGTGATGGCCAGACATGAGTCACATCATAACTACTGATTGATTGATTGATTCATTCATTCATTTGTGTTTTGTTTAGGCTTGAGGTAGAGGTCATATATTTTATATTAATGTTTATGTACATTAAATTTAGCTTATTTAAAGCAAAATTTTCATTTCATGTTTGTTTTTGTCTTCTTTGCTCAGAATAATCAGCCAAGGAGCTCTTTCAATTTTTTTTAAACTAATTTTTGCGGCCTACTTTTTAATAATAATAATAATAATAATAATAATAATAATAATAATTATTATTATTATTATTATTATTATATTTCTTAAATAATTAACATTTTAATGTATTTGCTTATTTCTTTAATTTTTAATGTCTCATTTCAAATAAGTACTTTAGTTAATATTGCTTATAGATTGGTATATTTGTTTACATAAGTGTACTTTTAATTTGTTTCTGTACCTTTTTTCTAATTGGGAAGCTGTGTTTTGTTTTGTTTATTACATTCTTTGAATTCAATTTTATTGTTTTTATTATTTTAAATTAAATCAATTAGTGATGGCCATTTTCCCTTTTACTTATGTATCCTTCTTATTTGCATGACGTATTAATGCTTGTGTTTGGATACTTACATATTATAATTTTTGATTTTGTAAAAAAACAATGGTTTTGTACTTTGAATGAATTACATTTCGTAGCTCTTTGTTTTCTGTCATTGCATTATAGCAGTCTTGCATAAGTCTTAGTCAGTCTGGTCTCCCACGTAGGTGTGTGTGTGTTCCCACTTGTGTGGGATGTTATGCAATCACTCGGTCACTCTCAGCCTCGTGAGTAATTGCATATCTTTGGAGATGTTGATTAAAGGCACTCATTTGGAACCATGTTAGCACTTTATAATTTCTGAGGCTTGAACACAAAAACAGATCAAACAGAATTAGAATGATCCTCACAGGAGGGTGAAAAGTTTGTAAAGCTTTCTGTGAGCTGCTTTCTGACCAGAAGCATTTTTATGACACATTTTAGACAGAGCAAAAAAGGGCTTAAAGCTGCACTCTGAGGAACTCTTGCAAAAGAGATTAAATGATTTAGAGCCTTAAAAAAAAAAAAAAAGTGTCTCGGCCCGATCCACGCAACACTATTCCAGCCAATCACTGACAGGCAGTGAGGTATTCATGCTCATGCATAGGATAAGGGCAAGGAGAGGGAAGGGATGGGGACAAGAGGGTGGTGGGAGCAAGACAGACAGTGATTCACACTCCAGACCTGTTAGTGGTGGTAATACCAATTTGTTCTTTGCCAACTGCCAACAAACCTCAAAGAAAAAAAAAAGAATAAAGAAAAGTGGGCCATTGGCTGGGAGAGGGAGCCTCATACACAGTGGGTGTGTGAGGAACTGGAAAAAAAAAAACACAGTCCTTTCAACTTTCCAGTGGCTGTTCACTCAGTGGGAGTTGATTCAGCTAGACAACGTCACCTCATTTCATGCTGACAGAAATGCATCTCTCTGCAGTCAGACTCACAGATGCTGCAAGAACTTGATGCAAGTTTCTTGTTACTGCTCATTGCTTCATTCACACTAGAACTGTGTCCTGGTCATTATTTTTGTTTTGTTATTACTGTTTTTTTTAGCTTTTATGATTGCTCAGCTTTAGTAATTATTGTCCTGTTTTGTGATTAGATTAAGTTCAACTTTATTGTCACTGAACAAGTACTTCAACAATGATGTACAAGTACAAGCACTGTTTGCACATACGTGTGTTATGTAGTCCTATGAAGGTCTGTGTAGTCTCATGTAGTTTTGTGTTGTTTAATGTAGCACCATGGTGATAGAGGAATGTTGTTTTGCTTCACTCTGAAACAAAGCCACTTGACTTGATTGTGGTATTTGTTCATTTGTGAAGGGTTTTTATTACCACATAGCCCTAAAAACACAAGTTTGCAAGCACAATTCGGATTGATGCATAATTCAAAATGCTATGTTAGGTAATGTTACATTCCTTGTTAGCTTTGCTACAAACCTACAGTCGTCTTTTTGGTCAGTATAGCTATCTAAAAACAATCTCAAGAATTAACTCTCACTAGTTTTTACTTCCTTGTAGTTTGGATGTGTTTGTGGCATCCACTAGATTCCATCATATTCCTCTTTTGATCAAATAAACCAATTGTTCATGTCCTTGGCTTGGCAATGCACATCCATGAATTTTGGTGGGCAGAGCTTCGGATAGAGCACTGAAGGGAGGTTTGTGTTTGTTTAGCTATTGAGGATATCAACAATCTTTCTCCAGAATCAGTGACTCCCCCTTTAATGCACCCACATCATCTTTCCATAAAGTGTGGCCACTTGCACCCAATTGAGCATGCATAAATGTGTGAGTTATGTGATAGATTCTTTCATGTGACTTTCCTTGTAGGGCTTTCCTCGAGAGTGCTCTGTAACATGCTACCAATGACCTACAGATATTTTTCACATTACACAAGGGACGTGAGCTTCTAATCATCTCTGTAATTCACTCGGACCTGCCTGGGGGATGTCCTTAAATGATATACGCAGAACCTTTATTTTTAAATACATTTCTGAGTGGATAGTATCTCCATCCTTGACTCTTGTATGCTGCATAAATGGGAATAAAAAATATATTTTTGAGAGTTAAAATCAACCACAAAGTTGGCATTCAAGCTGCCCCGCTGAGCCAGCCACGCCCGAGTGCGTGACATCACAGCAGGAACCGGTTTTAAGGCCGAGGCCTTCTACAGCTATAGACCAAAGTCATATAAATAATAATTTATGGTGAAAGTAAGAAATACCATTACTGACTTGCTCAACAAAGACTGATTTGACTTCATTCATTGTGTGTTGACTCTCATTAAAACAGGATAGGTGTTATAACTTCTGCAACATACATGTACATGCATGCATTTTCACTGATAAAATGTAAAAGATTTAAAAATCAGATGAACTGAGACAATCACATTCTGAAGCAAATTAAATATTCTTATACCGGTAACTTAAATACACAATACAAGTTACATATGAAGAGCTCTTTTTCAAAACACAATAAAATGCCAAATAAAAAAAAAAACGAGTTTGTCATGCTATTCTGCTGTGTACCGAGTCTATTCACTGCTCCATTAATGTTTCATGCCAAATCGCTATATTCCCTTGTTTATATGTGCTGCAAATTGTAGTTTCTCTCCAAAACACGATAAGCACTACACCTGTTTTTTGGCTGAGTGCGACATTTCCTCTAGACCAATCAGAGTTCAGTCAGCGTTCTACACTATCCCACATGGCGGCACCCTGAAGCGAGGAGTTTTGTTTGCTTGTGTAGCTTCTTGAGCACAAATAACTTTTGCAAATGGTGGTTGTGAATACTTTTGATGGTTCTGAAGAACCTGTGAGACCTACACCAGGTGGTAGAAGACGTCGTTTAAACAAAGATAACCATGAATGAGAGCAAACTAAGAAAATTCGCGATTCTGGTGGCGGGCTGATTCCTGCCGTTAGATGTAAACACACTGCTGCCAAAAACTTTTGCCATGCAGATAAATTAACACCCGATGACCTAGTTATTATGTGTGTTATTTTGAAGTTATTTGTTTTATGTAGCGGGCAATGGTGCTGTTTTTACAGGTTCAACACTTTACTGAATAACTTGACTATTGAATGTATTTTTATCAATGTTGATTATTGTTATTTAATTAGTGGTTTTGTCATGCTATTTAAGGTGGCACTTTGAATGGATTGCATTTAAAAAATTGAACTAACTGGCCATTTGTTATTTAGTTAGTTGTGTTCTGTGGTGGACAGTCTTACAACGTAAGATTAAACATAAATGAATGAATGTTATTTAAGTGTTTATATAATTTTTGATTTTATTATAAATTGTATGATGAAAGTTCCTGATATTATATATCTACAGCATGTTCTCTTGTTTTAAAAACAGAAAGACAGAAATGAATGGATTTATAGCATTTTGAAAAAAGAATGAGTGGCTTTATAGCGTTTTAAAAATATATATATAATAAACTTTGGATTTATAACCAATAACATTGTTGTTAGATTTGTCAATTATTGTTGAAAATGTTCAGACTGAACCAACTATCTATTATAACAGGATAAATTAAATATTTGCAAAATTTATGGGTCTGGGTAAATAAATGTCATTTTTCTGAAAACAATCTAAATGTATTTATAGCATTTTGGAAAAGAGCTCTACAAATGCAGGTAAACAACGTGTTGTTTTTTTTTATCCAAATGAGAGTCGGAGCTTACCCATCTGTGTTCTTGCTTCTTGAAAGCCGAGCTTGTGACCAATTGTTTTTGAAACAATCTGACTCTCAGTTGTTCATTCAGTTCTCTGTTCAGTTACTTCTTCCACGTAAGGGCGAGATGGCAGCAATATCTAGTTTAGAAATAAGACAGTTGGTCCATTCATTCACTTTTCTTCATACTGCGTATTCCACCATTACTGCTGGGCTCAGGCAATTACTAAAACCCGGGACGGAATAGGATGCCACCGGTTTTAGCAACAACTGCGGGGAGGTCACTGCCCGAGTGATACAGGTATGTCACGTCCCGTTCCATCCCGGGGTTTTTAGCAATAACCCTCAGCTCACTGCGGGAGGACTGGTGCAACTGAACTCACTTTCCTTTAAAATAAAATAAAATAAATAAATAAATAAATAAATAAATAAATACTTTCCTTTTCTTGTAGTTTTCTTTTTCTTTAATTGTTGATACTGCACCCTCTTTCAATACAGGCTTATAGCCAACACTCCTCAACAGATCAGAGGTTTCGTAAAAGTCTTCAGTAAAATGTGCAGAGCAGAGGAGAGACCACTTCATAGGTGTCCAATGTGCCCGTGAACTTCTCGCAAAATGTGTCCAAATCTTTGCAGTTTGAACATTCTTGGGCCATGAATGCAGCGTAAATCCAGCTTCTGTTATGTTACTGTACCGGGCAGCAACACATCTACATGGCATGGCAATAAATTAGCTCAAAATGGAGGATCAAAGTTGCAGTCAGCTCTGTGTTTTAGTATAGCGAAAGTGGCGATGAGACTGATCCACTTCCTGTTGTGACGTTACAGATGTCAAGGTCATTCACTCAGACCGCTACCTATATAAATCACATTAATCATAAAAATTACTATATTAGATTTATTGTTAACGCTTAAAACTATTCCTTTGCCATTCTTGAGGTCTCAAGGCATTTATAAATGAAAGTGAGGCCATAGCTCTGCGTATATGCTTTAATGTATCCAGATGTTTGCAATGACCCGTACTTTAACATAATCATCTGTGTGTTGTAAGTGCCACGTCGCTAGTTGAGTAATTAGGCTTTATTATTGCACAATGTGTTAATCAAAAGTTCTTATTAAGAGGAGCTTAGCTTAATGCCAACCACTAAATGCACCAAATTAGTGTTACTCACTACTCTGCAAATGTACTGTATTATCATGCATGAATGATGGTAAAGCAAACAACTGGTTAGCATTATTAGTTAGCAACGTCAGCATTCGGAAATCACTGCATCATGAATTCTGTGACTAATGAATTTGTACTTCTTAGGATGCTAATTCAGCAGCAGCACGATAGCCTGTGGGTAGAGGGAGAGGGGCCATCATCCTTGTTGTGCATTTGGAACCTCACTGAACTGTTTGTGAGGCAGTGCTGCCTTATTCTTTCCTGGCTGCTCATGGAGGGTGAGGAGAGGCAACGCTCAAGTCACTGCAGCTGTGGCCACACTGTTTCTTGTGGTCCAAAACACTGGTGCTGAAGTGGAACTATCTTTTCAGCACCACTGGGGTGGTAGAGCGGGGAGAGATACGGTGTAGAGGCAGTGGGTTTATCGAGCTACTGTCACTACATTATCTCTCATGTTCGCATGTTTGTAAACAAACCAACCGTTGCCAGGATGCGCGTGCAGCCTGGACCCAGAAACAATGGCGCTGCCCATAGACCGGCATTATGAGCTGTCAGATTATGCCAAACAATTGTCATTACAAGATCGAGAATGCTACATAAATTAGTTAACGCTAACAAGTGGACATCGCCTACCGGATCCGCATTTAATTAAAGAGTGGACGGACGATGTTAGTAAGTTCCCTGGTATACAATGGCCAGATATATACTCGTACCTTATTGACAAGACTTCAGTGTACACCCACGAAAAACTTCGTGCCTACAAGTCTTTAGACGCATATGATTATGTTATGTGCGGGCATGTACAACTTGATTAACAATGGGACATTCATATTCATTTTGTTTTAATCAAATTATGCCAGTGATGTGATGGCAATGTGGCTTTAGCTACAACAGCAAATACCAACACTAAACAGCAATTTGCAGGAGGTGATGGCATGAAAGGAATGATAGTGTAAAGAGTGCAGCTAAGAGAAATCAGAGCTGCGTAAAAAGCAAGAGGCAGAGACCAGAAATGAAACTGAACGGGGCGGGAGCTAGGTTAGAGCAGTCAACATAATTTGGCATTTAGAGTGAGGGCACACAATTTTACCTTTCCATCCTTGCTTTAAAATTGTGATTTTCGGCATACACACATAATGATGGCACAAATTCTGGACTGCTTAAGTCAAGCGAGACCTCTCCCACAAACAAAATTGCATGCAAAGCTAAGTTAACATGCTAACAATATTCATTACATTGTATAACTATAACCCAGCTAATCAGACAAACATTACCAAAGTATTTTGCTACATCAATAAACGAAGACTAGAAAGAATAAAAAAGAAAGATTTAATAAATAGCCTGATTTTACCTGTGATGAAGTGGGTGCTGCAAACCCGTGCATTTTTGATGGTGCTTTCATCCCAGTCTACACGTTTGATGGCTTGTAGCCATAGACATCGGCGATTTTTTTGGAATGGGTGAGATCCTGCTGGAATTCTGAACATTTTAACCCCATCACTGCTACGATTCTGACACCCGAAAACACAACAACTAGGCATTTCTGAGTCTTTTTTGGGTCCAGGCTGCGCGCGCAATTTCCGCTTACATATGAATGACGTTTACTGCGAAGAGGTATATATATATATATATATATATATATATATATATATATATATATATATGAGAGAGAGAGTCACAGTAGCTATTTGGAATGTTGCTAAAAATGTGTAATATATGACTGCTGAAACTTTGTTCTCATGATGATTTTCCTCTGATATTGTTTTCCTTCTTACCTTTTAATGCATTTTGAAAGCTCTAAAAGCCACTGATGTTAGCAATATCAGCTTAAGCATTCAGGGCTAAAATAATTAATTAACACACTTTCATCTTCCATTTCATGATTGTTTTAATTGTATTTTACCAGTAATGTGGTGTTTTCCTTTTTGTGTGTGTGTGTGTGTTAAAAGTGTGTCTCTGTGTTTTCAAAGTGGCAAGTTTGATAAGTGTAGCCTCCATCTCAGGTGATAATTAGACAGAGAAAGAAGAAAAAAAAAGAGTCCTATTAACACATTTTCACCTGATATATGAGCAGTGGATACACTTCAAGTGTCTAGATATTTGTCTCTGGTCATTATTTCTCTTTTCCACTGTGCTGGATCACCATGTTGCTGCTGTGTAGTGGCTTAAGTACCCCAAAGACCCAGAAAGTGAAGCCAGCCAAAATTCAATCATGCTGGATTGGTGGAAGGATAAGTGTGGCAGCGGGGGCATGACCAAGCAGCAGTCTGTGAATGGAGGGCGGGGTCAGGGAAGGTAAGTGGCTAAGTCATTCTACCTCACTCTACACACACACGCGGGATAGAGCCCCTTTTCTCTGCTCTCCCCCTCCTTTTATGCTCTGTCCCTGTAACAAACACACACATTAATTGACAGCAGGTGGAATGACTTAGCCACTTACCTTCCCCAACCCCGCCCTCCATTCACAGACCGCTGCTTGGCCACACCCCTGCTGCCACAATAAGAGGAAAACTAAGAGTGATCCAAACCTGGTATCCAGACGAGGATGGAAGTTCGACTCCTGGATTTTCACCTCCCTATTTCACCTCCCTATTAGCGAAGAATCCTAAAAAGAGAAATCATACTGGCTCGGGTGCCACCCAGGATAAAAAGGACTGTAATCCTGTTGCAGAGAACCCAGCAGGACTGACAAGTGAGCGAGGTTCCACCGACTCAATAAGACTCAGAACTGAAATTAAGATACTGTCCCTCAATGCAGAAAGACTATCAAAGGCCAAATGTAAATATCAAAATTACTTGACAAACATGACAGACATCCTTGTCCTCCAAGAGACCCCTGTGGGACAAGGAGCTGCCCCCTTGAGGTACACAGTCTCCAACTATACAATAGTAGCAAGACTTGACCACAACAAGTACAGCACAATGAAATATGCTAGAGACCCAAGCCTTGTCAGTATAATAGGCTCAGCTATTATGGGTGATAATATACACAAAACAGTAATAAAATTAGAGGACACTACCATAGTAAATGTGTTTAAGCCACCCCTCTCAGAATGGCCAACCCCCCCACTACAAAATTTTGAAAACCCCTCTGTCATAATCAGGGACTTTAATAGCCACCACATAGACTGGGGATACAATAACAATCATGCTGCCAGAGAAGAAATCAGCAATTGGGCAAATCAGAACAATCTTCATCTCCTTTACAACCCAACAGAAAATGTAACATTTTTCTCAGCTAGATGGCACAGAGAGTACACTCCTGACCTTGTCTTTGTCACAAAAGACGAAAACCAAAACCCAATCCAAGCATGAAGAGAGGTTCTTAACAACTTCTCGAACAGCCAGCACAGACCTGTCCTCATCAAAACTGGAACAGTAATACCAATTACAATCTCACTGCCTAATCCAAGATGGAATTTTCAAAAAGCCAACTGGGAACAGTACAATAATCACATAGATAACACTTGCAATAGAATTCCAGCTACACAAGACAATATCAACAAATTTACCAAACTCATTCTGAAAAGTGCAAAGAAGCACATCCCAAGAAGCCACAAAACCAGATATATACCATGCTGGTCTAAAAGAATTCACAATCTACTGCAGGAATTCGAAAATACTCAGGACCCAAACATAGCACATGAACGATTGAACTCCCTACAAGAAGGCAGGCGTAACAGATGGATTGAAATGACTGAAAGCCTTGACTTCAGCCGATCCAGCAGACACGCCTGGCAACTACTGAAAAACAGGATCCAGACAAGTCACAGCCCATTACTCAAGCAGTTCCCATTGATGTCAAAAACATAGCCAAACAAATAAACAGTGATGCACCCATGTGCCAAACCATGCCTCTGAAAGTGCTATAAGGCACAAATATCAACGTTTGTACAATGCCCACCCAGAAATGGAAGGCAATACAGCAGCACCAGTCACCAGCGTTAGATGTCAAGACAGCCATAAACCAAATGAAAGAACGAAAAGCAGCAGGGGTAGATGGAATTCACCTTGAAATGATTAAACATCTAGGGCCCAAAGCATGGCTCACCAAATCTCTCTCCAATGTAATAGACACTTCCAACTATCACTGTACCTAGAAATGAGTGAAAGTCCTTGCAATATTAAAGCCAGGAAAGCCAGCAGATGATCCAGCTAGCTACAGACCAATTTCATTGCTATGCTGTTTTTTTCAAACTGTTAGAGCAAATCATGCTTACTAGACTGTCGCCAATACTTGACCCCAACATACCACTTGAACAAGCCAGTTTCAAACCAGGATGAGACACAATCAAACAGGCACTGGCACTCACTTCTTATATAGAAGTTGGATATGAACAGAAAGTCAAAACAGGTACCTTTTTCATTGACCTCTCTGCAGCCTATGACACAGTGTGGCACAACGGTCTAATGCTAAAACTGGCTAAAGTCATTACCTGCAAGAAAACATTAAAGCTCCTAAACAAAATGTAAGGGGAAAATAACTTGTCATGTATGCCTAGAGAAAGACACCAGTAAAAGCAAGGTAATAAAAAACGGCGTTCCTCAAGGCTCACTCCTGGCACCAACACTGTAACATCTATATCAGTGACATGTCTGAAACAACAGCTCTTGAGTTTGGATATGCAGATGATATAGCCATTGTCTACCAGTCAAATGACAAATGAACTTGAGACCATACTCAGCCAAGACACAAAAGCCATCCAATCCTTTTTCGATAACTGACACCTTAAAATGAACACAAAGACAGTAACAACTGTACACAACACAACACAACACAACACAACAGTAACAACACATGGCAAACCAGACAGGCAACAAATACTCTATTTCCACCAGAAACACACCTCAAGCACTATGGAGTTGTCAAGTTTATTTGTTTAGCACTTTTAACAATAAACATTGTCGCAAAGCAGCTTTACAGAATTTGAACAACTTAAAACATGAGCTAATTTTATCCCTAATCTATCCCCAATGAGCAAGCCTGTGGCGACGGTGGCAAGGAAAAACTCCCACAGACGACATGAGGAAGAAACCTAGAGAGGAACCAGACTCAAAAGGGAACCCATCCTCATTTGGGCAACAACAGACAGCATGACTAGAATATTAACAGTTTTAACATGAAGTCAGTTTCGTTGATGTTATAAACTCTTCATTGATGGAAACTTGAGTGCAAAACTGTTCATGACAACTGCAGTCCTAAAGTTAGCAAGTCAACTGTAGTCCTCAGCCATAAAAGCATTACTGTAAGAGTCCAGAGCATCCTCCAGGTGTGATTTTCAACTGTTCTCATGGGGCCGTCCTCCACAGGAGCGATGCGATGAGACTCCAACCAGACACAGGGCACCAGGATGGATCAAGCAGGTCTGAGGAGCAGAAGAGGTCAGCATCTCGATCCCTGGACCAACATGTAACTCAGAGGGACAGATTTTTTTTGGGGGGGGGAGAGAGAGAGAGAAACACAGGTTGTTAGGTATGCCCAATGTCACCTGAATAAGTAGGAACAGTATACATATTGCACTGAGTACAAGCAGGGACTCCGGCAACTAACTATGACAGCATAACTAAAAGAGGAGAGCCAGAAGGTAACACAGGCATGAGGGAGCCCCGGGACATAAAGCAGCCAGCCACTACACCGTCAACAAACTCGAGTGAGCAAGTGAGTGGGGACTGACAGCATTCATACATCCCAATTTACCAAAACACTATGTCTGAGGACCCTCCAGATCTACACCTTTACCTCATAAACACCATTAACAAAAGGCTTGACCAAACAGATAGGTTTTCAGCCTAGACTTAAACACTGAGACTGAGTCTAATTCCCGAACACTACTTGGAAGGCTGTTCCATAACTGTGGGGCTTTGTAAGAAAAGGCTATGCCACCTGATGTAGCCTTCACTATATGAGGTACCAGCAGATAGCCTGCACCTTTTGATCTAAGTAGGCGTGGCGGGTCATAGAGGAGCAGAAGTTCACTTGGGTACTGTGGTGCGAGAACATTCAGTGCTTTAAAGGTTAATAGTTAGTACTTTATAATCAATACAAAATTTGATTGGGAACCAGTGCAATGTGGATACGACAGGTGATGTGGTCATATTTTCTAGTTCTAGTAAGGACTCTTGCTGCTGCATTTTGAACTAACTGGAGCTTGTTTATGCACTTATTGGAACATCCAGACAGTAAGGCATTACAATAATCCAACCTGGAGGTAACGAAAGCATGAACTAGTTTTTCTGTGTCACGTAATGATATTAAATTAATCTTAGCAATATTTCTGAGATGAAAGAAAGCTATCCGGGTAATGTCATCAATGTGAGTTTCAAATGAAAGACTGGGGTCAATAATCACTCCGAGGTCTTTTACTGCTGCACGTGAAGAAACAGAAAAGCCATCCAGAGTTACTGTGTAATCAGAAAACTTACTTCTAGCTGCAAGTGGTCCTAGTACAAGTACTTCAGTCTTGTCAGAGTTAAGCAGAAGGATATTAATAAGCATCCAGTGTCTAATATCCTTTACATATTCCTCAATTCTATTAAGCTGGTCTCTCTCATCAGGTTTTGCAGAAACATACAACTGTGTGTCATCAGCACAACAGTGGAAACTAATACAATGTTTACAAATAATATCACCCAGAGGTAACATATATAAAGAAAAAAGCAGTGTACCCAAGACAGAACCTTGTGGAACACCAAACTTTACCTCAGTATGTCTAGAAATATCACTATGTATATCAACATACTGATAGCGATCAGTTAAATAAGAGCTGAGCCAGGAGAGGGCCGTTCCCTTAACTCCCACAACATTTTCTAGTCTATCCAGAAGAATGGAATGATCAATGGTATCAAATGCTGCACTAAGGTCAAGCAACACAAGCAGCGAGACACAGCCCTGATCAGACGCCAACAGTAGGTCATTGTGCTATGATTAGGTCTAAATCCTGACTGATACATTTCATGGATGTTATTCCTATGTAAACATGAGCATAACTGCTGTGCCACAGCTTTTTCAAGGATCTTGGAAACCATTGAACAGCTGAGAGAAATCAAGGTCAGGTTTTTTAATCAGGGGGTTGATAACTGCTAGTTTAAAGGATTTGGGTACATAGCCAATCGTAAGAGAAGAATTTATTATTTTTAGAAGCGGTTCAATTACTTCAGGTATTATCTATTTGGGGCGGCACGGTGGTGTAGTGGTTAGCGCTGTCGCCTCACAGCAAGAAGGTCCTGGGTTCGAGCCCCGTGGCCGGCGAGGGCCTTTCTATGCGGAGTTTGCATGTTCTCCCCGTGTCCGCGTGGGTTTCCTCCAGGTGCTCCGGTTTCCCCCACAGTCCAAAGACATGCAGGTTAGGTTAACTGGTGACTCTAAATTGACCGTGAGTGTGAATGGTTGTCTGTGTCTATGTGTCAGCCCTGTGATGACCTGGCGACTTGTCCAGGGTGTACCCCGCCTCTCGCCCGTAGTCAGCTGGGATAGGCTCCAGTTTGCCTGCGACCCTGTAGAAGGATAAAGCGGCTAGAGATAATGAGATGAGATGAGATTATCTATTTGAATAGACGTGTAGGTAAGGGATCTAGTATGCAAGTTGAGGCTTTTGATGCCGAGATTAATGAAAGTAATTCAGTTTCTTTAAGGGGAGTAAAACATTCTAACTGATGATCTGATACAGTTATATAGTTAACTACAAGGTCACTTTCATTGTCTGACCTTAAATTAGTAGTTTGAATTTTTTGTCGGATATTCTCAATTTTGTCATTAAAAAAATTCATGAAGTCGTTGCTACTACATACTGCAGGTATGCATGTGTCTATAGTGGACTTATTCCTGGTTAATTTTGCTACAGTATTAAATAGGAATCTAGGATTATTTTTGTTATCTTCTATTAGGGAGGAGAGATATGTTGATCTTGCAGCACTAAGAGCTTTTCTATACTTCAGGAAGCTCTCCTTCCATGCTAATTTGAACACGACCAATTTTGTTTGACGCCATTTACGTTCCAATTTTCGAGTGGTCTGTTTTAATGTGCGAGTGTCATCATTATACCAGGGTGCTAATTTTTTGTCTCTGACCATTTTCCTTTTTAGAGGAGCTACATTATCTAAGGTATGGCGGAATGTTGACTCTAAGCATTCGGTTGCCTGATCAAGTTCTGCAGGGGCTGACATTTCATTCATTCATTCATGGCGGCCTCAGCCGAGCCGCACGCCTGGAGGCCCAGTCATCCCGATCCGCCATGCATGATGCTAGTTCTAGTGCATCGAGGGCGCCCACATCCCTCTTAAGGGTGTCAATAAAGGTTATTGGGGGGCGCCCTCGGGACCGGTGACCATGATGTGGTTCCCACAGGATCAAGGGAGAGGCTGTTAGGTCCCTACTCCTGAAGCAATGGCCAGCAAGCCCAAGCCTCCACCATGCGATCTTGTCGGTTAGTCTTGGGAGGGGACCATAGACCTCGCAGTTTGGCATGTGGCTCTGCCAACTGATGTTAAGCGCAATTCTGAGCATCCGAGTGTACCTGTAGCATCCATCGAGTGACTTTGCTGCTGTCGCTGTCAGCGTCCAACACTCCGACCCATAGAGAAGAACAGATTCCACTGTTGCCACAAAGAGCCTGGGTTTAAGCCCGTCAGATATGTGGGGCTTCCAGACTTTCGACATTGAGTTGAGTGCCTGCCAGGTGAGGGCCTTGCGAATCTTGATATCACAGTCGCTAGAATTGACCCACGATCCCAAGTATTTAAAGTCATCAACCACTTCAAGTGGTTTCCCATTGTTGGTAGTGAGGGAGGCTTGAGAAGGTAGGTTGCATGACATCAGTTTGGTCTTCCTGTCGTTAAGGGCCAGGACAATTTGGCCGCATTCTTTCTCAACATTTTCTAGTAGCTCCTGGGCTTGGACTAGGTTAATTGATAACAGTGCGATATCATCCGCGAAGTCCAAGTCGGTTATGCTGAGGCCCAGGTTTCTACTGGAACACCTAGGATTGATGGTGAATCCAAGCTCAGACTCCCTGCCTCCGGTGGTCTTACGGAGGGCGTAATCTAATACTATAGCGAACAGGAAGGGGGCTAGGGTATCTCCTTGAAGTACCCCAGCAGAGATGTCAAACTCCTCCGTATCACCGTCTGGAGTCACAACCTTTGCTCGTGTGTTCTTATATGTCAGCTCTATCGCCCTGAGAAGTCTTGGTGGAATTCCGTATGCCCTGAGGATCTCTATCATCTTCCCCCTATGGATGGAGTCAAAGGCTTTTTTAAAGTCCAAGAATGTGATCACTACAGGCAGGTTGTTCTTACGTGATTCTTCCAAAATTCTCCGTAAGGCTAGAATGTGACTCGCTGCTGACCTGCCTTCCCTAAAGCCGTTCTGGTTTGGTCGGAGATGTGAATCTATTGGGTCACGTATTCTATTCAGGATCATACGATTATACATCTTCGCAATGATGCAGTTAAGGCTTATCCCACGGTAGTTGTCGGTAATATTCAGGTTCCCAGACTTTGGTACAGGAATAATATTAGATAAAGACCATTGGTCGGGTCTACATTCGTGGATAAGCGCCCTGTTACAAAATTCAAGGATGATGTCGTCCTTGGGGCTGACAGTGACCCAATCAAAGTTGATAACTCTGGGAGATCATTTATAAAGCCCTGTGCAGTAGTTGACATGAATGTACGTTTAATACAGTAGCGTGGTGAGGTGCATATATTATTACTCAGACATAGTTTGAATGAAATGAGATAATGATCTGAGATAACTTCAGACTGTGGAAGTATGACTATATTATCTACGTTTAACCTGAATGTTAGTATTAGATCAAGGGTGTGACCATCATTATGGGTCAGTCCTACGACATTCTGATTAATCCCTACTGAATCTAAAATGGACACAAACGCTGTTTTTAAAGGGTCTTCTGGGTTATCGAAGTGAATATTAAAATCTCTGACAACTAAAGCTTTGTCTAAGGAAATAACCAGATCTGAGATAAAATCTGCAAATTCAGAAAGAAACTCAGAATATGGCCCCGGGGGCCTGTAAATAATAAGTAATGGAATTAACTGGGTAGACCTATTTTTTGAGGCTCCATACATTATATGACTATGAAGAACTTCAAATGTATTAAATTTATAACCAGGTTTTTGTGTTACACCTAGATAATCATTATAAATAACCGCAACGCCTTCTCCTCTGCCAGTTAGATGAGGCTGGTGTACCGGTATATAACTTAGGGCCTCCGATTTTCCGCGATCGCGGAAAACAGACGGAAATTGCGGAAATTGGGGTCAGAAACGCAATTAGTGCTCAGAAACGGAATCTATGGAGCCCCTCTGGTGACATGGGTGAAAAAAAATATATATATTCCGTGGCCACGAGTTAACGCGTGGGAATGAGATCCTATGCCGTGGCCACGACTTGCTTAATGCATGGGAACGAGATGATTATTGGGTGGCCACGAATTAATGCGTGGCCACGAGATGATTCAAGTTCCAGCCTGATGGGATGATGTCCAGTTTTTGAGCAGCCATCAATTGTGCAATAAATACAGGATTTATCCTGTATGATGAAATCTATAACTTCCCTGAGGTCAGCATATTGTCTACGTTTGAGCCCATGCTTTTTGAGCAACCGAATTAAGTGTCTCTTGCTCAGAATTACTGCATGTCTAACTGCAAGTGATTTAAGGATATCATTATAATTCATTCGTAGATTAAAATAAAACGAAATCAGATCAAACTTGTCCATATTTGCAGCTGAAGCTACTGATGCCAGAAAGTCAACAGTCTCAGTGATGAAATAACACTTCTCGTGGCCACGCGTTATTAATTCGTTGCCACCTAATAATCATCTCGTTCCCACGCATTAAACAAGTCGTGGCCACGGAATAGGATCTCGTTCCCACGCGTTAACGCGTGGCCACGGAATATTTTCAAGCACAAAGGAACTCCTAATGCTGTATACTGGTAATAGTGATCTTTAAGGCAGATTTTGAACAGTCAGATTTCCATCAGTAGTTTGCATCAATGCTTTTCAGTTTAACATTATATAATAGCAACTGATTATTTTCATGATTTAATGGTTTATGTTCTTAAATAAGAAGTTATGTTCCGAAGAATGATTTTCTATATAAAGAGTTTGAAGACTTGTGCATTATTAAATGAATAATTTACAGGCAAAATGTAAATTAAACTAATAGAGTTAACTGTTAAATAATTTGAATCATTTAAAGTATATATTAAATGGACACTGTCACACTATGTTAGACCTGTCGTTGCACTGAAAACATTGTAAGCATAACAAATAAAAGTTTGAAAAACATGGATAAAATGATAACTGAGATTGTTTTATTTAAATGTACATGTATAAAGAGTAAGGATAACCATAAAAGTATTAATATTCAATATAAAGTTTTAAAGAAAATAGGAGCCAGTCAACAATCAAGTTAACAGCACTAATTAACTACAGTCTTAAATAAATGAAAGAAACATTTTCAGTGAAGTGAAATTTAGTGTTGATTCTAAGGTGCATTCTAAGGTGCATTAAGATATTAGACTGTGTACAGAAAGTTTAAAGCTTTATATGAAGTTGTACTACAGCAGGCCAGTAAAGCAGGGTTACAGGGATAGATGCACAAGGACAACAAACATGCAGATGCCTCCCAACACCAGTTACCTGAAACAAAATTTCATGCATTTATTACATGTACTTAAGAATTCTGAATTATGTATTTTATATGTTGAAAATCTAAAAATGCCAATTTAGTTGTCATTTGAGCATATAACTGAAACAAATTGTCTGAAACGGAATTAGCCATTCTCTGAAATGGAATTTAATATTTTTTGAAATGGAAAATAGGAGGCTTTAATAACTGTATCCAGGAGGACTAGCTTCATTTAATGCTATATATTCATTTGGCTTAATCCATGTTTCAGTTAAACAAAGTACATTAAACTCCTGATCAGTAAGGAGTTCATTAACCATTGGCGTTTTAGATGTAAGAGATCTAATATTTAATAGCCCCACCTTTAGATCAAAGGTGCTGGCAGCAGCTGTACAGTCAGTATGATCTAATTTTATATTGATTAGGTTACTGGAACAAACTCTCTGAAAATTTCTACCTTTTTGTTGAGCTCGGGGAACAGACACAGTCTCGATGTAGTGGACCCTGAGTGACGACTGTGCAGCTAGCAGACAGTTGGTTTAGCCTGTTCGTCTGCTCCCTGGCCTTGGCTCTGGATTGTCAGAAATTAACTAGGCCTGTTCTGAGACTATGACCTATGCTGCAGGAAATGAGAGCAGCACCTTCCTGAGTGGGATGGATACCGTCCCGCCCTAACAGGCCAGCAGTGCCCTCAAAATTAGCCCAACTATCTATAAAGCCCACACTGTTTTCAGAGCACCACCTGGACAGCCAGCAGTTCAGCGACCATAACCTGCTGTAAGCTACATCGCCATGCCGCATTGGGATGGGGCCAGAGCATACTACAGCATCGGACATCGCCTTCGCTAATTTAAACACCTCTACAAAGTTACTCTTAGTAACCTCAGACTGATGAAGGCGTATATCATTAGCTCCTGCATGGATAATTATCTTTGAGAACCTGTGCTTGCCTAGGACCCTAAAATTACCTGCTATGTCTGGCGCCCTGGCTCCCGGTATACACCTGACTAAAGCTGCTGGTGCCCTTAAGGCTGAGCTAATTTCACGTGTCATATGGTAGAGTCCCCTATAACCAGAGCTCTTTCAGGTTTCTCAGCGGGTCCATCACTAAGGAGAGCAAACCTGTTCGACACGTGACGCGGAGAGGAGTGGAGCTCCCGTAGGCGAGCCTCAGCAGTAGCTTTGGCTCTATGCTTATGCCGCCGAGCTGTCACCCATTCACCCCGTTGTAAGGGCTCTAATGCTGGAGTTGGGGGATTACTAACTCCACCTAGGGCATCCAGACTTTCCTCTACAGAAACTACACTGTTCTCATGCTCACTGACCTTATCTAAAGCCTGGACACACGCTTCTAGCACTGTAATCTAGTTGTGCTTGACAAAACACTAACCTACAAACAACACTTAGAAAATACAGCTCAAAAAAATCAGAAAGCGCAACTCAATAATTAGGAAACTAGCTGGGACCTTATGGGGAGCATCACAGGCAGTGCTTAGAATATCCACACTAGCACTGTGCTACAGCGTAGCCGAATACCATGTGCCAATAATATGGACACGTAGTGCCCACACAAAGTAGGTGTCCAACTCAATGAAACAATGCAAATTATATCAGGTGCCATAAAATCCACACCAACATGCTGGCTGCCAACAAGGAGTGCTATCGCTCCATACATCTCCGCCGAGAGGAGGCCACTCAAAAACAAACGCATCAGAAGTACAGAGGTCAATACCCCACTCAAACAAATAGTTGAGGGAGCACCAAACCCCAATAAACAGAAGTCAAGAAAACCTTTCTATAGCTCCCAAAAAGACAACTTTAACATTAAAGAGGCCTGGAAAGAAGACTGGAGGGAACACCCCCTTACAAGCAGTGATCTAGTCACTGACCCCACTGAATCACTGCCCGGTTTTAAGTCAAGTCAAGTTTATTTGTACAGCGCTTTTAACAATAAACATTGTTGCAAAGCAGCTTTACAGAAATTGAACAACTTAAAACATGAGCTAATTTTATCCCTAATCTATCCCCAATGAGCAAGCCTGTGGCGACGGTGGCAAGGAAAAACTCCCTCAGACGACATGAGGAAGAAACCTTGAGAGGAACCAGACTCAAAAGGGAACCCATCCTCATTTGGGCAATAACAGACAGCATGACTAGAATATTAACAGTTTTAACATGAAGTCAGTTTTGTTGATGTTGTAACTCTTCATTGATGGAAACTTGAGTGCAAAACTGTTCATGACAACTGCAGTCCTAAAGTTAGCAAGTCAGCTGTAGTCCTCAGCCATAAAAGCATGACTGTAAGAGTCCAGAGCATCCTCCAAGTGTGACTTTCAACTGTCCTCATGGGCCCATCCTCCACAGGAGCGATGCGATGAGACTCCAACCAGACACAGGGCACCAGGATGGATCAAGCAGGTCTGAGGAGCAGAAGAGGTCAGCATCTCGATCCCAGGACCCACATGTAACTCAGAGGGACAGAAAACACAGATTGTTAGGTATGCCCAATGTCACCTGAATAAGCATAGGCAATGTCTAAAAATAACAAGTATTAAGTCTGTGTGGTAGGCTTGCAGAGACAAGAGTCCTGACATCAGGCATAATACACAACAATGGCATGTTAATATGGTTAAAAAATATCATGACCTGCTCTGGCTGGATGCTTGAATGGCTGATGGGTGCACACTCCTCAGCTTACCAGAAAGCAGTGAACACAAGCCAACAGGCTATGGTCACGGCATGGCAGAACAGCATCCACCCTACACCATTGGAGCTCCCGTAATTCCCACACATGCCCAGCATGTGGTATTTCCCGACAAGACACGGACCACCTAGTGTTACACTGCCTAGTCACAGCAGTACTTGGGGGGTACAGGATGATCCACCAAGCTGGCCAAACTTTCATTGATTGCATTGCAAACTTAAATTGGGAGGTGTGATGGGAAAAAAAAAAAAACAAACAACCCCCCCCCACACACACACAATTACTCACTCTCTTTTACAACACTTTAGACAAAAACAGAAGCAAGCTTAGAGCTGCTCCCTGTGGAACTCCAGCGGGGAAAAAAGCAATCCATTTGAACACATCTTTTCATTTACTCAGTAATCCCTCTTTTCATTAACTCATGTCCCTTAATCACTTCTTTTCTCTGACCCATCCTGGGATCCATCACATTTTTTTTTTTAAACCACCTTAGTCATTTTTTTTCCTTCATGGTTCAGAAGTGTGTGTGTGTGTGTGTGTGTGTGTGTGTGTGTGTGTGTGTGTGAGAGAATGATTGGAAATGAACTTGTGTTTTGGTAATTCGAACACATTCAAATTTCTGAGAATATGGCTGCTGGGCAACAGGCAGAATTACAGACACCGAGAAGCTTCCTGAGTCTTAAGGGTAATGATTTAGCTAGCTAGCACATAGCTGCAAATTCCTTGATATGGAAATGAGAAAGAACCATCTGGTATTTATTATGTAATTTTTTTTATTAGGCAATTTAGGTAACATGCATATACAGTGTCTTACAAAAGTATTCATCCCCCTTGGTGTTTGTCCTGTTTTGTCGCATTACAAGCTGGAATTAAAATGGATTTTGGGGGGTTAACACCATTTGACTTACACAACATGCCTACCAATTTAAGGTGCAATTTTTTTTTATTATTGTGACAAACAATATCCATCCATCCATCATCTGTAGCCACTAACTTGTACAGGGTCGCAGGCAAGCTGGAGCCCATCCCAGCTGACTATGGGCGAGAGGCAGGTTACACCCTGGACAAGTTGCCAGATTATCGCAGGGCTGATACATAGAGATAAACAACCATTCACACTCACACCTACAGTCAATTTAGAGCCACCAATTAGCCTAACCTGCATATCTTTGGACTGTGGGGGAAACCAGAGCACCCAGAGGAAACCCACGCAGACATGGGGAGAACATGCAAACTCTGCATAGAAAGGCCCTTGTCAGCCGCTGGGCTCAAACCCAGGACCTTCTTGCTGTGAGGCGACAGTGCTAACCACTACACCACCGTGTCGCCGACACACAAACAATAATTAAGATGAAAAAACAGAAATCTGGAGTGTGCATAGGTACCCCCCCCCAAAGTCAATACTTTGTAGAGCCACCTTTTGCTGCAATTACATCTGCAACTTTCTTGGGGTATGTCTGGATTAGCTTAGCACATCTAGCCACTGGGATTTTGCCCATTCCTCAAGGCAAAACTGCTCCAACTCCTTCAAGTTAAATGGGTTGCATTGGTGTACAGCAATCTTCAAGTTATCCCACAGATTCTCAGTTTAGGTCTGGGCTTTGACTAGGCCATTCCAAGATATTTAAATGTTTAAACCACTCCAGTGTAGCTTTAGCAATATGTTTAGGGTCATTGTCTTGATGGAACGTGAACCTCTGTCCCAGAATCAAACAGCTTTTCCTCCAGAATTGCCCTGTATTTTGTGCGACTGAGCTTTCCTTCAATCCTGATTAACTTTCCTGTACCTGCAGATGAAATACATCCCCACAGCATGATGCTGCCACCACCATACTTCACTGTAGGAGTGGTGTTCTCAGGGTGATGTGATTTGCACCACACATGGCGTTTCCCATGATGGACAAAAAGTTCAATTTTCATCTCATCTGACCAGAGAATCTTCTTCCAAGTATTTTATGAGTCTGCCACATGCTGTTGTACAAACTCCAAATATGTTTTTTTTTTCTTTAAGCAAAGGCTTTTTTCTGGCAACTCTTCCATAAAGCCCCACTCTGTGGAGAGTATGACTTAAAAAGAGATGGACAGATACTCCCATCTCTGCTGTGGATGCTTGCAGCTTCTTCAGTGTTATCTTTCCAGAACAGTGTCCTTCCAGAACAGGTTGATTTATACAGACATCACGTGATCGATCATTTGACACTTTGATTACACACAGGTGGATCTTAATCAACTAATTATGTCAGGGTTTCCCATACATAGACCATTGTGTGGTGCAGCGCCACACAATGGATTCCTATCGCCACACAATCAGACTCGCGATTTTGAAAAAAAAAAAAATCCGTTGCGTATCGTTCCGTTCATTCATAGTGCTCTTTCTTCTCGTTCACGTGCGTGCACAGAGAGAGAGAGAGAGAGAGAGAGAGAGAGACGGAGAGGCGTGTACACAGGCCTGCCGTTGCCTGTTAGGCTAATTAAAAATAATGCAGCCTTCCCGATTCGTCACCCCTTATTTTAAAAGGTAGCCTACGTCGTGCTCGTGATGAGCTTTATCATAGCCTTCTTGGCTTACAGGAAACAGACATCCCTGAGTCAGGCTATAAACCAATTTTGATGCATACAGTAGCAGCTTGACGCGAGGAACCGGCCTTATTGCATTATCCCGGTTATCCCGCTTAAGTTATTAATAATGGCTTGACATTCACAATAAATAAGGATTTCCCACTAGCCTAAATAAAAAGTGTTATACTCGCGGGGATGCCTAGTTGATGCCAGGGGCGTTGCACCAAATTCTGGGCCCTATGCACAAGCAGTGGCCATGGGCCCCCCCCCAAAAAAAGCTCACCAGTTAACAATGCTGAAAGTATCAACAAGGGCGTACTACCAGTCCAGTCAGTTACGTAGCCACACATTAATCTAACAACTCTTAAATGAGTAAAAAAAACCTAATCACACAATACGTCACTGAATCTTTGTTTTATTTGCAGAATGATTAAAAGTTGGAACAGTAAATGCCACCAAAGGTCACCAAACATAATAGGCCTGCATGAAAATTGAGCACCTTTGCATTGGGCTGAAGAGAACAGATTATCAAGTAGCTTATTTATTACATAAAAGAAATGCCATTTCCAGATTTCTACATTAACAAAATACTTCCTTTAGAATGAAAGGTAAACAAAACTTGACTCTTGTCATTTTTCATTTTAAAAAGGGCAAAAAGAAAACAGGCTTCCACAAAGTGCTAAACACTGGAATTTATACCCCAGCTATTAGCCTAATTATGTTATGGCCCAATATAATTTAATTTTCGATTAGTATACTATGCTAATGCATAGTATACTAATGCAGAGAAAAAAAGGCATCATGTTATTTCTAATTTTGTGTTGTGCAGTTTTTAGCACTGACAATCGCGGTGGTATTGAAGCATTTATAACCACGGGTGTTCATTTAATGTAGGCTATTTGCTTTCACATTTGGACTCACCTTTCTTGGGAAAGAAGTTTGTGAGCAGTTGCTTTCCCTCATTTCTTTTTTGTCTCTTTCCTGCCTCTCTTTTCGTTTCTAAAAACCGGATTTTGTTTTCTTGTGCATCATCTTCCATAGCACAGATAGACTACAACGAGCAGTGCTGCTTCAGCACGGTAGGGAGGGGGGGCCGAATTTCGACAACGCTCGTCACCGCGCACAAAATGGGAAAAAAATCGAAAACACGGGCGTTGGCTTAGCGGTGCACCGCTGAAGCCGGCGTTGCTTTAGCGTTGGTTTAGCGGCGTTCTGCGCATGCGGGCTTTGGCTCGGCGGGGGTATAAAGTTGGTTTAGCGGCATACCGCTAGTGACTACGGAGCGGAACGGATCGTTTTGATACAAGTTCTGATAGATTTTTGATAGAAGCTCCACCATCAGCTTGTCATACAGTCCATGTTCAGGCTTTCTCAGTATCCACTGTCTGACCCACACAACTCTGTCTCTCCTTCTTCTCTCTCTTCTTTTTTTTCTATAGTTAAAATTCTTATTACTGTTCTGTTGTCTGTATAGCTTTTCCCCTTTTTTCACTGTTGTTTAGTTGATCTTATTATCATATTTTTATCTATAAAAGTGTTTGTTATTAATATTATTTATATTACTTTATACTTTTTTATTATCATTCATATTACTTTATTTTTTGTTTATTGTTTGCTGTCAGTCAGATTATTTCTATTTTCATTATGTTTTTGCTGTCTTTTCCTTAATGTTATTATTATTTGCTATTATATTATCTTTATCATTATTTAAAAATCATTTAATATTTACTATTAATATATACAACATTTTACTTTATAATTGTTAGCCATAGGTACTAGTCATACTTTTTGAAATCAAATTTTATAATCAAATTCCAGTCTAGTCTATACAATGCATTTTCATTGTCTACTAGTCTAGTCAATTTAAGTCAATTTATTATTATTATTATTATTATTGTGGTTGTTATTATTATTATTATTTTCACCATTTACATAGTACAGTGAGTCAATATTAAGTCAAATCATAACGTTGCCATTGCTGTTTTACGTGTTTTAATGGGACCACAATGGAAATAAGTGCTTGCGCTTTCTTGTGTAATCCTGATTTTAATGTATTTTGTACTTCATTTTATATTATGATCGAATAAAATCAAATCAAATCAAAAAATCTGTCAACAGCTTGTTGCAATCTGAGGAGGTTCTGATTGTGCTGCTGGACTAGTGCACCAATCATAGCAAGTCTCTCAGCATCCTTGGTGATACAGTTTTACTGTAACTTTGAGCAAATTCGATATAGATGAGGTCTGAACTCAACGGCAGCTCGATTCCAAATGAGCTCCTGGTCCATTTCTCCCCGTATTTATAGCTAAAGTCTGGTCCCGCTCCGACACCTCTATACCAACGCCAAACCAAAGTTCATCGCCGCCATGGATAGCTGCTTCAACGCCCGACACCGTTCCAGCAACCCCGTGTCCGCTCGTAAAACGCTTACAACCGCTCCACCGAAGTTTGTGCAACGTTTAATCGCCGCCCGGGCAACGCTGGCGAAGCAGCGGTGGTCCAGCGTTCAAGATTTCTGCGTTGGCCTAGCGGACCCAAGCGTCCACGAACTTGCGTCTAGCGGTGCCAAACTTTGACTGGGCGTTGGTGGAGCGGGGCTGAACTTTGCCGGGGCGGAAAATTGCTCCCTCCTCACCGCTCGCAATATTTTGTGCAGCTCAAAACTTTCGGAGCGGTAGCAGAGCCCCTCGAGAAACATCAGCGGTGGCCGAGCGTATACGGCGTTGCTTTAACGGGGGCCAACTTTTGTTAACGGTGGTGAACGGTTACGAGCGGTGATGAATTTTTTTCACCGCTCCAGGAACGCTCCAGCAAAGTTCGGGCGGTGTGACCGGGGTCTTAGTTAAAAAGCCCGGTGAAAGCGGACTAAACCATTTCGTGCAAAGGGTGTGGGGGGGGGCTGTCCCCAGACACTATATGTAGGCTAGGACAAACAATTCAATCCATTAATCAAACGATTTCTTTACTCAAAACATTACATTTACATTAGTTAGCAACATATATTGTGATCTTTAAATGGTATTGATATTTTAAAGGAAAATAAAATTACAGACTCCTCAAGGGCCCTCCCCCCACTTGGGGCCCTGGTAACTCAGTCCCCCTTTTCCCCCCACTATGACGCCCCTGGTTGATGCTATCTGAAGCATAAAATCTGAATCAGAGATGCACCGATTGACCGGCTGCCGATCGGAATCGGCCGATTTTCACGTGATCGGCCATGACCGGCAACCGGCCGGTCAAAATTAAAATATGCCGATTTTCTGCTGATCAAAACTTGTGTATCACAGAGAGATGAAAGTGGAAATACTCGCAATTCGCAACTAAAAAGACTGCAGCTACACTGGCAGCTTGAACATGCTTTCTAGTGCGATTGTGTTGCGCTTGCGCAGAACAGTGTCAGTCCTGCGTGCCTAACGAGCTCCGGCGTGCGCCGTTAACAACAACAACAAAAAAAAAATCACTATATTTGGATATCCAAATATAGTGATTTTTTTTTTTTTTGCCAGATATTGGATGTGAAAAGAAGAAAATGTTTGTGATTGTGTGAATTTCCCATTATGGAATTAATACATCAGCCTATTAGATTTGTACAAAGAGAGAGAGAGAAAAAATGTCTTTTTGTTCATTTTACAACCTTGGTTACACTTGATTCCATTGGAAATTACTCTACAAATACACATTTGACAAATATGATAGAATGGCTATGGTATAAGTATGACTGGAAATTATTTTTGTATTTTGATACTGAATGAAGAAATGGGTTGTTCCATAAGGCATAAGTTTTCAGATCTAAATAGGCTTATGAAAGTGTGTTCCATAGCAGTAGGCAAATAATATATGAGGGGGAAGTTGTTTTTGTGCCAGATATTGGATGGGAAAAGAAAAAAAATGTTTGTGTGAATTTCCTATTTCAGGAATTAATATGTTAATACCAAACATGAAGAAAGATTTTACAAAGAATGTCTTTTTGTTTGTTTTCAACCTTTGAGGTGTTGAAAATGTATTACTGAAAATCTGGCAGAATGTTCTATTAAAGAAAAGATAAAAAGAAAATAGTCTTTGTGTGTGCTGTGAAGTGGTTTGAAAAAATGAAATCGGAATCAGCCAAAATCGGTATCGGCAGGTCACACTCCATGGAAAATCGGAATCGGCCCAAAAAATTGCAATCGGTGCAGCTCTAATCGGAATATTTTAAGAAACATCTTTATTAGCATTATTGGCGAAGTAGATAAACCATCACTGCATCACTGATACGCGCACACACTGGCAGTTGAATTAAATGTTCTGATAGGGCATGCAGGCTTTGCACCAATTAGGGTAATGCTTTTTCATTATTGTTGGTTGCCTTGGTGTTACCTTAAGTGGTTTCTTACATCTAATTATGATATTTTATTTTATTTTATTATTATTTTGTTGTTACATTATACTATTTATTTCATTTTAGTATTGGTTGAGGTAAGTGTTAAGTTCAATATTTAAAATAAAAACGTCCAGCTTGTTTTTTGCAATTTATTCCTTGAATGTCAACTAAAGAATGATTGAAAGATTGCCACCAAAAAGGCAAAAAACTAAGGTAAAAACTAAACTTTAACTTCAATTTTGGTGAGTAATTTTCATAAATTTAAAAGACAGGTTTTCCACCAACATCAAGCCCAGCAAACTAATGGCCTGCCCTGTAATGTAAAGTTGGGTCGAGGAATGAAACCAGGCAGGGTTCTGGTAAAAATTGTTTTAGCTGTCTTCTCTTAAAGAACTTAAAATAATTTAGATTGAACTGAATAATCTCAAATGCTTCTTGTAGCTTTAAAATAGTCCCAGCAGGTGACTCTGAAGAAAAATACTGTGTGTTTGAACACCGCCCGCTGTAAACACTTTGCATACACCCCAATGACCAACTCCACCGACCGCCACGACACCACCGCGCACAATTCCCTCATTGGCACAGTGGGGCACGACAAATTGCTACCTGGTCTGTGGGAAACACTGTATGTGACGAAGTTAATTGGTTGGATCAACTCTTATTTAGTGGTTTCATACAAAAGGGAGTGAATACCTATGCATTCTGCAGATTCCTGTCTTTTCATCTTAAGTATTTTTTGTGTCACAATAAAAATAAATAAGTAAATAAAAATAAATTGCAACTTTAATGTGGTAGGCATGTTGTGTACATCAAATGGTGCTAACCCTCCAAAAAATTCATTTTAATTCCAGTTTGCAATGGACAAAACAGGACAAACACCAAGGGGTATGAACATTTTGTAAGACACTGTATGTTCATTGCCTCATGGAATGTGAGGACCTTTGCAGGATAACAAGAAGAATCTGAGCACAGAACTAAGATAATTGAACATTTATTGAAAAAGAATAAAATCAGTATTACTGCTCTGTCAGAAACTAGACTGGCAGAAGTTGGACAGTGGGGCAGCGGGGGTGTGACCAAGCATCTCTTTGTGAATGGAGGGCAGGGCCAGGGAAAGTGAGTGGCAAAGTCAGTACACCTGTTCCCAATTAATGTTGTGTCTGTGTGCTTTGCAGTAACTGCAAAGAGTAGAAAAGGAGGGAGAGAGCAAAGAGAGGAGATCTCTCCCAATCAGAGCACATGAGTGTGTGTATGTAGAAAGCTGAAAAGCAAGGGAAACAGTGAACATAAAAAGTCTGTGTGAACACCACTCCCCGCCTGCCATGCTTCAGTATTCCACCCCCTTCAGGGATGTACATCAGTGGTGCCGAAACCCAGAATACTGAAGGGAACCACCCCATTGAGTCCTCCCCGCTAAAAGATCCAATTCATGCCCTTCCCACTGCCCAACAGAGCCAGCACCAAGTGCTGATCACCCTCCGGAAAGAGTAGGATCAATGCTTCAAAGCCATGCTGCTGGCCCAGCAAGAAGACTGCCAGGCATTCTGGCACCTGCTTGCATCAGCGGGGTCTTCAACTGCTGCCACAGCAGACCCACCCCATGTCATGCTGATGAAGATGGGACTGCATGATGACCCCGAGGCATTTATTGCTCTGTTCGAGCAAGCGGCCGAAGCATGGGGGTGGCCGGTCAAGCAACGCACAACACATTCACTACCACTGCTGACTGGGGAAGTGCAGCTCGCCATGCAACAGCTCCCTGCCAACCATAGGCTAATCTACGCCAACCTGGAGCAAGCCATCTTGCAGCATGTCAGCCGCTCTCTGGAGCAACATCACCAATGTTTATGCACGCTGACGTTGGAGGAAGTCAGCCGGCCATTCGCGTTTGGCCAACAACTCAGGACACCTGTCAGCAGTGGCTGAGGGCAGAAGACTGCGACATCAAGAGGATGACTGACCTGCTGACACTGGAACAGTGCATTGCCCGGATTCCGGAAGGAACGGCAGAGTGGGTCCAGTGCCACTGCCCAATATCACTGGATCAATTCATCGAGTTGGCAGAGGATAACTTGTCAGCAGCTCTGGTGGCAGGCAGACATTCCACCTCTCTGCTCTCTCTCCTTCCCATGCTCCCACCCCTTCCCATTCCTGCCCCATTCCCCCACTGTGGAGGCAGGGGCTGACTCCCCACAACACCCATGGTGTTTCCATCCCATCTGCCCCTTCTGTGTCTGTGTCGTTTCCCACCCAGGTGAGTGACTCTTCTTTCACCAGTGCAGAGGTGAAGCTTGGGCTGGTATGCTGGCGCTGCAGGGAGCCCAGGCATCTCCAGAGCCAGTGCCCTGCAATGGAGGTGGGAGCTGTGGTCCGGATCTGCAATGCGCCAGAGACTACCCTCAATTGGGTCGGAACATATCGTATACTGATTAGTGTTCATGGGGATATGTATCACGCATTGGTGGATTCCGGCTGTAATCACACCTCAATCCACCAAAGCCTGGTGCAAGGCGAGGCATTGGGGAGAGCACGAGTGGTGAAGGTTTTGCGTGTGCATGGGGATATCCACAATTATCCCTTGGTATCCATCCACATTCTATTTCTGGGTGAAAGTCATAGAATAAAGGCAGTAGTTAATCCTTGTCTCACCCACTCGCTGATTTTGGCGACTCATTGGCCAGGATTCAGAGGGTTAATGGAACACATAGTAAGGGGTGGGTGCTGCAATAGTACATCATGGGGAGATCCTGGTGTGGCATTGACTGGGAAAGCTGTCACAGAGCTGTCTATATCAGCACCACATCAGGGCAATATGAGGAGTGAGGAGCAGCTCACCCCTCCTCCCTCTCTCAGGGATTCCCTTGAGGATTTCCTGTTAAAGCAGTCACAAGACGAAACTCTTCATTATGCATTTGACCTTGTGAGAGTAATCAATGGTCAAACTCTCCAGCCAAATCTGGCACCCGCCTTCCTGTATTTCTCCATTATTAAAGATAGGCTGTATCGAGTGATGCAGGAAAGTCAAACCAGTGAACCGATAACACAGTTGTTAATCCCTAAGAGCCATAGGGAATTTGTGTTCCATGCGGCTCACTTTAATCCCATGGCTGGACACTTGGGGCAGGATAAAACACGAGCCTGAATAATGGCCTGGTTCTATTGGCCAGGAATTTGCGGGGATGTCCATTGGTGGTGTGCAGCATGCTAGGAATGCCAATAAGTAAATCATGTGGCCACTCCAAAAAGTGCCTTTGTGCCCTCTCCCTCTAATCGAGACCCCCTTCGAGAGAACTGGCATGGATCTCGTCGGGCCATTAGATCAGTCGGCACAAGGATATCACTTTATTTTAGTTCTGGTAGACTATGCAATGTGATATCCGGAAGCGGTGCCTCTCCACAATATCTCAGCATGCAATATTGTGGAAGCGCTCTTCCCTGTTATCTCCCGAGTCAGGATTCCCAAAGAAATCCTAACTGACCAAGGCACTATGCTTATGTCATGCACTCTGCGCAAACTGTATGGGTTACTGGGGATTAAATCTACTTGCACCAGCATTTATCACCCACAGACAGATGGCTTAGTGGAACAATTCAATTAAACACTCAAAAATCTAATTCAGAAGTTTGTTAGCAAAGTTGCACATAATTGCAATAAATGGCTTGAGCCCCTGTTATTTGCAGTACAAGAGGTCCCGCAAGCCTCCATGGGATTTTCACCTTTTGAATTATTATATAGGTGAATTATTATATGGGCATTTTAGATGTGCTGTGGGAAAATTGGGAGGAGGGACCTTCAATGAGTAAAAATGAAATTCAGTACATTCTTGACCTGTGTGTATAGCTCCACACCCTCACACACTTAATTTATGGCAGGCACAATTACATCAAACCTGGCTGTACAACAGGTGCATGCACCTTAGAGAGTTCACCCCAGGAGATAAAGTGCTCGTATTATTGCCCACTTCAAGCTCTAAATTAGTCGCCAAGTGGCAAGGGCCCTTTGGGGTCACACGGCAAATTAGGAATGTCAACTATGAGGTGAGGCAAATGGATAGGGGAGGGGCACTGCAAATATACCACCTCAACCTGCTAAAACACTGGAACAAGTGGATCCCTGTGGCATTGGAATCGGTAGTCCTGGAGAAGGAAGAGCTGGGGCCAGAGGTAAAACAAAAACTATTTAAACTACTCTGGTCCCCTGTGGAGACCACCTCTCACTGACCCAACTCACAGAGGTTGCCAGGTTGCAAAAGGAATTTTCCAGCATGTTCTTGCCCCTTCCCGGTTGCACCCTGTAGCAGTTCTCACAGAAGGGCAGAGCACAGAAGACGGCAGGACAGAGTTCAGGTTGGTAAAGTGTTTTTATTGCCACACTTTTCAGTGAACAACTATCATATAACCACAGACACACATGCAACCGGCGTCTGGTTGGGGGAAGAGCTCCCTCTGCTCTTGCTCTCCCTCCTTAAGTACGGCACAGTCACTGGGAAGGCACACAAACACAGGTTAATTGATGTCAGGTGTAGTGATTCTGCCACTTACCTTCCCTGACTCCGCCCTCCTGTCACAGACCGGCACATGACCACGCCCCCGCTGCCACATACCCCCACCGCCCGACTCAGGCCGGGCAGCCATCCGGCCTGCAGCCAACTCCCCCCCCTTGACAGGAGAGGAAGTCCGCCACAACCATCTGCGCCCCCGGCCTGTGGATCACCTTGAAGTTAAAGGATTGGAGTGCCAGATACCAACAGATGATCCGCACATTGGCATCCTTCATGCAGTGGAGCCACTGGAGGGGTGCATGGTCTGAACAGAGGGTGAGAGGGTGTCCCAGCAGGTAGTAACGGAGGGCGAGGACCGCCCACTTGATCGCTAAGCACTCTTTTTCAATGGTGCTGTAGCGCCCCTCACGCACCGACAGCTTCCTACTGATGTACAAGACTGGGCGGTCCTCCCCAGTGGCCCCCTACACAGTGCAGCCTTTACCTCAGAAAAAGCCCGCTGGCATTGCTCCATCCACTGGACCGGATCTGGTGCCCCCTTTTTAGTCAGATCAGTCAGTGGGCTGGTGACGTCCAAATAATTAGGTATAAACCTACGATAATAGCCAGCCAGCCAAAGGAACTGTCTCATCCCCTTTTTGGTCTTGGGCCTCGGGCAGGCCGCAATTGCTGCTGTCTTGTTAATTTGGGGATGCACCTGCCCATTGCTCAAGTGGAAGCCCGGATACCGTACTTCCACCCGCCCAATCGCACACTTCTTTGGGTTGGCTGTGAGACCCGGTCACCTCAGCGACCTAAGGACGGCCCTCAGATGTTCGAGGTGCCTCGGCCAGTCATTACTATAAACAATAATGTCATCAAGGTAGGTGGCCGCATAGGTGGCGTGGGGGCAGAGGACCCTGTCCATCAGCCGCTGAAACGTAGCGGGTGCCCCAAACAGCCCAAAAGGAAGTGTGACAAATTGGTGTAAGCCGAACAGTGTGGAAAAGGCCATTTTTTCTCGGGATAGTGGAGTCAAGGGGATCTGCCAATAATCCTTTGTTAAATCCAGTGTCAAGTAAAAGTGAGCCGTGCCTAGTCGATCGAGCAACTCATCAATATGAGGCATTGGGTACGCATCGAATTTAGACACCGCATTGACTTTTCTATAGTCCACACAGAACCAGACTGACCCATCGGCTTTGGGTACCAAGACCACCGGGCTGCTCCAGTCACTGTGAGACTCCTCGACGATGCCCATTTCGAGCATGGCCTCGAGTTCTTCCCGAACCACTTTTTTCTTGTGTTTGGGCAGTTGGTAAGGGTGGCTGTGCACTACCACCCACGGGGGCATCTCAATGTGTTGCTCTATGAGGTCGGTGCGGCCGGGCAGGTGTGAGAACACGTCCGAAAACTCGGTCTGCAACTGGGCGACCTCCGCGAGTTGGGTCGGGGAGAGGTGGTCTCCACAGGGTACCGGAGAGGTACGTGATGCCAATGCTCCCTTTTGAACCTCCAGCCCCAGCTCCGCCTTCTCAGGAACCACCAACACCAGCACCACGGGGACCTCCTCATCCCAGAGTTTGAGCAGATTGAGGTGGTAAATCTGTAGCACCCCACCCCTGTCCGTTCACCTCACCTCATAGTTGAAGTCCACGACTCGCCGTGTGACCTCAAAGGGTCCTTGCAACTTGGCGATTAATTTGGAGCTCAATGTGAGCAACAGTACGAGTACGTTATCTCCCAGTGCGAACTCCCTAAGGCACGTACCCTTGTTGTACATGCGGGTTTGCCGTTCTTGAGCCTGCCACAAATTCTCCTGGGTTAGGTGTGTGTGTGTGTGTGGAGTTTAGCGCTCAGGTCCATAACGTATTGAATTTCATTTTTACTTTGCGAAGGTCCCTCCTCCCAATTTTCTCGCAGCACATCTAGAATGCCGCGCAGCTTACGCCCATATAATAATTCAAACAGGGAGAACCCCGTGGAGGCTTGGGGAACCTCTCGCACTGAAAACAACAAGGGTTCGAGCCACTTATCCCAATTACGTGCATCCTCACTTACGAATTTTTTAATTATATTTTTGAGGGTGCGATTGAACCGTTCAACTAAACCATCTGTTTGTGGGTGATACACGCTGGTGCGGATCGGCTTAATCCCTAATAACCCATACAGTTCGTTCAGTGTCTGTGACATAAACGAGGTGCCTTGGTCAGTCAGAATCTCTTTCGGGATTCCAACTCGGGAGATGACGTGGAAGAGTGCCTCCGTAATACTGCATGCTGCGATGTTGCGAAGAGGCACTGCTTCTGGGTATCCCGTTGCATAGTCCACCAGAACTAATATAAAGCAATACCCTCATGCTGACCGATTTAATGGCCCGACGAGATCCATCCCAATTCTTTTGAATGGGGTCTCGATTAATGGTAGAGGGCGCAAAGGTGCTTTTGGAACGGCTGCTGGATTTACTAACTGGCATTCGCGGCACGCCGTACACCACCTACGGACATCGCCGCGAATCCCCGGCCAATAGAATTGGGCCATTATTCGGGCTCGTGTCTTATCCTGCCCTAAGTGTCCAGCCATGGGATTAAAGTGAGCCGCCTGGAATAACAATTCCTGGTGGCTTTTTGGAATCAAAAGCTGTGTGATTTGCTCTTTCGTCTGAGTGTCCTGCGTCACTCGGTATAATCTATATTTCATAATAGAAAAATAGGGGAAGGACAGGGTGGCGTTCGGCGGGAGTGTTTGACCATCGATTACTCTCACTTGGTCAAACACATGCTGCAGAGTCTCGTCTCGCGACTGCTCTAACGGGAAATCTGCCAGGGATTCCCCGAGAGAGGGAGGAGGAGCCTGTGGCTCCTCACTCTGATGCAGAGATGACGTAGACGGCTCTGTGACAGCTGCTCCCACCAAGGCAACACCGGGACCTCCCCCTGCTGACCTATGGCAGGACCCACTCTCCACTAAATGACTCATCAACTCCCCGAATCCCAGCCAATCAGTCCCCAAAATTATCGAGTGGGTGAGGTGAGGATTAACCGCCGCCTTTACTATAAATTTTTCCCCTCGGAAAAAAATGTGGACTGACACCAAAGGGTAGCTGTGAACATCCCCGTGCACACATAACACCTTCACCCCCTGTGCTCCCCCCAATGCCTCGTCCTGCACGAGGCTTTGGTGAATTGAGGTCTGATTACAACCAGAAGCCACCAACACCTGATATGTATCCCCTTGAATACTCACCGGTATGCGATACGCTCCGGCCCGATCGAGGGTGGCTCCTTGTGCGTCGGGGATCCGAACCACCGCGCCCACCTCCATTACCGTGCACTGCTGTTGGAGGTGGCCCGGCTCCCCGCAGTGCCAGCAAACCGGCCCGGGCTTCCTCTCCGCACTGGTGTTCTGGGGCTCACTCACCTGAGGGGGGGGGAGAGACAGACACAGAAGGGAGAAACGGGAGGGCACCGCAGGTGCGGCGGGCTGGTTGGGGTGGTGCCGGCCCCCGCCTCTGCGGTGGGGGAATGGGGTGAGGACGGGACACAGGAGGAGAGGGCGAAAGAGAGAGACAGGCCCTCAACCACCGCCAGCAGGCATCCCGGAGTTGCTGGCCAAATGCGAACGGCTGGCCGACTTCCTCCAAGCGCAAAGCGCGGAAGCGCTGACGCTGCTGCTCAGGGGTACGCCCCACATGCTGGAGGACGGCCTGGTGAAGGTCCACGTAGGCCAGCCAGCGGTCAGCGGGGAGCTGTAGCGCGGCCAGCTGCACCTCTCCCGTTAGCAGGGGGAGGAGGCGCGCCGCGCGCTGATCCATCGGCCACCCCGAGGTCTCCGCGACTTGCTCAAAGAGCGTGAGGAATGCCTCGGGGTCGTTCTGTGGGCCCATCTTTGTTAGGGTGAGGGGGGACGGGCCCACAGTGGGAGCATTGGTAGACCCCGCCGATGCGAGGAGGTGCCGGAACGCGTGACGATCCTCTTGCTGGGCCAACACCAGGGCCTCAATCTGCTGTTCCTGCTCCTTTTGGAGGGTGACTAGTGCCTGGTGCTGGCTTTGCTGGGCCATGGCGAGGGCATGGACCAGGTCGATGAACGGGGAGGACTCCATGGGGCTGTTCGGCTTCTGCGCTCCAGATACTCCCGGGTTTCTGCACCACTGTAGCGGTTCTCACAGAAGGGCGGAGCACAGAAGATGGCAGGACAGAGTTCAGGTTGGTAAAGCATTTTTATTGCCACACTTTTCAGTGAACAACTATCATATAACCACAGCCACACATGCAACCAGTGTCTGGTTGGGGGAAGAGCTCCCTCTGCTCTCGCTCTCCCTCCTTAAGTAGGGCATGGTCACTGGGAAGACACACAAACACAGGTTAATTGAGGTCAGCTGTAGTGATTCTGCCACTTACCTTCCCTAACTCCGCCCTCCTGTCACAGACCGGTGCTTGACCATGCCCCCACTGCCACACACCCATTTCATAGAACACTACATTGAAATGCCCCCCCAGGGATGGCCGTGCATAGCCTCTCCTATCACTTACCTGAACACAAGAAAAAAAAAAGTGCTTCAGGACAAACTCAAGGCCATGCTCAAAATGGGCATAATCAAGGAGTCCCACAGTGACTGGAGCATCCCAATGGTCCTGGTACCCAAGACCGATGGGTTGGTCCAGTTCTGTGTGGACTATAGAAAAGTCAGTGCAGTGTCTAAATTAGATGTGTGCCCAATGCCTCGCATTGACAAGTTGCTCAATCAGTTGGGTGCTGCTCAATTTTATTCAACACTGGATTTGACAAAGGGATACTGACAGGGTATTGACAAGATATCTATCTTGACTCTTCTATCCCGAGAAAAAAAAAGTCCTTTTCCACACCGTTCGGATTATACCAGTTTGTCATGCACCCTTTTGGGTTATTTGGGGCTCCCGCTATGTTCCAGCAGCTCATGGACAAACACCTCCACCTCCACACCACCTATGCCACACCTTACCTAGACGACATTATTATAGTCAGCAATGATTGGCTGTGGCACCTAGAACACCTTAGGGCCATCCTAGAGTTGCTGAGGTGGGTGGGTCTCACAGCTAACCCAAAAAAGTATGCAACTGGGTGGGTGGAAGTATGGTGTCTGGGTTTCCACTTGGGTCATGGGCAGGTGTATTCCCAAATTGACAAGACTGCAGCGATTGCGGCCTGCCCAAGGCCTAAGACCAAAAAGGGGGTGAGACAGTTCCTGGGGCTGGCTGTCTATTGTCGCAGGTTTTTACCTAATTATTCGGACATCACCAGCCCACTGACTGATCTCACTAAAAAGGGGGCACCAGATCCATTCCAGTGGACAGAGCAGTGTCAACAGGCATTCACCAAGGTAAAAGCTGCACTGTGTGGAGGGCCACTTTTACACTCCCCTGACTTCTCTCTCCCTTTTATTTTGCAGACGGATGCATCAGACAGAGGTCTGGGGGCCGTTCTGTCCCAGAAGGTAGAAGATGAGTAACAACCAGTGCTATACATCAGCCATAAGCTCTCAATGCATGAAAGTAAATATGGTAACATCAAGAAGAAGTGCCTGGCCATTAAGTGGGTGGTCCTCACCCTCTGATACTACCTGCTGGGGTGCCCATTCACCCTCTGTTTGGACCACATGCCCCTCCAGTGGCTCCACCGCATGAAGGATGCCAATGCCCGGATCACCCATTGGTATCTCACCCTCCAGCCATTTGAATTCAAGGTGGTCCACAGGCTGGGGGCACAGATGGTGGTGCCAGACTTCCTGTCCTGTCGGGGGGGGGGGGGGGGGGTCTGCTGCAGGCTGGACAGCTCCCTGGCCTGAGTTTGGTGGTGGGGGTATGTGGCAGTGGGGGCTTGGCCAAGCATCTCTTTGTGATTGGAGGGTGGGGCCAGGGAAGGTGAGTGGCAGCCAGTACACCTGTTCCCAATTAAATGTTGTTTCTGTGTGCTTTGCAGTAACTGCATAGAGTAGAAAAGGAGGGAGAGAGCAAAGAGAGGCGATCTCTCCCTATCAGAGCATGAGTGTGTGCATGTGCGTGGAAAGCTGAAAAGCAAGGGAAACAGTGAAAATAAGAAGTCTGTTTGAACAACACTCCCTGTCTGCCGCACTTCAGTATTCCACCTCCTTCAGGGATGTACAACAGACAGTTACAAGAGGTTGAGGGTTGATACACCTTCTATTGGATTGGAAAGTCCAGAGCTGAGAAAAGGGAGTCTGGTGTGGGCTTTGCAGTCAGGAATGATCTCATAAATTGCAGAGACTCCCTACCTGTTGGTATTTGTGACAGACTTATGTCCTTGCATATCTTGATCGGAAGGGATAGGCACGTTACTTTCTTGAGTTGTTATGCTCCCACTCTCAAATTGTCTGTTGAGATTAAGGATGCCTTTTATGCTAGCCTTTGTTCTCAGTGAAGAAAGATATCAGTTCATGATAAGTTGTTTTAATGGGAGATTTTAACACTAGAGTTGGTTGTGATTTCCATTCTTGGAACAATGTCATTGGAAAACATGGCATTGGTAGTGTAAACTCTAATGGGCTGTTGTTGTCAACTTTGTAGTGAATTCAATCTTTTTATTACAAATACATTTTTTCAACAACCAAACTGTTTTAAGATCACCCGGAGTCACCCAAGATTGGGGCATTACCATCTGATAGAATACATCATTGTATGCCATTTTAACAAGAAAGATGTCACCATTACCCTTTCCCCCAGAATTGGGCAATGCTGGTCAGACCATAAAATTGTCTGCTCACTTGTCCATATGAGTGTGAGAAAACCTGTTCATAACAATCATCCAACCCCTCTTAGGAAAGTTGATGTCAACAAACAGGACGGTTAGTGAGAAGTTAACCATCTCCTTTCAAATTTCATGAGATTCTAAATTTCAATCAATCAACATAAATGATGATATTGAGTCATCATGGGCAGGTCTTACAGATGCCATCTATGAATCAGCCAAGGAAACATTTGGCTATGTTTGCAGGATAAAACAAGATTGGTTGGATGAAAATGACCCTGATATTTATTGATTACTTGATGACATGCACAGCTGCCATAAAACATGGATGTCTGACAAGTCATGTTGCTAAAAGCAAAGGGCATTTAAACAGACAAAGAATCTCGCACAGGCTAAACTAAAAGGAATGAAGCAGAAGTGGTAGGAGATGAAGGCCCTCAATTTACAAGAAATACCTAACAAATGTGACTTAAAATTTTTCTATCAAAACTTGAAGGGCGTCTTTGGACTGACTTCAAATGGTACTTCTGTCATTTCTTCTGACAGAGTTCTTCTAAAGGATAAAAAAAGATATCAAGCACTGGGTAAAACATTTTTCAAATGTTTTAAACCACAATTCAAACGTCAATAATGAAGTCATCAATAATTTACCACAACATTCTGTTATGGAAACCCTCAGTACACCCCCTGCCATCTTTGAAGTGAAGAATAAGCAATAAAGCAATTGTCAAATGGCAAGTCACCTGGTGACGATGGTTTACCAGCAAAAATCTCCAAAGGCAGTAGCAACCGGCTTGTGGTAGCAACCTCCTCCTCCTAAACTAACTGAGCTTTTCAAACAGGTGTGAGACAAAGTTACTGTCCCCAAAAAATTTCAGGATGCATCAACAAAATCCATCTCTACAAGCAAAAGGGTCATAAATGTCAGTGTGACAATCACAGGGGCATTTCCCTACTTTCTGTGGCTGGCAAACTGCTTGCATGTGTGATTCTTAACAGACTCAATGATACTCTTCTTTACTCAGTGTTACTGGAAACAGTGCAGCTTCCAGTCATGTATGAGGAACTGTCAGTATGATATTCTGTCTCGATAGATCCAGGAGAAGGCTAGGGAGGATAATAGAGAACTGTTCATCACATTTGTTGAGTTTAACAAGGCATTTGACACCGTGTCACATGATGTTCTTTGGAAGGTCTTGGGTGAACTTGGTGTTCCAGAAAAAAAACATGGTAAATGTCATCACATCTTTTCACCAGGACATGAAAGTGTCGGTTCAATCAGGTAATGACCAATCAGACCCCTTTTACATCACTAATTGTAGAACACAAGGTTGTGTTCTTGCCCCCCACCTTTTTTTCACTTTACTTCTTTGCCAGGCTTGAGAAAGCATTTCAGAACCTCAGTATGGGCCTTGATGTTGACTTTTCTACAAGTCGATGTGTTTACAATCAGCTACATTTTAATGCTAAGATGCTGAAAAAACTGCAGCTTGTTCAGTAGTCTTTTTGCAGACGATTGTGCACTTGTGGCACAGTCTGAGAGATGCACAGGAAATTATTAACTGTTTTTCTGAAGCCACCAAAGCCTTTGGCCTCACAATTAGTATAAAGAAAACCAAGTAGCTTTATCAGCCAAGAATCATCTTCAAATAAACCAACTATCTTTATAGATGAACAGGCTATAAAAACAGTAGATGCTTTCATATACTTAAGATCTATTGTCAGGGATGATGCAAAAATGGATTGTGAAACACAAACTCATATAGGCAAAGTGAGTTCAGCCTTTGGAAGCCTCTATCATCACCTATGGAGCACGAATTATGTCTCTCTCAGGGTCAAGATAGAGATCTCTAGATCTGTGGTCCTCACCTCTCTCCTCTATGGTGCTGGCCCCTCTTCTCTTTACCCTGTACACTGCAGACTTCTGCTACAACTCGGAACTGTGTCACATTCAGAAGTTCGCTGATGACACAGCCATAGTGGGGTGTATCAGGGATGACAGAGATGAAGAGTATAAGAGCCTGGTGAGGGACTTTGCCATTTGGTGCAATAGGAACCATCTGCAGCTCAACACCTCAAAGACCAAGGAGCTGGTCATTGACTTTGGTAGGTCCAGACCAAGGTCACGACCAGTTCTGATCGAAGGAGTCAAGGTGGAGGCTGTGGATTCCTACAAGTACCTCAGGCTGTGGCTGGACAGCAAGCTGGACTGGACTTGTAACACCAACCACCTGTACAGGAAGGTACAGAGCAGGCTGTACTTCCTGAGGAGGCTGCGGTCCTTTAACATTTGCAGGAAACTCCTGTGGATGTTCTATCAGTCTGTGGTTGCCACAGTGTCCTGTTTTACACTGTGGTGTGCTGGGGGGGGCAGCACATCCAAGAAGGACACATCCAGGCTGGACAAACTGATTAGGGAAGCCGGCTCTGTGGTCAGCATGAAGCTGGACTCTCTGGTGATGGTGGCAGAGAAGAGGACTATGGACAAACTACTGAATATCATGGACGATGCCAGTCACCCTCTGCACACCGTCATCAGCAACCAGAGGAGTCTGTTCAGTGACAGAATGCTCCTTCCCAAGTGCAGGACGAACAGACTTAAAAACTCCTTTGTCCCTCACGCCATCAGACTGTACAGCTCCTCTCTGGGGGGGAGGAGGGGTAACAGGAGGACAGAGGATGGGAGGGAACAGTAGCCTAGCCTGACAAAAAGCAATACTGGACAATGTGCAATATACAGTGGTGCTTGAAAGTTTGTGAACCCTTTAGAATTTTCTATATTTCTGCATAAATATGACCTAAAACATCATCAGATTGTCACACAAGTCCTAAAAGTAGATAAAGAGAACCCAGTTGAACAAATGAGACAAAAAAATTATACTTGGTCATTTATTTATTGAGGAAAATGATCCAATATTACATATCTGTAAGTGGCAAAAGTATGTGAACCTTTGCTTTCAGTATCTGGTGTGACCCCCTTGTGTAGCAATACCTGCAACTAAATGTTTCCGGTAACTGTTGATCAGTCCTGCACACTGGCTTGGAGGAATTTTAGCCCATTCCTCCATACAGAACAGCTTCAACTCTGGGATGTTGGTGGGTTTCCTCACATGAACTGCTCGCTTCAGGTCCTTCCACAACATTTCCATTGGATTAAGGTCAGGACTTTGACTTGGCCATTCCAAAACATTAACTTTATTCTTCTTTAACCATTCTTTGGTAGAACGACTTGTGTGCTTAGGGTCGTTGTCTTGCTGCATGACCCACCTTCTCTTGAGATTCAGTTCATGGACAGATGTCCTGACATTTTCCTTTAGAATTTGCTGGTATAATTCAGAATTCATTGGTCCATCAATGATGACAAGCCGTCCTGGCCCAGATGCAGCAAAACAGGCCCAAACCATGATACTACCACCACCATGTTTCACAGATGGGATAAGGTTCTTATTCTGGAATGCAGTGTTTTCCTTTCTCCAAACATAACGCTTTTCATTTAAACCAAAAAGTTCTATTTTGGTCTCATCTGTCCACAAAACATTTTTCCAGTAGCCTTCTGGCTTGTCCACATGATCTTTAGCACACTGCAAATGAGCAGCAATGTTCTTTTTGGAGAGCAGTGGCTTTCTCCTTGCAACCCTGTCATGCACACCATTGTTGTTCAGTGTTCTCCTCATGAACATTAACATTAGCCAATGTGAGAGAGGCCTTCAGTTGCTTAGAAGTTACCCTGGGGTCCTTTGTGACCTCGCTGACTATTACACGCCTTGCTCTTGGAGTGATCTTTATTGGTTGACCACTCCTGGGGAGGGTAACAATGGTCTTGAATTTCCTCCATTTGTACACCATCTGTCTGACTGTGGATTGGTGGAGTCCAAACTCTTTAGAGATGGTTTTGTAACCTTCTCCAGCCTGATGAGCATCAACAATGCTTTTTCTGAGGTCCTCCTTTGTTCGTGCCATGATACACTTCCATAAGCATGCGTTGTGAAGATCAGACTTTGATAGATCCCTGTTCTTTAAATAAAACAGGGTGCCCACTCACAACTGATTGTCATCTCATTGATTGAAAACACCTGACTCTAATTTCACCTTCAAATTAACTGCTAATCCTAGAGTTTCACATACTTTTGCCACTCACAGATATGTAATATTGGATCATTTTCCTCAATAAATAAATGGCCAAGTATAAAATTTTTGTCTCATTTGTTTAACTGGGTTCTCTTTATCTACTTTTAGGACTTGTGTGAAAATCTGATGATGTTTTAGGTCATATTTATGCAGAAATATAGAAAATTCTAAAGGGTTCACAAACTTTCAAGCACCACTGTAAATATGCAATATAATGTGCAATACCTCTCCTGCTAGACTTTTTTCATATTTTATTTTTTATATTTGCATATGTTAATACTTAATTTATCTAGAAGTTTTCTTTATTTTCTATTCTCTGTTTATTCTGTAATGATGCTGTTGGAATTTTAATTTCCCTGAGGGAACCCTCCCAAAGGGATCAATAAAATTCTATCTATCTATCTATCTATCTATCTATCTATCTATGGTGCTGAGGCATGGACACTATCACAAGCATATAGATCAGCTTGCTACCTTCGATATGAACTATCTGCACCAGATACTAGGAATAAAGTGGAACGACAAAATCCAGAACAGCCATAGGCTGAGGATGTGCAACATCTCTGGCATGGAAACATTCCTTATTAAGAATCCATTGAGGTGGGCAGGCCACCTGGTATGAATGGAGGATATGAGACTCCCAAAACAACTGTTCTGTGATCAGTTTAGGAACACCCCTCATCCTGTAGGTTGTCATCTCCTTTGGTACAATGATAAGTTTAAGGATAATCTTAGGCAATGTGATTTTTACATGAAGACATCAGGAAAATTGGGAGGAAACCACCAAGAATGGTGCAGAAGCTGTCACAAAACTGAAAAGCTTTGAGGCAAAAAGGTTAGCACACCATGATGAGCTACATGCAAACCTGAAACATAAACATCTTTTTCCTGTGGCAAATGGTCATCATTGCTGTCATTGTAACTTCATTACTCATAGTAAAGCAGGTCTTATTCATCATGAGAAAACACATAACTTACTGAACCCTCATATAAAAAGAGAGAGAGAGAGGTGAACCTGCAGAAGGACCATTGACAGGTAGCACCCCGCAAGGGTCGTGCCTTCTCCACTATCAAGGAGCTGAGGCTGACAAGTAACCCTCTGGGGAGAAAGCTGGCCGAGATAACCCTTTTTGGCAGTGTCCTGAGAAAATGAATGAAAAACAATTCAGGCCATGTGACTGTGTAAACAGCCAAAAGGGCAAGGGTACCTGCTGCTTTCTGCACCACCTCCACAGGCAGCTGGGAGTGAGGTTCAGTGACCCCAAGTTCACCTACGGTAGTTCTGAAAGATAAAACAATGGGATGTGCCATGGGATGTGCCACTGGCAGACAGAAGAAGTGGCTGATATTGAAAAATCCTACCAGTGGCTGGATAAAGCTGAACTGAAAGATGGCACAGAGGCACTCATCATCACTGCAGAGGAAAAGGCCCTAAGCACAATATCAATAGAGGCCAGGTTCTACCACACAAGGAGGACCCCAGGTGCAGACTGTGCAAAGATGCCCTAAAGACAATCCAGCACATAACAGCAGAGTGTAAGATGCTAGCAGGAAGAGCGTACTTGGAATGCCATAACCAAATGGCTGGCATAGTGTACAGAAACATTTGTGCCGAGAGGTGGTTGAGAATGACCAAGCTAAGATCCTGCGGGACTTCCAGATACAGACGGACAAACTGGTAATGGCTAACCAACTGGACATGGTAGTGGTGGACAAATGGGAGAACAAGGCTGTGGTGATAGATGTGGCAATACCAAGTGACCATAACATCAGGAAAAAGGAACTTGAAAAGCTTGAAAAATATCAAGGGCTGAAAAAAGAGCTAGAAAAGATGAGGAAGATGAAGACAACAGTGGTCCCTGTAATGAAAGGAGCCCTTGGTACAGTGACCTCCAAACTGGGAGAGCAGCTCCAACAGATCCCAAAAAACAACATCTGAGATCTCTATCCAGAAAAGTGCAGTCCTTGGAACAGCTAAGATACTGTGCAGGACCCTCAAACTCCCATCCCAGATAGCAAAAGGGCGTTGATTCGACGGGGAATCATCGGCATGTTCTTCGACCATACGCCGTCGAATCATCGTGGATCACCGGCGTTGATTCAACACCGCTTTGCTCATACGAGTTTGCGTTGAAACGACGTTGAAAAGTGGATGGTGGCCGACAGAGAATAGACCCCCTTTCACCCTTTATTCAACTACGGATTTCGGTCGATTTATAGTTTAATTTTTGGCGATGATTCATCCAACTTTACTTCCTGTTTTATGTACAACAGGAAGGCTACAAATTAAGCAAAACAGGCTAAATTAAACTAGCTAACAATAAAGCATTGGGGCTCTTGCCTAGGATGAACACACATGCATACTTCAACCATGAAAGTGAAACTTAATTTATATCAATGTGCGTAGGCTACGTCCTGTTTTATGTACAACAGGATATAAAAATGCATGCAACAATGCACCTCTCCTAATGTTTGTCAAGCTATCTAATGAGGCATAACTTTTAACATTTATAAGGAACAGAACACACTTGAACAAGTTCTTAGAAACATTTTATGATTTATTTATAATTTATAATTGTGGCCTATTCCTCCTGCGGCGCAGGTACCTGTACATGGAAACAGAAAAACATAACCAAAATTAATTTGATGCAGCATTGATAAAGAAAGTCAGCAGTAGTGGTCACTACAGAAGCGTTAGCCTGGATAATCTTTAAAGTTCATGGCCGCGAGGCGCGACCCATGGCTACACAAAAGAACAGGTCAGCTCAAAACGACATGCGACCTAGGCCTACATGCTCGATTTAAACGCTAAGTTTTCACTCCAACGCTAAGTTTTCACTCCAACAAGACAAGTACTTCGACTCGTTTTTCGATTGAATCTGCATTGTTGTTGTTTCAAATGGATACTAGTTGAGGGAAATTTCTCCAACGCGTGATATGACTGAAGTTCATCATAACTTCTTAAACTGCTTGAAATTGTATTCGAAATTCCCTTTATTAATAGTGACTGAATAATGGTACGTACCAGATGTCCAGGGATGAATGAAAATGTAGCTTGGTCCAGTGTTTTTCTCAATGTTGTTTCAATGGTCCAAGCGTAACAGCAGGCCGATCCACAAGAGAGTCGCGATCCAACCGAGTGGTGTGGGAGTTTCACGTGCTAGCAGTGGTAATCGCACTGCATTATGGGACAGCAATGATCTTCCTACCAATGTTGAAAACTGGCCGGCAAAAGTGACTATGGTTCAACATCGTATATTCGACCTTCTCTGACGGTCGACAGATCAACCTTTACCCACAGTGATTCAACAGTGATAAATCAACCATCTCCGACGGCGGAGAAATCAACGTTTCACGGCTCCGTTTCAGCGTTGATTTTCTGACTTACGACGGAAACTGACCATTCTGACCAAGAATCGGCGCCATTTCAACGTCCCTCTGCTACCTGGGATGCCTCTGGGAGAGGACCTGAGCTTGAGGGGGAAAAAAAAAACCTCCCGAAGGAGGAGTGGGGGATATATGTATAAAATCAGTGGCAAAGCATTAGTCAAAAAGCTGGAAATTCAGCTCAGCCAAAACTTAGCTAGACATGCCAAAAAGCAACAGGGCAAAGGATTTTGCAAGGGATTAGCAGCAGGCTGCTAGGTAGCTCCGCTGTGTGTAGTTGTCAATGTTGATTTTAAAAGTAGCTAAGTAAATTTCATAGGGAAATGAATACTTAAAGGAGATACACAACCTTTATTTTAAAATAAATTTCTGAGTGGATAGTATCTCCATCCTTGACTCTTGTATGCTGCATAAATGGGAATAAAAATGTCTTTTTTTTGAGAGTTAAAATCGACCGCAAAGTTGGCAATCGAGCTGCCCCGCTGAGCCAGCCAGCCCTGAGTGCGTGACATCACAGTGGTAACCGGTTTTAAGGCAGAGGCCTTTGACAGCTATAGACCAAAGTCATATAAATAAAAATTTATGGTGAAAGTAAGAAATACCGTTACCGACTTGCTCAACTAATACTGATTTGACTTCATTGATTGTGGATTGACTCTCATTAAAACAGCATAGGTGTTATAACTTCTGTAACATACATGCATTTTCACTGATAAAAGGTAAAATGCTAATTTGATGAACTGATGAACTGAGACAATCACATCTCATCTCATCCCATTATCTCTAGCCGCTTTATCCTGTTCTACAGGGTCGCAGGCAAGCTGGAGCCTATCCCAGCTGACTACGGGCGAGAGGCGGGGTACACCCTGGACAAGTCGCCAGGTCATCACAGGGCTACAATCACATTCTGAAGCAAATTAAATAATCTTATACTGGTAACTTAAATACACAATACAAGTTACATGTATTAATCTAAATGCAGGTAAACAATGTGTTTTTGTTGTTTTGTATCCAAGTGAGAGTTGGAGCTTACCCATCTGTGTTCTTGCTTCTTGACGGCTGACCTTGTGGCCAATTGTTTTGAAACAATCTGACTTTCAGTTGTTCATTCAGTTCTCCGTTCATTCACTTCTTCCACGTAAGGGCGAGATGGCAGCAATATCCAGTGGAGAAATCAGATGGCTGCTCCACTTATTCTCCATTTTCTCCATACTGAGTACTCTGCCATTACTGCTCGGTTCAGGCAATTACTAAAACCCAGGATGGGACATCACCAGTTTTAGCAACAACCGTGGGGAGGTCACTGCCCGAGCAATAATATGTCACGTCCCATTCCATCCCGGGTTTTAGCAACAACCCTCGGCTCACACTCCGGGAGAACTGGTGCAACTGAACTTACTTTCCTTTAAAAATAAATAAATAAATAAATAAATAATGCTTTCCTTTTCTTGTAGTTTTATTTAATTGTTGGTACTGCACCCTCTTTCAATACAGGCTGATAGCCAATGCTCCTCAACAGATCAGAGGTCTTGTATGAGTCCTCAGTAAAATGTGCAGAGCAGAGGAGAGTCCACTTTGTAGGCGCCCAATGAGCTCGTGAACTTCTCACAAAATGCATCCAAATCTTTGCAGTTTGAACATTCTTGGGCCATGAATGCAATGTAAATCCAGCTTCTGTTGTGTTGCTGCACCCACCAGCAACACATCTATGTGGCATGGTGAAAAATTAGCTCAAAATGGAGGATCGGAGTTGCAGTCAGCTCTGTGTTTTAGTATAGTAGAAATGGCAATGAGACCGATAAACTTCCTGTTGTGACGTTACGGACGTCAAGGTCATTCACTCAGACTGCTACCTATATGAATCACTTTAATTGTAAAAATTACTATATTAGATTTATTGTTAATGCTTAAAACTATTCCTGTGCCATTCTTGAGGTCTCAAGGCATTTATAAACAAAAGTGAGACCATGGTTCTGTGTATCTGCTTTAAGTATGAGTGAAAAATACTGTGGTGAGCATGTGTGGAAAAAGAGTCTTGAAACAGAAATCTTAGTTTCTTGGTCATTAGCCTGTGCTACTTGCTCTCGATAGCACTGGCTTGACCACTTGATTAGCATTCTCTAACACTACTGATGACCACTGGCTCAAAGGTTACTTCACTGCTGCGCTGACAGCACTGACTAGCAGTTAAGCTCGTGTATGGGGATACATTTTTTGTCCTTCCCACTTTAAATCAAAATCTGATTGGTTAATCATTTTGTCACATGCTACACATACATACACTGCCATGGCCTTCTGTCCCAGCAGTGAAGTCCTAACCAATGAGTCAACTGGCTCTAAACCCTTGAGACAACAAACAAAAAAATCTAATTGGATAACTATATTTTAATGTTTTCAGGACAATAACCCTTTCATTTCTGAAGCAAATTTGATAGAAAATGAGGACAAATTAGAATTAGAAGAAAATAATTTGAATTAAATTATGAAAGAATGAAATAAATTACAGAAAGAAAGAAATGAAATAATATAGTCACAACCAGCGATAAAGGGCCTTTGCACTCGAGGCCAAGCCTCTCGATGCCGGAGTAGCAGTGGCCAGGACTCATGTGTGTACCAAATTTCATGAGTCAGAGTTTTCTGGCAATGGAATCATTACTGTCCAGTTGCAAATGGTGGTGCTACATGAGAGGCTCAGTTTGGGCATGGGGATATCATCAGAAACCTGATGTCTTATAACCTGTGAAGTTTTAACTCCATCAGGCAATACATGATGAATTTATGACACACTTCCTGTTTGCATGACAAAACAAACAAATTTATTGGTTCGCCATTTCAACATCATGCAAGATATCACAAATCCTGTCACAAGTCAATTGGCTAAAACAATGTGCATTTCAGTTTTGTTCATCTTGGGGCACCCCACACACTTACCAATTTTGACATGGACAGGTGAAAAGAGATACCGGGCAGAAGTCTCAATGACATGGGGGCACTATGGAGTCCCCTGGACACACCCAGGGTCAAGCCTCTATCCCTGAGTAGCGGTGGCCAGGACTGATGTGAGGACCAAATTTCATGAGTCAAAGTTTTTAGGCTGTTTTTATTACTGTCCAGGTCCAAATGGTGGTGCTATACCAGAGGGTCAAATTGGGCATGTGGATATCATCAGAATCATCATATCCTATAACCTGTGATTTTGAGCCGTATCAGGCAAAGCATGGTGAATTTATGACATGCCTCCTGTTTTGTGGCATAACAAAAAATTATTGGCTCGCCATTTCAACATCTCATCATCTCTAGCTGCTTTATCCTGTTCTACAGGGTCGCAGGCAAGCTGGAGCCTATCCCAGCTGACTACGGCGAAAGGCAGGGTACACCCTGGACAAGTCACCAGGTCATCACAGGGCTGACACATAGACACAGACAACCATTCACACTCACATTCACACCTATGGTCAATTTAGAGTCACCAGTTAACCTAACCTGCACGTCTTTGGACTGTGGGAGAAACCGGAGCACCCGGAGGAAACCCACACGGACACGGGGAGAACATGCAAACTCCGCACAGAAAGGCCCTCGCCGGCCACGGGGCTTGAACCCGGACCTTCTTGCTGTGAGGCGACAGCGCTAACCACTACACCACCGTGCCGCCCCCATTTCAACATCTTGTGACATATTGCAAACCCTTTTGCAATTTAAAATCAGCAACATCTTAACAGGACATATACAAATATGACATGAATCAAACAAACCGCCTAGGAAGAGTACATCAAAATGTAACGTGTTTTGGCAATGGAGTCATTACTGTCCATATCCAAATGGTGGCGCTATATCAGAGGGTCACTTTTGGCATGTGGATATCATCAAAACTGGTATTTCCTATGACCTGTGAAGTTTGAGCTGTATCAAGCAATGCATGGTGAATTTATGACTCACTTCCTGTTTGTGTGACGTAACGTATACATTTATTGGTTCGACATTTCAACATCTTGCAACCTATTGCAAATCACACTGCAATTTAACATCAGCAACATCATGAGATGATGTATACCAAATATGGTATGAATCCAACAGACCGCCGAGAAGGAGTTTGTTAAAATGCATACTTGCCAACTTTTCAAAAAATTCTCATGGTGGAGAAAGGTGTGTGAACGACATTTTCAATTGGATGAGGGTATGATGCACAGTTGAAATGATAAAAACAGTGGATCCCAATTAATTGCAAACCATTTGAAATGTATACAATTAAAGAGTTTTTGAATTGTTGATATTGTTCTATCAATTACTATAGGTTATGGGATTCATGTATCAGGCTTGAGTAGGGGTGGGCAAAAATATCAATACGGCGATATATCGCAATACTCTGTCTTCTGATTCAATATCAATACTCAAAATTTGAATATCAATATTTTTTCAGGGCGGCACGGTGGTGTAGTGGTTAGCGCTGTCGCCTCACAGCAAGAAGGTCCTGGGTTCGAGCCCTGGGGCCGGCGAGGGCCTTTCTGTGTGGAGTTTGCATGTTCTCCCCGTGTCCGCGTGGGTTTCCTCCGGGTGCTCCGGTTTCCCCCACAGGCCAAAGACATGCAGGTTAGGTTAACTGGTGACTCTAAATTGACCGTAGGTGTGAATGTGAGTGTGAATGGTTGTCTGTGTCTATGTGTCAGCCCTGTGATGACCTGGCGACTTGTCCAGGGTGTACCCCACCTTTCGCCCGTAGTCAGCTGGGATAGGATCCAGCTTGCCTGCGACCCTGTAGAAGGATAAAGTGGCTAGAGATAATGAGATGAGATGAGAATATTTTTTCAAATAATAAATCATGTTTCAGATGGGGTGTAAATCCAGTACGACTTCTGCACCTCCGCTCCGCGAGGTGTTGCTGTGCCGCTACCTCACTGCAAGGCACTCTTTGTCTTCTCTTTTTTCCCTGGCGGTTGCAGTGAGGAAAAAAAAAAAGCAATCATGGCTGTTAATGTAAACCTAGAGACGCCGCTGAACTTTAAGGCAGATGTTTGGAGGTACTTTGGATTCCAAAGGAAAGGAGAAAAAAAAAACAGTGAGCTGGACAAAGAGTACACGCTTTGGAGCGAAACAGGTTTTGCAATTAGATATTCAGGTAACACAACAAACTTGTAAACTTACTTAGCACGACACCACCCCGACATATTAGCTCAGCTGGAGCCACCGAAACCCGACCCGAAGCAAACTACACTGGACAGCGCCAAAGTCCTCCCATCTACTTCAGTGATGTGTGACTTACTGTAACTGTGAACTTAATTTTGTCATTTAAGGCCAAAGGCAAGAAGCTGCACTTTATTTTGCATTTTCAATTTTAGTGTGTGTGAGACACTGCATTTTATTTTGAGTATTTACTCTAAGTTCAGAAGAAACATGATTCACTGAGGTTTCAATTCAGTTTCAGTGTGTGGACACTGACCCACACTACACTTTGTTTCATAATTGTGCTCAGGGAGACTAACATGCACACTGCACTTTTCCATGTGTTTCAGACAGTGTGTTGTTCCTGCAAATATGTTGTAACTTGCGCTTGTATAGTTACAATAAAATGGCATGGATAATTTGAATTACATTGTTTTGACTCAGTTTGTCCCATGAATTATCACTATCATCTGATGTACATACAACTCGGATTTTAAGATTCATAATGCATTTTACATTTTTCAGTGAACTATGTAGAATATCGCAATATATCGCAAAATTTTGATATCGCAATATCGTATCGTATCGTGACTCAAGTATCGTGATGCGTATCGTATCGTGAGGTCCTTGGCAATACCCACCCCTAGGCATGAGATAGGTCAGAGTGAAAAATCTGAAACTAGAAAAGCACTATGAGAGCGTAGACCTCTGCCAAGAATCCTTTAAAAAAATCTGGGATCCAGAAGGTGATCCGGATCACCGCCAAAATTTAATGGATTGTTACTTGTACCCAGTCACACCTCTGGAAAAATTTCAGAGCAATCCGTTCATAACTTTTTCCATAATGTTGCTAACAGACAAACAAACAAACAAACCACCCAACCAACGCTACCGAAAATATAACTGCCTTGGCAGAGGTAATAATACTCTTGTTGCGGCGACCTGCCACAAGGAGTGCCTGAACGCAGGCTCACATGATTGACAGCTGCCTCCACCACTTCCTGCTACGCTGAATCGCTGCGCTACCAGCGCACGCACGCTGCGCTGAACAGGCAGCCAATCACAACGCTAGTTAGCAGGGCAGCGGTCGTTCTAGAACGATAGGCAGAATTGACATTCAGTTTGTAACGAAGCAGCAGCGCAGCAGTTGCAAAGAGAATTCGCTACTAACACAAACTTTACAGCACATCAGGGAAAAAGGGACAAAAAAGGCTACCGGTAAACCCACTGAACTTTTTTATATGCAAACGCTGCGCTCACAGTAATCCGTGGGCATGAGAAATGTTTGTTCCTTACCTGTGATTGGTTTAATGGTTTAAACTTTCTTTCTCAGTGGCGTGTAGTAAAATATCTTCAGTTAAAGTGAACAAACTGCCTGTGAAAGGGCTAATGGTTAAAATGGTTCTTAGTTTAAAACTGGTTTTCTGTTCATTTATATTTGTTCAGCAACATATTACCTGAATGATTAAAAATGGTTAAAATATACTTAATTTACCTTATACATAAATATTTATATATTGTTGCCTAATTAACTTGGGCTTTGTTATAGAAAAACAAGCATTTATTCACACATGCTTTGTTGTAGAAAAACAGGCATTTATTCATACATTTATTTTATGTTTGTATGTTTAAAGGTTTTTCACCTTCTAGCTTCAGCTTCAAGCTCCAAGCTTCTAGCTTCTACTTCTGATTCTACCTCTGATTCTACTTCTGATTCTAACGTCAGTTCCACTGAAAACCAATAAAATACAAGACGAGTGGAATCCTGTGTCCGAGTCCTTCTCTTTCAAGTGTGGGAAACCCTGATGCTCACATACACTTGACAGTGAAAAACCGATGCACCAGTGGAAACTGACGACTGCCAGACGACTGCCAGTGAATCACCGCTGCACCAGTGCATCAAACCGAAACCAGTGACCAAGAAGCAAGACTCCACTCATGCCACAACCCAACAGAGAGGGAAGACACTTCACCTGGGGGCCTGGAGGATAAAGCTTGAAGTCATCTGGAAAAAAGAAACGAAATGGCGACGTCATTAGAAGAACTGAAAACAGAGCGAACCACAGCCAAAAGACTTTTCTCCCGTCTTGCTAACTGCATTGCAAGAACACACTCAGAGATGACTGTGGAGGAGCTAAAGTAAAACTTCAACAAGCTTACAGCAGAAAGCTTGAGACTCATGGAGGTAAACGAAGAGATTGAGGCCGCCTACATGGCAGAAGCAGCCGCAGCTGCTGTAGAGGACCTGGGCGCCGAGAAGAAAGCCGACCTGGAGAAGATAGAGGCATACTGTAAGCAGAGGACTAAAGAAGCAAAGCTCCTAATTCAACAAACACTCTGGGAATCGTATGGGGAGAAAGAGCTGCCCCTTGCCCTATACATCGCTGAAGCTGACTGCAAGAACGTCTCCTCTGCCCAGCTCGACGTGACTCTGGAGGCATATGAGTTCATGCTGAAGCACTTTGAGATGTTGGTGCTGAAGGCAAAAGAAGCGCACCGTGACTGGAACCGCTGGGCTCCCGCTGCAGAGCAAAGAGACTTTGATCACTGCATGACAGAGCTCGAAGTGCAACTTCCCCAGCTGGTGTCGCGCAAGGCCGCCTTCATCAAAGCTGCAAAAATCAAGACAGAATCTGAAGAGCCCACTGTCCACTGTACAGCTCCAGTGCCAGCAATAAAGCTGAAAGCCACAGCCCTTCCAAAGTTTGCTGGCAACCAGCGAAGTTACTACAGGTGGAAGAAGGAGTGGGAAGCTCTACAGAAGCAGGGTGAACCGACAGGGTCTAGAGAGGTCAAGAAATTCCAGCTGCTCGACAGCATCGATGAAAAGGTGGCCGGAAACCTACACCTGTCGACCTACAGCTCCTCAAACGAAATCTTCAGAGTCCTGGATAACCGGTTTGGGAACCAAGCCAACATTGCTCTCGAGATCACTGAAGATCTACAAGCAACTCCTGCAGTCAAAGCCGGCCAGCCAAGAAGAGTCATCGAGCTCATCCAAACAGTGGAAAAAGCTCTCTATGACTTAAATGAACTGGATAATGCCAAGGCCATAAAGAACCCCATTGTGACCAAATCCATTGAGGGCAAGCTTCCAGAAACTTTAAAGAAAGACTGGCTCACCTATGCTGCTGATGTGAGTAATGCTGTGGACTGTCATAACCGCTTTGACAAGCTGCTGGCTTACCTAAAGTCACAGGAAGCCATATATGAGCAACTTGACCAGCTGAAAGATGGCGTTGAACCTGCCAAGGACAAGACCAAGTTCCTGAAGCAAGCCAGAACAAAAGCAACCAACAGTCCGGCAGTGTCATCCAACAGTGACACAGCAGGCTGCATCGTCTGTGGTGACCCAAAGCACAGAAGAAAACTGTACTTCTGCAGAAAGTTTAGAACCAACCTAAAGCCATCGGAGAAGAGGGATGCAGCACAACAACTCGGTGCCTGCAAAAGATGCCTCGAAGTCCACACTGGTGAAAGCTGCAAGAAAACCACTTACCTGTGCGGGAATCCAGAATGCAAAGATCAACACCACTTCCTCCTCTGTCCAGTTACCAGACCCCAGTCCCAAAGAACACCCAAGTTCAGTCCAGTGAGGGCTGAGGGCAGAAGACTCACTGAAACCCAGGAGCAGTTCCTCTCCAAACTCACACCAGAGCTGGCACAACAGTGTCGAAATGCCTTCTGCAACACAGCGTCCAGGGCATTCAACTCCAGTGCTGCTGAGAGAGGTCTTCTAGATGAACACTGCCTCACCAAGTACCCAGTCATCCTAACGCTCCTCAATGTCACTGCTAATGATGGACAGAGTGTCGGGACCCTCATCGACCTGGCATCAGACACAAACTACATAACGCACAAAGCTGCAAGCAAGTTGAACCTGAGAAGTGAAGACGTTACGCTGGAGGTTCATGGCGTTGGAGGGATGAAGGTGTCTGTTGCAACCAAGCGCTACTTGCTTAAGATACGAGTCAGCACCCCAAGAGGGACACTCAAAGCACACCAACTCATCTGCTATGGACTTGACAAAATAGCGGAAGTCCATAGACATGTCCCGGCGAAAAAACTGCAGAAAATCTTCTCAGACATCTCCCTGGAAGATCTGGCAAGACCAAAGGAGATCCAACTCCTCATCAGCCACAAAGAAGGGCAGCTGGTACCCCAGAAGGTTCGTTCCGTCGGTGACTTGGTGCTCTGGGATGGCCTGCTTGGCAAAACCATTGGAGGCACACACCCGGACCTCTTTGAAGAAGCCACCTTAACGGCCCACACCTCCAAGACTCACTTTGCAAGATCCATGCGCACTGCAGCTGTCAGATACACCAAACTCACCTGCAAAGTCCCAGTTTCCCGCCAGTCTCCCAGACATCCCAGCTCCCAGTCCAACACAGCCACTAGCAACAGAGACTTCCTGAAGTGGTGGAAATGGGAAAGCATTGGAGCAGCTTGCGAACCGAGATGTGGAGGATGTCTCTGCGGGAACTGTCAGCCTGGTGGGAAAGAAATGACACTGGCCGAAGAATGGGAGATGGAGATGGTGAGGGATGGCTTGACTTATGTGGCCGGAGACCACCACAGCCCTGAACCACACTGGCACGCCAAGTACCCATGGAAAGAAGACCCAGCATCTCTTCCCAACAACAAGAAAGCAGTTGAAGCCACGTTCCACAGAACTGAGAGGCAGCTGGCAAAGGAACCGGAGTGGAAAGTGGCCTATGCCTCACAAGTCCACGAAATGGTGAGCCGCAGAGCTGCAGTGAAGCTGTCCAAAGAGGTTCTGCAGAGCTAGACTGGGCCAGTGTAGTATATAAGTCACCTGATAGCCCTAAATCCACATTCAGTCTCCACCCCAGTGAGACTAGTATGGAACAGCAGCCAGAAGTACAGTGGCCTCAGCCTAAACGACATCCTGATCAAAGGCCCTGACGTCCTGAACCCGATCAGAGGTGTCCTGCTGAGGTTCCACGCTGGTGTCTTCACAGCTTTAGGGGACATCCGCAAAATGTACAACTCTGTCTGGCTTGAAGAAAGAGAAGTCCACCTGCACAGATTTCTGTGGCGTGACACAGAAGATGCAGAGATCGAAGAATTCACCATAACAAGAGTCAACATTGGAGACAAACCTGCTGGTTGCATAGCCCAAGTTGCCATGCGAGAGACCGCCAGCCTGCCTTCATTCAACCACTTCAAAGAGGAGAGATGTGTCCTCGAAGAGGATGCCTATGTCGATGACATATTGACTTCCCACAACAACCTCGACCACCTGAAATGCCTCACATCCAACATTGAGCAGATCCTTCAAGCAGGAGGGTTCTTCATGAAGCCCTGGATCTACTCAGATCAAAGTGGGAGGAGCAAGTCGAGAGGTGAGAAGATCGAGTCAAACACCATGATCCTGCCAAACCAACTCACCGAAGAGGATAACAAAGCCCTGGGCCTCGGCTACACCGTCGACGATGACAAGTTACATGTCATGGTTGCAGTGAACTTCTCCAAGAAGAAGAAGAAAATGCGCCTCGGCCAGGACTTGTTGAAAGAACAAGTGAGAGAACAAACCCCTGACCCACTAACCAGAAGAGAGCTGTTAAGCCAAGTCTCTGGTCTCTATGACCCTCTCGGCCTTGTGGCCCCAGCAAAACAGAAGGGAGCCATCCTGATCCGCAGGGCCTTCCAAGAGGCAAAAGTCATGTACTGCGTAGAAGACACTTGGGATGCTGCCTTGTCCAGAGAGCTCAGAGACGATGCCATAAAGCTCCTCGAAGAGTACGCTGAGCTGAGCCAAGTTAGATTTCCCAGAGCTCTCACACCGCCAGATCTAGCTGAAAGACCATGTGCAATCACCTTCTCTGATGGCAGTGAGTGTGCATATGGTGCCGTGCTGTACCTGCGTTGGAGCTGCAGCCATGGTGTCATAGTAAGGCGAGTTGAGGCCAAGGCTAAGCTGACCCCCCTTGACCATAAAGGTGACCCTGTGAAAGCAGAAATGTGCGGAGCAGTCTTTGCAGCACGGCTGAAGAATTACTTCCAAAAGCACTGCCGAATCAAGGTCAAGAGGTGGTATCATCTAGTCGACAGCCAGACCATCTTGGGTGCCATACAGCGTGAAAGTTATGGATACCAAACCTTCTACGCAAACAGAGTTGGTGAGATCCAGAGCAGCACTGACATCCGAGATTGGTGGTGGATTCCAGGTGCCGAGAACATTGCAGATATTATCACCCGAGGGGCCAGTCCTGATGACCTAATCGAGAAATCCAAGTGGCAGTCAGGTCCGCAGTTCCTTCAGCTTCCTGAGAGTGAGTGGCCAAAAAAGTCAGCGAAAGATGTTGCTGCACAGGCAAGAGACAACGTCACAAAAATGCAGAAGAAAACATTCACTGCTGTACTCACCCGAAGTCAGCTGAAGACACAAAGCCCAATTGCAGTCCAGGACGAAGCAGAATCCAAGTCCAGAAACCTGCCACCAACAGTAGCAGCAGTCCAAAATCTATTGGACGAAAGGCGCTTCAGCAGTCTAAGACAGCTGGTCGGGACGGTTGCATGGATTTGGAGGGCGGCTAAGAAGTTCTTGCACGCCAAGAGGGGAGATGAAGCAAAGTGGGAGGCAATACTTTCATCTGGCGTCATCACTGTCAGCGAAAGGAAAAACGTGTTCCTGAAACTATGTCTGGCAGCGCAAGAAGGTGTGAACTTCCCAAATACAACTACTGACAGGCTTGTTGTATACAAAGACCAAGTAACTGGGATCCTGATGTGTGGAGGGCAGATACAGGCCTTCAAAGAGGACCATAATGCTGTTCCCCTGCTACCATACCAAGCCTGGGTCTCCACTCTCCTGGCCCGTGAAGCACACAGTGAGGGACATGACGGAGTGGCAGGAACTCTGCTGCCGATGTGAAAGAGAGCCTGGGTGATCAGAGGAAGAATTCTGGCCCAAAAAGTTGTCGACAACTGCATCATCTGCAAGAAGGAAAGAGCAAGAACCTGTCAGCAAATCATGGGTGACTTACCTGAAGAGCGTGTCAATCCAGCTGCGCCATTCCAGTTCACATCCGTCGACCTGTTCAGACCATATCAAGTGAAGGATGACATCAGAAGGAGAGCAAGCATGAAAGTATGGGGCGTACTATTCTGCTGTATGTCAAGCCGAGCCATCCATGTCGAACTGGCAAACACTCTAACAACAGAGAGCTTCCTCCTTGCTTACCAGAGGTTCACTTCAATTCGTGGTCATCCGCAGAAGATCTGTTCCGATCCTGGAACAAACTTCATTGGAGCGAAACCTGTCCTGGAAGAAATGTATACTTACCTGAGACAACTGAACAAAGAATCACTTGAAGAGTATGCTGCCAAAAACGGTACCTGCTGGACGTGGAAAATCCTTCCAGCTGACTCACCCCACCGGAATGGTGCTGCCGAAGCTGCTGTCAAGGTCACCAAAAGAGCTCTGCAAAGCCTTGGTGGCGGAGGAGGCCTTACCTTCAGTGAGTTCCTGACAGTGCTTAAGCTAGCTGCTAACCTTGCCAACAAAAGGCCAATCGATGCCAGAGTTCAGAGCCGTGAGGACCGCATCAACTAGGTAACCCCAAACACACTGTTGCTTGGCCGAGCCACACAAACTGGAGACTTCAAAACAGTAGACTACACCACCTACCCCTTCAAGAGACTGCAAGAAATGCAAACACAAGTTAGCCACTTCTGGAGGTCCTGGAGCCAACTTGCAGGTCCGAACCTGTTCATCCGCAGCAAGTGGCACACTGCAAAAAGGAATGTTGCCGTCGGAGACATAGTGTGGCTCTGCGACCAAAACGCACTGAGGGGGCAATTCAAGCTTGCAAGAGTGGTCAGCGTGAATGCAGACTCCAAAGGCATTGTCCAGGATGTCCATGTGAAAGTCCCCCTAGGTGGACATGCTCAGGTGAAGACTCCAAAGCCAACCGAAAAGTCCTGGGACCCACAGGGTACCACACTGCATCGGGATGTGCGACGCCTCATTGTCCTCCTCCCAGTGGAGGAACAAGTCAGCAGAGACCAGCTCGCCTGATGGGTGCGATCTTCCCATGTCGCACCACACCAAGATCGAGTGGGAGGTGTTGCGGCGACCTGCCACAAGGAGTGCCTGAATGCAGGCTCACATGATTGACAGCTGCCTCCGCCACTTCCTGCTACGCTGAATCGCTGCTCTACCAGCGCACGCACGCTGCGCTGAACAGGCAGCCAATCACAATGCTAGTTAGCAGGGCAGCCAATCACAACGCTAGTTAGCAGGGCAGCGGTCGTTCTAGAACGATAGGCAGAATTGACATTCGTTTTGTAATGAAGCAGCAGCGCAGCAGTTGCAAAGAGAATTCGCTACTAACACAAACTTTACAGCACATCAGGGAAAAAAGAACAAAAAAGGCTACCGGTAAACCCACTGAACTTTTTTATATGCAAACGCTGCACTCACAGTAATCCGTGGGCATGAGAAATGTTTGTTCCTTACCTGTGATTGGTTTAATGGTTTAAACTTTCTTTCTCAGTGGCGTGTAGTAAAATATCTTCAGTTAAAGTGAACAAACTGCCTGTGAAAGGGCTAATGGTTAAAATGGTTCTTAGTTTAAAACTGGTTTTCTGTTCATTTATATTTGTTCAGCAACATATTACCTGAATGATTAAAAATGGTTGAAATATACTTAATTTACCTTATACATAAATATTTATATATTGTTGCCTAATTAACTTGGGCTTTGTTATAGAAAAACAAACATTTATTCACACATGCTTTGTTGTAGAAAAACAGGCATTTATTCATACATTTATTTTATGTTTGTATGTTTAAAGGTTTTTCACCTTCTAGCTTCGGCTTCAAGCTCCAAGCTTCTAGCTTCTACTTCTGATTCTACCTCTGATTCTACTTCTGATTCTAACGTCAGTTCCACTGAAAACCAATAAAATACAAGACGAGTGGAATCCTGTGTCCGAGTCCTTCCCTTTCAAGTGTGGGAAACCCTGATGCTCACATACACTTGACAACTCTTGTCTTGAATTTTAATATAATAATAATGAAAAATCTCATGCCTGAATATTGTATACAAACAGAGACCCACAGAAAATAACACAAGTGATGCTTTAGAAGAATGTTTATAATTTCTTAAAATAGTCACAGTGAATGAAAGTATTATTGGATTGCATCAAATGTGTTTTCCTTCTGTAAGCTCATGCAAAAATACAGAGAACTATAATATCATATATACATTACATTTTAATAAGATGTAACCAAAATAGTAACAATTAAATAAATACTGCACTGTCTTAGTACTACTAAAATGCATCTCTCTCACTGAACACTTTCCAACAGAATTTTTAAAAAGCACTAGAAATACTATCAAAATCCTATCAGAATGCATCAAAGGATTTTGCTCATTTGCAAACTTTGAAAGTTTTCAAACAAAATTTAAAAATGGCACGATAAATACTACCATACTATCAAAATATACTCCACAAAGAAATTCACTCGAATGCAAAATTTTAGTACGACCAAAATATACTCACGAGTAATCTTTCACTGAAAACCTCAAAACTCAATCAAAATCAATCACTTTCCAGATAATTCACTTGTAAACTTTAACTTAAAACTTTCAAACATAAATTCAAAATAGCACTAAGACACTACCACACTATTCAAATACACTCAAACAAATTCTCTGTCATGCAAAATTTCACTAAACATTTTAGAAGTTGTACAGTTTGTTTCTGAAATGGTAGGGAAGACTAGTTTAATTTCACACTCAAATGTCCATTATATTCGGATTTAAGGTATCTTTACCTTAAAATGTGTAACTGGCTGGTCAAAAATTTGCTTATCCATGGAAATTCATTCTCCCATGCAACCTGGTATTTGCATTCATATTTTTGCCGTTTGGTATTGGGTTTAGTAGCCATGATGAATGACTGCTTGTAAAAAATGTCAGACAGCCTGGGTGAATCCTACATTACGGAAGTGACTGTCATTCTGTTCGTTGGTTGGTTAAAAATCAGTTGACGTCAGCAATGTTTCTCATACGATTCTGATTGGACATAATCGGGAGTATTTTTAACTTGGCGGTAGGGATTTCCCCAAACCGGGAGATTATCCAGTTTTTAACAAACACGATCGGGAGGCGGGAGACAGAGGCTAAAATCGGGAGCCTCCCGCCAAAATTGGGAGGGTTGGCAAGTATGAAAACGTAACACGTCAAAATGCCCAAAACCAAAACATCTCACTTCCTATTGAGTATGGCTGATGCAAAGAATAATGCAATTTTGTTCAACTTGGGGCACTCCACACACCAACAGTGGTGCTTGAAAGTTTGTAAACCCTTTAGAATTGTCTATATTTCTGCATAAATATGACCTAAAACATCATCAGATTTTCACACAAGTCCTAAAAGTAGATAAAGAGAACCCAGTTAAACAAATGAGACAAAAATATTATACTTGGTCATTTATTTATTGAGGAAAATGATCCAATATTATATATCTGTAAGTGGCAAAAGTATGTGAACCTTTGCTTTCAATATCTGGTGTGACCCCCTTGTGCAGCAATAACTGCAACTAAACATTTCGGGTAACTGCTGAGCAGTCCTGCACACTGGCTTGGAGGAATTTTAGCCCATTCCTCCGTACAGAACAGCTTCAACTCTGAGATATTGGTGGGTTTCCTCACATGAACTGCTTGCTTCAGGTCCTTCCACAACATTTCAATTGGATTAAGGTCAGGACTTTGACTTGGCCATTCCAAAACATTAACTTTATTCTTCTTTAACCATTCTTTGGTATAACAAATTGTGTGCTTACGGTCACAGTCTTTGCTGCATGACCCACCTTCTCTTGAGATTCAGTTCATGAACAGATGTACTGACATTTTCCTTTAGAATTTGCTTGCGTACAACCTCGATTCCAAAAAAGTTGGGACAAAGTACAAATTGTAAATAAAAACGGAACACAATAATTTACAAATCTCAAAAATTGATATTGTATTCACAATAGAATATAGACAACATATCAAATGTCAAAAGTGAGACATTTTGAAATTTCATGCCAAATATTGGCTCATTTGAAATTTCATGACAGCAACACATCTCAAAAAAGTTGGGACAGGGGCAATAAGAGGCTGGAAAAGTTAAAGGTACAAAAAAGGAACAGCTGGTGGACCAAACTGCAACTCATTAGGTCAATTGGCAATAGGTCATTAACATGACTGGGTATAAAAAGAGCATCTTGGAGTGGCAGCGGCTCTCAGAAGTAAAGATGGGAAGAGGATCACCGATCCCCCTAATTCTGTGCTGACAAATAGTGAAGCAATATCAGAAAGGAGTTCGACAGTGTAAAATTGCAAAGAGTTTGAACATATCATCTACAGTGCATAATATCATCAAATGATTCAGAGAATCTGGAAGAATCTCTGTGTGTAAGGGTTAAGGCTGGAAAACCATACTGGGTGCCCATGATCTTCGGGCCCTTAGACGGCACTGCATCATATACAGGCATGCTTCTGTATTGCAAATCACAAAATGGGCTCAGGAATATTTCCAGAGAACATCATCTGTGAACACAATTCACCGTGCCATCCGCCGTTGCTAGCTAAAACTCTATAGTTCAAAGAAGAAGCCGTATCTAAACATGATCCAGAAGCGCAGACGTCTTCTCTGGGCCAAGGCTCATTTAAAATGGACTGTGGCAAAGTGGAAAACTGTTCTGTGGTCAGACGAATCAAAATTTGAAGTTCTTTATGGAAATCAGGGATGCCGTGTCATTCGGACTAAAGAGGAGAAGGACAACCCAAGTTGTTGTTAGCGCTCAGTTCAGAAGCCTTCATCTCTGATGCTATGGGGTTGCATTAGTGGGTGTGACATGGGCAGCTTACACATCTGGAAAGACACCATCAATGCTGAAAGGCATATCCAGGTTCTAGAGCAACATATGCTCCCATCCAGATGACGTCTCTTTCAGGGAAGACCTTGCATTTTCCAACATGACAATGCCAAACCACATACTGTATCAATTACAGCATCATGGCTGAGTAGAAGAAGGGTCTGAGTACTGAACTGGCCAGCCTGCAGTCCAGATCTTTCACCCATAGAAAACATTTGGCGCATCATAAAATGGAAGATGCGACAAAAAAGACCTAAGACAGTTGAGCAACTAGAATCCTCCATTAGACAAGAATGGGTTAACATTCCTATCCCTAAACTTGAGCAACTTGTCTCCTCAGTCCCCAGACATTTACAGACTGGTGTAAAGAGAAAAGGGGATGTCTCACAGTGGTAAACATGGCTTTGTCCCAACTTTTTTAAGATGTGGTGTTGTCATGAAATTTAAAAATCACCTAATTGTTCTCTTTAAATGATACATTTTCTCAGTTTAAACATGTGATATGTCATCTATGTTCTATTCGAAATAAAATATGGAATTTTGAAACTTCCACATCATTGCATTCCGTTTTTATTTACAATTTGTACTTTGTCCCAACTTCTTTAGAATCAGGGTTGTAATTCAGAATTCATTGTTCCATCAATGATAACAAGCCGTCCTGGCCCAGATGCAGCAAAACAGGCCCAAACCATGATACTACCACCACCATGTTTCACAGATGGGATAAGGTTTTTATGCTGGAATGCAGTGTTTTCATTTCTCCAAACATAACACTTCGAATTCAAACCAAAAAGTTCTGTTTTGGTCTCATCCATCCACAAAACATTTTTACAATAGCTCTCTGTCTTGTTCATGTGATATTTAGCAAACTGCAGATGAGCAGCAATGTTCTTTTTGGAGAGCAGTGGCTTTCTCCTTGCAATGCTGTCATCCATACCATTGTTGTTCAGTGTCCTCCTGATGGTGGACTCATGAGCATTAACATTAGCCAATGTGAGAGAGGCCTTTGGTTGCTTAGAAGTTACCCTGGGGTCCTTTGTGACCACACCGACTATTACATGCCTTTCTCTTGGAGTGATCTTTGTTGGTTGACCACCCCTGGAGAGGGTAACAATGGCCTTGAATTCTCTCCATTTGTCCACAATCTGTCTGACTGTGGATTGGTGGCATCCAAACTCTTTCGAGATGGTTTTGTAACCTTTTCCAGCCTGATGAGCATCAACAACGCTTTTTCTGAGGTCCTCAGAAATCTCCTTTGTTCGTGCCATGATACACTTCCACAAACATGTGTTGTGAAGATCAGACTTTGATAGATCCCTGTTCTTTAAATAAAACAGGGTGCCCACTCACACCTGATTGTCATCCCATTGATTGAAAAAAAACCTGACTCTATTTTTTTACCTTCAAATTAACTGCTAATTTTCGAGGGTCACATACTTTTGCCACTCACAGATATGTAATATTGGATCATTTCCCTCAATAAATAAATGACCAAGGATAATATTTTTGTATCATTTGTTTAACTGCATTCTCTTTATCTACTTTTAGGACTTGTGTGAAAATCTGATGATGTTTTAGGTCATATTTATGCAGAAATATAGAAAATTCAAAAGGGTTCACAAACTTTCAAGCACCACTGTACCAAATTTGACATAGACAGGTGAAACCATATACCAGGCAGGAGTCTCAATGACGGGCGGCACGGTGGTGTAGTGGTTAGCGCTGTCGCCTCACAGCAAGAAGGTCCTGGGTTTGAGCCCCGGGGCTGGCGAGGGCCTTTCTGTGCGGAGTTTGCATGTTCTCCCCGTGTCCGCGTGGGTTTCCTCCGGGTGCTCCGGTTTCCCCCACAGTCCAAAGACATGCAGGTTAGGTTAACTGGTGACTCTAAATTGACCGTAGGTGTGAATGTGAGTGTGAATGGTTGTCTGTGTCTATGTGTCAGCCCTGTGATGACCTGGCGACTTGTCCAGGGTGTACCCCGCCTTTCGCCCGTAGTCAGCTGGGATAGGCTCCAGCTTGCCTGCGACCCTGTAGAAGGATAAAGCGGCTAGAGATAATGAATGAATGAATGAGTCTCAATGACATATGGGAGTGCTATGGAGTCCCCTGGACACACCTGGAGTCAAGCCCCTATCCCTCAGTAGTGGTGCACATGACTGACGTTTCTACCAAATTTCAAGAGTTTTCGAATATTTCCAAGGTGTCAAATCTGTAATTTTGAATTAGGTGGTGCTATGGAGTTATTGGAGCCTAACTTGACTGCTTTACCATATGAACTCAAATTACATGAGAGGCCAAATATATTTGCAAAGTTTCATGTGTTTATAGCCATTGTAAGCCCTTCAAAACAGCACGGGATAATTTCAAAATTCCACATTCCATCCAGCATGGCTGACTTCCTATTCGGCAGAGTCAAATACAACCAAGTGAGCTTTGTCCTGTAACACGTGAATATCGATCGCACCAAATCTTGTGCTGATCTGAGCAACTTCATCTCAACTATAGGTTGTTCTGTCCATGTCTTAATGGTGGCACCATACCAGAGGGTGTCTTTGGGAATGTGGATATCTTCAGAACCATGATTTCATATCACCTGTGATTTTGAGCTGTATCAGGCAATGCATAGTGAATTTATGACTCACTTCCTGTTTGCATGGTGTAACATATAAATGTATTGGTTTGCCATTTCAACATCTTGCGACGTATTGCAATTTAACATCAGCAATATCTTCACATGATATATACTAAATATGACATAGATTCAACAAACCGTCTAGCAGGAGTTTGTTAAAATGTAACGTGTCATAACCAGTGGCGGCTGGTAGTCTTTCAAACAGGGGAGGCTGGTTGGTTACGATATTTCCAGATTTTAAAAGAAAAAAGAAAAAACACATCAATTTTGCCCATACTCTTGCCTCTGATCTGGCTGATTGTTGGCAGGGTCACAAACTGTGAAATAACAGGTTCTTTTGGCCCATTAGCTTACTGTCCAATATACATGATGGTGGTGTTGGGGGGGTATATTTTAACATTTTATATTTTAAAATTGTGGCATGTTGTTTAAAAATTGATCATTATTGAAAGCAGCTCTTTGTCAGGAACCTCAGCAGTAACAGCAGAGTGTTCTGGAATAGGCACAAGCACTGACCTTGGGGAGCCAAACAAAGAGCTGGGTGCCACACATTTCATTCAATGACACTTTCCCTATATTTTACTTATTTTGACTGAGAAATGTTTTACAGTGGTGCTTGAAACTTGGTGAACCCTTTAGAATTTTCGATATTTCTGCATAAATATGATCTAAAACATCATCAGATTTTCACACAAGTCCTAAAAGTAGATAAAGAGAACCCAATTAAACAAATGAGACAAAAATATTATACTTGGTCATTTATGTATTGAGGAAAATGATCCAATATTACATATCTGTGAGTGGCAAAAGTATGTGAACCTTTGCTTTCAGTATCTGGTGTGACCCCCTTGTGCAGCAATAACTGCAACTAAATGTTTCCGGTAACTGTTGATCAGTCCTGCACACTGGCTTGGAGGAATTTTAGCCCATTCCTCCATACAGAACAGCTTCAATTCTGGGATCTTGGTGGGTTTCCTCACATGAACTGCTCGCTTCAGGTCCTTCCACAACATTTCAATTGGATTAAGGTCAGGACTTTGACTTGGCCATTCCAAAACATTAACTTTATTCTTCTTTAACTATTCTTTGGTAGAATGACTTGTGTGCTGAGGGTTGTTGTCTTGCTGCATGACCCAATGTCTCTTGAGATTCAGTTCATGGACAGATGTCCTGACATTTTCCTTTAGAATTTACTGGGATGATTCAAAATTCATTGTTCCATCAATGATGGCAAGCCATCCTGGCCCAGATGCAGCAAAACAGGCCCAAACTGTGATACTACCATCACCACATTTCACAGATGGGATAAGGTTCTTATGCTGGAATGCAGTGTTTTCCTTTCTCCAAACATAACACTTCTCATTTAAACCAAAAAGTTCTATTTTGGTCTCATCCATCCACAAAACATTTTTCCAATAGCCTTCTGGCTTGTCCATGTGATCTTTAAAAACTGCAGATGAGCAGCAATGCTGTTTTTGGAGAGCAGTGGCTTTCTCCTTGCAACCCTGCCATGCACACCATTGTTGTTCAGTGTTCTTCTGATGGTGGACTCATGACCATTAACTTTAGCCAATATGAGAGAGGCCTTCAGTTGCTTAGAAGTTACCCTGGGGTCCTTTATGACCTCACCGACTATTACACGCCTTGTTCTTGGAGTGATCTTTGTTCGTCGACCACTCCTGGGGAGGGTAACAATGGTCTTAAATTTCCTCTACTTGTACACAATCTGTCTGACTGTGGATTGGTGGAGTCCAAACTCTTTAGAGATGGTTTTGTAACCTTTTCCAGCCTGATGAGCATCAACAATGCTTTTTCTGAGGTCCCCAGAAATCTCCTTTGTTCGTGCCATGATACACTTTCCACAAACATGTGTTGTGAAGATCAGACTTTGATAGATCCCTGTTCTTTAAATAAAACAGGGTGCCCACTCACACATGATTGTCATCCCATTGATTGAAAACACCTGAGTCTAATTTCACCTTCTAATTAACTGCTAATCCTAGAGGTTCACATACTTTTGCCACTCACAGATATGTAATATTGGATCATTTTCCTCAATAAATAAATGACCTAGTATAATATTTTTGTCTCATTTGTTTAACTGGGTTCTCTTTATCTACTTTTAGGACTTGTGTGAAAATCTGATGATGTTTTAGGTCATATTTATGAAGAAATATAAAAAATTCTAAAGGGTTCACAAATTTCAAGCACCACTGTATTGACAATTTTGATAACCCTTCACTTTTAATCCAGGTCTATAGTGTGAAATGTTCTCGGCTGTGTTTTTGTTTAAAAATGTTTTCCAAATTGTAGCTGTGTTTAATTCATATCCAGAAAAATATATATTCCAATATAATATACTCAACATAAACATTTTAAATAGATTCTATATTCTTGGTCCATCCATGACATGTTACTAAAGTAGCCTATTTGCTGTTGTTGGTCACTTGCTGTTAGCCAATTCACATTCTCGTACCAGGAGAGCTGAAAGGAACGAGTATTATTCCCTACCTTTTTCACCAAGTCAATTTGAGGCGTTGGTCTACCCTGGTCTTTAATTTTAATTTTTTCCTCGAAAGGAAGACTGGCAAATGGCTTCACCAAAATTAAATCAGCAATGCTTGGCATCCGTGCACAGCTTTCTTGCTAGCTGACTAGCCCCCTCAAGTTCAAGTTCAGTCACTCAAATAAATGAAATTTCTGGAACTAAGATAGCAAACTTGACAACACTATATTTACAATGAAAATATATACATACTAAAAAAGCTGGTAGAAACCGTATGTAATGAATGAAATCGAAATGTAAGCTGATCTCTTACAATACACCACAGCACTTGCGAATCCATGGGACTGAACTGAAATTCACCGCTGCCTGTCTATATTTGAAATGAGCTGTCAATCAAAGAAAATATCCAGCTGCTTTCACCAATCACCAGTCTCCTCGCGGAAACTGCCATCTCCCTCCCACTGTGAGGCTCGGAGTCTGGGGGCGGGCGTTTTCGCAGTATTTGTCCAATAATCGTCTTGCTTTTTGATATTGAAAGTGCATAGCTCCCAAATGCCATTGAAGTCCACTGAGGGTGGGAGTCCGTGGGACTCCATGGGCAGGTGTTTTCGCAGTATTTGTCCAATAATCGTCTTGCATTTTGAGATTGAAAAGCGCATAGCTCCCAAATGTCATTGAAGTCCACTCCTCTGGGCTGCATCGCGCTGTCACGAGGGGGAAAAACTCACGCACACATTAGGTGAACTGGGGAAAGTTATAACGGAATGATTTCGCACTGTAGTTGGGTTGAGCACATATATTTCAAGTTTATTTGTACAGCGCTTTTCTATGATTCTGGATCTGAAATAGCAATGTTATAAGGTCAGCTATAACATAAGCCTAGCGCAATTCATCCTACACGATGTTCATCATTTTTAGAGGAGGCTGAGCCTTCCTCGTTGTCTTAGAGCAATTGCCTGTGGTCATAACGCATAACACCAAAAATATCTGATTTCCTGTTGAGTATGGCTAATGCAATGTATCAGGAATTTTGTTCTTCTCAGCGTACTCTACAAACCTACCTAATTTGACATGAATAGCTGAAAATCCATACCAGGCAGGAGTCTCAATGACAAATAGGGTGCTATGGAGTCCCCCGGATACTCCTGGGGTCAAGCCCCTATGGCTGAGTACCAGTGTGCATGACTGACATGTGTACCAAACTTCATGAGTTTTTGAATATGTACAGCATGTCAAATCTGTATTTTTGAACTATGTGGCACTATGGAGTTAGTGAAGCCCACCTACCGGTAGATGAATTTGACATATCACCTCAAATTGTATCCTCAGACAAATGTATGTGCAAAGTTTCATGAGTTTTTATCCATGGTAAGCCACTCAAAATGGTGCAGGAAAATTTCAAAATCCCACATTCCATCCTGCATGGCTGACTTCCTGTTGGATGGAGTCAAATACAACAGAGTTAAATTTGTCCTGTATCACAAGAGTATTGATGACACCAACTCTTGTGCTGATCTGAGCAACTTCATCTCAACCATATCGTGTTCTGTCCATGTCCAAATGGTGGCGCTATACCAGAGGGTGTCCTTGGGCATGTGGATATCTTCAGAACCATGATTTCATATAACCTGTGATTTTGAGCCATATCAGGCAATGCATGGTGAATTTATGACTCACTTCCTGTTTGCGTGGCGTAACGTATAAATTTATTGGTTCGCTATTTCAACATCTTGCAACATATTGCAAATCCCTTCAAAATTTAACATCACCAACATCTTTACATGATGTATACCAAATATGGCATGGATCCAACAAACCACCTAGGAGGAGTTTGTTAAAATGTAAAACGTGTCAAACCACACAAAACCAGAAATATCTCACTTTCTGTTGAGTATAGCTGATGCAATGTACATGCAATTTTGTTCATCTAGGGGCACTCCACACACCTACCAAATTTGACATGAATAGGTGAAACTGTATACCAGGCAGGAGTCTCAAAGTGGCATCCAAAGCTATAAATTTGAATCTAACATTTAGGGGCTGCTATGGTGTCTTCTAGCCTCACCCAAGGCAAATAACCTAAGAATAATAAACTTTTGCCCTATTTTCGTGAGAGCACGAAATTTGAGTTTTCGAATATTTCCAAGGTGTCAAATCTATATTTTTTAACTATGTGGCACTATGGACTTACTGAAGCCCACCTAGACTGATTTCAAATAACTCAAATTTGATGAGGACAAATATACGTGCATGGCTGACTTCTTGTTGAGCAGAGTCAAATACAACCAAGTGAGCGTTGTCGTGCATCACATGAGTATCGATCACACTAAATCTTGTGCTGATCTGAGCAACTTCATCTCAACTATAGCTTGTTCTGTCCATGTCCACATGGTGGCGCTATACCAGAGGATGTCTTTTGGCATGTCAATATCTTCAGAACCATGACATCCTATATACTGTGAAGTTTGAGCCGTATCTGGCAGTGCATAGTGAATTTATGACTGACTTCCTGTTTGCATGCCGTAACAAATTTACTGGTATTGGTTCACCATTTCAAGAGCTTGTGACATATTGCAAATCCCTTCATAATTTAACATCAGCAACATCTTGACATGAAGTGTACCAAATATGGTATGGATCCAACAAACCGCATAGGAGGAGTATGTATAGGCAATTTTGTTCACCTCGGGGCACTCCACACACCTACCAAATTTGTCATGGGTAGGTGAAACTATGATGAGTTTTAATTAATAAAAATAAAGAAAACTATTAAATTAGCTTTTAATTTTGACTGGTACTGTATGTTGAAGTGAACACCACCTCCATTATGGCTAGCTAATCTAGCTAAATGCTATCATGGTGTCAGTAGATTGCTCGGTTCCTTATACGGTAGGTAGCAAGCTCATGTTAATTCATTCGTATTTCTACAACCCTGATTCCAAAAAAGTTGGGACAAAGTACAAATTGTAAATAAAAATGGAATGCAATGATGTGGAAGTTTCAAAATTCCATATTTTATTCAGAATAGAACATAGATGACATATCAAATGTTTAAACTGAGAAAATGTATCATTTAAAGAGAAAAATTAGGTGATTTTAAATTTCATGACAACACCACATCTCAAAAAAGTTGGGACAAGGCCATGTTTACCACTGTGAGACATCCCCTTTTCTCTTTACACCAGTCTGTAAACGTCTGGGGACTGAGGAGACAAGTTGCTCAAGTTTAGGGATAGGAATGTTAACCCATTCTTGTCTAATGTAGGATTCTAGTTGTTCAACTGTCTTAGGTCGTTTTTGTCGTATCTTCCGTTTTATGATGCGCCAAATGTTTTCTATGGGTGAAAGATCTGGACTGCAGGCTGGCCAGTTCAGTACCTGGACCCTTCTTCTATGCAGCCATGATGCTGTAATTGATCCAGTATGTGATTTGGCATTGTCATGTTGGAAAATGCAAGGTCTTCCCTGAAAGAGACGTCGTCTGGATGGGAGCATATGTTGCTCTAGAACCTGGATATACCTTTCAGCATTGATGATGTCTTTCCAGATGTGTAAGCTGCCCATGCCACACGCATTAATGCAACCCCATAGCATCAGAGATGCAGGCTTCTGAACTGAGCGCTAACAAAAACTTGGGTCGTCCTTCTCCTCTTTAGTCCGAATGACACGGCGTCCCTGATTTCCATAAAGAACTTCAAATTTTGATTCGTCTGACCACAGAACAGTTTTCCACTTTGCCACAGTCCATTTTAAATGAGCCTTGGTCCAGAGAAGATGTATGCGCTTCTGGATCACGTTTAGATACAGCTTCTTCTTTGAACCATAGAGTTTTAGCTGGCAGTGGCGGATGGCACGGTGAATTGTGTTCACAGATAATGTTCTCTGGAAATATTCCTGAGCCCATTTTGTGATTTCCAATACAGAAGCATGCCTGTATGTGATGCAGTGCCATCTAAGGGCCTGAAGATCACGGGAACCCAGTATGGTTTTCCCGCCTTAACCCTTACGCACAGAGATTCTTCCAGATTCTCTGAATCTTTTGATGATATTATGCACTGTAGATGATGATATGTTCAAACTCTTTGCAATTTTACACTGTCAAACTCCTTTCTGATATTGCTCCACTATTTGTCGGTGCAGAATTAGGGGGATTGGTGATCCTCTTCCCATCTTTACTTCTGAGAGCTGCTGCCACTCCAAGATGCTCTTTTTATACCCAGTCATGTTAATGACCTATTGCCAATTGACCTAATGAGTTACAATTTGGTCCTCCAGCTGCTCTTTTTTTGTACCTTTAACTTTTCCAGCCTCTTATTGGCCCGTCCCAACTTTTTTGAGATGTGTTGCTGTCATGAAATTTCAAATGAGCCAATATTTGGCATGAAATTTCAAAATGCCTCACTTTCGACATTTGATATGTTGTCTATGTTCTATTGTGAATACAATATCAGTTTTTGAGATTTGTAAATTATTGCATTCCGTTTTTACTTACAATTTGTACTTTGTCCCAACTTTTTGGGAATCGGGGTTGTATACTGTATACCAGGCAGGAGTTTCCATGACATATGGGGGTGCTGTGGAGTCCCCTGGACACACCTGGGGTCAAGTCCCTATGGCTGAGTAGCGGGGTGCATGACTGACATGTGTACCAAATTTCATTAGTTTTCGAATATTTCCAAGGTGTCAAATCTGTATTTTTGAATTAGGTGGCATTATGGAATTAATGGAGCCTATCTAGACTGATTTACCACATCAGCTCAAATTGTATCATAGGACAAATGTATGTGCAAAATTTCACGAGTTTTTACCCATCATAAGCCCCTCAAAACAGCATGGGAAAATTTCAATATCCCACATTCCATCCAACATGGCTGACTTCCTGTTGGGCGGAGTCAAATACAACTAAGTGAACTCTGTCCTGTATCATGAGTACTGATCACACCAAATCTTGTGCCAATCCAAGCAACTTCATCTCAGCCATAGTATATTTGCTGGAGTGCTATAGAGCTCCGGGACCACGCCCAGTCCCTTGCTCAGTGTAACTTTGTGATTTTATGCACATTTGATCAGTATGCCAAAATTCATGAGTTTTTGAGCATGGCAAGTGCCTCAAAAATGAGTTTTTTCCGTGGAGAAAAAAAATCATAAAAGAAAAAAATAAGAATAAGAGGAAGAGGAAGTGGAAGAAAAAACATGCCGAAAACAATAGGGCTTTGCACCTACGGTGCAGGCCATATACAGTACCTGCACCTCAGTACTTGGGCCCTAATTATAATAAGAGAAAGCATGCTGAAAACAATAGGATTTTGCACTTATGGTGCTCGGGCCGTAATAATAAAAATTATTTAATTTTTATTATTATTATTAATAATAATAATAATAATAATAATAATAATAATAAAGAACAACAAGAAGAGGAAGAAGGAGAAACAGGACAAGAACAATAGGGCTCTGCACCTACAGTGTAGGCCACCTCTGTGCTCAGGCCCTAATAAGAAAAAAGAGGATGAAAACCATAGGACTTTGCACCTCGGTGCATGGGTCCAAATAATAATAATAAGCAGAAGAAGAAGAAGAAACATGCCAAACACAATAGGGCTTTGCACCTGTGGCAGCTCAGTGCTCAGGCCATAATAATAAGAAGAAGAGGAAGAAACATGCCAAACACAATAGGGCTCTGCATCTATGGCAGCTCAGTGCTCAGGCCCTAATAATAATAATAAGAAGAGGCGACTGAAAACAATAGGGCTTTGCACCTATGGTGCAGGCCATAGGCCTGCAGCTCGGTGCTTGGGGCCTAATAATAATAATAATGGTGGCACGGTGGTGTAGTGGTTAGCGCTGTCGCCTCACAGCAAGAAGGTCCTGGGTTCGAGCCCCGGAGCCGGCGAGGGCCTTTCTGTGTGGAGTTTGCATGTTCTCCCCATGTCCGCGTGGGTTTCCTCCGGGTGCTCCGGTTTCCCCCACAGTCCAAAGACATGCAGGTTAGGTTAACTGGTGACTCTAAATTGACCGTAGGTGTGAATGTGAGTGTGAATGGTTGTCTGTGTCTATGTGTCAGCCCTGTGATGACCTGGCGACTTGTCCAGGGTGTACCCCGCCTTTCGCCCATAGTCAGCTGGGATAGGCTCCAGCTTGCCTGCGACCCTGTAGAAGGATAAAGCGGCTAGAGATAATGAGATGAGATGAGATAATAATAATAATAATAATAATGAGAAAACAGGCCAAAAACAATAGGGGTTTGCACCTATGGTGCAGCTTGGTGCTCGGGCCCTAATAATAATAAGAAAAACAGGCTGAAAATAATAGGACTTTGCATCTATGGTGCAGGCCATAGGTTTGCACCTCGGTGCTCGGGCCCTAATAACATTTGAAATGATGATATGTTTGGGCCTTCTCTGGAGGCCTAGAAGGCTCTGATGGTTCCCCTCTGAGATATATACTGTATGGCAGAAGGTTCTAGAAAGTTCAGTCATCCATTTCTTAGATACAAAGACATGATCAAGGATATTCGGAAACATGGTGAAGTACTGTAACTGAGAGGCTGAAATGACGGAAGTGAACTTACGACGTTTGCAAAAAAAAAGACAGTGACAGAAAGGAAGACAACAAAAGAATAAGAGCTTGCCCACAATACCCAGTGCCTACTAACTATGATCACCACAGAAAATAATGTGGAGGCACTTCTTGGAACATTTGAGAAGGTGGCAGAACAGGAAGGTTGGCAGCCCCGGAACTCGGCCCAGTCCCTCACTCTCTTTCTCATGAGTGAGGTGCAGCGGGCCTACCACACACTTTTCCTAGCCAAAGCTGAGGACTATGGCACACTGAAAGAGGAAATCCTGGCCTGCTGTGGGCTCTCCCCCACCCGAGCTGCCTCCAAGTTACTGACCAGGGCAGTAGCCCTGGACACAGATGGATTCTTCTCCGGCTCACTCAGAGGTGGCTTCAACCTGAACAACTGACCCCCATGGAGATCATGGAGTAGGTTGCCCTCAACCACTTCCTAAGGCGCCTTCCAAGGGAGAAGCGTCAAGCTGTGGGGATGAAAGCGGCTCGAACCCCTAAGGACATGGCTGCCGCCCTAGAGTCTGCACTTACCACCCTCAAGGGGTGAAGGAAGGACCCCATTTCAGTGGGAACCCTCCTATCCTGGCTGCCAGACCCCTGTGGCCACGTGGAGGGTGCTGGAGGAACCTGCACCCCAACTGTCTCCCAGGGACAGGCCCATACCCATTGAATCAGAACACTGCCGTATCACCACACCCCACAAGCCCTGGTTGACAGGGTGTGCCCTCCACACTGGCTATGAGCCACAGGGCCCTGCCACTACCCTCAGGCTGAATGGTGTCGCCAATGTACCTCCCCCTACAAACACGCCCCAGTCCCATTGATTCCTCTACCTATGATTGGGGTCCCATTTGAGTGGGTGGGCATGGATCTTGTAAGGCTTCTGCCTAAGTCCAGCCATGGCCAGGAGTACATCCTCATGATCATCGATTACACCACCCATTACCCAGAGGCTGTCCCCCTCCAAGAACATTGCCAAAAGAATGTTCAGCTGGGTCAGGATCACCAAGGACTTGCTCATGGACCAGGGGACCCCCTGCATCTTCAAGATCATGGCAGATCTGTGTCAGTTGCTGCAGGTCAACCACCTGAAGACCTTAGTCTACCACCCCCAAACCGATAGCCTCATAGATCGATTCGATCAGATGCTCAAATGGGTGCTGAGGAGGGTGGACAAAGATAGACCAAACTGTGACCTACTCCTGCCCCATGTCCTCTTTGTGGTGTGAGAGACCCACCCCAAGCTTCCACAGGTTTCACCCTGTGCAATCCTTGTACCTAAATTCAAGACATCCTTGACAAAGGATAAAAACATTCTCAAACTAGGTAAGACAGTTTCAGTGATCCAGTTTTGTTTTTGACAAGGGGAACTCAAAGTTTCAAGGGAACTAAACCAAAACATTTTAATATCCAACTAAAATGAGTGTCATGATATTCATATCAAGTGGTTAGTTTCAAATGCACTTTGGAAATACATGGGCAAAACTGTTCTTTTGAAATTCTAATCTGGAGAAATGGTTTACGGCTGTGATTTGCAAAAAGATTGAATTGATTCTTAGCATGTAAGAAAATTTCCATTTCAGATCTGGATTACATCAAGGACCACCTGGAAGAAGAAACTTTGAATCAGTCACCAGTTGATGGCTCTAGCACCTCTGATGAAGAGGAGTTATTTGCAAGCATGAACAAAGGTCTCATGGTCAGGAAAATATCAGGCAGTTAGACAACTACCTTGCCTAAAAAGTTGATGGCAGAGAAATTTCAGCAATGTGCAATTTGTCTTTGAATATAAATACTGCTTTACCAGCTTCAGCTGCACGTGAAATACTTTTTTTTTTTAGCACAATATGCCTTATTTCAGTCCCAGAAGAGTAAGAATAGAATCAAACAACTTTGAGGACCAGTTCCTTCTCAAGCTGAACAAAAGATTCTGCAGTTTTGTTTACATCATCAGTTTTTACCCCCCTCTGGCCGAAAGGCCCAAAGGGGGATTATGTCGTGGCAATATCCGTCTGTCCGTCCATCCCAGTAAGGGTTCTGAAATCAACTCCTTTCATAATTTTTGCAGGAATTTCACGAAAATTGGCAGAACTCTTTGTTATATGTCAATACTATACATATTGTAATTTGTTAAATTTGGTCACATTTTCCCAGAGTTACAGCCCTTGATTAACAAAATTATACTCTGACAATTTCATGAGAGTGGTTTTTCCTTCTGAACTCAACTCCTCTCACAATTTTTGGAAGAATTTCATGAAACTTGGCAAAAGGCATTGTTATGCATACACATTGTTATTTTGTTCAATTTGGTCACATTTTACCAGAGTTTTGTCCCTTGATTAACAGCCTTGTACTTTCACAATTTCATGAAGGTGTGCTTGCCTTCTGACATCAACTCCTCTCACAATTTTTTAATGATTTTCTCAAAGCTTTGCAAAAGGCCTTGTTATATGACGGTAAGACGCATATTGCTATTTCATTTTGTTTGTGAAATTTTACCAGACTTTTGAAACTTGATTAAATAACTTGTACTTTGACAATTTCATGAGGATGTACATACTTCTGAAATCAGCTCCTTTCACAATTTGTGGAGGAATTTCACCAAACTTGGCAAAAGGCTTTGTTATATGACAGTTATACACATATTGAAATTTCATTTAATTTGGGCAAATTTTACCAGAGCTTGATTATTAACAAACTTGTACTTTGGCAATTTCATCAAGGTGTGCCAGCTTTCTGAAATCAATTTCCCTCACAATTTTTGGAGGAATTTCATGTAATATGGCAAAAAAATAAAAAATCCCGCGTTGGCTGAAAAGCCCAAAGGGGGATTATGTTGTGGCGATGTCCGTCCGTCCCAGGAAGGGTACTCACCTTCTGAAATCAATTCCTCTCACAATTTTTGGAGGAATTTCATGAAACTTGACAGGATTCTTTGTTATATGTCGGTAATATGCATATTGCAATTCCGTTCAATTCACTCACATTTTACCAGAGTTATGGCAAAGTTGCCAGCGGGAGAGATTGTGCTCTCAGAGCACTCTTGTTAGTAGTTGGGGGAAATCTTAATTTGCTTCAATTGTTGTAGGTGTGTTATGGGGAACTCTTATGCACTGTAAGAGTTGTTGTGGTATGTTAAAGATACACTGAACACACATGATCTACTTCCTTTACTGTCTGTACAACAGCCATTTCTGTGAAGCCTCACATGCTCACCAAAAGCACAATTAACAGAGTGCGATGACTAAGGATGTTCACTGCCACCACTCCGTGTGAGGCATGTTGTTTTTGTACATCATGTCACTTGCGATGGCAGGTTATGCAAATTGTTTTGACATTTCCACATTATGTTTAGGTTAGCTTAGTTTTGTTTTTTTTTAGCCATTTTATGCATGTGATAAGGAATTCTCACAAGGTCCAAACCCTCTCTATCTTTAAATAATGACACATGATATGCAACAGTTTACTTGGTCTTTACTTTTGTATAATACGCATGCACGAATACCTCATTTGCACTCTGGCATGCACACTCCCTCACACACACAGTGATTTTATTCAATCAAATTTCATCCATTTTAAACTTATGTTAACTTGAAAATAAATCTTAAAAGGAAAGTTTGACTGTTGTCAATGTTTTTCACAATCACTCAGATATCTAATGGAAATTGTTCACCTGCATGTTGACTGCTCATAATAATGTTAATTGGCATCAGTGTCAAATGAATTTAATGGCCTTACATTAACAGATCTGTGTGTCCAGAATGACATTAGAGCCTTCTCTAAAATTAGTAAATTAAGCAAATTACAAAAGTCTAATTAAAAAGTCTAATTTAACATTAGAGCAATCATAAATCACAGTACTTTTACTTTTAAAGGGTACCAGCAGCAAAAAATAAACATAGGTTAAAAATTTTACACCTTTTGCACAAATGCATTTTGGCTACCCTATATTGTTACACTGTGTTGCATAAAGCAGTGCTTTAAAATTATGTTGTATTCCTACTCAGATTTCTTGTATCTTGATTGGCTTGCTGCTCCTGACACAGTGATGTAGCTGGATGTACAAAACATTGTTAAAAAAATGGCAGAGTGCAAAGCCTATGGTTGCAAAAATAAACAACATAATAAAGGACAACATTTTTTTCTGTGTTCCACTGCAAACAACTGAGCAACATAAATGACTTGGTAAACAGTGGCTACACAACTTGGGAACAGGTCACACTTTAGAAACACTCTCCTTTGGTAGAAATTCTGTTGTTTGTGAGGTCCATTTTAAGCCTGGTTGCTTTGAAAGGAATCGACAGGCTGAGCTCTTGGGCTATGCAGGTCATGTTAGACTTAAACCCGATGCTTTGCCAACAATATTCCAACACCTTCCACAGAAAAGGGATTCAGGCCATACAAATGGATTAACTAGAATGGTATAAACATTCAAAGCTCAGACATATATATTTAGACACTGCCTAAAAGTGGAGCTCCTGATGAGTGTAAAATGTGTTATAAATAATCCTACATTATTTTTTAAAACACAAATTAAAAATAAGCACTGGATTAAAAACCCATCCATCTTATGTAAATAAAGACACAAATTTAGTTGTCTGGTGCTCTGCGCTTTGCTCCGCTCTGCTATAAACTCACACTTGGCTTTGAGCTGTCACTAGCCTATACTGAGACCATATAAACTATTGTGGCACATTGCGTATCTATACCTGTGTTTACACATGCAATAAATAAATCTATCCATCCATCCATCCATCCATCCATTATCCATAACCACTTATCCTGTGCAGGGTCGCAGGCAAGCTGGAGGCTGTCCCAGCTGACTATGGGTGAGAGGCGGGGTACACCCTGGACAAATCACCAAATCATCACAGGGCTGGCACAGAGACAAACAAGCAAGCAAACAACCAATAAATAAATAAATAAATAAATAAATAAATAAATAGGGTTGTTTAAAGCTAGTATAGAAAGACACACACACACATATATATATATATACATAAACATGTGCACACACACTGAGTTTCTATGTATAATAGGCTGCTCACTGATTTATGAGTTCTCCATCTGGTGCTGCTCCTCTCACATGAGGCTACCATGCAATCATGCTATGTAGTACACATCATGGTCTATATATAATCTAGTTCCAATGCAGGCTTGTGCACAACATACATTTCCAAACCGGGCTTATCTGTGAAGCAATTAAATAATTGTGCCTGTATTATATCACATAAAAGTCCATGCTCTTTACAACAAGCACATTCAGTGTCAGGTTTCTGCTTGGCACACTTTCCACATCAGCACCAGATAGCTGCTGAACCCTTTGAACTGCCTCCCGGACTTTGCCCTTGTAAAGCCCCACCGATTTCATCATTAGAATAATCTGCTGATTCGCTGCTGAAATAATTTCTCAGATATGGATCATCCTTTTTGTGAGGTTTATACAGATATCCAGTTTCTCTGCTGTCCATACTGATTTGAAGATAACTTTTTTTCATCTGACAAAATCCAGGCTAACAAGTATGTTTACATTTGCTACACTTAACTTCCAGTACCTGGCTATCAACTACATGATGATGCATCCTGGGTGGCATACTGATTGCCCATGTGCAATAAAGGTTGACATGCTTTTGGACTTTTAAGCACGTAAAGTTCTCATGATAGCTATTCAGGTGGCTGAATTTTTTTTAATAGTGAGGGCTTGTACCTTAATTTTAAGATTGATCATCGTGTTTAAATGCTTAAAGCAGATACACAGAACCTTTATTTTAAAATACATTTCTGAGTGGATAGTATCTCCATCCTTGACTCTTGTATGCTGCATAAATGGGAAAAAAAAATATATTCATAAGATGAGAAAAAATCCAAAGTGCTCAGGAATTGACGAAAATAGAGATAAAAAAATTAAAATTAAAAAATTGAAGGTGCTCTTTGGTATAGGGAATGCAAAAACCTTTGAAAAAAGAAGGAATGTTTTTTCCTTCTTTATACGAAGAGTGCCTTGGATTCCTTCTTTTTTCAAATAAAAAATATAAAATTTGAGTGTTAAAATCAACTGCAAAGTTGGCATTTGAGCTGCCCCGCTGAGCTAGCCATACCTGCGTCCGTGACGTCACAGCGGTAACTGGTTTTAAGGCTGAGGCCTTTTACAGCTATAGGGAGGGAAAGTAATCTCATCGCCCCCTACTGGATGCGTTCCAACCTCTATGGCAAAATGAATGGGAATATCTTTTCAAAAAATTACATTTCGGGTTACACTTCAAAGTTAAGACAATGACTTCCATATGTTGTGCATGTCGGGCAGCTCTATCAATCCTGGTGATCATACTTTATTTTTTCCACTGATTTGAATTGTTTTGAATGTTTTTTAATAAGCTGATCAAAGACTGCATGGACCCAACGGCGCGTATGTGATGTCACCGCAAGTCTAGCGCCTTTCCAAATCTGTAGCAGGTAGTTCTGTGCCTTCAAGGCAGAAATAGACTTGCTCCTCAGTTCTCTTCGAGTGGTTAAAGACAATCAAAAGAATGACAGACTTTTATGTGTCCTTCACACAGTATGGAAAGAATGATTGTTCCCTTCCTCTCACTGTATTGTGTAGTATTATATAATGTGATATAGTATGTATATGTATTACTTATTGTCTTTAATTTATTCTATTTATTTTTTCCCTTATATTATTATTTATTGTTTCTCTTTTGTTGCTGTCTTGTTGCTGTCTGTTTGTCTATGCCTAGTTATTTGTGTCAGTGTCATTGTTGTAATTACTGTTATCGTCTCGTCTCGTCTTCTGCCGCTTATCCGGGACCTGGTCGCGGAGGCAGCAGTCTAAGCATGGAAGCCCAAACTTCCCTTTCCCCAGACACCTCGGCCAGCTCCTTGGGAAGAACACCGAGGCGTTCCCAGGCCAGCCGAGAGGCGTAGTCCCTCCAGCATGTCCTGGGTCTTCCCCAGGGCCTCCTCCTGGGGGGACATGCCTGGAACACCTCCCCAGGGAGGCGTCCAGGAGGCATCCAAAAAAGATGCCCGAGCCACCTCAGCTGATTCCTCTCGATGTGGAGGAGCAGCGGCTCTACTCCGAGCTCTTCCCAAGTGACTGTGCTTCTCACCCTATCTCTAAGGGAGCGCCCAGCCACCCTACGAAGGAAACTCATTTCGGCTGCTTGTATCCGCGATCTTGTTCTTTCGGTCATTACCCAAAGCTCATGACCATAGGTGAGAGTCGGAACGTAGATCGACCAGTAAATTGAGAGCTTCGCCTTTTGGCTCAGCTCCTTCTTCACCACAATGGACTGGTAAAGCGACCGCATCACTGCGGAGGCTGCACCGATCCACCTGTCGATCTCACGCTCCATCCTTCCCTCACTCGTGAACAAGATCCCGAGATACTTAAACTCCTCCACTTGAGGCAGGACTTCTCCACCAACCTGGAGAGGGCAAGCCACCCTTTTCTGGTCAAGAACCATGGCCTCGGACTTGGAGGTGCTGATTCTCATCCCAGCTGCTTCGCACTCGACTGCAAACCGCCCCAGTGCATGCTGAAGGTCCTGGTTTGAAGAAGCCAACAGGACAACATCATCCGCAAAAAGCAGAGATGAAATCCTGTGGTTCCCAAACAGGATTCATTCCGGCCCCTGGCTGCACCTAGAAATTCTGTCCATAAAAATTATGAACAGAACCGGTGACAAAGGGCAGCCCTGCCAGAGTCCAACATGCACTGGGAACAGGTCTGACTTACTGCCGGCAATCCGAACCAGACTCCTGCTCCATTCGTACAGGGACCGGACAGCCCTTAGCAAAGAGCCCCGAACCCCATACTCCTGAAGCACCCCCCACAGAATACCACGGGGGACACGGTCGAATGCCTTCTCCAGATCCACAAAGCACATGTGGACTGGTTGGGCAAACTCCCATGAACCCTCAAGCACCCTATGAAGGGTATAGAGCTGGTCCAGTGTTCCGCGACCAGGACGAAAACCGCATTGTTCCTCCTGGATCCGAGGTTCGACTATTGGTTGAATTCTCCTCTCCAGTACCCTGGAGTAAACCTTCCCTGGGAGGCTGAGAAGTGTGATTCCCCTATAATTGGAGCACACTCTCCGGTCCCCTTTCTTAAAAAGAGGGACCACCACCCCAGTCTGCCACTCCAGAGGCACTGTCCCTGACCGCCACGTGATGTTGCAGAGGCGTGTCAACCAAGACAGCCCCACAACATCCAGAGACTTGAGATACTCAGGGCGGATCTCATACACCCCCGGTGCCTTGCCACCGAGGAGCTTGCAAACCACCTCAGTGACTTCGGCTTGGGTAATGGATGAGTCCACCTCTGAGTCATCAGCCTCAGTCTCCTCAGTGGAAGACATGACAGTGGGATTGAGGAGATCCTCAAAGTATTCCTTCCACCGCCCGACAATGTCCCCAGTCAAGGTCAACAGCTCCCCACCCGCACTGTAAACAGTGTTGGCAGAGTACTGCTTCCCCCTCCTGAGGCGCCGGACAGTTTGCCAGAATTTCTTCGAGGCCGACCGATAGTCCTTCTCCATGGCCTCCCCGAACTCCTCCCAGTTCCGAGTTTTTGCCTCCGCAACTGCCCGAGCTGCAGTACGCCTGGCCTGCCGATACCCGTCAGCTGCCTCAGGAGTCCCGGAGGTCAACATGGCCCGATAGGACTCCTTCTTCAACTTGACGGCATCCCTTACTTCCAGTGTCCACCACCGGGTTCGGGGATTGCCGCCACGACAGGCACCGGAGACCTTGCGGCCACAGCTCCGAACAGCTGCATCCACAATGGAGGTAGAGAACATGGTCCACTCAGACTCAATGTCACCCGCCTCCCTCGGAAGCTGGGAAAAGTTCTCCCGGAGGTGGGAGTTAAAGACCTCCCCAACAGAGTGCTCGGCCAGACATTCCCAACAGACCCTCACCATACGTTTGGGCCTGCCAGGTCTGTCCAGCTTCCTCCTCCGCCAGCGGATCCAACTCACCACCAGGTGGTGATCAGTTGGCAGCTCAGCCCCTCTCTTCACCCGAGTGTCCAAGACATAGGGCCGGAGATCAGATGAAACGACTACAAAGTCAATCATCGACCTCTGACCTAAGGTGTCCTGGTGCCACGTGCACTTATGGACACCCCTATGCTCGAACATGGTGTTCGTTATGGACAAACCGTGACTAGCACAGAAGTACAATAACAAAACACCACTCGGGTTCAGATCGGGGAGGCCGTTCCTCCCAAACACGCCCCTCCAGGTGTCACTGTCGTCGCCCATGTGAGCATTGAAGTCCCCCAGTAGCACAATGGAGTCCCCAGTCTGAGCACCCCTCAGTACCTCTCCCAGGGACTCCAAGAAGGCCGGATACTCTATACTGCTATTTGGCCCGTAGGCACAAACAACAGCAAGAGCCCTCTCCCCAATCCGAAGGCGCAGAGAGGCGACCCTCTCGTTCACTGGGGTAAACTCCAACACATGGCGGCTGAGCTGGGGAGCTATAAGCAAGCGCACACCAGCCTGCCGCCACTCACCATGGGTGACTCAAGAGAAGTGGAAAGTCCAGCCCCTCTCGAGGAGCTGGGTTCCAGAGCCCAAGCTGTGTGTGGAGGTGAGCCCGACTATCTCTAGCCGGTACCTCTCAACCTCCCGCACAAGCTCAGGCTCTTTCCCCCCCAGCGAAGTGACATTCCATGTCCCAACAGCCAGCCGCTGTGTCTGGGGATCAGGTCATCAAGGCCCCTGCCTTCGACTGCCACCCAATCCACACTGCACCAATCCCCTACTGGTACCTCTGTGGGTGGTGAACCCACAGGAGGTTGGGCCCACGTCACCTCTTCGGGCTGAGCCCGGCCGGGCCCCATGGGCAAAGGCCCGGCCACCAAGCGCTCGCATACGAGCCCCAACCCCGGGCCTGGCTCCAGGGTGGGGCCCTGGCTGCATCATACCAGGCGACATCACGGTCCTTGATTTTTTTCTCCATAGGGGTTTTTGGTGAACTGCTCTTGGTCTGGCCTGTCACCTAGGACCTGTCTGCCTTGGGAAACCCTGACAGGGGCATAATGCCCCCGACAACATAGCTCCTAGGATCATTCAAGCACACAAACCCCTCCACCACAATAAGGTGGCAGTTCTAGGAGGAGACTGTTATTGCATAAATAAATTTTAAAAAAAATCTGTAGCAGGTAGTGGCTGGCGAGTAGCCTACATCAACATGCCGATTTGTATAGTGTGGTTGGCGGAGTATTTCTGTACCAATAAGAAATGCAACCCTCGTGGGGATAACCATTACACATCAGGACATGTAGTCAACTGCCACTATTCACAGGGAGAGCCGTCAGCACTCGTAAGGGCTAGTATGAAGAACAAAACTTATCAAGCCTACTGCTGACGTAATATGAGCGACTCTGACTAGACAGTTTGGTTGTAGTCCGTTTCTGACAGGTTAGGTGCAATTTTGATCTTTTAAAAGACAGTGAAATTTCACCTGATACTTTCACAGTTAGTAGATAATCCCAACATATACAACATATTTTTGGGGGGTGTACAAGTTCCACGTCATAACTTCGTGGGATTTTTTTAAAAAATTGGGTCTATGGGATTTTCAATAGTATGGGTCTCAGCTTAGGAACGCTACCACTAGGATCGCTGTGTTTCACTTTCCCTCCCTATAGACCAGACCTGGGCATTTTACGGCCCGCGGGCCGCATCCGGCCCTTTGGTTCATTCTGACCAGCTCACATAAGGTTAATTAGAAATTACAAAATAAATGTATTTTCTAATTTTATCTCATGCATGGACTGAATGTGCATTGTTTTTATTTTGATGTGTTCAACAAAAACGCAATGCGTGCAACATGAACATGACATGAAATCCCACGAAACCTAATCCCGCGATAACTACTTCCGTAATTTGTCCAGACCATCCACAAACTTGTACGTCATCCTTCAAACAGTCCAGCCAATCGCATAGTGTGATGTCACCAGCAGGCGATGGAGCCCGAGCCGATCTGATACCTACACCGAATCGACGTTGTTGCGAGCAGATCACAAGATGACTTTAGCCCCCAAAACATCTGCAAAAAGAAGAAAGGAAGATGCCGAATGCAGGGCTTTCAACAAAACATGGACTGCTAAGTATTTATTTACTGAAGTCAGAGATAAAGCCGTGTGTTTAGCTTGCGGAGAGCAGATCCAAAAAACACCAAATGAGATGATTAGACTACAAATGTGGGCATCATTATTATAATATGATGTATCTTGCTTGATATTTGGAGTAGAAAGACAATATTGTGATGTCTTTATTGTGTTTTGGGGTGAATGTGACTGAAAAAAAATGGTTTAACGTTCATATTTTGTCAACCATTGTTTTGGAAAATTTGATTGAATAAATGACATTTTTTGTAAGGCAACCTCGTTTTTTCCATACTCTTACCAGTCTTAGCAGCTTGTAAAATTATTTACTGCTTTATATAAAGAAATACAATTAATATTATGCAGAATTTAGTTCAGCCTTTTGGTCCGGCCCGCCACAAAATTTTCTGTTTCTCATGTGGCCCCATGAAAAAAATAATTGCCCACCCCTGCTATAGACCAAAGTCATCTCATCTCATCTCATCTCATTATCTCTAGCCGCTTTATCCTTCTACAGGGTCGCAGGCAAGCTGGAGCCTATCCCAGCTGACTACGGGCGAAAGGCGGGGTACACCCTGGACAAGTCGCCAGGTCATCACAGGGCTGACACATAGACACAGACAACCATTCACACTCACACCTACGGTCAATTTAGAGTCACCAGTTAACCTAACCTGCATGTCTTTGGACTGTGGGGGAAACCAGAGCACCCGGAGGAAACCCACGCGGACACGGGGAGAACATGCAAACTCCACACAGAAAGGCCCTCGCCGGCCCCGGGGCTCGAACCCAGGACCTTCTTGCTGTGAGGCGACAGCGCTAACCACTACACCACCGTGCCGCCCGACCAAAGTCATATAAATAAAAATTTCTGGTGAAAGTAAGAAATGCTGTTACCAACTTGCTCAACTAAGACTGATTTGATTGTAGATTGACTCTCCTTAAAAAAGTATAGGTGTTATAACTTACGCAACATGCATGTGCATGCATGCATTTTCACTGATAAAACATAAAAGGCTAATTAAATAATCAGATGAACTGAGAATCACATTCTGAAGCAAATTAAATAATCGTATACTGGTAACTTAAACACACAATACAAGTTAAATGTCCCATCTCATTATCTCTAGCCGCTTTATCCTTCTACAGGGTCGCAGGCAAGCTGGAGCCTATCCCAGCTGACTACGGGTGAAAGGCGGGGTACACCCTGGACAAGTTGCCAGGTCATCACAGGGCTGACACATAGACACAGACAACCATTCACACTCACGGTCAATTTAGAGTCACCAGTTAACCTAACCTGCATGTCTTTGGACTGTGGGGGAAACCGGAGCACCCGGAGGAAACCCACGCGGACACGGGGAGAACATGCAAACTCCACACAGAAAGGCCCTCGCCGGCCACAGGGCTCGAACCCAGACCTTCTTGCTGTGAGGCGACAGCGCTAACCACTACACCACCCTGCCGCCCCACAAGTTAAATGTATTAATCTAAATGCAGGTAAACAATGTGCTGTTTTTGTTGTTGTTTTTATCCAAATGAGAGTCGGAGTTTACCCGTCTGTGTTCTCGCTTCTTGAAGGACGATCTTGTGGCCGATTGTTTTGAAACAATCTGACTTTTAGTTGTTCATTCAGTTCTCCGTTTATTCGCTTCTTCCACGTAAGGGCAAGATGGCAGCAATATCCAGTTTAGAAATAAGATGGCTGCTCCACTCTTTCTCTCCGTACTGTGTATTCCGCCATTACTGCTTGGCTCAGGCAATTACTAAAACCCGGGACAGAACAGGATGTCACCGGTTTTAGCAACAACCACGGGGAGGTCATTTCCCGAGCGATATGTCCCGTCCAGTTCTGTCCCGGGTTTTAGCAACAACCCTCGGCACACACTCCAGGAGGACTGGTGCAACTGAACTCACTTTAAAAAAATAAAATAAATACTTTCCTTTTCTTGTTTTATTTTTCTTTAATTGTTGGGACTGTACCCTCTTTCAATACAGGCTTATAGCCAATGCTCCTCAACAGATCACAGGTTTCATACAAGTCTTCAGTAAAATGTGCAGAGCAGAGGAGAGGAGAGACCAATTCATAGGCGCCCAATGTGTCCGTGAATTTCTCGCAAAACACATCCGAATTTTGCAGTTTGAACATTCTTGGGCCATGAATGCAAAATAAATCCAGCTTCTGTTGTGTTGCTGCACCCGCCAGCTACATGGCAGGGTGATAAATTAGCTCAAAATGGAGGCTCAAAGTTGCAGTCAGCTCTGTGTTTTAGTATAGCGGAAATGGCCATGAGACCGATAGATTTCCTGTTGTGATGTTACGGACGTCAAGGTCATTCACCCAGACCGCTACGTATATAAATCACTTTAATCGTAAAAATTACTATATTAGATTTATTATTAATGCTTAAAACTATTCCTGTGCTATTCTTGAGGTCGCAAGGCATTTATAAATGAAAGTGAGGCCATGGCTCTGCTTTAAGTATACTTGAAGGCAAGCACTTTAGTACTATAACTCCAGTGGAAATTTAAATGCAGTACTTCTACTTTTATTGGAGTAATATTTTACCTAGTGTATGGGTGGCATGGTGGTGCAGTGGTTAGCACTGTCACTTCACAGCAAGAAGGTTCTGGGTTTGACCCTCATGGCTGATGGGACCTTTCTGTGTGGAGTTTGCATGTTCTCCCCATGTCTGTGTGGGTTTCCTCTGGGTGCTCCTGTTTCCCTCACAGTTCAAAGACATGCAGGTTAGGTCAAATACCCAGCCACTGGGATTGTACAAGCCAGTGCAAACTTAGTGCTGGTCCCAAGCCTGGATAGGTTGTGGAGGGTTGCATCAGGAAGGGCATCCGATGTAAAAACCTATGCCATATGTGAAATAAATCTGCTGTGGTGACTCCTAATGGGAGCAACCAGAAGAAGAAGATTTTACCTTGGTTATCTCTACTTTTACTCAAGTACAGGGTTTTTGTGCTTCATCCACCACTGGCAGTGTTACCTAGTTAGCTAAGCATTTTGCAGCCACAACAAAGCTTTTCAGGTATGATGACAATTATTGACATTTTCTGTGGCTACATCTCAAGCCAATTCTTTCGTTAATCACCATGACAGGTTAGAATAACTGAATGTGTTACCATTAAAGGGAACTAAACAAGTTAAATATCATCATGAAAACAGATGTTAACACTTTGTTTTGTCATCAAATTGACTCCCTGCCTGCCTTCCACATGAGCTCTTTAATTCTAATTAGTCACATTTTTTTGCCATGAAGAGCTTGCTTTTTTTTTTTTTTGGGGGGGGGCGGGGGGGGGGGTGAGGCATTGCTTGCTGGAAATGGCCATCAGAATAGTGAAAACATGGTTTATTCTTTTTGATGATGTTCATGTGAGAGCTAGCCAGATCGCTAATGGCTTCTAACTCCATGATTCTTTCCAAATAAAACAAATAGTGCAGTTGAGGTTTGACAGACACAACAGGAAGTCAGCTGAGTAATGTTCTGTTCCTGTCAAATCCACATCACCAGCTGATGGGAAAATGATTGATTCCCTCCTGTCTCTAGGCTGATGATGGAACCCAGAGTGTTACTATTATGCGAGCAAAGATTTCTGAGATATAACCACAATAATGGCTGACATAGTGCTCACGAACAGATAGAGCTGACCAGGTGATGCATGTTTTTAATCTTAGTTGTTATAGAAAAGGTGGTAAAGTGAATTTTTACAGGCCAGAGGCAAGAATTTAACAAACTGGCTGTTGGGAGTCTCTTAAAATCAGCAGATCTTTGATTATTATACTAATTAATTTAGCAGGCCATGGAGATGTGTTGATGCCTGAAGACACAGCTCCGCTGAGAGCACTGGAACATCAGTGCAGAAACACTGTCAGCTCTGTGAGTTCATGTATGTGTGTCAGTGTATGTATTTTTGTCATGTCAATCTAGATATGCTCACGGTAGATATGTAGAAATACCACCGTCACTGATCGGACTACAGTTCCTGCCAAAAATACCACTGTAACCAATCAGACCACAGGTCCCACCGGCAATGGCCTTGCAATCAATCAGACCACAGTTCCTTCCCACAATAAAAATGTAACCAATCAGCCTGTAGTTCCCATCCAAAATGCAACTGCAAGCAATGTGTGAACCCTTTAGAATTTTCTATATTTCTGCATAAGTATGACCTAAGACAACATCAGATTTTTACACAAGTCCTAAAAGTAGATAAAGAGAACCCAGTTAAACAAATGAGACAACAATATTATACTTGGTCATTTATTTATTGAGGAAAATGATCCAATATTACATATCTGTGAGTGGCAAAAGTATGTGAACCTCTAGGATTAGCAGTTAATTAGAAGGTGAAATTAGAGTCAGGTGTTTTCAATCAATGGGATGACAATCAGGTGTTGAGTGGGCACCTTGTTTTATTTAAAGAAATAAAAGTCTGATCTTCACAACACATGTTTGTGGAAGTGTATCATGGCACAAACAAAGAAGATTTCTGAGGACCTCAGAAAAAGCATTGTTGATGCTCATCAGGCTAGAAAAGGTTACAAAACCATCTCTAAAGAGTTTGGACTCCACCAATCCACAGTCAGACAGATTGTGTACAAATGGAGGAAATTCAAGACCATTGTTACCCTCACCAGGAGTGATCGACCAATAAAGATCACTCCAAGAACAAGGCATGTAATAGTTGGTGAGGTCACAAAGGACCCCAGGGTAACTTCTAAGCAACTAAAGGCCTCTTTATCCTCCAAGTGCCTTGTGGCACATGGGGCCTCCACAGAACTTCTCCACCTCTTTTTTTCAGCTGCTTCTACTCGTATCTCTCTCCATGAGCGCCAGCCACCATCTCACCTCTCATTTTCCACAGTTCTCCTCCACATTGTCTTTGGTCTCCCCCTCTTTCTTTTTCCCTCTGGTGCCCATGTCAATGCCACATTACAGTCACTGTCTTGATCCTGTCTTAAGATATGGCCAATCATCTTCCATCTCCTGATCTTTACTTCCATACTCAGAGGTTTCATTTCAGCTCTTTCAAGCAGGTCCTCAGTCCTAACATGATCATTCCATTGGACACGGAGGATTTTGCGAAGACACTTGTTGTGAAAAACATCAACTAATTTGTCATCACCTTTGTTCATTTTCCAGGTCTCACATCCATAGAGCAGGACGGGTAACACCAGGGTCTTGTACAGTCTCAGCTTGGTTTTCCTTGAAATGCTATTTGTGTTCCAAATTCTGTTAAGTCTGACAAACATACCCCTTGCTTTTGACAGTCTGTTCTGTAAATCTTCCATTCCGCCTCCCTCTTTGCAAACTTTTGCTCCAAGATACATGAATTCTTCAACCTATTCGATGTCCTTTCCATCAACTGTAATTGTTGTCTGGTTCTTTGCTTTAATTTTTAGAACTTTTGTCTTTCCCAGGTTGATTCTAAGCCTGACCTGTTTGGCTGCCTCTTTCATTCTGGTGGTTTTCTTTTGAATATGTTGTCTTGTAGATGATAGTAATGCTACATCGTCCGCAAAATCTAGGTCATCTAGTTTTGATGTTAGCTTCCATCTAATTCCAAACTATCCGTTACCAACAGTCTTTCTCATGATCCAGTCCATAATGATCAAGAATAGGAATCCCGACATATTACAGCCCTGCTTAACCCCTGTCTTGATATCAAACCACTCGCTTCTTTCTCCTTGGTCTTCTATGGCACACTGAAAATCTTCATAAAACAATTTCACAATCCTCACTATCTTCTCGGGAATTCCGTATTTCTGTATTATGATCCATAAACTATCGCGGTGAACAGAATCAAAAGCTTTCTCGAAGTCTATAAAGTTCACATATAGGGTCACCTGCCACTGATTCACCTGTTTGATGATGTTCCTTAGAATGAAGACTTAGTCTGTAGGTCTTCTTCCTCGCCTATAGCCCATCTGTTCCTTCCTAAGTCTTTCATCAACTCCATTCCTCACTCTGTCAACAACAATTCTCCCCAGTATCTTCCCAATGACAGACAACAGAGTTATGCCTCTTGAGTTCTTACAATCTTTCAGGTTACCCTTTTTTGACAGCTTTATGATCAATCCTTTTTTCCAAGCCTCTGGGATAACCTCAAACTTCCACACCTTCGACAGTAGCTTTTCCTGCCGAAAACACCACATTTGTCTTCAGTAATTCTGCTGTTATCAATACCTGGTGCTTTCCCATTCTTCAGCTTTTTAACTGCTTCTTCCACCTCATCTAAAGTTGGTTCATTGACTGCTATATCCTAAATTATGTCCTCTAAATCAAAACTTTCCTTATCATCGATGGTTATCGGATTCTCTGGTGTTTCTCTGTTCAGTACTTCTTTAAAGTGTTCTGTCCATCTTTCCTGTATGTCTTTTCTCTTGCTGAGAAGGTTTCTATTTTTATCCATTACTGTTGCACTTTGCTTAGGTCTTTCATTGCACAAGGACTTTGAGTCCATACAGTGTCTTCATGTGTTGACTTCGCACAGCCTCTGTTAGGGTTTTGCTGGGATTCGAACCTGGTTCGTTGGTGTGATAATCCAGCAAACCCCCACTAGGCCACCAGGGGGATGACTCAAATGCAGAGGCGTGAGGCAGAAGTAGAAAAAGTATCAAAAGGTTTATTTATACTATATACTCATCTCATTATCTCTAGCCGCTTTATCCTTCTACAGGGTCGCAGGCAAGCTGGAGCCTATCCCAGCTGACTACGGGCGAAAGGCGGGGTACACCCTGGACAAGTCGCCAGGTCATCATAGGGCTGACACATAGACACAGACAACCATTCACATTCACACCTACGGTCAATTTAGAGTCACCAGTTAACCTAACCTGCATGTCTTTGGACTGTGGGGGAAACCGGAGCACCCGGAGGAAACCCACGCGGACACGGGGAGAACATGCAAACTCCGCACAGAAAGGCCCTCGCCGGCCCCGGGGCTCGAACCCAGGACCTTCTTGCTGTGAGGCGACAGCGCTAACCACTACACCACCGTGCCGCCTATACTATATACACTATATACAATCCAGGGCAAAAAGAGTATAATCCAACACTGGGGAGACAAAGGGAAAAATAAAATATCCAAATGTTCAAAGTCCAAAAAGGAAAAGGCAAAAATGCAAAAGCTCAGAAGATCCAAAAACACAGTCACTACTAAATCTAAAAGAAAAGCAAAGTGCAAAACAAAGAACACAGGAAACTGGAGATAAACATAACAGCACAAAGACTCCGTGACAAGAGGACTGAACTCAGGGGGTATAAATACACAAACTAAATTTAACACAGGTGAAGATAATCAGGACGAAACAGGCAATTAACACAAACACAAAACACAGGAACAGTGGCGGCCTCTAGAGGCCAAAATAAACATGACACAAAAAGGAAATAACAGCGGCCTCTAGAGGCCAAAACAGTCCTAGTCCTAACAGCCTCTTCAGCTTGGCTTGCAATTTTGTCCAACCATCTCCTCTTATCCGCCTTAATGCTCCTTTTCACCTCTCTGTTCTCTTCTACATATTTTGCCCTTTGTTGCCTCTTCACTCTTTCTGAACGAGTACTTAAGATCTTCTTATTAGTAGCTTCCCTTTGGTCAACTAGCCGCCATGATGGCTCACTAATCCACAGTTTCTTCTTTCTTCGGGGCCTGCCTAGTACAGCATCTGCGACTTCTGTGTATGCTTTTCTCAAAACTTCAAAATCCCTTTCTACTTCGCACTGGTCTTCTCTCTCCTCCTCTTCTTGTTGTAAGGCTTGGTACCTGTTCTTCAAGGTAATGTTAAATTCCTTAAGTACGTCTTTATTGCTCAGTTTGGATGCATCATACTTTACTCTGCTGATGGTCTTTTGCCTCAGAGGTCTTCTTAACCTAAGCCTGACTGTTGTACATACAAGATAGTGATCACTTCCCAAGTCTGCAGACCTGTAAACCCTTGTATCTTTTACTGAGTTCCTAAATCGCTTACTAATTAGAACATGGTCAATTTGGTTTTTGGTCATTCTATCTGGCGAAATCCATGTCGCTTTGTGGATGGATTTATGTGGGAATAATGTTCCAGTAATAACTAGCTCGTTCATGTTGCACATATCGCAAAGTCTTGTTCCGTTTCTGTTCCGCACTCCTAGTCTGTGATTACCCATGACTCTTTCATAATTCACATTTTGTTCTCCAACTTTGGCATTCATGTCCCCTGTGACAATCAACATATCATGGGCATTCCTCTTATTCAGCACATCTTGTAATCTTGAGTAGAACTCGTCTTTGATTTCTTCCTCTGCGTCTTCAGTTGGTGCGTAAACATGTAGGATCATCAGTTTGATGTGCCTTGATAGGAATCTGGCTTGGATGATCCTCTCACAAACTGGAGTCCATTCCATAAGGGCTCCTGTTGCCTCTTTGGACATAAGTATACCTACCCCAGCTCTGTGGACATTGTCATCTCTTCCGGAGTAGATAATTGTCTCTCCATCTACTAGCTGTACTTTCCCTTGTCCAGTCCAATGTGTTTCACTAATTCCCATGAAAGCTATTCCTCTCTTACACATTTCCCTTGCCTCTTGGGTAAGATTTCCAGCTCTATACAATGTGCGCACATTCCAGTTTCCTATCTTTATGGTGTGTTTCGGGTGCACCAATGACCCTATCAGCCCGGGTGCATCCTTTCAGCTTTGGCTCCCGTGCATCATCATGCATCTACTATGAGGTACAGTCATGGTAGTGTTCCCTTCTGGTGAATCAGTTTTGCTTCTGGTTTCTGTAATACGTGTATTTTACGGGAGTGGGTTATCAGCCCACAGCCCAACCCCCAACATGGAGGACCAGGGGATCATTCTTTTATCTGGCCCCTACCCTTCGACCTGTCCGACATGGGTGACCCTGTCAGGAGTCTAGGACTCCAGTCGGCATAGCTCTAGGGATCATTGGGACACGCAAACTGCCTCACCACGAATAAGGTGATGATCCCGATCGAGAGGGCCATCAGGAGAACACTGAACAACAATGGTGTGTATGGCAGGGTTGCAAGAAGAAAGCCACTGCTCTCCAAAAAGAACATGGCTGCTCGTCTGCAGTTTGCTAAAGATCATGTGGACAAGCCAGAAGGCTATTGGAAAAATATTTTGTGGACAGATGAGACCAAAATAGAACTTTTTGGTTTAAATGAGAAGTGTTATGTTTGAAGAAAGGAAACACTGCATTCCAGCATAAGAACCTTATCCCATCTGTGAAACATGGTGGTGGTAGTATCATGGTTTGGGCCTGTTTTGCTGCATCTGGGCCAGGATGGCTTCCCATCATTGATGGAACAATGAATTCTGAATTATACCAGTGAATTCTATAGGAAAATGTCAGGACATCTGTCCATGAACTGAATCTCAAGAGAAGGGGGGTCATGCAGCAAGACAATGACCCTAAGCACACAAGTCATTCTACCAAAGAATGGTTAAAGAAGAATAAAGTTAATGTTTTGGAGTGGCCAAGTCAAAGTCCTGACCTTAATCCAGTCAAAATGTTGTGGAAGAACCTGAAGCGAGCAGTTTATGTGAGGAAATCCACCAACATCCCAGAGCTGAAGCTATTCTATACACTGTAAAACCCGATAAGGTCACTGAGCTCAAAAATTTTATTGAAACCTATTACGTAAAAATTTTTGAGGTAAGTAACTTAAATTTTTTAAGGTAAGATTTCTTAAAAATTACACTATAGTTACACTTAATTGTAATTTTTAAGAAATCTTACCTTAAAAAAATTAAGTTACTTACCTCAAAAATTTTTACGTAATTGGTTTCAATAAAATTTTTGAGCTCAGTGACCTTATCGGGTTTTGCAGTGTACAGAGGAATGGGCTAAAACTCCTCCAAGCCAGTGTGCAGGACTGATCAACAGTTACCGGAAACGTTTAGTTGCAGTTATTGCTGCACAAGAGGGTCACACCAGATACTGAAAGCAAAGGTTCACATACTTTTGCCACTCACAGATATGTAATATTGGATAATTTTCCTCAATAAATAAATGACAAAGTATAATATTGTTGTCTCATTTATTTAACTGAGTTCTCTTTATCTACTTTTAGGACTTGTGTGAAAATCTGATGATGTTTTAGGTCATATTTATGCAGAAATATAGACAATTCTAAAAGGTTTGCAAACTTTCAAGCACCACTGTACTGTGGTCTGAAAAAAATTAAAAAATAAAACACATCTTCAAGTAATGCATATGTAACCCCTTTTTAACGGGTGCTAATCACCCAGCACAGTAGGCTACAGGCTACTAAAGAGTTACACTAAATCACAATAAATAATGGCACAACAGGATCCTAAGTTCTCAGCGGTGGAGTGGTGAGCTGGCTGAGATTCCTGATACCATAAACGTACAAGTATGAGTATAGAGAAAGAATAATAATCATAAATCTAATGAATGATAAATTTAATAGCGCGGTGCCTCCACTACGAAAATACTACACTTACCTTTGAAGCTAGTGTATGGTGTATTTCCTCAGAATTTAAAATAAACAGTAGTTTGAGTGAAAGAGCTAATAGCTAGTCTGCAGTGTGCATGTCAGAATGTTCAAATATAAAGAACCAAATGAGCAGCCAATACACCCAAGATATAATTAAATAATAATAATGATTATATTTATTAATAAGCAATAATAATAATAGCAATAGGAGATATTATATGATAATAAATGCTTCCCAAAGAAGCATGCAATGTAATAAGCAATATGAATAAAATAGTAACACCTGCACAAGAAGAGCAGAAACAATTAGCCTACATCATAGAGATGTTACATCAACAGTGTGTATACAAGCAGTACATAGTAAGAAAATAAAACTGGGTAAAGTATCAAAAGAAAAGAGTGAAAAAGAAAAACATGCACACAGTTGGGGCCCGTTGGTGCACAGGTGGCAGCTCTCTGAACTGCAGGCAGAACAGCAACCGCTGCAATGCCCTTCTAAAACGCTGGCTATCCAGGCGAGACCAGAGGAACGTGTGTGTGTGTGTGTGTGTGTGTGTGTGTGTCAGTGTAAGTGTAGGTTTGCGTTACTCACAATCCACTGGTCAGACCAGACGAATCAGGTTGCAGATGTCGATGCAGTCATGCAGCAGATGCTCCTGAGCAGACGGGCTAGCTACTGCTGTGGGTTAGCTCGCTCGCACAAGATGCTGCTCACCCCAAATCCCTCAGTAACTGGCTGGGTCCCGGTCCCGACATAGTGAGTCCCTGGGAAATGAAGGTGCTCCGGTGGACCCAACACCGGAGGGCAGATGTGTCTGTGAAAAACAGCAAGATCACTCACTGGAGTGACACCGGAGTCCCAGGTACATGTTATGGCAACAAGCAGGCTGAACTATAAAAATACTTTCTGCAAAATAAGTGCCAAAATAGAGCTCACAAACAATGCGACCTCTCTCTCCTCTGCTGCAGGTGGGAACTCCTGTGAGCTTCCCTCTAACGAGGTGATGGAATGTTCAAAAAGCTCGCAAACTCGTTGGCATTAAACATATACAAATTACCATTGGCTGACATCAAAATTCAAATAAAAATACAAAGAGCAAATAAATCTGATTGGTCTGAATGCACAGTACGTCACAACACATCAGAACAGTGAAAATATTCCAAACCACAAGGCATCATGGTAAATGGAGTTAATTAACACAGAAAATAGGGCAATCCAATATAGAGTATAAAATACAGTGTTATTTTAGAGGACCTTACACTCTCCCCCCACCAAACAAATAGCATGCCCCCATGCTGGGTCGCATATATACTATAAGGTGAACAAGAAAAATAGGTAAGAAAACAAATAAGCAAAACAAAACAAAGACCCAAAACAAACATGGCCTATTGCTTAAAAACTAGCTATGGGTGTAAAGGCAGGTGAAGTGCATGGCATAAGGAATGGCTGGTGTGTGCATGTGCTGCAAAGAGCCTGCGGACTACACCACCAGGCATGAGAAACATTATACTGTGCAGAGAATGGCTCAGCAAGTGCAAAGTGTGATGCTACAACATTCCTGCTCTGCATTCCTAGCTTGCCATAAGTCAAGCAGTCAGTAGGCTTCCTATCCCTATGTGACCTACGTACTAAGGGAGGAACTGAGTCTGTGGGAGCTGCAGGGTAAACTACAGAGTGAACATCAGGATAGCTAATATCCTGGTCTGCGGCTACTAAATCCTTCACTACCTCAGGAGACCTACCGGTATGTGGAGAGGTAAGGAGTGCAGTGTTGAGTGGAGTTATCACATCATCTCTAGGTGTGGGCACTAACCTCGGGCTTCTAACTGTGGTGGAGACACATGGCACAGTAGAATCTGGTACAGGCTGGGCATTATGCGTGCCAGCAGTCAGAGGAGCATGTTGCACTGCATCCTCAGCATAACAGCCATACTCTGAATTAGAATCAGAAGTGCTAAACTGTGCATGTACCACAGGAGGCAACACCTCAGAGACACCAGTCCTACGATTTTCCTTAGCCCTTCTGTGCTTCACAGCCCTTGGGCCCAGGGCTGGAGTGGTGGTGACTACTGGACCTAGTTTTACCTCCTGTCCTAAAGGCAAGATATGGTTACGATGTATCACCTTGACCGGTCCATTACCATCAACAGGCTTTAAGTGGTACACAGGAAGATCGGAAAGCTGACTGTCCACTACATAAAGACAAGAGCTCCATCTATCTGCCAACTTCTGCTTCCCTTTCAGACCCAAGTTTCGAATCAAAACTCGATCCCCAGAACTCAGGCCATGATACCGAACCTTCTGGTCGTAATGCTCCTTATTGCTCTGATTCATTTTATCAGCAGAGGCTTGCGCTAAACAATAAGCAGACTATAGCTCCTGTTTCATCTTTTCCACATATTTCAAATGTGAGGAGAATGAAGAGTTATCTGCTGACACACCAAAGCAAACATCCACAGGGAGTCGAGCCTCCCGACCAAACATCAGAAAGTAGGGCGAGTACCCTGTTGCCTCATTAGGAGTGCAATTGTATGCGTGCACTAAATGCGAAAAATGCTGGCTCCACGTTGACTTTTGATGAGACTCAAGGGTGCCCAACATGTCCAACAGAGTCCTGTTGAACCTCTCAGGCTGTGGGTCACCCTGTGGGTGGTAAGGAGAGGTCCTTGACTTTTTAACACCCAACATGGTCAACATCTCAGTTACCAAGCAACTTTCAAAATCCCTACCCTGGTCAGAGTGAATGCGGGTGGGCAAGCCGTGATGAATGAAGTACTTTTCCCACAGAGTCTTCGCCACAGTAGCAGCTGTCTGGTCCTTAGTAGGAAAGGCTTGTGCATAATGCGTGAAATGGTCAGTGACGACCAACACATTGCAAACATTTTGAGAGTCAGGCTCAATCGAAAGAAAATCTATGCACACCAAATCCATGGGTCCAGAACTCTGTATGTGGGAAAGAGGAGCAGCCCTCTGAGGCAACATTTTCCACTTGATGCAGCGCTCAAATGTCTTATAGTATTTCTCTGCATCAAGCTTCATACGAGGCCAGTAAAACCTGTCACGAACCAGACTGTATGACTTGTCAAACCCCAAGTGGCCAATATTGTCGTGCAGCAGCTGAAAAAACAGACCATGGAATTGCTTAGGGAGCACCAGCTGTCTCACACACTGACCACCCTGCTTAACAATCCTGTATAGCAGTCCCTTGTCAATGGACAGCTTTGCCGACTCCTTTTTCAGGATCTTAAAGTCAGGATGCCGCGTCAGGATACTACTAGCAGGCTTCTTCAGACTTATAGCTTGCCAGACATCTCCTATAACAGGGTTGCTTTTCTGAGCTTCTTGAAGCTCACTAGAACTAAAAGTAGGCAACTGATCAGGTGTAACAGCAGCAATATGACAGAATGCTGTTGGAACAGCTGACTCATAGCTGCAAATCTGATCAGCAACCAGGGGGAATGAAGAACAACCAGCTCTCTGTGTGGCCACCACCTGACAAATAGCTTGCACTCCAGGGGCGGGAATCTCTCGCCACTCATCATCAGGGGACAGACTGACATGACGGCGTCGAAACAGTGCGTCAGCATCCATGTTCCTCTGCCCAGGCCTGTACTTCAAGCTGAAGTCATAAGTGGACAATGCCGACAACCAGCGATGACCAGTGGCATCCAATTTGGCAGACTTGGTTATATAAGTCAGGGGGTTGTTTTCCGTCCTGACTTCGAAACTGGCTCCATAAAGGTAGTCATGCAGCTGATCCACATTAGCCCACTTCAAAGCTAAAAACTCCAGTTTGTGAGCTGGGTAATTCCTCTCTGAAGGGGAAAGACTACGACTGATGAATGCCACAGGATGCAATCCTTCAACATACTCTTGATAAAGGACACCACCTACCATAGACCATCCAGGCTTGCATCCACATGCAAAACATATGGCTTTTGGGGGTCTGCAAAAGCTAGCACCGGGGCCTGAGTTAACCTTGACTTCAGCTCCTGAAAAGCAGAATCGCACTGGTCGTTCCATCTAGGGCCAAAAGGTTCAGAGGGCCGGAAAGAAGGTTTCGAGTCAGCAGCCTGTGAACTCGAGCTCTTCTTCCGAGGCTGACAGCCCTGCAGCAACTCGTTCAGCGGTCGGCATAATGTGGAAAAACCCTTCACAAAATGATGGTAATATCCACAAAACCCCAAAAATGACCGTAGCTTAGTGACAGTCTGTGGTCGAGGCCATGAAACAACAGGCTCTATTTTGGAGGGGTCAGTGGCTATGCCTTCCTGTGAAACTATGTGCCCCATATAGTTCACAGACGTCCTGCCAAACTGACACTTATCCAACGAAAGTTTGAGACCTTCATCTCTCAATCTGTCCAGAACCTTTAAGAGTCTCTCCTCATGCTCCTCCAAGGTGCTACCAAAAACAATCAGGTCATCTAAATACACCAAAACCTCCAGAAAATTCATGTCTCCAACTGTCCACTCCATGACTCTCTGGAATGTGGCAGGGGCACCACAGGTTCCCTGAGGCATACGCTCAAACTGATAGAAACCTAAAGGACAGATGAACGCTGTCTTTTCTTTATCAGCCTCACTCATGAGAATCTGGTAGTAGCCACTTCTCAAGTCCAACACCGAGAACCACTTACTACCAGAGAGACAATGGAGGGTGTCTTTGATCCTGGGAACCATGTACTGGTCAGGGATGGTCCGCTGGTTAAGCATTCTATAATCAATGCACATCCTGACTTTACCTGACTTCTTGCACACTACAACAATGGGCGAAGGATACGGACTCCGAGACTCCGAAATGATGCCATGATTCTGGAGTTCCAGCAAATGCTGACACACATCCTCTAGATCAGCAGGAGGTAAACGTCGAGATCGCTCCTGAAAAGGCCGCGAGTCATTTAACCTGATTTCATGCTGAGCGCTTTTTGAGCAGCCTACATCCCACTTGCTACAAGAGAACACTTCCTTCCTCTGCAGTATCTTCTCGCAGAGGTGATGTTTTGCCTCCTTTGGCATAGAAGAAGTGCCAAAATCAAAAGAAGCAGAAGTAAGCTCACCAGCAGCTATGGGACTGCAAGTGGACGGAAACTGTAGCACCATCTCTACAGGGAATGTGAGCGAGGGGACTACCTCTCTTCACAAGAACATCCCTGGAAGAAACATTCCTCACATTTACCGTAATATGACGGCAGGACACAGCAGAGACTGGATGGACTTCAGGCCAAACCTCAAGCTCAGGGACAGACACATCATCAGCACTAAAAGGCTGGTCTACAAGGACTAAAGAGTCATTGAGTTCACCAGGAAACTTGGGCAGTCCTGAAAGCTACAGCTCCTGCCCAGGGTTTAAAACAACAGGCTTAGGTTTCGTGAACCACACAGTACCGTGTTTATCCACATCCTCCGGTGATACACCTGTATGCTTAATGGACTCAAAAACCTCTTTCATCACAGGGTGTATGGTCAGAGTGTTAAGAAACCCGTCACCTGCCTGTTCACGACAAGAGTGGAACAACTTCTTCACTAAGTGAGTGTTTGTGCCAACCAAAATGGCTATACCCTCTTTTGTCTGAGGGTCAGGACACACAAGAGCTAAAGTGTCCACCACCTGAGGCACACCAGTGACCACTTCAGTGAACTCGGGCCTAAGAGGCAAATATCCATCATATGAGTATTTGTGAGAGCTCAAACCCCATATTTCCAGATTTTTCACTGGCTGCAGTGGCAAATGCTTCAAATATGCATTATAAAAGTGTTAGGACTGGGACTGTTTTGGCCTCTAGAGGCCGCTGTTATTTTCATCTTGTCATGTTTGTTTTGGCCTCTAGAGGCCGCCACTGTGTTTTTGTGTTTGTCTTCATTGCCTGTTTCCTGCCCCGCCCTGTTCCTTAATTAGTGTGTGTATAAATACCCCTCTGTTTGTTCCCTTGTCACGGAGTCTTTTTCCTATGCTATGCTGTAAGTGCTAGTTCCCTCTGTCCCATGTACCTTGCCTGTGTCTTTGTATTCTTGGTTTTTGCTTCTTTCTTTTGGACTTTGTGGATTTTGTTTTGACCTTTTGATCTTCTGAGTGTTTGAGTTTTTGCCTCTTCTTTTCTTAGTTGGATTTTGGACTTTGACCCTTTGGATATTTTTGTTTTTTGTACATCTTCTGAGCTTTTGGATTATCCTTTTGTTTTTTTCCTTTGGACTGTATATAGTGTAAATAAACTGTTTTTGATACTCTACTTTCGCCTTACGCCTCTGCACTTGAGTCATCCCCCTGGTGGCCTAGTGGGGATTTGCTGGATTATCACGCCAGCGACCCGGGTTCGAATCCCAGCAAAACCCTAACAGAAAAACTCCATCATGGCCGACTCAGCAGAGGCTTCTTCATCTGTCTACCCGGCCAACCTTCAGGGAATGATGGCTGCGTTAACACGCCTCAGATTCACCATGGACACTCATGGACGGACTCTCGCAAGCCAACATGAGACCCTTGCTCGCTACGAGGTACTGCTTCAGCAGACTGGGAAAACCCTGGCACAGCTGACTTCTCTGCCCCCATCTCCTCTGCCTGATTCTGCTCCTGCTCCACCATCCGCTCCTGCTCCAGTGCCTCCTGCCATGCTGCCTTCTTCACCTCGCGAACCCAGCCTTCCTGCCCCACAGGGGTATGACGGCAAGCACAGTGAGTGTCGAGAGTCCTTACCCAGTGCCAACTCACCTTTGAGCTTCAGCCTACTACCTACACTATGGATCGCTGCAAGATTGCCTTTGTGATAACCTTGTTAGCTGGTAAGGCGTGGGTCTGGGCCACTGCTATCTGACAGAGACAAGGACCTGAGTGCTCTGATTTCCAGCTGTTTACTGAGGAGATGCTTCGTGTCTTCGATCAAGCAGACATCAGTAAAGACGCAGCCAGAAAGCTCATGTCCATTTGGCAAGGGGGAAGCGTCGCAGACTACGCCATCTTGTTCCGGACGCTCACAGCAGTAAGTGGATGGAACGAGACTGCCCTGGTGTCAGCCTTCCATCATGGTCTGTCTGACCCCATCAAAGATGGTCTGGCTTCTATTGGATGCCCTAGTGACCTCGAAACACTGATCTCACATTTTACTTGTCTGGACAACAGGATGAGAGAACACCGCTAAGTCCTGAGCCTCCCCGGCCTCCCTGCCTCTACCTGGAGCCCGTCTACCTCCTCCAGTGACTGTCCAGAACCCATGCAAGTGGGTCGTACTCGCCTCGCCGCATCTGAGAGGGAGCGCAGAAGGAGGGACAAGTGCTGCATCTACTGCGGCAAGCCTGGTCACTTCTGAGCATCATGTCCTGAACTCTCGGGAAAAGGACCGCCCCGTCCAGCCGAGGGAGGGTTGTGACAGGGCCTACCCTCTCTCCCGGACTTCCTGGCCAAGGAATCTACATCCCAGTTTCCATCTCCTGGGGTGAGTCCGTCCACTCTTGTCAAGCCTTGTTAGACTCCGGGACGGCTGGAAACTTTATGGATGTTCACTTCGCCCAAAGTATCAATGTCCCGACTGCACCTCTTGAAGTCCCACTGTCTGTGTCTGCCCTGGATGGCCAAGCCTTAGGTGATGGAAGAGTCACCCAAGTAACTTCTCCAGTCTTCCTCCAGTCTCAAGGTCACAAGGAAGAAATATCCCTGCACCTGATTCCTTCACCAGAGTTCCCAGTGATTCTAGGCCTTCCTTGGCTTACCCGCCACAACCCTCGCATAGACTGGGTAACAAGCCAGGTTGTGGAATGGGGCCCTGTGTGCCATGCCTCTTGTCTGCTCTCTAGCTCTCCAGTGTCTCCTGCCGAGCCCCCTGATCTCACCGAGCTATCTCAAGTTCCCACAGAGTACTGGGATTTGAAGGAGGTATTCAGCAAAAGCAGGGCCGCCGTTCTTCCTCCGCACCGGGCCTACGACTGTGCCATCAACTTGCTCCCTGGGACTACCCCTCCTCGTGGCAGACTGTTTTCCCTCTCTCAGCCAGAATGCAAGGCCATGGAGGAATACCTCAAATACGCCCTGGTCTCTGGGTTCATTCAACCCTCCACCTCACCTGCTGGTGCCGGCTTCTTCTTTGTCGGCAAGAAGGATGGGGGGCTCTGACCATGTATTGACTACAGGGGCCTGAACAAGATCACTGTGTGCAACCGATATCCCCTTCTGCTGATGTCCACAGCATTCGACCTGCTCCAAGGTGCCATCTTCTTCACCAAGTTGGACCTACGGAATGCATACCACCTCATCCGTATCTGACAGGGAGATGAGTGGAAGACTGCCTTTAACACCCCATCTGGGCACTATGAATACCAGGTGATGCCCTTCGGACTCACCAATGCACCAGCTGTTTTTCAGGCCCTAATCAATGACGTCTTGAGGGACATGATTAACCTGTACGTTTTTGTCTACCTCAACGACATTCTTATCTTTTCCAAGACTGTGCAGGAGCACTGCCACCATGTCCGCCAGGTTCTCCAGAGGCTGCTACAGAACAATCTGTTCGCCAAGGCCCAGAAATGCGAATTTCATATTCCCGAGGTCTCCTTTCTGGGTTTTATTGTACGGACAGGCCAACTCCAAATGGACCCAGCCAAGACCCTGGCCATCCGGGACTGGCCCACTCCCAAGTCCGTCAAAGAGGTTCAGCGGTTCTTAGGATTTGCTAACTTCTACCGCAAGTTTATCAGGAACTTTAGTTCTGTAGCAGCACCCATGTCGGACCTCACCAAAGGGACAGGTGGATCTTATGTCTGGTCTCCTCAGGCGGAAAAGGCGTTCAAAGACCTCAAGCACTGCTTCTGCACGGCACCCATTCTGGTCCTCCCGGACACCTCCCAACCATTCATCGTGGAGGTGGATGCCTTGGACAGTGGTGTCGGCGCGGTGCTCTCTCAACGTTTGGAAGGAAAGCTGCACCCCTGCGCATACTTCTCCCACCGCCTGAGTCCTGCGGAGTCCCGGTACGATGTGGGGGATCGAGAACTGCTAGCAGTCAAACTGGACCTTGAGGAGTGGAGGCACTGGCTGGAGGGAACGCAACATCCATTCCTGGTTTGGACGGACCACAAGAACCTGGAGTACCTCCAGCAAGCCAAGAGACTGAACCCACGACAGGCTAGGTGGGCCCTGTTTTTCAGTCGGTTTGACTTCACCCTATCGTACCGCCCCGGCTCCAAGAACACCAAACCTGACGCACTGTCCAGGCTGTTCTCTGCCACTAACAGGGAGAGTGAAGTCGGGCCTATTATCCCTGTGTCCCGGATTGTGGCCCCTGTCCACTGGGGTATTGAGGAGGCCGTCCGACGAGCCCAATGCCAGGACCCCAGTCCTGGGACGGGGCCACCGGGCCTCTTGTACGTCCCACATCAAGCCCGGGCCAGGGTTCTCCAGTGGGGTCACTCGTCCCCTCTCACCGCACACCCGGGAGCTCGAAGGACCCTGGACTTTTTGAGAAGGCGCTTCTGGTGGCCTAGCATGGAGAAGGAAGTGAGGTAATTCGTCCTTTCCTGTGAAGTGTGCACCAGAAGCAAGAACCCACGACAGCACCCCCAGGGTCTCCTGCATCCTCTGACCATTCCCTGGCATCCCTGGTCCCACGTGGCAGTCGACTTCATCACGGGTCTCCCCGAGTCACAAGGTAACACTGTCATATTGGTCATAGTGGACAGATTCTCCAAGGCCTGCTGCTTTTTACCACTGTGCAAGCTCCCTTCTGCTCTTGAAACTGCTAAGCTATTATTCACTCATGTCTTCCGAGTCTTTGGTCTCCTGCAGGACATTGTCTCAGACCGAGGGCCCCAGTTCTCCTCCTGAGTGTGGCACGGGTTCTGCAAGGTCATCGGAGCCACTGCCAGCCTCTCCTCTGGGTTTCACCCACAGTCCAATGGCCAGACGGAGAGGCTCAACCAGGACCTGGAAACCACCCTGCGAGGCCTGGCTATGGATAGCCCAACATTGTGGAGCACCTGGCTGCCATGGGCAGAGTACGCCCACAACACCCTGCAGTCATCGGCCACCAAGCTGTCGCCATTCCAGTGCCAATTCGGGTTCCAGCCACCTCTGTTCCCGGACCAGGAGGAGGACGCGGGGGTGCCCTCAGTCAACCAATATGTGAGACGGTGTCGCAAGACCTGGAGCAAGGTCAGGAAGACCCTCATCCAGACTTCCAGAACCAACCAGACTCAGGCCAACCGCCATAGAAGACCTGCCCACGCTTTCCGTCCTGGGCAGTGGGTTTGGCTGTCCACTAAGGACCTTCCGCTGTGGGTGGAGAACCGCAAGCTTGCTCCTTGCTACATTGGCCCCTTCAAGGTGGTGCGCAGTGTGAACCCTGTCGCCTACCGGCTCCAGTTGCCCCGGACTCTGAGGATCAACCCCACATTCCATGTTTCCCTGTTGCAGCCCATACTTACGTCCACGTATGCCCCTGCCTCTAGGAACCCCCCACCCCCTGCATCTTCCAGGGTCAGACTGTGTTCACCGTGCATCGCCTGCTTGACTCCCGCTGGGTCCACGGCGGGCTTCAATATCTAGTAGATTGGGAGGGCTATGGCCCTGAGGAACACTGTTGGGTCCCCGCCTGGGACATTCTAGATAAAGGACTATGCCGGGACTTCCATTCGGCCCATCCGGATCGCCCTGGGAATGTCAGGAGACGCTCCTGGGGGGAGGGGTCCTGTTAGGACTGGGACTGTTTTGGCCTCTAGAGGCCACTGTTATTTCCATCATGTCATGTTTGTTTTGGCCTCTAGAGGCCGCCACTATGTTTTTGTGTTTGTCTTCATTGCCTGTTTCCTGCCCCGCCCTGTTCCTTAATTAGTGTGTGTATAAATACCCCTCTGTTTGTTCCCTTGTCACGGAGTCTTTTTCCTATGCTATGCTGTTAGTGCTAGTTCCCTCTGTCCCATGTACCTTGCCTGTGTCTTTGTATTCTTGGATTTTGCTTCTTTCTTTTGGACTTTGTAGATTTTGTTTTGACCTTTTGATCTTCTGAGTGTTTGAGTTTTTGCCTCTTCTTTTCTTAGTTGGATTTTGGACTTTGACCCTTTGGATATTTTTGTTTTTTGTACATCTTCTGAGCTTTTGGATTATCCTTTTGTTTTTTCCTTTGGACTGTATATAGTGTAAATAAACTGGTTTTGATACTCTACTTTCATCTCATGCCTCTGCACTTGAGTCATCCCCCTGGTGGCCTAGTGGGGGTTTGCTGGATTATCACGCCAGCGACCCGGGTTTGAATCCCAGCAAAACCCTAACAAAAAGCTATGATACAAGATGATAACCTGAGAACCACTCTCAAGTACAGCTTTAGCATAACTACCTTCTGTCTGCACAGGCACCTCAGCCGAGGGCCCCACTAACCCAGATGGCAGTTGTGATTTGCTAACTTTGATTTGAGGTGAACAATGAGCGGAATGTGTTTTGTGTCATGGAGCTCTGTGCCATTCCTTCACTGAGCTCCAGGGAAGTTTCCCTGCTGCATGATCCTCTTAAGCAGCTTCTGATTCACTACCCTCAAGTTCTCAGGATGTGTGCACTCTCGCTTGGTGTGGCCGTCTTCTCTACACTTGTAACAGAAAATGGCAGGAACAGGAGAGGATGCCGTAGACTTTGGCAGGTTTGAAGAAACAGCCCTTGTGGGAACAGCTGGGGCAGTGGTTTCTGTGCTGTGGCTTACGCCAAACTGTGAGACTGGAGGATTTTCAGGAGCCACAGTAGTAGCAGTCAAAAGTTTAGTTACTAAAGACATTAGCTCCTTGACCTCTTTCCTCAGACTGTCAATCTCAGATGTCACGGGAGTAACAGGCACATGAGGAAGAGCGACAGCAGCAGTCACAGGAACCTGGCGAAACGTAGAAGAGGCCACAGAAACCTTTGCACTTTCCCTTGCACTTACCCAGTGCTCTTCCTCTCTCACATTTCGCATTAACTGTGAAAAAGAAGGCGGAGCTTGCAAAGTGTGCAGACGTCGCACACATAAAGCCACAATGTCAGTGGTGAGAGCAGCCTTGAACAACTGCTCCAGACGTGCATGATTCAGGCCTGCAGCTTCAATCCCTCCTCTCAAAAGAGCATGGTGGAGAAGTTTGTCCAAGCGATACAAGAAAGCAGAAAGTTTCTCACCATCTTCTTGAAAAGTATGGCGAAACGATGCCATAAGGTCTGCCCCACTCTCAGTCAATCCATAAGTAGTGTCAAGAGCGGTTAAGGTAGCAGTAGCAGATGGACTACTGACTTTCAAGAACCTTACTATATCCGCAGCAGGCCCACGCAAATTCTCAACAATGCGCTGTCGCTTAGCAGCATCACTGCACTGCCACTCAGTAATCATCTGAGTAGCCTGCTCCATCCAGGCCTCATACTCTTCTTCGCCTGGGGGAACGGGTCATAAACTGGAGAACAGCCTCAGTTTTCTATAGCCAAGCACATCAACAGATGCCTGGTTACAGCGATCAACGAGCTGGCCTATGGCATTCACAAGATCCATGTTGACATCAGATTTAGGAGGCTGCATGCCCAAAACAGCCTTCACATCACCCATAGACTTGCCTTCCTGCTGTAATAATGACAATAGCTTGGCTTCAAATCCATCACTTTCAGGAACAGTATTAGCAGGCAGAAAGCTACTCACTACATGAACAGCCCATGGACCTGCCTCACCTACAATTCCCACTTCAGGAGGGACAGAGCTCTGATCCAACTCAGCAGAAGTCTCGATTAAAATGTTCAGGTGCCTACCAGTCTTGTCACCATGGCAACCGCGTATCCGAGTCCTACCCAGAACCTTGACTGTGCTGAGCACACGGCTAACCACATCATCAGTGGTCTCCAATGGCACTCTGCGAAGTAAAATGGCATGACACAACTCCACATTCTCCTCACGGCTCCACTCAACAGCCTGACTAAGGTCCATGTTAAAAACTGCCCAGCAAACATCAATAACTCACACAACACAAACACTAAGCGAAACACAGCTATCTACTTGTTCTGGTAAACAGGAAAATCCCAGTGGTGCCTCCAAAATGTAACCCCTTTTTAATGGGTGCTAATCACCCAGCACAGTAGGCTACAGGCTACTAAAGAGTTACACTAAATCACAATAAATAATGGCGCAACAGGATCCTAAGTTCTCCGCAGTGGAGTGGTGAGCTGGCTGAGATTCCTGATACCATAAACGTACAAGTATGAGTATAGAGAAAGAATAATAATCATAAATCTAATGAATGATAAATTTAATAGTGCGGTGCCTCCACTACGAAAATACTACACTTACCTTTGAAGCTAGTGTATGGTGTATTTCCTCAGAATTTAAAATAAACAGTAGTTTGAGTGAAAGAGCTAATAGCTAGTCTGCAGTGTGCATGTCAGAATGTTCAAATATAAAGAACCAAATGAGCAGCCAATACACCCAAGATATAATTAAATAATAATAATAATAATAATGATTATATTTATTAATAAGCAATAATAATAATAGCAATAGGAGATATTATATGATAATAAATGCTTCCCAAAGAAGCATGCAATGTAATAAGCAATATGAATAAAATAGTAACACCTGCACAAGAAGAGCAGAAACAATTAGCCTACATCATAGAGCTGTTACATCAACAGTGTGTATACAAGCAGTACATAGTAAGAAAATAAAACTGGGTAAAGTATCAAAGGAAAAGAGTGAAAAAGAAAAACACATGCACAGTTGGGGCCTGTTGGTGCACAGGTGGCAGCTCTCTGAACTGCAGGCAGAACTGCAACCGCTGCAATGCCCTTCTAAAACACTGGCTATCCAGGCGAGACCAGAGGAACGTGTGTGTGTGTGTCAGTGTAAGTGTGGGTTCGCATTACTCACAATCCACTGGTCAGACCAGACGAATCAGGTTGCAGATGTCGATGCAGTCATGCAGCAGATGCTCCTGAGCAGACAGGCTAGCTACTGCTGTGGGTTAGCTCGCTCGCACAATATGCTGCTCACCCTAAATCCCTCGGTAACTGGCTGGGTCCCGGTCCCGACACAGTGAGTCCCCGGGAAATGAAGGCGCTCCGGTGGACCCAACACCGGAGGGCAGATGTGTCTGCGAAAAACAGCAAGATCACTCACTGGAGTGACATCGGAGTCCCAGGTACACATTATGGCAACAAGCAGGCCAAACTATAAAAACACTTTCTGCAAAATAAGTGCTGAAATAGAGCTCACAAACAACGCGACCTCTCTCTCCTCTGCTGCAGGCGGGAACTCCTGTGAGCTTCCCTCTAACGAGGTGATGGAACATTCAAAAAGCTCACGAACTCGCGGGCATTAAACATATACAAATTACCATTGGCTGACATCAAAATTCAAATAAAAATACAAAGAGCAAATAAATCTGATTGGTCTGAATGCACAGTACGTCACAACACATCAGAACAGTGAAAATATTCCAAACCACAAGGCATCATGGTAAATGGAGTTAATTAATACAGAAAATAGGGCAATCCAATATAGAGTATAAAATACAGTGTTATTTTAGACAGGGCTGCCAACTTTTCAAAATTCCTTGGAGTGAGATTTTTTTTTTTTGGGGGGGTTCGACGGCAAAATTTTTCCACACACCATGCAGCAAGTGGGAATTTTGTATTCAGTTTGATATTCACTTTTCCCCCGGCATTCTGGTGTTTTGTTTGTGGGTCGTCCAGCTGGAGATGGCCAATGGGGGGGGGGGGGGGGGGGGGGTGTTGAGATTTTGGATTTAGTAGATGTTCCTGCATTCTGGTGGATTTTTGGAGTGGCCTGCTGCGCCATACCTACATTCTTACACACCCTGACTTGCCAGGCCTTCAGCTTGTGGCCAACAAAAGCACCAAGTTTTGGTAAAAGCCCCCACACTAGAAAACTACAGACGACTGCCAATGTTCCTGTAGCCCTATAGACCTGTGTTTCAGTTTAAAGGCAAGTTTATGTTTGAAAATATTTCATCAGCTAAGCCTAAACACCTTCTGAATTGAAACTAAATGTTAAGTTTTTAATAACTGTTGCAAAAATAAGATTGTCCCTCACTGAGTATTCATTATGCATTTAAGGGCTTTCTCCACCACTGGGTTCAGCAGAAGATTGGCATGGGGAAAAATATCAACAGCAAAAGAACAAATAAAATGCTTAAACAGTAAGCAAAATGTGCATGTGCTACAAGAAACATTAAAATGATTAAATTTGAACAGTATTGAAACACAAAAAGCTGAACCTTGGCCATAGGTGGGAATGTGCACACAAAGTTGGGCTTAAAAATTTTGGTCATACTTAAATAAGCTATATTAATATATTTCTTATTAATTTATTTCTTATCTATGTTTCTAATTAGTAATAGAGCATTCGTCAGGGCCTGTTATCTGACAAATATTCTCTACCTGTCTTGCCCTCTTTGAAACCCTGTCTCCTCAGTATATTGTTCTCTGTCTTTTTTTTTAATTATTCACAAGTTCAAGTTCTTTGATATTACAGGTGGCCATGCTTTATTTACTTTAACTGAGCAATTACATACATCATAAATAATTAAAAATAAATACCCTGTAAATAAACAATAGGTATGATGGCTAATGGCTCTTCTTGCATTTGTAATATTATCTCTTATTTGCTTTATTTTACAACATTTCCAGTATGGCTTCAAATAAAGTCATAAAGTATGATAACATACAGTAAACAAACTAAAAATGCGCCTTAATAAACGTGTGCTAAGGAGGTGCTCTCCTGTGCTGCTTGTTGGGGAAGATAGAGGCTGTGGCATGGCAGTAGGCCTATAATGATTTAGCATGCCTAGTACACAGCTCTCGATATGGCATTAAATATTCTCACAACAATTATAGGCTAAAACGATTAAGAAACTTTATATAAGTTCATAATTACGCCAGTAACACCACACATTGGCGTGCAAATGTACAAACCTGTCTGAGACACCCGTCTTCAACTCGGATACCTTCTTCTCTCTCCTCTTCCTCTAAATTGACGGTAGGCAATTATCCAACTTCCGGCAAGTGCAGCATCATTAGATGTGCCACCTACCATAGGGGAGTGTATACAGAAGGGAACACCTCTCTGCCTGTTTAGCTGTGCGTAAAGCGTACTGTAATTGATTGATCGCAAGCGGTTGGCGTGACGCAATGGGTAGCTTAGATCAGATAGATAAACTAGATTTTTTTCTAGAGTGAGAAATCGGAAGTATGGCGTGTGAGCGTGTGAAGACAATCAAATGAGTGTGTCTCATGCTCATTGCGTGAGAGTTGGCAGCCCAATTTTAGAGGACCTTACGCATAGTTCAGAAGGATTAGCATCCATCATGAAACAAATAAAGAATTAATGAGTAACTGAAACATACAGGGATGCTGTGTTTGCCTGTACGCCCTGGTCACACTACAGCTTGCGATGGGTTTGCAAATACTTGGCAATGAAAGATTGGTAGCATCGCCACCAATCATGTGATGCATGGTGAATGTTCCCTGAGCTTTGCGAGTTGTTTTTGGGTGTGTCTCCACCTCATGAGTGGCCAAAAACATCATGAAAAATTTCAATGCATATATTGAAATTTGGTGGCAATGTTTTCTTTGGTAAACTAAGCAGCAAGTACTCACAGATGGGTCTGGGAATACTCTCCAAAGCTTGGTGAAGCAGTGCTACCAAATGCCTCATTTTCATAGATAACCCATCACAAAGCATCGCAAGCTGTTGTGTGACTGTTTCCTAAGGCATTTGTTTCATATTATTTAATTTGTTTGTATACATTTTCAGTTGAAATCAAGGCGGTTACTATCCATCCATCCATTATCTGTAGCCGCTTATCCTGTCCTACAGGGTCGCGGGCAAGCTGGAGCCTACCCCAGCTGACTATGGGCGAAAGGCGGGGTACACCCTGGACAAGTTGCCAGGTCATCGCAGGGCTGACACAGGTGGTTACTATTTATAAGTTAATACATTCCTTTGTAAAATTAATATTATTTCTCCATTTGTGTCATATGATGACATCACTTCTTGTTAAGCACTTCCATGTTCAGACTAAAAGCAACTCGATGTGCATATGCTGAAAAAGTTGTCCACTTGCATCTGTTATGCAGCAATGCCATAAGTTGGTTTATTTGATACTAGATATGTTAAAGATTATATTAGTAGTAATTATTGCAAAAGTTCCATTTTCTTTGATTTAAAAAGAATGATAATGGGATGGTTTATTGTGTTCAAGCTAATGACAATGCTAGTAGCCATGATAACTGCTACGCTTAGTGCAAACTATCCATGTATATTCATATACAGCTATGTTCAGTGTAATATTTAGTTAAGAAAACATGCAATAAATATTTTTGTGTTAATTTTATTTACAGCTGTCACCAGCATGTTAATGAAGAAGTATGACAGTAAATGCTCAACCTTGCTATGACTCTGTCTTCACTGGCTGTGGTTTAGATTAGATTAGATTAGATTAGATTAGATTAGATTAGATTAGATTAGATTAGATTAGACAGAACTTTATTGATCCCTTTGGGAGGGTTCCCTCAGGGAAATTAAAATTCCAGCAGCATCATTACAGGATAAACAGAGAATAGAAAATAGAGAAAACTTCTAGATAAAGTAAGTATTTACATATACAAATATTAAAAAAAAATAAAATAAAATAAAAAAGATATGAAAAAAGTCCAGTTTAAGTTGGTGTTTAGTCATTTGGCATTTTGAAAAGGTCAAGATGTCAACATCTTCTTGTATGGCAACATATTTTGTCGTATTTTTTGCTTTCCCTTCTGCTGCATTTTCATTTTCTCTTTTTTCAGCATCTAAAGCCAGCAAGTGGAGGCCATCCTCATTGAAGCTGCCTTAAATAGCAACAAATCTTCTACGAAGGTATGTTAATCATTCATCATGGCAAACAGCTTGTTCAGTGTGTTGAGTGAAGAATGTTTCATCATTCTTCAACCGTCATTTGTAATAGCTTTATTTGTGCAAAGCGTATATTAGTTAGCTCTCTGATAGAGAAGATTGTAGCATTCGAGGTGCATATCCAGACTCGAGAGTTGGTTAGTGAAAGTGAGAGCAGCATTGTTTCTGGAGGGGAAAGTCTAGATATACTAGGTGGAGTTAACAATCCCCAAACTCTGACACTAGAGCCTTCACAGTTGGGCAAATTGGTGATGACTAAGCGGCATAATTACGGAGCCAAATGTAATAATAAGGCTTGCTTCCAGGAGCACCACCCCTCTCTGCTTCATGTGCATAACTGGTTTGTTCTCCTAAGTGAAGCACCCGCTGAGAAACCTGAAAGACCTCTGGTTATAGGAGACTTTATCTTATGGCATGTGAAATTAACTAGGCCTGAAGGGGCACCAGCAGCTTTAGTCAGGTGTATACCAGGAGCCAGCGTGATGGACATAGCAGGTAATCTTAGGGTCCTAGGAAAGCACAGGTTTTCAAAGATAGTTATTCATGTAGAAGCCAACAGTGGCGTGCACAAACATTTTGGGGGGCAAGTGCTCTGGGGAGAAAAAGGGCACTTTTTTGCGCATGTGGAACACCTTATTATAAAAGTCTGACATTTAACCCTCCTCTTGTATTCGGGTCGCCACTGACCCATTTTAGTTTTTAAAGGTGTAAAACAACCACTTAATGTTAATTTATTACATCAATGCTTTTTGACTTTGCCAGGAATCTCTAGTTGAACAAAATAGAAAAAGAAATTTTTGTTTTCCTAAATCTGAAAATGGTCTAGCAAAAATAATACTTATGTGCAGTTGTTGCTGTATGCGACGGGCTACTTCACGACAAAATAATTACAGCTTGGGCTTAGAGGGCAAACAATACATTTTCACTCGATTCATGCCCCACCTGGCTGGTGGGGCAGGGGAAGAGCTGACTGACTGCCCAATGTGTTGTCTGCGCTACGACAAGGCCGTGGCTTCCAGGACGCTATGCTGCTGCAGCCTCACATTGAATGCACTGCACGCTTGTTCACGTGACAGAGCAAGAGAGACAGAGGTCCGGTGTGTGAGCACAGGGGGCACACATCGGGACATTATTTTCACACACGCTTTTAATGCCGTGGCTTTTCTAAAAGATCATGTTGACATTGGCCTCAGTAAACTGTAAAAAAAAAATTCAAAAGGGCACTTTTTTGGACAGAGGGCAGAGGGGCAGGTGCTTGACCACCACCTCGTGTCTATCTGTGCATGCCACTGGAAGCCAATGTTATACACTTTTGTCTGCCGGAAGTTACTAAGAGCATCTTTGTAGAGGTGTTTAAATGAATGAAGGCAATGTCCAATGCTGTAATATGCTCTGGCCCTAGATGCAGATGTGGTAATAGAGTTTACAGCAGGTTATGGTCATTGCACTGCTGGATGCCCAGCAGTGTCCAATTACAGATAATTGGAGGAGTTTTGAGGGCAAGGCTGGTCTGTTAGGGTGAGATGGTATCCATCCCACTCAGGAAGGTGCTGCTCTCCTTTCTTGCAGCAGAGTCCATAGTCTCAGAACAGACCAAGTTCATCTGTGACAACCCAGAGCCAAGGCCAGGGAGCAGACAAACAGGCTAAACCAACTGTCTGCTAGCTGCCTTGAGTTGTCACTCAGGTTCCACTCTATTGAGACTGAGCTAAACAAAAATGCATAAATACTTAGAGAATATGTTTTAGTAATCTAATTAACCTAAAAGTAGTCCATGATTTCAGCTTATTTGAAATATTTCTGATCAATAATCTTTGCACATTGCCACACTACCACATCAAACATACATTCATATCACCATGGCCTTTTTTTAATCAATAATCTCTCAGAGTTATCAACATAGATTGGATCACCATCAGAGCCCATAGAACTTAATCAGGCAATTGAATGCTTCGAGTCAGTGTTTCGCTATACCCTAAATACTATAACTCCACTTAAAAGAAAAATAATTAGAGTGAGAAAAAAAAAACTTGCACCCTTGTATAACAATCACTCAAGCACCTAAAAACAAAACCAATTTTATCAAATTAAAGTGGTAGTATTCTGATTAGCATGGAAGGAGAGCCTAGAAAAGCTCTTAGTGTTGCTAGATCAATGTATCTGTCCACCCTAATGGAAGATAACAAAGCTAAGGCCACACCAATTTAATTAGTTGGTTCTCAGATTTTTTCAGGAAAAATATGAAGCAAGCGGGCGAAATAAAAATAAAAATAAAAAAAAATGCTCTGATGGTAAAATTAGCAGTGGAAATAGACCAAAGAATACAGGCAAACCAGTAAACAGATAGGCTAAATAAACGATTGAATTACAGTCAATTGAACATCTACAATGCACAGAAAAAAAGATTTGACCAGGAGTAGGCTACTTCACAAGTCTTTAACGAAAGTGAAAGGGGCGATTTGATTGGTTTTCGACGTCACATGATCTCATGTCACATGACCTTTTCTGTTGGTGGGAGTTTGATTTCGATTTTTTTTCATTTTGTATTTTCTTCAAGCGGCGATTCCGATAACCAACTAATTGAATTGGTGTGGCCTAAGCCTAGATTCCTATTTAATACTGTTGCAAAATTAACTAGGAAAGAGGCCACCACAGAAACATGCACACCTTAGCAATGACTTCATATTTTTTCCAATGGTAAAACTGAAAGTATCATGCTAAATAAATAAATCAGACTATTAATTTAAAGCCAGACACTTTGATAACTAGCTTTGTAGATAACAAAATACCTATATCAGACCAGGAAAATTAAATCTCCCCTTGATCTCCAACATCCTAGAAAATGCTATGGCACAGCAGTTATGCTCATACCTCCACAAAAATAACATTCATGAAATGTATCCATCAGGATTTAGACCTCATCATAGCACAGACAGTGCTAGTTGAAGTAGTAAATTACCTACTGCTGCCCTCTGATCAGGACTCTGTCTCTTTGCTTATGTTGCTTGACTGTAGTGCAACTTTTAATACCACTGATCATACTGTTCTCCTTGATAGACTAGAAAATGTTGTCAGACTTAAAGGAATGACTCTCTCCTGACTCAGGTTATATTTAACTGATCATTGTCAGTATGTAGATGTGAATGGTGACTTACAGTGTCTTGCAAAAGTATTAATTCCCCTTGGTGGTTGCCCTGTTTTGTTGCATTACAAGCTGGAATTAAAATTGATTTTGGGCGTTAGCACCATTTGATTTACACAACATGCCTATCACTTTAGAGGTGCAGGTTTTTTTTTTTCATTGTGACACGAACAAAACAGAAATCTTGAATGTGTAATGTGTATAGGTATTCACCCCCAAAGTCAATCCTTTGTAGAGCCACATTTTGCTGCAATTACAGCTGCAAGTCTCTTGGGGTATGTCTCTATCAGCTTAGCTCATCTAGCCACTGGGATTTTTGCCTATGCCTCAAGGCAAAACTGCTCCAACTCCTTCAAGTTAGATGGGTTTTGTTGGTGTACAGCAATCTTCAAGTTATGCCACAGATTCTCAATTGGATTGAGGTCTTGTCTTGGAATGGATTGAGGCCATTCCAAGACATTTAAATGTTTTATTAGTGAGTTCCAGCTCAGTGACCTCTCAATTTTGACACTAGGAGGCACCTTTCCTTGTGTTATTCAGCAGAATTGCTGCACATTCCTACCAATGTGGGAGTCAGTGCATGGGATTTCCCCTCCATTGCAAATGAACATCTAAATAAGCTTGATGCATTTTGGAAACAAGTCCTGTGGACTGATGAAGTCAAAATAGAACTTTTTGGCCACAATGTGCAAAGGTATGTTTGGAGAAAAAAGGGTGCCAAATTCCAGGAAAAGAGCACCTCTCCAACTCTGAAGCATGGGTGTGGCTCGATCATGCCTTGGGGTTGTGTTGCAGCCAGTGGCACAGGGCACATTTCATTGGTCGAGGGAAGCATGGATTCAAATAAATACCAGCAAATTCTGGAAGCAAACATCACACCATCTGTAAAAAAAAATTGAAGTTAAAAAGAGGACGGGTCCTACAATAAGACTATGATCCAAAACACACCTCAAAATCTACAATGGAATACCTCAAGAAGCACAAGCTGAAGGTTTTGCCATTGCCCTCACAGTCCCCTGACCTAAACATCATTGAAAATCTGTGGATAGATCTCAAAAGAGCAGTGCATGCAAGGCAGCCCAGGAAACTTGTAGAACTGGAAACCTTTTGCAAGGACGAATGTGTGAAAATCCCCCAGGTAAGAACTGAAAGATTATTAGCTGGCTACAAAAAGTGTTTACAAGCTGTCATACTTCCCAAAGGGGGTGTTACTAGGCACTAACCATGCCGGGTGCCCAAACTTTTGCTTCAGGCCCTTTTCCTTTTTTGTCATTTTGAAAATGTAAAACATGAAAATAAAAAAATTGTTTTTGCTTAAAATATAAAGGGAATGAGTCATCTTTAATTTTATGCCTTTTGGAGATCATTTCATCTTCAACTTGCTTAACTGTTCACAGTAACAGCAATTTTGACTAGGGGTGCCCAAACTTTTGCATACCACTATACATCCTTGTACATAAAGCAATGGAGACAGGATCAGGCTCTTGCAAACCAGTTCTGGATGTCCTGAAGCCATGAATATTTACCTTCCTTACAACACAGACAGACATGGACAGTGCCTCCCAGAGACCTTCAAGTTGGAGATATTGGGTTTTTTTTGTTTGTTTTTTTTGCTCCTCCAACTGGGTTCATAGAGGACTCCACCTTTTGCTTCATTCCCCTCTCTGGCTTCACAGTGGTCTTTGCTCCATCCCCCCACTCCATCTTTGATGTCATGTGCCCCCCACCCCCAGGTATATGAAGGAAACTGCTTTGCCTCACTTCATGGAGGACGCTGTGTCTCCTGCTGGCTATGCTAATGGTCTCAGTCCCAGGGACCCCTGTCAGCCTACAGGCCCAAGTCAAGTGAAAGACACCTTGCCAAGCAGTTCAGGACCCCTGTTTGCTTGCGTTTCATAAGTTGGGTGCCATGCATTGGGGGGTGGGTCTCTCAGGGAAATGTAGAACTACACTACCCATCAGCCCCTGCACAACACAAACCTGTGACCTCACAGAGCACTCACCCATTTCCTGTTTTGGACCTATTTGGCACCAGTTTCAGTGTGTTTCATTGTCTTGCTTTTGTCATTATCATCCATGCTAAAGTTTGTTCTAAGTTTCAAATTTAAGTTAATGCTTATGATTTTCCATCCATCCATCCATTATCTGTAACCGCTTATCCTGTGCAGGGTCATGGGCAAGCTGGAGCCCATCCCAGCTGACTATGGGCGAAAGGCGGGGTACACCCTGGACAAGTTGCCAGGTCATCACAAGGCTGACATATAGAGACAAGCAACCATTCACACTCACATTCACACCTACGATCAATTTAGAGCCACCAATTAGCCTAACCTGCATGTCTTTGGACTGTGGGGGAAACCAGAGCACCCAGAGGAAACCCACACAGACACAGGGAGAACTTGCAAACTCCACACAGAAAGGCCCCTGTCAGCCACTGGGCTCTAACCCAGAACCTTCTTGCTGTGAGGTGACAGTGCTAACCACTACACCACCATGCCACCCTGCTTATGATTTTGTTTTGAATAAATGTTTCTTTTCCACCTTATTTAATAAAATAAATTCTGAACTTGCATCTACTCCCTTAAGTGAAAGATCTATCCATCCATCTATTGTCTGTAACCACTTATCCTGTGCAGGGTCATGGGCAAGCTGGAGCCCATCCCAGCTGACTATGGGTGAGAGGTGGGGTACACCCTGGACAAGTCACCAGGTCATCGCAAAGCTGACATATAGAGACAAACAACCATTCAAACTCACATTCACACGTACGGTCAATTTAGAGACACAAATTAGCCTAACCTGCATGTCTTTGGACTGTGGGGAAAACCGGAGCACCCAGAGGAAACCCACCCTTAAGTGAGAGATTCTGAAGTTTATTACATTATCATAACCAAAAATCATTGCCTTTGTATGGTAATTTACACTCTTTGTTCATGATATAGTTCAAATTGGACACATTGTATGCATTACATGCATGCATGCATGCATGCATGTAATGCATACATACATACATACAAACAAACTGATTAGGTGTAAAGTCTTCCAGTTTAAGCATCAGAAATGTCAGTTCAAAATCAATACTACATTGTTAGTGTCCACTCCAGTGTTGGGAAATGTACAGGTCCCTCTTTTTTTCTATTTATATTTTCATCTTTCTCTTTTTTACATCTTGTGCCACCTGCTTCTCTAAAATTGACTGAATATGCTACATTCATGTACATTCACATCAATGGTAAATATTGATGTTCCTATAATCACTGTATGATTTCTGTCACTGTATATCCTGTATAATACATTTATTTACAACTAGCTAGCAGTCCAAAATTTCAGGCTCACCCATCAGCTAGCTTTTTTCTCTATGTTTATAGTTGTCTGGCAACACTGCATGAATTTTGATTTGAATGCTTCATTTCTCACAAGCAGCCTGTCAGTTGAATGAATGAGAACCTGGATTGTGGTAAATGGAGACAAATACCCAGTCTGAATGATTACAATCAGGAAAAAAATAAATAAAATCCTGCTGCTTTGCTATGGTTGCTAAGGTAATGAAAAAGTCTCAAAAGTCTCATCAATTGGCTTACTGTCCAGCTAACTAAAATATGTTGCCATTATTGAGACTCAATGTATCCTGATGACCAAAATTATCCACTTATGTCATGACAACCGAAAAATGCACCTCATAACTTATCAACATATGTTGGTAATTTTATGGCAACCTAATTACCTACCATTTAGTGCTGTTGTCTATATTATCATAAAATTGTAAAAATGAACATTCTATGCAAAACAAAATAGAATAATAGAATGGTGTTTTGCAAAATTTATAATTTCCAAAGATATCAACAATGGAAATGATTGGTAAATTAGTTCACTGTCAGACAACATAATGTCATGAATTAAAGGTGCAATACAATGGAAATCTGTATTTCCCATGGCACTGTTGAAAAAGAAGAGTTCAGTGCATGGAACTGACATACCATGAACCTCAAACACTATTGTTTCCTCCGACAAATGCAAATCCTGCATATACAAAAGAGGGCAGTAAAACAGTCCAATTCCAAAATTCTGGAGCGTTTCATAAGTGATGACTTATTAATATTTACACCTCCTTAATTTGCATACATCAGCCCATGCTCAAGTTCAAACTTGTGGGGTTGAGTGCCAGGCTATGAATGGAGACCAAAGCCGTGGGAGGTGAGTGACTAAAGAGTTACACCTGTGAGACATGAAGGTTAATTTGTGTGTTCTGTGTTGTATTGAGTAGGCAAAGGCATCAAAGGAGAGAGAGGAAAACTAAAATATTTCAGCACAGAACCAGGGCCGTAGCCAGGATTTTTCAAATACCGAGGTCAAACATGGCTGACAGCACCGAAGCCCCCCGGCACAACTTAAATAAATAAATAAATAAATAAATAAGGATAGATTTGTTGGAGGACACATTTATTTTAACAATTCTAAAACTGTGGCACCATAACTGTGGTGTTTTATCTGACATAAAAGTAGAAAAGTAGTGAACTCTTGAACTGAGTATACATACCTAAAGTACCAGTTACCTAAAGTATTGGCATTATTTACATTGCATCATACACATGACAGAAAGGGTGTGAACTGCTGAATTGTAAGCTTTAGTATTACACCTTATAATAATAGTGTGAGTGAGTGTGTGTGTGAGAGAGAGAGTGAGAGAGTTTGTGTGTTGTTTGTGGGTGTCTGTATGTGTAGAGACATTCTGAGCAGTAATGTAAAGGCATCAGTCTATCTGGCTGTCTTGAATTGAGATCCATTTGCATGCATTCTCTGAAACACAGTGTTCTCACCATTGCCTGTAATGTAAGTTTGGCTCACAACACATTTACTTTAACAATTCTAAAACTGTGCCATCATAACTGTGGAAATTTGTCTGACATAAAAGTCAAAACTGAACTGAGTGTATTGCTCAGCTACCTGAAGTATTGGCATTATTTACATTTCATTATCTTAAATTACATTAGAATGTAGAGCTATTAGTTCTGTGTGAAGACTATGTATTAGAGAGAGTGTGTGAGAGTGTATTATTTGTGTGTGTGTGTGTGTGTGTGTGTGTGTGTGTGTGTGTGTGTGTGTGTGTGTGAGTGAGTGAGAGAGAGAGTTATGAGAGAAAGAGAGAGAGAGAGAGAGAGAGAGAGAGAGAGAGTTACTCGAACAAGCCCCTTTACTCAGCCCTGCACAGGGCTGCCTGTGACAACGTAGTTTTGAATGTTTCTCGAAATGCTAACTAAAATGTAATAGGCAATGACAATGAAACGTTTCCCCTTGGAAAGTTGGCATGACACCGCTGAACGGTCTGCCACTGCACTGACAATATTTTCTCACCTTCCCTCCTTCTCTTTCCCTGCTCTTCTGTTGGCTGTCCAAACCTTAATTTAGTTTGTTGCAACTTTTTGATTTTGCACTCAGGTAAAGCCCTATAATGTGATGTGACTATTAGCCTACGTTAGGTTAGGTAGGCATATGTGATAGAGCGTAGACTACACCCTGCCTGTTTTATCCAAAACCCAACTTCCCCGGCCGACACTAGTATAGGCTATGTCACGTGACACTGCGTTAGACACGGAAACGATAGAGATAGAGGCTGAGAGATTTCAGATGACATTAGACAAATATGAATTTTATTGGGGGGAAATACAGATGACATGGGGATGCAGACGCTGCATTTTACATTGATCACTGCTCGAATTCAGCGTAGTCCAATTTGAAATTTCTCAAAAAAATACCGAGGACATGACCTCGGTGTCCTCAATGGTAGTTACGGTCATGCACAGAACTGTGTGTGTGTGTTGTGTCTCACTGCAAGACCTGCATTTAAGAGACATCACACTTGCAAGTGAAAATAAAAATCAGTGCCATTCACCTCAACCCACTTTTCCACCATTCTTCAGTCTCCCAAGTCTTATAGTGTTACAATCATTCCAAAACCCAGGATAGTGAAACTGAAGCACCATCATGAGCTCATCACCTTGCCCTATCTGAGCTCATCCATGCCTTTACCAGCATCCACTAGATGCAGCATCAATCACTATTCACTATGCACATGGAGCAGGAGCAGCATTTACAGGTGCTGCTCCAAACCCAGCAGGAAGATCATCGGATGCTTCAGGGTTTAATTGAGTCAGTGGGTACCCCAGCAGCAGCTCTTGCAGTGGCTGTGGGCTCACAACACATCACCCTCATCAAGATGGGGCTGTAAGCCAATTCCAAGGCCTTCATCACTCTGTTCAAGTGAGACACAGAGGCATGGGGTTGGCCAGAAATGTGGTGGGCAGTTCAGCTACTGCCGATTCTGTCAGGGCAGGTCCAAATCATGGGCCAGCAGCTGCCCGATGACAAGATGCTGGAGTACATGGACTTGAATTGGGCCTTCCTGCAGCAAGCCAATCACACCCTGGAACAACACTATCAGCAATTCTGCTCACCAACACTAGGGGAGGTCGGCCACACATTCACCTTTGCACAGCAGCTCCAGGACATCTGCTGGCAGTGGTTGCTGGCAGAGGAGCATGATCCCAAGGGAGTCATCAACATGGTCGTACTGGAACAGTTCATCATCCAGCTTCCAGAGGGAACAGTGAAGTGGGTCTAGTGCTACCATCTGGCATCACTGGACAAGATGATCCAGCTGTCTGGGAACCATTTAGTGATGATTACTGTGGCAGGCAGGCACCCTGGCCCATTCTCTCTCTCTGTCTTGTCCCTACCCTTCTCCTTCTTCCCACTGATCCCCTGCCCCTACACCAATGAAGTGGGGGCCAACTCCCCCAAAACCGGTTCCCCGACTCTCGATTCCCCCTCCCGCTCCTCTTATGTCTGTACCTTCTGTCTCTGCTTCTTTTCCCTTGCAGATGGGTGACTTCAGGGCTGCGGGTGCAGGAGTGAGGCCTGGGCCAGTCTGCTGATGCTGCAGGGAACCTGGGTACTTCCAGGTCCAATGCCAGGTGATGGAGGTGGGGCCAGTGGCTTGATTCCTGATGCACTGCAGGTCACCTGCGATCAAGGTGAGATGCACCACATACCAGTGAGTATCCAGGGGCATCTATCATACATTTGTGGATTCAGGATGAAATCAGACCTCTATTGACCAATGTCTGGTTCAAGGTAAGGCATTGGGCACAACACACTGGGTGAAGGTGAGGTATGTGCATGGGGATGTTCATGAGTATCTGCTGGTACCTGAGACAATTGAATTTCAGGGGAAAAAACATCATGTACAAGCAGCAGTTAATCCCCACCTAACCCATCCAGTATTTTGGGGGATGAATTGGCTGGGGTTTAAAATGTTATTATTTGTGGTTGGATTCCACAATAAGGAAGTCCATGGGGAAGCCAGCATGGTGCTGGCTGGGGAGGCAGTCCCAAATGACATCAGCTATGTGTCAGAGAGACACAGGAGTGGGGAAGTGTACCGCTCCATGCACCCTCACAGGGATTCCCCTTTGGAGCAGATACACAATGAGACCCTGAGACACATTTTGACCAAGTGAGAGTAATCAATGGTCAAAAGGTCCAACCTAGCATCACATTTTCCTACCCATGCTTTGTGATCATTAAAGATAGATTATCCCAAGTGGCATGGACACTCCATCTAAAAATGAGATGATCCAATTGCTGATCCCGAGGAGCAATAGGAAACTATTATTACATGCAGCTCATCAGAATCCCATAGTGGGGCACTTCATGCACAATAAAACACTGAATCAGCTCACTACCTATTTCTATTGGCCAGGCATTTGTGGTGATGTTTGCTGGTGGTGTGCACCATGCCACAAATTTCAGCTGGTGAATTTGCCAGCTACCCCAAAAGCAGCATTGTGCCCACTACCTTCAATCAAGGTCCCCTTCAAAAGAATTGGAATGGACCTCACTGGGCCAATTGAACAAAATGCACAAGGATAATGCTTTATGCAAGTGCTAGTTGACAACACAATGTGATATTTGAAAGCAGTGCCTCTACACAACATTTCCAAATACAACATTGTATAGGTACTCTTTCGTGTGATTTCTCACATCAGGATCCTGAAAGAGATCATGACCAACCAAGGCCAACCATGTTTATGTCACATACACTTCGCAAACTGTACAAGTCATTGGGGGTTAAATTGATTTCATCTTCATCTATTAAAAACAAATTCAATATGTTCTTGACCTGAGAGCAAAACTCAAGTCAAGACTGGTTATTTGTATAGTGCTTTTAACAACAAACATTGTCGCAAAACAGTTTTATAGAAAAATAAAGACTCTAAACATATAAACTAAATTGATTCATAATAAATTTATTTATCCTTCATAAGAAAGTCTGTGGTGATGGTGGCAAGGAAAAACTCCCTCAGATCACAGGAGGAAAAAAACCTTGAGAGGAACCAGAATCAAAAGGGAACCCATCCTCATTTGGATGATAAGAGATACCATGATTATAAATAAATTGCTTCCATAACTGTGTCCTATATAGTCACAAAGTACAATTGTTTAACCAGGAATTCACTTTAGTTTTAGCAAGGCATCTATTTTGTTGAAGATATCAACTGTTCAATGATGGAGACCTGAGTGCAAAATTGTTCATGACAACTGCAGTCCTAAAATTATAATGGCAATTGTAGTCCTCAGCCATCATAGCAAAACGGTACATGTCCAGAGCCATCTTCTAAGTGTGTGTTTTGACTGTCCATATGAGGCCATCCTCCACAGGGATGATGTGATAAGACTCCAGCCAGAAGTAGAGCCTCAGGATGAGTCAGACAGGTCTGAAGAGTAGAAGAGGTCAGCATCACTGGTGTCTCAGGATCAACATGTAATTCGACAGAGAGAGACAGACAGTGAGAGGGAGAGGGGAGACAGAAACTGAGAGAAAACTATTAGCCTAGCACATTTAGCCACTGGGATTTTTGCCGATTCCTCAAGGCAAAACTGCTCCAACTCCTTCAAATTAGATGGGTTGCAAAGGTGTACAGCAATCTTCCAGTTATACTACAGCTTCTCAACTGGATTAAGGTCTGGGATTTGACTAGGCCATTCCAAGACATTTAAATATTTCCCTTTAAATCACTCCAGTGTAGCTTTAGCAGTATGTTTAGGGTCATTGTCCTGCTGGAATGTGAACCTTCATCCCAGTCTCAAACCTCTGGCTAACTCAAATAGGTTTTCCTCCAGAATTGCCCTGTATTTAGTGCCATCCATCTTTCCTTCAGTCCTGACCAGCTTTCCTGTCCCTGCAAATGAAAAACATACCCACAGCATGATGCTGCCAGCACCATGCTTCATTGTAGGAATGGTGTTCTCAGGATGATGGGAAGTTTGCACCACACATGACAGCCAAAAAGTTCAATTTTAGTCTCATCTGACCAGAGAATCTTCTTCCATGTGTTTGGGGAGTCTGCCACATGCTGTTAGGCAAACTCCAAACATGTTTTCTTTTTCTTTTTTTATTTAAGCAATGGCTTTTTTTTCTGGCCACTCTTCCATAAAACCCCACTCTGTGGAGTGTATGGCTTAAAGTGGTCCTACGGTATGGATAGATACTCCCATCTCTACTGTGGATCTTTGCAGCTCCTCCAGTGTTATCTTTGCTGTCTTTGTTCCATCTCTGATCGATGCCCTCCTTGCCCGGTCTGTGAGTTTTGGTGGGCAGCCTTCTCTTGTCAGGTTTGTAGTGGTGCCATATTCTTTCCATTTTGCTGTAATGGATTTCATGGTGCTCTGTGGGATATTCAAAGTTTGGGATATATTTTTTTCTAACCCAACCCTGATCTATACTTCTCCACAACTTTGTCTCTGACCCATTTGGAGTGCTCCTTGGTTTTCATGTTGCTTGCTTAGTAGGGTTGCAGAGTCAGGGTCCTTCCAGAACAGGCTGATTTTATACAGACGTTATGTGACAGATCATGTGACACTTTGACTGCACACAGGTGGATCTTAATCAACTAATTATGTGACTTATAAAGTTAATTGGTTGAACCAGCACTGATTTAGGGGTTTCATATGAAAGGGGGTGAATATCTATGCACACTACAGATTTCTGTTTTTTTTTTTTTTTGGGGGGGGGGGGTCACAAAAAACAAACAAAAAAAACCCTGCACCTTTAAAGTGATAGGCATGTTGTGTAAATCAAATGGTGCTAACCCCCCAAATAAGTCAAGTCAATTTTATTTTTATAGCACTTTTAACAATAGACATTGTCGCAAAGCAGCTTTACAAAATTGTAATGACTTCAAACATGAGCTAATTTTATCCCTAATCTATCCCCAATGAGCAAGCCTGTGGTGACAGTGGCAAGGAAAATCCCCCTCAGACTACATGAGGAAGAAACCTCGAGAGGAACCAGACTCAAAAAGGAACCCATCCTCAACTGTATGTAAACTTCTGACCACAATTGTGTGTGTGTATATATATATATATATATATATATATATATATATATATTCAGTTGTGAACAGAATTTTACATACAGTCACATGAAAGTCATCTTGGATATGATTGTCATGACAATATTTGGGCTTTCAGTAATTTCTTTGAACTGTTCTTTTTCTGTGGCAGAATGTACAGCATACATCTTTAATTAAAAAAAACAAGAATTTGGTGCACAAGTTTAAATTTTCTTTGGGTTTTCTGAAATCAACACAGGGTCAAAATTATACATACAGGGTCAAAAATATACATACAGGACACCTAATATTTCAGTAAAATGTCTCTTTGCAAGATTCACCCTGACCAAACATTTTTGTTTACCATTAACAAGTCATCAGCCTCCTCTTGCCAATCATAACCTCTCCTTACTCAAGTCTCTGACATGGCCTCCTTGTTGGCCACCCTGGTAATTTGGGTGTTGCGACCCAAAGCTGACATGGGATCTCGGAGCAACAAGTGGCCCCAGAGGTGAAGTATACATGACTCACCGGTGTGTGGACATGCTCTAACACTCACCAATGCTTGTCCCAACTATGGGTTAAATAGTTGAGGCAGATTACTGCCTCAGGTGCAAAAGAGTTAAACTCTAATGGTCAGCAAAAGGGTGTCTGTAAATAAGTTACATTGATGGCCAGTGATAGAAAACAGGGAGTCCTGGGACCTGTACATTGTTTCATCCCTGGTAGAAGACAGGGGTGACAAAGAGCAAAGGGCGGAAGTGAGATACTGTCACACAGATTACTTCACAATGGCCACTGGACAAGGAGGTTAACTCACACAATAAACCATACTGCAGGAGTTGCAACCGTAGTCATTTAGTAGCAACAGAAAAATCATGATGGCAAGCCAAAACTACACTAGGGTTAAAGTCCTTAACATATCTTCTGACGCAGGCCATGATTTACCTAAATCACAGGATGACATGTCGCCGAATCCACAAGGAAGGGACAGGCCTGATAATGGCTTCTGCAGAAGGAACAGAATCATCAACTGTAGATCCACAATAACGGTATCAACAATGAAAGTTAGAACCATAAGGGACCCTTGAAGTAGAGAGGAGCTGATTGTCAATCTGAACACATACAGAACTGATGTACTAGGAATCCAGGAACATCGTATCATACATGACGAACTTGTTAAGTATGAAACCATCCTTGGTAGCACACTTGTAACTACACCAGCAATGAGAAACCAAGCAGGGTCAGCGATTGGTGGAGTTGGAATTCTGCTCAGTCCTAGAGCATTCAATTCGCTGGCAAATGTAAAATCTCACTAGTCTTACAGTGAGAGCAAACTTTCAATGTAACCCTGCTACAGCTGTCATAGTCACATACTGCCCAACCAACACAGCTGAAGATGATATTGTGTCAGAACACGACAACAGTTTAAGACAAGCCATTTAATCTATACCAATTCACAATCTACTACTGCTAGTAGGAGACTTCAATGCCAGGATAGGGCCGGAGGATGAAAAGTTCACTTTTCATAGAGAAACCAACAGAAATGGCAGACATCTGTTAGACTTGGCATGTGAGAAGGACCTAATTATTACCGGAACATACTTCCGTAAGAAAATGGGTAAACTCTGGACCTACATAAGCCCAGGAGGAAAGAAGTACCAGCTAGATACAGTTATATACACCAGCCTCGTCTAACTGGCAGAGGAGGAGGCATTGCAGTTATTTATAATGATTATCTAGGTGTAACACAAAAACCTGGTTATAAATTTAATACATTTGAAGTTCTTCATACTCATATAATGTACGTAGCCTCGAAAAATGAGTCTACCCAGTTAATTCCATTGCTTATTATTTACAGGCCCCCAGGGCCATATTCTGAGTTTCTTTCTGAATTTGCAGATTTTATCTCAGATCTGGTTATTTCCTTAGACAAAGCTTTAGTTGTCGGAGATTTTAATATTCACTTCGATAACCCAGAAGACCCTTTAAAAACAGCGTTTGTGTCCATTTTAGATTCAGTAGGGATTAATCAGAATGTCATAGGACTGACCCATAATGGTGGTCACACCCTTGATCTAATACTAATATTCAGGTTAAACATAGATAATATAGTCATACTTCCACAGTCTGAAGTTATCTCAGATCATTATTTCATTTCATTCAAACTATGTCTGAGTAATAATATATGCACCTCACCACGCTACTGTATTAAACGTACATTCATGTCAACTACTGCACAGGGCTTTATAAATGATCTCCCAGAGTTATCAACTTTGATTGGGTCACTGTCAGCCCCTGCAGAACTTGATCAGGCAACCGAATGCTTAGAGTCAACATTCCGCCATACCTTAAATAATGTAGCTCCTCTAAAAAGGAAAATGGTCAGAGACAAAAAATTAGCACTCTGGTATAATGATGACACTCGCACATTAAAACAGACCACTCGAAAATTGGAACGTAAATGGCGTCAAACAAAATTGGTAGTGTTCAAATTAGCGTGGAAGGAGAGCTTCCTGAAGTATAGAAAAGCTCTTAGTGCTGCAAGATCAACATATCTCTCCTCCCTAATAGAAGATAAGAAAATTAATCCTAGATTCCTATTTAATACTGTAGCAAAATTAACCAGGAATAAGTCCACTATAGACACATGCATACCTGCAGTATGTAGTAGCAACAACTTCATGAATTTTTTTAATGACAAAATTGAGAATATCCGACAAAAAATTCAAACTACTAATTTAAGGTCAGACAATGAAAGTGACCTTGTAGTTAACTATATAACTGTATCAGATCATCAGTTAGAATGTTTTACTCCCCTTAAAGAAACTGAATTACTTTCATTAATCTCAGCATCAAAAGCCTCAACTTGGGTACTACGGTAGATCCCTTACCTACATGTCTATTCAAATAGATAATACCTGAAGTAATTGAACCGCTTCTAAAAATAATAAATTCTTCTCTTACGATTGGCTATGTACCCAAATCCTTTAAACTAGCAGTTATCAAACCCCTGATTAAAAAACCTGACCTTGATTCCTGTCAGCTGTCCAATTATCGGCCAATATCAAACCTCCCCTTTATGTCCAAGATCCTTGAAAAAGCTGTGGCACAACAGTTATGCTCATATTTACATAGGAATAACATCCATGAAATGTATCAGTCAGGATTTAGACCTCATCATAGGACAGAGACAGCACTGGTTAAAGTAGTAAACGACCTACTGTTGGCGTCTGATCAGGGCTGTGCCTCGCTACTTGTGTTGCTTGACCTTAGTGAAGCATTTGATACCATTGATCATTCCATTCTTCTGGATAGACTAGAAAATGTTGTGGGAGTTAAGGGAACGGCCCTCTCCTGGCTCAGGTCTTATTTAACTGATCATTATCAGTATGTTGATATAAATGGTGATATTTCTAGACATACTGAAGTAAAGTTTGGTGTTCCACAAGGTTCTGTCTTGGGTCCACTGCTTTTTTCTCTATATGTTACTGTGGCAGCGGGGGCATGGTCAAGCGCTGGTCTGTGACAGGAGGGCGGAGTCAGGGAAGGTAATTGGCAGAATCACTACACCTGATGTCAATTAACCTGTGTTTGTGTGTCTTCCCAGTGACCGCGCCCTACTTAAGGAGGGAGAGCGAGAGCAGAGGAGCTCATCCCCGAACCAGACACCGGTTGTGTGTGTGTGTCTGTGTTAGTTGTTCACTGAAAAGTGTGGCAATAAAAACCCCGGTTTACGAACATGATCTCTGTCCTGCCGTCCTCTGTGCTCCACCCTTTGTTAGAACCATTACAGTGGTGCCGAAACCCGGGCTCTGGAACGCAGAAGCCGAACAGCCCCATGGAGTCCTCCCCGTTCGCCGATCTGGTCCATGCTCTCGCCATGGCCCAGCAAAGCCAGCACCAGGTGCTAGTCACCCTCCAAAAGGAGCAGGAACAGCGGTTCGAGGCCCTGGTGCTGGCCCAGCAAGAAGACCGTCAGGCATTCCGGCACCTCCTCACGTCGGCGGGGTCCACCAACACTCCCACTGCGGGCCCGTCCCCCCTCACCCTAACAAAGATGGGCCCGCAGGACGACCCCGAGGCATTCATCACGCTCTTCAAGCAAGTCGCGGAGACCTCGGGGTGGCCGATGGAACAGCGTGCGGCGCGCCTCCTCCCCCTGCTAACGGGAGAGGCGCAGCTGGCCACGCTACAGCTCCCCGCCGATGACCGGCTGGCCTACGCGGACCTTCGCCGGGCTGTCCTCCAGCGTGTGGAGCGCACCCCTGAGCAGCAGCAGCAGCGCTTCTGCGCTTTGAGCTTGGAGGAAGTTAGCCGGCCAGCAAACTCTTAGTTTGGCCAGCAACTCTGGGACGCCTGCTGGCGGTGGTTGAGGGCCGACAACCGCGATGCCGAGGGGATCATCGACCAGGTGGTACTGGAGCAATTCATTGCACGCTTGCCAGCAGGAACCACGGAGTGGGTCCAGTGCCACCTCCCGGCGTCACTGGATCAGGCAATCAAGCTGGCGGAGGACCATTTGGTGGCTGTCCTGGTGGCAGGACAGCAGACAGCCTCTTCTCTCCTCTCCTCTTCTCTCTCTTTCCCTCCCTCTCCTCCTGTGTCTCGTCCTCGCCCCATTTCCCCACCGCGGAGGCGGGGGCCGGCTCCACCTGTGCCGGCCCACTGCACCCACGGTGCCTTCCCGTTTCTCCCTTCTGTGTCTGTCTCTCCCCCCCCCCTCAGGTGAGTGAGCCCCAGAACACAAGTGCGGAGAGGAAGCCCAGGCCAGTTTGCTGGCGCTGCGGGGAGCTGGGCCACCTCCAACAACAGTGCACGGTAATGGAGGTGGGCGTGGTGGTTCGGATCCCCGAAGCGCCAGGAGCCGCCCTCAATTGGGCTGGAGCGTATCACATACCGGTGAGTATTCAAGGGGATACATATCAAGCGTTGGTGGATTCTGGTTGTAATCAGACCTCAATTCACCAAAGCCTGGTGCAAGACGAGGCATTGGGGGGAGCACAGGGGGTGAAGGTGTTGTGTGTGCACGGGGATGTTAACAGCTACCCTTTAGTGTCGGTCCACATTTTTTTCCGAGGGGAAAAATTAATAGTAAAGGTGGCGGTTAATCCTCGCCTCACCCACTCGATAATTTTGGGGACTGATTGGCTGGGATTCAGGGAGTTGATGAGCCATTTAGTGGAGAGTGGGTCCTGCCATACTTCAGTAGGGGGAGGTCCCGGTGTCGCCTTGGCGGGAGCAGCTGTCACAGAGCCGTCTACTTCATCTCCGCATCAGAGTGAGGAGCCACAGGCTCCTCCTCCCTCTCTTGGGGAATCCCTGGCTGATTTCCTGTTAGAGCAGTCACGAGACGAGACTCTGCGGCATGCGTTTGACCAAGTGAGAGTAATCGATGGTCAAACGCTCCCGCCGAACGCCACCCCGTCCTTCCCCTATTTTTCTATTATGAAGGATAGATTATACCGAGTGACGCAGGACACTCAGACGAAAGAGCAAATCACACAGCTTTTGATTCCAAAAAGCCACCGGGAATTGTTATTCCAGGCGACTCACTTTAATCCCATGGCTGGACACTTAGGGCAGGATAAGACACGAGCCCGAATAATGGCCCGATTCTATTGGCCGGGGATTCGTGGCGATGTCCGTAGGTGGTGTACGGCGTGCTGCGAATGCCAGTTAGTAAATCCAGCAGCCATTCCAAAAGCGCCTTTGCGCCCTCTACCATTAATCGAGACCCCATTCAAAAGAATTGGGATGGATCTCGTCAGGCCATTAGATCGGTCAACACAAGGGTACCGCTTTATATTAGTTCTGGTGGACTATGCAACGCGATACCCGGAAGCAGTGCCTCTCCGCAATATCTCAGCACGCAGTATTGCGGAGGCGCTGTTCCACGTCATCTCCCGGGTTGGAATCCCGAAAGAGATTCTGACTGATCAAGGCACCACGTTTATGTCACGGACACTGAACGAACTGTATAGGTTATTAGGGATTAAGCCGATCTGCACCAGCGTGTATCACCCACACACGGACGGTTTAGTTGAATGGTTCAATCGCACCCTCAAGAATATAATTAAAAAAATTCATAAGTGAGGACGCACGTAATTGGGATAAGTGGCTTGAGCCCTTGTTGTTTTCAATGCGAGAGGTCCCCCAAGCCTGCACGGGGTTCTCCCCATTTTAATTATTATATGGGCGTAAGCCGCGCAGCATCCTAGATGTGCGGCGCGAAAATTGGGAGGAGGGACCTTCACAAAGTAAAAACGAAATTCAATACATTATGGACCTGCACGCAAAACTCCACACACTCACCCACCTAACCCAGGAGAATTTGTGGCAGGCCCAAGAACAACAAACCCGCCTGTACAACAAGGGTACGCGCCTTAGGGAGTTCGCACCGGGAGATAAAGTACTCGTACTGTTGCCCACATCAAGCTCCAAATTGATCGCCAAGTGGCAAGGACCCTTTGAGGTCACACGGTGAGTCGGGGACGTCGACTATGAGGTGAGGTGAACGGACAGGGGTGGGGCGCTACAGATTTACCACCTCAATCTACTCAAACTCTGGAACGAGGAGGTCCCCGTAGCATTGGTTTCGGTGGTTCCGGAGAAGGCGGAGCTGGGGCCGGAGGTTCAAAAGGGCGCATTGGCATCGCATACCTCTCCGGTCCCCTATGGAGACCTCCGGTCCCCTGTGGAGACCACCTCTCCCTGACCCAACTCGTGGAGGTTGCCCAGTTGCAGACCGAGTTTTTGGACATGTTCTCACCCCTGCCCGGCTGCACCAACCTCATAGAACACCACATTGAGACGCCCCCGGGGGTGGTAGTGCGTAGCCGCCCTTACAGGCAACCCGAACACAAGAAAAAAGTGGTTCAGGAAGAACTCGAGGCCATGCTCGAAATGGGCATCGTCGAGGAGTCCCACAGTGACTGGAGCAGCCCGGTGGTCTTGGTACCCAAGGCCGACGGGTCGGTCCGGTTCTGTGTGGACTATAGAAAAGTCAATGCGGTGTCTAAATTTGACGTGTACCCAATGCCTCGGATTGATGAGTTGCTCGATCGACTAGGCACTGCTTGCTTTTATTCGACACTGGATTTAACGAAGGGATATTGGCAGATCCCCTTGACTCCACTATCCCGAGAAAAAACGGCCTTTTCCACACCGTTCGATTTACAGCAATTCGTCACACTTCCTTTTTGGCTGTTTGGGGCGCCCGTTACGTTTCAGCGGCTGATGGACAGGGTCCTCCGCCCCCACGCCACCTATGCGGCTGCCTACCTCGATGACATTATCATCTATAGTAATGACTGGCCGAGGCACTTTGAACATCTGAGGGCTGTCCTTAGGTCGCTGAGGCAAGCGGGTCTCACAGCTAACCCGAAGAAGTGTGCGATTGGGTGGGTGGAAGTACGGTATCTGGGCCTCCACTTGGGCAATGGGCAGGTGCGTCCCCAAATTAACAAGACAACAGCAATTGCTGCCTGCCCGAGGCCCAAGACCAAAAAGGGGGTGAGACAGTTCCTGGGGCTGGCAGGCTATTATCGTAGGTTTCTACCTAATTATTCGGACTTCACCAGCCCGCTGACTGACCTCACTAAAAAGGGGGCACCAGATCCGGTCCAGTGGATGGAGCAATGCCAGCAGGCTTTCTCTGAGGTAAAGGCCGCACTGTGTGGGGGCCACTTTTACACTCCCCTGACTTTTCTCTCCCCTTTATGTTACAGACGGATGCGTCGGACAGAGGGCTAGGGGCTGTTTTGTCCAAGGAGGTGGAGGGGGAGGACCACCCAGTCTTATACATCAGTAGGAAGCTGTCGGTGCATGAGGGGTGCTACAGCACAATCGAAAAAGAGTGCTTGGCAATCAAGTGGGCGGTCCTCGCCCTCCGTTACTACCTGCTGGGGCGCCCTTTCACCCTCTGTTCGGACCACGCGCCCCTCCAGTCGCTCCACCGCATGAAGGATACCAACGCGCGGATCACCCGTTGGTATCTGGCACTCCAACCCATTAATTTCAAGGTGGTCCACAGGCCGGGGGCGCAGATGGTCGTGGCAGACTTCCTCTCCCGTCAAGGGGGGGGAGTCGGCTGCAGGCCGGACAGCCGCCCGGCCTGAGTCGGGTAGTGAGGGTATGTGGCAGCGGGGGCGTGGTCAAGCACCGGTCTGTGATGGGAGGGTGGAGTCAGGGAAGGTAAGTGGCAGAATCACTACACCTGATGTCAATTAACCTGTGTTTGTGTGTCTTCCCAGTGACCGCACCCTACTTAAGGAGGGAAAGCGAGAGCAGAGGAGCTCATCCCTGAACCAGATGCCGGTTGTGTGTGTCTGTGTTAGTTGTTCACTGAAAAGTGTGGCAATAAAAACCCCGGTTTACGAACCTGCTCTCTGTCCTGCCGTCCTCTGTGCTCCACCCTTTGTTAGAACCATTACAGTTAACTCTGGTTGATATTATTCGTAAACATTGTATTAGTTTCCACTGCTATGCTGATGACACACAGTTGTATGTTTCTGCAAAACCTGATGAGAGACACCAGCTTAATAGAACTGAGGAATGTGTTAAGGACATTAGACACTGGATGCTTATTAATTTCCTTCTGCTTAACTCTGACAAGACTGAAGTACTTGTACTAGGACCACATACAGCTAGAAGTAAGTTTTCTGATTACACAGTGACTCTGGATGGCCTTTCTGTTTCTTCACGTGCAGCAGTAAAAGACCTCGGAGTGATTATTGACCCCAGTCTTTCATTCGAAGCTCACATTGATAACATCACCTGGATTGCTTTCTTTCATCTCAGAAATATTGCTAAGATAAGAAATTTAATGTCATTACATGACATGGAAAAACTAGTCCATGCTTTCGTTACCTCCAGGTTGGATTATTGTAATGCCTTACTGTCTGGATGTTCCAATAAGTGCATAAACAAGCTCCAGTTAGTTCAAAATACAGCAGCAAGAGTCCTTACTAGAACTAGAAAATATGACCACATCACGCCTGTCTTATCCACACTGCATTGGCTCCCAATCAAATTTCGTATTGATTATAAAATACTACTATTGACCTTTAAAGCACTAAATGGTCTCGCACCACAGTACCTGAGTGAACTTCTGCTCCTCTATGACCCGCCATGCCTACTTAGATCAAAAGGTGCAGGCTATCTGCTGGTACCTCGTATAGTGAAGGCTACATCAGGGGGCAGAGCCTTTTCTTACAAAGCTCCACAGTTATGGAACAGCCTTCCAAGTAATGTTCGGGAATCAGACACAGTCTCAGCATTTAAGTCTAGGCTGAAAACCTATCTGTTTAGTCAAGCCTTTTGTTAATGGTGTTTATGAGGTAAAGGTGTAGATCTGGAGGGTCCTCAGACATAGAGTGTTTTGGTAAACTGGGATGTATGGATACTGTCAGTCCCCACTCGCTTGCTCACTCGAGTTTGTTGACGGTGTAGTGGCTGGCTGCTTTATGTCCTGGGGCTTCCTCATGCCTGTGTTACCTTCTGGCTCTCCCATTTTATTTATGCTGTCATAGTTAGTTGCCGGAGTCCCTGCTTGTAGTCAGTGCAATATGTATACTGTTCCTACTTATTCAGGTGACATTGGGCATACCTAACAACCTGTGTTTTCTTTCCCTCCCCCCCAAAAAAAAATCTGTCCCTCTGAGTTACACGGAGTCAACAGGAAATCTTTTGGTGGAGAGGGTGGAGACCTCAACTGGCTATCGTAGCCTGCAGGGAATCGGCCATCAGACATTCTGTTGCATGTCCCAGACCCGGTAAAATGTAACTGAATTGTCTTGGCCAGCCCTAAGGGTCCCATCTGCATCTCATCATTGATGAGGAGTGTGCTCCCATCACCTAATCAAGCATCCAGCCAGAGCAGGTCATGATATTTTTTAACCATATTAACATGCCATTGTTGTGTATTATGCCTGATGTCAAGACTCTCGTCTCTACGAGCCTACCACACAGATTTAATACTTGTGTCATTTTTAGGGCATACCTAACAACCTGTGTTTTCTCTCTCTCCCTCCCCCCCCCAATCTGTCCCTCTGAGTTACATGTTGGGCCTGGGATTGAGATGATGGCCTCTTCTGCCCCTCGGACCCGCTTGATCCATCCTGGTGCCCTGTGTCTGGTCGGAGTTTTATCACATCGCTCCTGTGAAGGACGGCCCCATGAGGACAGTTGAGGGTTACACCTGGAGGATGCTCTGGACTCTTACAGTAATGCTTTTATGGCTGAGGACTACAGTTGACTTGCTAACTTTAGGACTGCAGTTGTCATGAACAGTTTTGCACTCAAGTTTCCATCAATGAAGAGTTACAACATCAACGAAACTGTCTTTATGTTAAAACTGTTAATGTTATAGTCATGCTGTCTGTTGTTGCCCAAATGAGGATGGGTTCCCTTTTGAGTCTGGTTCCTCTCAAGGTTTCTTCCTCATGTTGTCTGAGGGAGTTTTTCCTTGCCACCATTGCCACAGGCTTGCTCACTGGGGATAGATTAGGGACAAAATTAGCTCATGTTTTAAGTCGTTCAAATTCTGTAAAGCTGCTTTGCAACAATGTTTATTGTTAAAAGCGCTATACAAATAAACTTGACTTGACTAGACTATATTTTAATTAGAAAGAAATGGTGCAACAGCATGCTGAACGTGGAGGCATACAGTACCTTTGCCAGTGTTAGTTCAAATCATAGAATAGTATCTGCATGGGAAAGACTAAGTTTGAGGAAAAAGAAAACAGAACCAAGGAAGCAGTAACGGACTGGAGCGTGCTCAGAAGCAATAAAGAGCTGCAGGTACAGTGTGCTGTAGAGGTGCACAACAGGTTCCAACCTCTGCAAGATGTCAACGAATCCACCATGGACAGACATGAGAAATTTGCTAGAGCAAACGAAAAGGTGGCCAAAAAGGTGATCCCAATCAGAAAAAGGAACAGGAGAGCAAGATACTACAGTGAGCCAACTGTGACAAAGGATAGAGATGAGGTCAGCAGAGCATATGATGCATACTAGCAAAACACAACAGTGACGAACAGGCAGGAGTATAAACTCGCTAAAATACTGGAGGAAGCATATACAGAAGTCACAGAAGAGGATCTTAACAACAAAATTAAAGAGGTAGAAAGAGCACATCTGAATGGCAAATATGGACAAAGCTGAAAACTCATCAAAGAAATCACTGAGAGGAAAACATCAAAGAAAGGGCAGTTGGAAGGGAACACTCAAAAAAATCAGCTAGAACACTGGAACAATCACTACAAGAACCTTCTTGGTAATCCACCCAGACATTCCACAATCCATATTCCATAATCCACAAAGACATTCCAATCATTCTTAAGGACTTAAATATAAATGAAGGCCCATTCAGCAAAGAAGAGTACGAGAAAGCAAAGAAATCCCTGGTTGAGGGAAAGACCAGCAATGAGGACAGTATACCCCTGAAGTGCTGAAGAGGTGTGAGGGCCTGGATGAAATCATCTTAGATTTCTGCAAGAGAGCACTGAACCTGGATATACCTTTCAGCATTGATGGTGTCTTTCCAGATGTGTAAGCTGCCCATGCCACACGCACTAATGCAACCCCATACCATCAGAGATGCAGGCTTCTGAACTGAGTGCTGATAACAACTTGGGTCGTCCTTCTCCTCTTCAGTCCGAATGACACGGCGTCCCTGATTTCCATAAAGAACTTCAAATTTTGATTCGTCTGACCACAGAACAGTTTTCCACTTTGCCACAGTCCATTTTAAATGAGCCTTGGCCCAGAGAAGATGTTTGTGTTTCTGGATCATGTTTACATACGGCTTCTTCTTTGAACTATAGAGTTTTAGCTGGCAACGGTGGATGGCACGGTGAATTGTGTTCACAGATAATGTTCTCTGGAAATATTCCTGAGCCCATTTTGTGATTTCGAATACAGAAGCATGCCTGTATGTGATGCAGTGCTGTCTAAGGGCCCGAAGATCATGGGCACCCAGTATGGTTTTCCTGCCTTGACCCTTACGCACAAAGATTCTTCCAGATTCTCTGAATCTTTTGATGATGATATGCATTGTAAATGATGATATGTTCAAACTCTTTGCAATTTTACACAGTCGAACTCCTTTCTGATATTGCTCCACTATTTGTGGGTGCAGAATTAGGGGGATTGGTGATCCGCTTCCCACCTTTACTTCTGAGAGCTGCTGCCACTCCAAGATGCTCTTTTTATACCCAGTCATGTTAATGACCTATTGCCAGTTGACCTAATGAGTTGCAATTTGGTCCTCCAGCTGTTCCTTTTTTGTACCTTTAACTTTTCCAGCCTCTTGTTGCCCCTTTCCCAACTTTTTTGAGATGTGTTGCTGTCATGAAATTTCAAATGAGCCAATATTTGGCATGAAATTTCAAAATGTCTCACTTTTGACATTTGATATGTTGTCTATGTTCTATTGTGAATACAATATCAGTTTTTGAGATTTGTAAATTATTGCATTCTGTTTATATATATATATATATATATATATATATATATATATATATATAATATTTTTTTCTCTCTTTGGAAAAGAAATGGTGTTTATAGTGGAGCAGAAGATTATAGTGCACACACACACACACACACATAGATATATACCCTTAGCAAAACGTAGTATACTTAAAGTTAATTTTATTAATTATGCAAGCAAGTAAGCAAGTATACTACAGACCATGTACTTTTAGTGTACTAGAAAGTATACAAATTTAATACTTTTTCAGACTAAATTGGAACATTTCAAGTTTATAAAAGTATACTTTAAAGTTCATTTTAACTTTGCAAAAGTACACTTTAAAGTATACAACAAGTACACTCATCTATATACTATCAATGTACTTGGTATATCCCTCTCGTATGCTTAAAGTATACCACAAGTACACTTATCGATATACTGCCATTGTACTAGTTATATACTTTTTTTTTTAATTTTTTTTTGGGCTTTTTTCACCTTTATCGGATAGGACAGTGTAGCGACAGGAAATGAGCTGGAGGGAGGGATCAGGAAATGACCTCGGGTCGGAATCAAACCCGGGTCTATGGTATGGTGCCTTAAGGCCAATTTATGCTGACAACGCAGTCCTCACAGATGGCGTCGCAGATGGCGTCTGCATAGCCCCCCCTTCGCAGATGCTCTGCGCTCACCTCCCCAAAACTGTGACCACCGCAGAAGCCTCGCAGACAGCGTTGCAGACAAGAGGGCTCTGATTGGTCCACTCTACATCCGCTGTACATGCACTTCCGCTTCCCTACTTTCCTGGTTTGTTTTGTTTTCACTACTGCCATTTTTAAAAACACGAGCGAAGATGGAGCAGCACGAAGAGCGGTTGATCGAGGAAGTGAGGAAGTACATACATCTGTACGACTCCAGTTCTAGTCATTATAAGTAACCGGAGGATAAACACTCCACTAACCACACCCACCAACTACTCCTAGCGATTTCGCGACTTCGCGCCCCCTTGCATTGTGGTGGTGAATAACATCGCGCACACCTATTACTCCCTGCTCAACAATAAATTACAACTGTCTGCGAACAGCTATCTGCGAAAACCTTGTCGCAAGAGCATGCAGAGGCCCTAGTCGACTGAGCCACGATGCCCCTTAGTTATATACTTCAAGTCCCTATTTTTAGTTTATTATTGTATACTTTACGTACAGTATACTGTTATAAATGTTGGTTATTTCACTAGTTTACTTGTTATACTTTAAGTTTGCTTGTCATATTACTTGTAGCTTACTATTTATATACTGGAAATATACTCCTTAAAGTATTCTTAAAGTTTACTCATACTGTATGTACACAAGAGCGTGATGCATTTACAAAATCACAAGACAGAATGTTGAAAACAAGTTTGATGTATTTTCAAACATTTCAAAAACAAAGACCTATGAAATCAAGTCCTTCCTTACTGGAGAAATTGATCAATAAAGTCAAGTCAAAAGTTTTTTCTGTTTTTGTGTATGATTTTAAGGTACATAAAGATAATGCAATTGAGCACACATACTATATACTGTAAAGTTTTAAACTCCAGCATTATATTATATTAATATATAAATTAAATGTTAAGCATGAGTCAATGACTTGACCTTATTATGCACTTGGAGCAAGATATACTAAGTATTAGTACTTTGTGGCAGAAAAACGTAAAAAGTATACTAAAGTATAAATATAAGTTTTAGTATTAAAGGATAAGTGTAAGTCTTAGTATTAATGTACTTAGTCTTAGACTTTTGTTTATACTTTTCAGTATAAGCCAAGTATACTTCAGTATACTATTCTTACATATATAAAATATAGTTTATAAAAAGTCAACTTCAAGTATACTTCCTCAGTTTTAGTAAAAAATAAGTATACTTATAGTACATTTGAATAAACTTCTTTTTGCTAAGGGTATATATATATATATATATATATATATATATATATATATGTGTGTGTGTGTGTGTGTGTGTGCGCGTGTGCGTGTGTGTGCGCACACTATAATCTTCTGCTCCACTATAACATGGGTTAAACACCATTTCTTTTCCAATGAGAAAAAAAAAAAAAAAATATATATATATATATATATATATATATATATATATATATATATATACAGTGGTGCTTGAAAGTTTGTGAACCTTTTAGAATTTTCTATATTTCTACATAAATATGACATAAAACATCATCAGATTTTCACAAGTCCTAAAAGTAGATAAAGAGAACCCTGTTAAACAAACAAGACAAATATTATACTTGGTCATTTATTTATTGAGTAAAATGATCCAATATTATATATCTGTGAGTGGCAAAAGTATGTGAACCTTTGCTTTCAGTATCTGGTGTGACCCCCTTGTGCAGCAATAACTGCAACTAAACATTTCTGGTAACTGCTGATCAGTCCTGCACACCAGCTTGGAGAAATTTTATCCCATTCCTCTGTACAGAACAGCTTCAACTCTGGGATGTTAGTGGGTTTCCTCACATGAACTGCTCGCTTCAGGTCCTTCCACAACATTTCAATTGGATTAAGGTCAGGACTTTGACTTGGCCATTCCAAAACATTAACTTTATTCTTCTTTAACCATTCTTTGGTAGAACGACTTGTGTGCTTAGGGTCATTGTCTTGCTGCAAAACCCACCTCGTCTTGAGATTCAGTTCATGGACAGATGTCCTGACATTTTCCTTTAGAATTTGCTTGTATAATTCAGAATTCATTGTTCCATCAATGATGGGAAGCCGTCCTGGCCTAGATGCAGCAAAACAGGCCCAAACCATGATACTACCACCACCATGTTTCACAGATGGAATAAGGTTCTTATGCTGGAATGCAGTGTTTTCGTTTCTCCAAACATAACGCTTCTCATTTAAACCAAAAAGTTCTTTTTTGGTCTCATCCATCCACAAAAAAATTTTCCAATAGCCTTCTGGCTTGTCCACATGATCTTCAGCAAACTGCAGATGAGCAGCAATGATCTTTTTGGACAGCAGTGGCTTTCTTCTTGCAACCCTGCCATGCACACCAATGTTGTTCAGTGTTCTTCTAATGGTGGACTCATGAACATTAACATTAGCCAATGTGAGAGAGGCCTTCAGTTGCTTAAAAATTACCCTGGGGTCCTTTGTGACCTCCTCAACTATTCCACGCCTTGCTCTTGGAGTGATCTTTGTTCGTCGACCACTCCTGGGGAGGGTAACAATGGTCTTGAATTTCCTCCATTAGTACACAATCTGTCTGAAAGTGGATTGGTGGAGTTCAAACTCTTTAGAGATGGGTATGTAACCTTTTCCAGCCTGATGAGCATCAACAATGCTTTTTCTGAGGTCCTCAAAAATCTTCTTTGTTTGTGCCATAATACACTTCCACAAACATGTGTTGTGAAGATCAGACTTTGATAGATCCCTGTTCTTTAAATAAAACAGGGTGCTCACTCACACCTGATTGTCATCCCATTGATTGAAAACACCTGACTCTAATTTCACCTTCAAATTAACTGCTAATCCTAGAGGTTCACATACTTTTGCCACTCGCAGATATGTAATATTGGATCATTTTCCTCAATAAATAAATGATGAAGTATATTTTTTGTCTCATTTGTTTAACTGAGCTCTCTTTATCTACTTTTAGGACTTGTGTGAAATTTGATGTTTTAGGTCATACTATTTATGCAGAAGTATCGAAAATTCTAAAGGGTTCACAAACTTTCAAGTACCACTGTGTGTGTGTATACTATAGTGTGTGCGTGTGTGTGTTTGTGTATATATACATATATATATATATATATACACACACGCACACACTATAGTCTTCTGCTCCTTATTACATTGGTTAAACTCCATTTCTTTTCCAATGACCTCGACTGACTGCTACTCTCCCTCCTGCTGCTTAAATAAACTATTTACTGGATATTAAACTCTGGACCACATCAAATGTCATGCAGATAAGGAACAAGACTGTGAGTTCCAATGTTGGAAACCTTGGAACCATCATAAAAATGGTATCATCTAATTATTGCGAAGTTTGATTGTTTGATTTCAAATAACAGCATGACACTGAGTGACAACATTACACTATCTTCTACCTAAATGTGTGTGTCAGAGTTTTAGAGCTTAGCAAAGCTGGATGGACTGCTGGGAGCCTTGAGGATAAATATTTTCAAAGTCCCTGCAGTAGCTTTCCTCCTATCCTCTCACAGATAATCCACAACGGGAGAGAGACAGAAAGCCAGAGTGTGAGATAAAGATTAGCAATCAGACAATAATCATTTCAGAAAGATGATTTGGCACCCATTGGTGCATCTGCTCAGAAAATGAAAGCTTGTTCGTTCTGGTGCAAGGGTGGAACAAAATATGGTGATAAGATCTTCATAAACATAAGAAAAAAGATGAGTCAGTGGGAATGAGAGTGGTATTTTTTTCTAAAATGTGGGTTTAACAGGCATCAGGACAGAAATCTGTCAGATTGTCATGGGAGTCAGGGGATGGGGAATGCACCCTGTGACTGAGGAAAGAATGTGAAAAAGTTGTATTCCCTTGATCATCATGGGACATCTAGAATTTTGGGATGAATGAAGGTTCTTTTTGAAACATGTTTGTTTCCATAGAAATGCCAATACAAGGCTGATGAAGGTAAATGGTCAATGAGAGACTGCAAATCTCCTGGGATGTTCATGCACTCACAAAAAAAAAAAAAGAAACATCCAGTGAGTGGCAACTTGCTGATGATGGAAGTCCTGGACCAGTGAAGACTGGAAGAAAACCAAGCATTTTTATTTTCTAATCTTCAACTATCCAGTTTGGGAGAGCTTGTGCCTATTGCTGGGTTTCAGCCATGTGACTTTTCTTAGTGGTTTTACTGGAAGTGAGATAGCTGGTGGTCTAAATGGCTGCTGTAGTGCAAACAACTAGCGATAACTTATCAGAGTATGCTCGTAATCTAGAAGCCACTGCTCACTTTAGATATATTCAGAAGATCACTATGTGCAATGGAATAGACCCCTACAGTTTGGGAAAGAAGATTTGTCATACGATCTCGAAAACTACCCTTCAGTCAAGTTCCTCGACATCTTGAACTATCTGGTGTTGCAGACATCCTTCTACACTGCAAAACAGATGAAAGCATGGAAGAGTATGGAGGCTTACAACTTTTTTTTGTATGTGGCTGGATAAAGGACCTCGGTATCAAGTCCCTGCTGAATGAATCCTGTATTGTTTATGCATGGGTAAGTATGTTTTAAACTTTTTGTTCGCATCTTTACAGCGAAGCGCTGCAAGTTGAAGTGTAAACAAACAACACTTCACTTGATTCTCACTTGTGTTCACTCTTATCTCTCAGGTAAATCATTCACAAAGGTCATCAGAAACCCCTTTAAAGACCTGGATCTTAGTTAAACAAGACAGAGAAGTGATTGTAACTGTATGGCTGGGTAATAATTTTGTCGTGACCTTCATGCATATGGACTTTGTGAGGAGGAAACAAAGAAACAGCTGGGGACTTTAGTGCTTTGTGATGAAAAAAGTACTGTAAAATAATGACACATGGCAAGAAAAGTACTTGGAAAACACTAACAACATAGCTGAGAGGGATAAAGAAACCTTTCATGAAGTGATCACTGCAAACCCAAGCATGCTTCAAATTGGCTCCCTTCGATTTCAGTGAGAGGTTCAAAAGCCACTTTTCTCGACGTCTTTTTGTGAAATCCTGTGTTCGTTCACCCTTTTTTATTCATTCACGGGGAACCCTGAATAAACTTTTCAGTTTCGTGGTTTGATCGATTCGAACAACCTAAAACAACACAAGCATAAGGCATTTTTCATGTGAGCAATGCACCTTCTTCGTACAAATGCTTTGACAACTGAGCTTTAGTTGACCACCAGTTAAAGTTTTGAATAACTAATGAGGTGGATGTGGCTTCATGTGAAACCCAGCAATTGTTGGGTTGGGCATGTTCTGAGATGCTTCTCTGTTGATATTGTCCTCCCACTGACATTTGCTGATCGCCTGAATTATTGCCTGTTTCTGACCTTGAACTTTGAACACATTTTGGATTTGTCTGTTAATCTCTTTTTATAAAAGCAACTGACTTGTATGTGCATCCATTCCAGAAATGTTACCTGACAGGCTAATTTACAGTTCCTATTTTCTTCTTATTATTCATTTATTTATTTCCTCAAATTTTTGTTTCTTGAACTTCTTTAGCTAGCTTAAGCAATTACATTCCGATCTGTATACTTCATGAAAAAATTTTAGACTAGCTTTGCTAAAGTTTCCAGTGTTGGACTAGTTTTCTTAAAATATCTACAGTATTGTGCAAAATTCTTAGGCACATGTAAAGAAATACTGTCAACAAAAATGGCTTAAAAATAATGAAATGAAATGTTTCAACATTAAAAAATACCATAAACAGTTAGCAGTAAGCCATAATAAAGGAAACAATGTCAATATTTGGTGTGAGACTAACCTTTGCTTAAAAAAAAATAAAAACAAAATAAGAGTCTCAAGTACAATGAGCGCAGTTTTATAAGGAAATGAGCTGTAGGTTTTACTGAGCATCTTGCAGAACCAGCCACAGTTCTTCTGGACACATTGACAGGGGCATAGCTAGGATTTTTCAAAGGGGGGGGGGTCACACACTGACTGGCAGCCTGAGTACATTATGTAACAAAAATAATTACCATTGCTAGTTTTAGGTAGCTTAGAAACCGGCTCTTCCACTATTGCTGTTTCTTCCACATTTTCTTGATGTTGTGTTCTAGAAACGGCACACTAAAACTTAGCTTCAAAGCCATAAAATGCAACTTTGATGGAAAAAATATAATAAATTGCTTACCTCTCTTCTCGTCAAAAGAAGGAGGAAAGTTTCATTTGTTTTGACATGGTGAATTATTAACACAAGAGGAAATACTCATAATTCGCAACTAAAAAGACTGCAGCTACACTGGCAGCTTGACCATGCTTCCTAGTGCGACCGTGTTGCCCTTGCGCAGAACTGTGTCAGTCCTGCACGTCTTGGCCCGTGCACCTGAAGGTGTGCCTCTGGCTGCGCGCGCGCCTAATGAGCTCTGGCACGCACACCGTTAACAAAGAACACCTGTCTTTTATCAATGAACTATGTTTGGGCTATTTAAGGACTGCGCCCATGCAAGGACAATGTGAAGTATTATGGCACTTCTAGTGTGCCTTACTGAGCCTTGTTGCCTGTCCTTTTTGACTGCCTGGTTTTTTGACTCCTGTTTCTCGTCCCTTGATCTTGTATAGTTTTGCCTCTGATATTCTGTCCGCACCTCAATTGACCTCCTGCCTGTTTCCTCGATTATGACTTTGCCTGCTGTTTCAGACTGTTTGCCTGTTGCATGCGTTTCACGCACTTTATGCTCATATCGCACTGTGTATTATTTAACATATCTGCACTTACATCCGCCTCTCCCGCACACACTCTGACAAACTGGGTTTTTGCACCCAAACCACAGGAAGTCAAGGTTATAGAAACCCTAATTAGGCTGAGGTGACAATCTAGTTAAAAAAATTTTTGAAAAATTAGAGTGGCTGCTTTTCTAATATTCTTATGCGGCTATTGAACAAATGTATGGTCCGACAAAGGGGGGGTCATGGGCACCCCAGGACCCTCCCAGCTATGCCCCTGATTGACTGTCACACTTGCTTATTAATTTTGCACCAAAACCCAGTAGCCTTCATTATGTTTTCTTTTTTAATCTGAAAAGTGGCCTCTAATGTAATATGCTGCTCAGATCCAACTTTTTTTTCTTTTTCTTTTCTGCAACATTTAATTTTGTGCTTGAAAATGAATGTTTGGAATTCTATTTTTTTTTGTACTGACTCAATAATGTAGAAGTCCATCCATCCAATCATCATCTGTAGCCACTTATCTTGTTCGACAGGGTCGCAGGCAAGCTGGAGCCTATACCAGCTGACTATGGGTGAGAGGCGGGGTACACCCTGGACAAGTCGCCAGGTTATTAATGTAGAAGTCATAAAATAGAAATCTATTACTAAGTTGTTTTTTTAATGAAAAAAAAGGGTGCCTCAGACTTTTGCACAGCAGTGTATATTTTTGACATATTGAAAAAAAACCTGAATATGCCTAACGTTTTCTCACTTTTTTTTAGTAAAAAGCAGAAAGGTTTTGTTTTATCAAACAGACAAAAGAATAGTATTTGCTTTGTAATTTCACTATTTAGAGGTATTTGGAACAGTGTATTACAACATTTTTGAGTTTTTGAATTTTTTTCACTTGTCTGTTTTGCTGATTTAAAAAAAAATCTAATTTTTTAAATTCTTTTTTTATTTTAATTTGTTGGTGATTTTTTTTTTGCTAAGTTTCTCTTTAGTAGCTTCAGTCAACACTGTTTGAATTGAGTAAGCAGTTTGCCTTTTCTTAAACATTGTTTGTTTGTTATCTTTCACCAACATCCAATTTTAAACTAGTCTTTCACTTCTCATCAGCAGTGCCTTGCTGACTAAATTCTGATGAGCTTAACCAGCAAGTTTTATCAACCATCTTTTTTTCTTTTTCTTTTCACTGAAAACACACAGGGAAAGAGTTAGAGGACCTTTAGATCACAGCACAAACAGTCCTACTGCCTCATTGTTTTGTTACATTAGCCCCGATAACAGGGTCAGACAACTCAAATGGCGCTCATTAAAGCATCATGAGAGTCATTCATAACGATTAAGAGGCTTGCTAATATTTGCCCTGCATGTTAGGGTTCGTGTTAAAGAAGGAAAATAGCAGGAAATTATTTTTTTTCTGTCATGTTTAGAGTTCATTGGGTGTGAAAGAGGGAGAGGAGAGAACAGGGTGAGGGAGGCCTTCATAGTAAAGCTCCATCTCATGCAAAATGCTGTTATCCCTGCGATTAGAATGAATTCTGATGTGTCTGTGGGACCACCCTTCAATCTAGCATCAACCCAGATAGCACACCTACAGTGGTGCTTGAAAGTTTGTGAAGCCTTTAGAATTTTCTATATTTCTGTGTAAATATGACCTAAAACATCATCAGATTTTCACACAAGTCCTAAAAGTAGATAAAGAGAACCCAGTTAAACAAATGAGACAAAAATATTATACTTGGTCATTTATTTATTGAGGAAAATTATCCAATATTACATATCTGTGAGTGGCAAAAGTATGTGAACCTCGAGGATTAGCAGTTAATTTGAAGGTGAAATTAGAGTAAGGTGTTTTCAATCAATGGGACGACAGTCAGGTGTGAGTGGGCACCCTGTTTTATTTAAAGAACAGGGATCTATCAAAGTCTGATCTTCACAACACATGTTTATGGAAGTGTATCATGGCACGAACAAAGGAGATTTCTGAGGACCTCAAAAAAGCATTGTTGATGCCCATCAGGCTAGAAAAGGTTACAAAACCATCCCTAAAGTGTTTGGACTCCACCAATCCACAGTCAGACAGATTGTGTACAAATGGAGGGAATTCAAGATCATTGTTACCCTCCCCAGGAGTGGTCGATGAACAAAGATCACTCCAAGAGCAAGGCGTGTAATAATTGGTGAGGTCACAAAGGACCCCAGGGTAACTTCTAAGCAACTGAAGGCCTCTCTCACATTGGCTAATGTTAATGTTTGTTGGGGTTCACCCAGTCGGAAACGGTCAACTTACTTCTCGGGACCCCTGCCCTCGTACCACCCAGAGCTCTGGGGGGTTAGTCGCAAAGAAAGACAGGAACCCCAATGTAGTTCACATCTTTATTCGCAAGTTCCCCCAATTGGACAAGAATACAGAGGGTTATTATATGTGAGTGTTATCTGTGTGTAAATGACATCACTGTTTGATATCTATGTGTGTGTGTGTGTGTGCATGAATTTGTGTATGTGTGTGTCTATGGGGGTGTGTGAGTGAGTGACATCATTTTGATATCTGTGTCTATGTGTGTGTGTGTGTGTGAGCAAGTCACATCTTAATTACATCACTGTTCTGATGGAATGTTCAGATGTATGTGTGTGTGTTTGACTTGCGTGCAAGTGAGCAGCTTGATCTTGGGGCAGGTCAAATAATCTCCATCAGTGTGTGTAAGTCATAACATAATGACATATTTCTGATGATATGACATGATAGCAAGGTACAGACAGAGTTTAAAGGTCTTTGCTTACGTACAGTGGTGCTTGAAAGTTTGTGAACCCTTTAGAATTTTCTATGTTTCTGCATAAATATGACATAAAACATCATCAGATTTTCACACAAGTCCTAAAAGTAGATAAAGAGAACCCAGTTAAACAAATGAGACAAAAATATTATACCTGGTCATTTATTTATTGAGGAAAATGATCCAATATTACATATCAGTGAGTGGCAAAAGTATGTGAACCTCTAGGATTAGCAGTTAATTTGAAGGTGAAATTAGAGTCGGGTGTTTTCAATCAGTGAGATGACAATCAGGAGTGAGTGGGCACCCTGTTTTATTTAAAGAACAGGGATCTATCAAAGTCTGATCTTCACAACACATGTTTGTGGAAGTGTATCATGGCACAAGCAAAGGAGATTTCTGAGAACCTCAGAAAAAGCGTTGTTGATGCTCATCAGGCTGGAAAAGGTTACAAAACCATCTCTAAAGAGTTTGGACTCCACCAATCCACAGTCAGACAGATTGTGTACAAATGGAGGAAATTCAAGACCATTGTTACCCTCCCCAGGAGTGGTCGACCAACAAAGATCACTCCAAGAGCAAGGCGTGTAATAGTTGGCAAGGTCACAAAGGACCCCAGGGTAACTTCTAAGCAACTGAAGGCCTCTCTCACATTGGCTAATGTTAATGTTCATGAGTCCACCATCAGGAGAACACTGAACAACAATGGTGTGCATAGCAGAGTTGCAAGGAGAAAGCCGCTGCTCTCCAAAAAGAACATTGCTGCTCATCTGCAGTTTGCAAAAGATCATGTTGACAAGCCAGAAGGCTATTGGAAAAATGTTTTGTGGACAGATGAGACGAAAATAGAACTTTTTGGTTTAAATGATAAGCGTTATGTTTGGAGAAAGGAAAACAGTGCATTCCAGCAGAAGAACCTTATCCCATCTGTGAAACGTGGTGGTGGTAGTATCATGGTTTGGGCCTGTTTTGCTGAATCTGGGACAGGACGGCTTACCATCATTGATGGAACAATGAATTCTGAATTATACCAGCAAATTCTAAAGGAAAATGTCAGGACATCTGTCCATGAACTGAATCTCAAGAGAAGGTGGGTCATGCAACAAGACAATGACCCTAAGCACACAAGTCATTCTACCAAAGAATGGTTAAAGAAGAATAAAGTTAATGTTCTGGAATGGCCAAGTCAAAGTCCTGACCTTAATCCAATGGAAATGTTGTGGAAGGACCTGAAGCGAGCAGTTCATGTGAGGAAACCCACCAACATCCCAGAGTTGAAGCTGTTCTGTACGGAGGAATGGGCTAAAATTCCTCCAAGCCGGTGTGCAGGACTGATCAACAGTTACCGCAAATGTTTAGTTGCAGTTATTGCTGCACAACGGGGTCGCACCAGATACTGAAAGCAAAGGTTCACATACTTTTGCCACTCACAGATATGTAATATTGGATCATTTTCCTCAATAAATAAATGACCAAGTATAATATTTTTGTCTCATTTGTTTAACTGGGTTCTCTTTATTTACTTTTAGGACTTGTGTGAAAATCTGATGATGTTTTAGGTCATATTTATGCAGAAATATAGAAAATTCTAAAGGGTTCACAAACTTTCAAGCACCACTGTACACCCCTTTTAAACACAGATATGTTATAAGAAAGTAAACAAAAAATAAGAACAAACCTAAACAAAGACAGTCTTAAGCAAAACATCTCATATCAAGAATATGTTCTTAACATTAGAATCATAAAGTCTTAACAATCCTAAATTATATTCTCTAATTATAAAACTAACTTAAAACTATAAAACTAAATCATTGAATGCATCTTAGATCTAACAATTAAATCTAAATCACTGCCATAGTATATGCAATAGTCCAAAATAATAAAGGATCTTAAAAATATAAAGTCTTAACTCTTTGTGCAGCTGTGGTTGTGTGTGATATCAAAGGCCATTGTGGGTGTGTGTGATATCATCGCAGACCCTGTCACCATCTAGACACATCTCTGATCAATAATACACATTTCATATCAAAATAAGCAAAATGTTCCCAAACAATGTCCAGCCGAGACATAAGGTCATTTTAACTGAACAAAATTAATCCTTAATTTTGTCACAAATATAAATTGCTGCCTTCTTGGTCAAGAATAATACTTATATAAACCTAACAATGTTCATGAGTCCACCATCAGGAGAACACTGAACAACAATGGTGTGCATGGCAGCGTTGCAAGAAGAAAGCCACTGCTCTCCAAAAAGAACATTGCTGCTCATCTGCAGTTTGCTAAGGATCACGTGGACAAGCCAGAAGGCTATTGGAAAAATGTTTTGTGGACGGATGAGACCAAAATAGATCTTTTTGGTTTAAATGGGAAGCGTTCTGTTTGGAGAAAGGAAAACACTGCATTCCAGCATAAGAACCTTATCCCATCTGTGAAACATGGTGGTGGTAGTATCATGGTTTGGGCCTGTTTTACTGCATCTGGGCCAGGACAGCTTGCCATCATTGATGGAACAATGAATTCTGAATTATACCAGCAAATTCTAAAGGAAAATGTCAGGACATCTGTCCATGAACTGAATCTCAAGAGAAGGTGGGTCATGCAGCAAGACAACGACCCTAAGCACACAAGTCGTTCTACCAAAGAATAGTTAAAGAAGAATAAAGTTAATGTTTTGGAATGGCCAAGTCAAAGTCCTGACCTTAATCCAATGGAAATGTTGTGGAAGGACCTGAAGCCAGCAGTTCATGTGAGGAAACCCACCAACATCCCAGAGTTGAAGCTGTTCTGTACAGAGGAATGGGCTAAAATTCCTCCAAGCCGGTGTGCAGGACTGATCAACAGTTACCAGAAATGATTAGTTGCAGTTATTGCTGCACAAGGGGGTCACACCAGATACTGAAAGCAAAGATTCACATACTTTTGCCACTCACAGATATGTAATATTGGATCATTTTCCTCAATAAATAAATGACCAAGTATAATCTTTTTCTGATTTGTTTAACTTGGTTCTCTTTATCTACTTTTAGGACTTGTGAAAATCTGATGATGTTTTAGGTCACATTTATGCAGAAATATAGAAAATTCTAAAGCGTTCACAAACTTTCAAGCACCACTGTATGTCGGCCCAACATTGGCCCACCATCGCCTATAATTGTAAAGCGACCTTGGGTTTTGAGAAAGTTCAATAAATTTAACTTATTATTATATTATTATTATTAGAGGTATGACCAGCAGGCCTTGATTGGGCTGATGTTGGCAAGCTGATAAAGGGAAAAAAATATGAGCTCTCATTACTCTTGCATGTCCTGCCACCCATGAGCAGCTGGTGGTCCGATAACGGACCACCAGATGTGTTTGCTGCTTACTGTCGCTAGCGGGCCACTGGATTCTGAAAATATTCTGAAAATTCTGAAAATAAAAAGTTTAAATATTACCCTGCTGTTGTTATAATTGAATAATGTTTTGAATAAAAAATATGATAACAGTTAAAGTGAATATCTCCATCCTTTTTTCCCTGTTTATGGGCTTGCTGACGCCGGCCCGACAAAGGCCCGCTGATCATACCTCTGATGGACCATCAACTGTGCCAACAGTGGACCGACGTAGGTGTGCTATCTGGGAACCAATCAGTATTATACATACCAGTCATTACTTATTGAAATATTTAACTATCATTTGTTTTAGTTATATCTGAATTGCTACTGTTGTTGTTCTAGCTAAAACATTTTCACTCACTTTTTAATTAATTAATCAATTTATTTATTGTTCTAATCTAACAATTTTGCTTTAACCAGTAATCGTTGCTTAGAAATTTGGATTATAAATAAATAAATAAACCCCTCATGCTATGTTGCTAAATGTTTTTGTAGCAGTTCGTAGGAGGGGGAGGAGCACAGAAAGACGGCAGGCCAGAATAAAATTCAATAACTTTGTTTATTTTGCTCTTTTCAGATGCAAACATCACTCTCTCAGCCATGCATGCGCGCACACACACACACACACACACAAGTTGTCTGGCTGGGGAGAGAGCTCACTTCCTCTGCTCTCTCTCTCTTTATATAGGGCGCGGTCACTGGGAAGACACACAAACACAGGTTAATTGACATCAGGTGTAGTGATTCTGCTACTTACCTTCCCTGACTCCGCCCTCCGGTCACAGACTGGCGCTTGACCATGCCCCCGCTGCCACATACCCCCACCGCCCGACTCAGGCCGGGCAGCCGTCTGGCCTGCAGCTGACTCCCCCCCCGACAGGAGAGAAAGTCCACCACAACCATCTGCACCCCCGGCCTGTGGATCACCTTGAAGTTAAAGGGTTGGAGTGCCAGATACCAACGGGTGATCCACGCGTTGGCATCTTTCATGCGGTGGAGCCACTGGAGGGGCGCGTGGTCCGAACAGAGGGTGAAAGGGCATCCCAGCAGGTAGTAGCGGAGGGCGAGGACTGCCCACTTGATCGTGAGGCACTCTTTTCAATGGTGCTGTAGCGCCCCTCGCATACCGACAGCTTTCTGCTGATGTACAGCAATGGACGGTCCTCCCCCTCCACCTCCTGGGACAAAACAGCCCCCAGCCCTCTGTCCGACCCATCTGTCTGTAACATAAAAGGGAGAGAAAAGTCAGGGGAGTGTAATAGTGGCCCCCCACACAGTGCAGCCTTCACCTCAGAGAAAGCCCACTGGCATTGCTTCGTCCACTGGACCGGATCTGGTGCCCCCTTTTTGGTGAGATCAGTCAGCGGGCTGGTGATGTCTGAATAATTAGGTATAAACCTACGATAGTAGCCAGCCAGCCCCAGGAACTGTGTCACCCCCTTTTTGGTCTTGGGCCTCGGGCAGGCCGCAATTGCTGCTGTCTTGTTAATTTGGGGACGCACCTGCCCATTGCTCAAGTGGAAGCCCAGATACCATACTTCCAACCGCACACTTCTTTGGGTTGGCTGTGAGACCCGCTCGCCTCAGCGACCTAAGGACAGCCCTCAGGTGTTGTAGGTGCCGCTGCCAGTCATTACTATAAATAATGATGTCGTCGAGGTGTAACGGCAGGCTCATTTACCATCACATAATGAGGGAGACAACAATAAAAGTAAGTTTTAAGAAATTTATTTAAACAACAAGAAAACCATGTCTAGGGATAAAATACAGGCATGAGGTTATGCGTGAGTGGATACAAATAAAAGAGGTCAGTATATAAGATTGAGTTCAAAATAACAAAAGTATGAGGCACAAGGAAAAAGAATAAGAGCTGAAGACAAAGAGAGAGAACAAGCAGGTAGTGCCAGTCAAGACAGAGAGAGAAAGAGCCTCCTGAGGCCATTGGCGCCAGCCCCTTTATAGCCCCAGCTGGCATTACAGGTGTACCTAATTAGATAATCAGGTACCAAGACCCAGCCCTGCCCATGCACTGACAGTGCTGGCCTGAAGGGGGCATAGATGGGCGTAACACCTCCCTCACTAAAAAGAGGTTTGCCTTAGTAAACCTCAAACTGCAGTCATCAGGCCAACTACCCCTTACCAGAGTCCATCACCAAAACAGCAACTTGTAGATCCTGGGCTCTAGGACTACAAAAGCAAAGTGAACAAGACAAAAAAAACACCAATGTTATATTAATAAAGAGAAAAACACACACATTAGGCTCTAGATAGCGCATCTGCTACAACATTATCCTTTCCCCTAATATGTAAAATTTTAAGTGGATATTACTGTAAAATCAAGCATAACGCATAATGCATTGGTTTTGATTGCGCATACAGTCAATGAAGACTAGGGGATTGTGATCCGTATATACCTCAATGGGTCTCGAGGATGAGCCTAAATAAACTTCAAAATGCTGAACAGCTAGAATTAAGGCCAGCGCTTCCCTTTCTACAGTGGAGTACACCTGTTGATGTCGGTTAAACTTTTTACTGAAGTACCCCACTGGGTGTTCAACGCCATCAGAACCCAGCTGTAACAGCACAGCCCCAGCACCACTCTCACTGGCGTCAACAGCAACACTGAACGGGCAATCAAAATTTGGGGCCAAAAGCACCGGAGCAGATGCAAGCAAAGCCTTTACGTTGTCAAAGGCATCCTGACACTTCTCAGTCCACTGAAATGGAACTTTGGGACTAAGCAAGTTTGTCAGAGGCAACACTACAGATGCAAAATTTTTACAAAACGCCCTGTAATATCCTGTCATCCCAAGAAATCTTCGAAGTGCTCGACGGTCTCCAGGCACAGGGAAACTACAAACTGCTTCAACTTTGGCCCTTACAGGCTGGACTTCACCTCCACTCACCACCTTACCAAGATAGGTAACACTAGCCTTGCCAAACTCGCACTTAGCAAGATTTACTGTTAAGTTAGCTGCAGCCAGTCGAGAAAAAAGTTCTTTGATTTGATCAATATCACTGGACCAATTACTACTGTATAGAACGATGTCATCTAAATATGCATCACACCCACGCATCCCTGCCAAGACTCGATTAATGAGTCGTTGGAAGGTAGCAGGAGAGTTCCTAACCCCAAAGGGCATGACACAATACTGCAGGAAATTATCTGGAGTTACAAAAGCAGATAACTCTTTAGCCCTAGATGTCAATGGGACCTGCCAGTATCCCTTTAGGAGATCAAACTTACTAACAAATTTAGCAGACCCAACACGGTCTATACAGTCATCACAGCGTGGTAAGGGGTAACAATCAGGTTTAGTAACTGCATTAAGGCGTCTATAGTCAGTGCAGAAGCGATAACTCCCATCAGGCTTGTTTACTAGCAGGCAGGGAGAGCTCCATGCACTAAAACTTGGCTCAGCAAGGTCATGCGCCAACAGGTAGTCAACTTCTTGTTGTAGCAGTCCGCTCTTCATAGGATTGACCCAATATGCATGTTGTTTAATGGGCTGTGCACCACACACATCAATATCGTGCTCAATAACAAAGGTACGAGATGGAACATCAGGAAAAAGACTTAAGAAGGACTTAATCAACTCAATAACATCTGCTCTTTCCAACTCAGTCAAATGAGAGAGGTGTGAGGGCAAGTCTGCTAAAAACTCTGAATTCCGTAGGCGACCCACCACCATTGCCTGTGATGGGCCCCTAACCCCCTCATCCAACTCCTCACTGACAGGATACAAAACCATAGAAGTAGCCACCATAAAAGGCCCATGTGCAACACCAGTAGAATCCACTACGGGCATGGTGGAAACCAGACTAACAGGTGTAGGTGCAAACAAATTAAAATAAGGCTTCAAAAGATTGATGTGGCAAACTTGCACCTTCTTCTGATGATCTGGTGTGCTCAAGAGATAGTTACTGTCTGACAGACATTTTACAACCTCATATGAACCACTAAATTTAGCTTGAAATGGGCTACTCAAAAGAGGCAAAAGTGCAAGGACCTTATCACCTGGAGCAAAAGTACGCTGCTCTGCCTTGCGATTAAAAAGTCATTTCATTTTTGACTGAGCTTTCTCAAGCTTATGTCTCGCAGCAGCCCTAGCCTCATAAAGGCAGTAGCGAAACCCACTAACATAATCCTGAACATTAACAGGAACCTTATCCACACTCCACTCATCTGCCAGAACTGCAGTTAGGCCTCTAACCACATGTCCAAATACCAGATCATTTGGGCTAAAGCCCAGACTTTCTTGAACTACCTCCCTGATGGCTAGCAGTAGCCAGGGTAAACCCTCTTCCCAATCAGACCCAAGTTCTACACAGTAGGACCGGAGGAGTGACTTCAGAGTCTGATGGAATCATTCTAGGGCCCCCTGACTCTGGGGATGGTAAGCACTGGATATATTATGTCTCACTTTCAATTGTTGCAATGCCCTTTTGAACTGCTTAGACATGAAATTGGACCCTTGGTCACTCTGAATGACCTTTGGAATTCCGAATGTGGACATGAAGTTACTCAGAGCCTTTAATACCGACTTGGCAGTGATTGATCTTAATGGGTATGCTGCCGGATACCGAGTGGATTGGCACATCACTGTCAAAAGGAAACTATGCCCCGCCTTAGAGCGGGGTAATGGGCCAACACAATCAACAGTAAGATGTTCAAAAGGAGTTGACACTACTGGAATGGACTGCAATGGAGCAACAGGATTCCGTTGGTTAGGTTTACCAGTTAGCTGACACACATGGCATGACTTTACATAAACAGACACATCTTTTCGCATTTTTGGCCAAAAGAACCTATGCATAATCCTATCATAGGTCTTTCTGACCCCAGTATGTCCAGCTACACCACTATGGCCTAGATCTAGAATTGCCTTCTGAAATTTTGATGGAACAACCACTTGCAAAAATGTTTCAAAGTGGATGTTTTGCCTAAACACATATCTCCTATACAACAGTCCATCCTGCAAAAAATAAAGGGAGTTATTATACTGGGCCTGCTCAGATGCCATCTCAAACAAAGGTTTTAAAGAAGAATCAATGGCCTGCTCCTTTATCAATTCCTCATGTGAAACCTTAAACAAATCAGGCAAAGAGACATCAAGCTTGTCATGTAGGATAGCAGGTATAAACTCACCATTAGCGACTTCTAAAGGAGGGTTTACCTTCTCAGCCTTAGTTTCCTCCTCAGAGTCATCACTTCCAACAGAAGTAGTCGCTAGCTCCCCTACAGGCAGGTCAGAGGAAGTACCATCTACAACACCAAGTGAAGTAAAAAATGTATTCTCTAAAGGCACAATATCAGAATTGATACCATGTTTTACCATGGCGCAAAGTAACAGCACACGCTGGAAACAAATCTTGGTTACCTAGTGGACTTGGGTCAGACATAACTGGTAACTTTTCTTCAAGCAGACAAACGGGCTTAACAATAGGTGGAGAGACAGCATTAGTAGAATCCCAAACTTTCCCCCCAGCTAAATCATTACCCAAAATAAATGAAACACCGGGTACAGGGAGACACTGACGCACTCCCACCACAACATCACCGGTGACTAGCCGAGAAGACAAATGAACTGTGTGTAGAGGCACCTGCATGAACGTCATTTCAAAACCCCTTACTAGAACATGTGCACCTGTGGCACTACTTTCAGAAAAAGGCAAAACATCAGCCAATATAAAAGATTGAGCTGCTCCAGTATCTCTCAGTATGCGCACTGGCACACAATGTGACTCACCCGGCAAAGACACCAAACCATCAGTAACAAAGGGGGTATAGTCAGCATCAATACATTTACCTACTCCAGTAGTAACAGTAGACCCAACACTCATGGCACCAACAGACTGACCCATCCCACAAGAAGTCACCAAGCCAAAGCCTTTGGCACTCTTGTTCTTTTTGTTGCGAGCTGCACAGTCATTTGCCTTATGCCTTACCCTCTTACAGTAAAAGCATGTGACTGTCGCTTTACTAGGGGAAGGGGGGCGAGTAACGTTAAAGGAAGACGTAGTGGTATCAGAGGAAGATGCATGCTGCACATTATCCCCACCAGTAGGCTGTTTATTCCTAAAAGAATATCGGTGTTTGCTCGGCTGGTTACCCCAGCGGCCATCAGGAACACACTTGTGCATCAGCACATATTTGTCAGGAAGAACAGCAGCTTCCTCTAATTTAAGCACCTCCTGCTCATTCAGGTAAGTAGTCACAGTGTCAGGCAGACAGTTTTTAAAATCCTCCAAAAGAACCATCTGTCTCAGATCTTCTTTGGACACTATTTTTAGCGCACTGCACCATCAATCAAACAGTGTTTCTTTTTTATGTGCAAATTCTACGAAAGTCTGCTGCTCTAACTTCTTTGTGTTCCTAAAGCGTTGGCGATAAGCCTCAGGGACCAACTCATAAGCATGCAAAATTGTCTTCCTAACCATATCGTAATCCTTTGCCTGCTCAACAGCTAACGCAGAAAAAACCTCTGGTGCCTTACCAATGAAGACACACTGCAGTAAGAGAGGCCATACCTCTTTGGGCCAGCCAAGTGTGGTTGCTACCCTTTCAAAGTGAGCAAAGTATCTATCCACATCCTCCTCAGAGAAGGGTGGAACAAGCCGTATATTTTTAGCAACATCAAACTTAGGTTGCTGGGGACTAACAGACTCACCTGTAGGTGGTGTGGGCTCACGTGAACCAAGCTCCAACTCTAGCCTTCGCATAACCAAGGCATGTTCTCGCTCTTTATCACGTTGTTCTCGCTCTAACTCTAAGCGCTTCAGCTGCACCTGAAACTCGAGTTTCCTCAGCTCCACATCCCTCTGAAACTAGTTGTTTCACTTTGAAAGTCCCGTCCTCGATCTCAACCTTAGGTTGATCACCCCAAATCTGTCCCTCTGAGTTACATGGAGTCAACAGGAAATCTTTTGGTGGAGAGGGTGGAGACCTCGACTGGCTATCGTAGCCTGCAGGGAATCGGCCGTCAGACATTCTGTCGCATGTCCCAGACCCGGTGAAATGTAACTGAATTGTCTTGGCCAGCCCTAAGGGTCCCATCTGCATCTCATCATTGCTGAGGAGTGTGCTCCCATCACCCAATCAAGCATCCAGCCAGAGCAGGTCATGATATATTTTACCATATTAACATGCCATTGTTGTGTGTTATGCCTGATGTAAAGACTCTTGTCTCTGCGAGCCTACCACACAGATTTAATACTTGTCATTTTTAGGGCATACCTAACAATGTGTTTTCTTTCTCTCTCTCTCTCTCTCTCTCTCTCCCCCCCCATCTGTCCCTCTGAGTTGCATGTTGATCCTGGGATTGAGGTGCTGGCCTCTTCTGCCCCTCGGACCTGCTTGATCCATCCTGGTGCCCTGTGTCTGGTCAGAGTTTTATCACACCGCTCCTGTGAAGGACGGCCCCATGAGGACAGTTGAGGGTTATACCTGTTAAAACTGTTAATATTATAGTCAGGCTGTCTGTTGTTGCCCAAATGAGGATGGGTTCCCTTTTGAGTCTGGTTCCTCTCGAGGTTTCTTCCTCATGTCGTCTGAGGGAGTTTTTCCTTGCCACCGTCGCCACAGGCTTGCTCATTGGGGATAGATTAGGGATAAAATTAGCTCATGTTTTAAGTCGTTCAAATTCTGTAAAGCTGCTTTGCGACAATGTTTATTGTTAAAAGCGCTATACAAATAAACTTGATTTGATTTGATTAGGTTCATCTAACTGTGTCTGCAGTTCAGATATAGTTGTCATTTCACCTACTACTAACACACCTTTCTCCTGTAACTGATCTCTAACTGACAAAAACAATGACTCCTTTAAACTTCTCTCATGTGATGTAATCTGAAGTTCATAATATTCTGCCACTTCACACAGCTGTGCTTTTGTCATTATTGCCAACAAATCTTCAGACGGACTGGCACAAAAATCTTCGACAGGCCCCATTATTAACTAGACTAAATTATAATAGGCCACAACTAACTGTGAGAACAGCTCCCTACTCACCAATAGATGCAAATTCAACACAGTGTAATTTACAAATGCCTAACCCAGAAGCAATCAAATAAACGAGGCATAGAAAAAAAAATCTCAGCTACTACTGCTTTTCTCTCACTCACAATAATGATTAAACTACCATTACACAATGTGCAAGAAATGCACAAAAACTGGTAAACACCAGAATAAATCACAAACGTACTTGTCGCAGTATCAAAGCATACGCAAACAAGGTTAAACATGCACACCTCACTTTACAAAAGGCTACAAACTAACAAGTTGCAAACAGCACAGCGCATGCACTAAACAAGGCACCAACCTCCACAAATTGCAACTGAAACAGCTTAATTAAGTGCAGCGAGACAGAGCACCCGAACACAGAGCATCAATCGATCTAAAAATAGATCCGTGAATGTTCTATGCGGTACTCCGCACACAAACAGTAGCCAATTAATGCGAACACATTCTACTGACAAATAAAAAGAGGATAGACTTACCACATCCGCATGAACCACTTACCCCAACGTGACTCCAGGTGAGACCATCAGCCGGTCGCCGGCGAAATTCCTACAGCAAATAAAACACAGTCCTCTGGTAACCTAATTACCTAGCCCCAGAAGCTAACTAACCTTGCTAGTCTTCAGGAGCCTGCTGGCCTTGGGGCGACTGGTTAACACTGAACTCGCAACAGTGTTACACTGTTCGAAGCGTGCCCCTGACAGGAGAGATAACTCCCAACCAGGATTACCCACAAAAACAAATAACTAAAATAACAAAGGCAAAATAATAACCAGTGCACCGAAGGAAAGGCAATACCCAGCTGGAGCACTCTGCCTAACCAGAGACTGTAATAAAGCCAAACAAACAGGCTCACCTGAAACCACTTGAGTCTATGATCCAAACCAATTAAACTCCCGGACGAGCGCCCAAATTATGTAACGGCAGGCTCATTTACCATCACATAATGAGGGAGACAACAACAAAAGTAAGTTTTAAGAAATTTATTTAAACAACAAGAAAACCATGTCTAGGGATAAAATACAGGAGTGAGGTTATGCGTGAGTGGATACAAATAAAAAAGGTCAGTATATAAGATTGTGTTCAAAATAACAAAAGAATGAGGCACAAGGAAAAAGAATAAGAGCTGAAGACAAAGAGAGAGAACAAGCAGGTAGTGCCAGTCAAGACAGAGAGAGAAAGAGCCTCCTGAGGCCATAGGCGCCAGCCCCTTTATAGCCCCAGCTGGCATTACAGGTGTACCTAATTAGATAATCAGGTACCAAGACCCAGCCCTGCCCATGCACTGACAGTGCTGGCCTGAAGGGGGCATAGATGGGCGTAACAGAGGTATGCAGTGGCATGGGGGCGGAGGACCCTGTCCATCAGCCGCTGAAACGTAGCGGGTGCCCCAAACAGCCCAAAAGGAAGTGTGACAAACTGATGTAAGCCAAACGGTGTGGAAAAGGCAGTTTTTTCTCAGGATAATGGAGTCAAGGGGATCTGCCAATAACCCTTTGTCAAATCCAGTGTCGAGTAAAAGCGAGCCATGCCTAGTCGATCGAGCAACTCATCAATATGAGGCATTGGGTACACATTGAATTTAGACACCGCGTTGACTTTTCTATAGTCTACACAGAACCGGACCGACCCATCGGCCTTGGGTACCAAGACCACCGGGCTGCTCCAGTCACTGTGGGACTCCTCAACGATGCTCATTTCGAGCATGACCTTGAGTTCTTCCCGAACCACTTTTTTCTTGTGTTCGGGTAGCCGGTAAGGGCGGCTGCGCACTACCAACCCCGAGGGCATCTCAGTGTGGTGCTCTATGAGGTCGGTGCAGCTGGGCAGGGGCGAGAACATGTCCGAAAACTCGGTCTGCAACTGGGCAACCTCCGCGAGTTGGGTCGGGGAGAGGTGGTCTCCACAGGGTACCGGAGAGGTACGCGATGCCAATGCTCCCTTTTGAACCTCTGACCCCAGCTCCGCCTTCTTCGGAACCACCCACACCAACGCCACAGGGATCTCCTCATTCCAGAGTTTGAGCAGATTGAGATGGTAAATCTGTAGCACCCCACCCCTGTCCGTTCGCCTCACCTCGTAGTTGATGTCCCCGACTCGCTGTGTGACCTCAAAGGGTCCTTGCCACTTGGCGATCAATTTGGAGCTCGATGTGGGCAACAGTATGAGTTCTTTATCTCCCGGTGCGAACTCCCTAAGGTGTGTACCCCTGTCATACAGGCGGGTTTGCCGTTCTTGGGCCTGCCGCAAATTCTCCTGGGTTAGGTGTGTGTGTGTGTGGAGTTTTGCATGCAGGTCAATAACGTATTGAATTTCGTTTTTACTTGGTGAAGGTCTCTCCTCCCAATTTTCTTGCAGCACATCTAGAATGCTGTGCTGCTTACACCCATATAATAATTCGAACGGGGAGAACCCCGTGGAGGCTTGGGGGACCTCTCGCACTGCAAATAACAAGGGTTTGAGCCATTTATCCCAAGTACGTGCATCCTCACTTACGAAATTTTTAATTATATTCTTGAGGGTGTGATTGAACCATTCAACTAAACCGTCCGTTTGTGGGTGATACACGCTGGTGCAGATCGGCTTAATACCTAATAACCCATACAGTTCGTTCAGTGTACGTGACATAAACGAGGTGCCTTGGTCAGTCAGAATCTCTTTCGGGATTCCAACTCGGGAGATGACGCCGAAGAGCGCTTCTGCAATACTGCGTGCTGAGATATTGCGAAGAGGCACTGCTTCCGGGTATCGCGTTGCATAGTCCACCAGAACTAAAATAAAGTAGTACCCTCGTGTTGACCGATCTAATGGCCCGACGAGATCCATCCCAATTCTTTTGAATGGGGTCTCGATTAATGGGAGAGGGCGCAAAGGTGCTTTTGGAATGGCCGCGGGATTTACTAACTGGCATTTGTGGCATGCCGTACACCACCTACGGACATCGCCGCGAATCCCTGGCCAATAGAATCGGGCCATTATTCGGGCTAGTGTCTTATCCTGCCCTAAGTGTCCAGCCATGGGATTAAAGTGAGCTGCCTGGAATACCAATTCCCGGCGGCTCTTTGGAATCAAAAGCTACACAGCTAAACGACTTACTCTTTAGTCTGAGTGTCCTGCATCACTCGGTATAAGCTATCCTTCATAATAGAATAATAGGGGAAGTACGGGGTGGCATTTGGCTGGAGCGTTTGACCATCGATTACTCTCACTTGGTCAAACGCATGCCACAGAGTCTCATCTCGTGACTGCTCTAACGGGAAATCCACAAGGGATTCCCCGAGAGAGGGAGGAGGAGCCTGCGGCTCCTCACTCTGATGCGGAGATGATGTAGACGGCTCTGTGACAGCTGCTCCTGCCAATGCAACACCGGGACCTCCCCCTGCTAAACTACGGCAGGACCCACTCTTCACTAAATGACTCATTAACTCCCCGAATCCCGGCCAATCAGTCCCCAAAATTATTGAGTGGGTGAGGTGAGGATTAACCGCTGCCTTTACTCTAAATTTTTCCCCTCGGAAAAAATGTGAACTGACACTAAAGGGTAGCTGTGAACATCCCCATGCACACACAACACCTTCACCCCCTGTGCTCCCCCCAATGCCTCGTCTTGCACCAGGCTTTGGTGAATTGAGGTCTGATTACAGCCAGAGTCCACCAACGCCTGATATGTATCCCCTTGGATACTTACTGGTATGCAGTATGCTCCGGCCCGATTGAGGGCAGCTCCTGGCGTGTCGGGGATCTGAACCACTGTGCCCACTTCCATTGCCGAGCACTGTCGTTGGAGGTGGCCCGGCTCCCCGCAGCGCCAGCAAACCGGCCCGGGCTTCCTCTCTGCACTGGCGCTCTGGGGCTCACTCACCTGAGGGGGGGAAGAGACAGACACAAAAGGGAAAAACGGGAGGGCACCACGGGTGCAAAGAGCCGGCTGGGGTGGGGCCAGCCCCCGCCTCTGCGGTGGGGGAACAGGGTGAGGACGAGACACAGGAGGAGAGAGGGGGAGAGAGAGAGGAGAGCAGAGAAGAGGATGTCCTCTGTCCTGCTGTCGGAACAGCCGCCAATTGGTCCTCTGCCAACTCGATGGCCTGATCCAGCGATTCTGGGTGGTGGCACTGGACCCACTCCGCGGTTCCCTCTGGTAGGCGGTCGATGAACTGCTCCAGCACCACCTGATCAAGGATTCCCTCAGCGTCTTGGTTGTCGGCCCTCAACCACTGCCAGCAGGCGTCCCGGAGCTGCTGGCCAAACGCGAACGGCCGGCCGACTTCCTCCAGACGCAGATCACGGAAGCGCTGTTGCTGTTGTTCGGGGGTGCGTCCCACCCATTGGAGGACGGCCCGGCGAAGGTCTGCGTAGGCCAGCCGGCGGTCGGCGGGGAGCTGTAGCATGGCCAGCTGCTCCTCGCCCATTAGCAGGGGGAGGAGGTGCGCCGCGCACTGTTCCACCGGCCAGCCCGAGGCCTCTGCTGCCTGCTCAAAGAGCATGAGGAAGGCATCGGGGTCGTCATGCAGGCCCATCTAAGTTAGGGTGAGGGAAGAAGGGCCCGCGGCGGTGGAGATGGTGGACCCCACCGACGCGAGGAGGTGCCGGAACACCTGTCGATCTTCCTGCTGCGCCAGCACCAGGGCCTCGAACAGGTGCTCTTGCTCCTTCCGGAGGGTAACTAGCACCTGGTGCTGGCTCTGCTGGGCCATGGCGAGGGCGTGGACCAGGTCTGCGAAGGGGGAGGACTCCATGGGGCTGTTCTTTTCCTGTGCTCGGTCCCGGGTTTCGGCATCACTGAAGCAGTTCATAGGAGGGGGAGGAGCACAGAAAGATGGCAGGCCAGAATAAAGTTCAATAACTTTGTTTATTTTGCTCTTTTCAGATGCAACCATCACTCTCTCAGCCATGCACGCACGCACACACACAAGTCGTCTGGCTGGGGAGAGAGCTCCACTTCCTCTGCTCTCTCTCTCTCTTTGTATAAGGTGCGGTCACTGGGAAGACACACAAACACAGGTTAATTGACATCAGGTGTAGTGATTCTGCCACTTACCTTACCTGACTCCACCCTCCGGTCACAGACCAGCACTTGACCACGCCCCTGCTGCCACAGTTTTCTTCATACAATTTCCTTTCCTAGCTTTAGCAGTTTTACTGAATGATTTTCACTAGTTTTTGCAGTTATGTTGAACGTCAATTCATGCCATTGACCTAATCCACACATCTTTACACTGAGGAAACAAGAGTGCCCGCAATTTTAACTGTTGCTTTTAACTTAACATTTTTTACCTGGCTTAAGTTTTGCTAAATACAGTTAGGTCCATATATATTTGGACACTGACACAAATTTAGTTTTTTTACCTGTTTACTGAAACATATTAAAGTTATAGTTATATAATGGACATGGACATAAAGTCCAGACTTTCAGCTTTCATTTGAGGGTATCCACATTAAAATTGGATGAAGGGTTTAGGAGTTTCAGCTCCTTAACATGTGCCACCCTGTTTTTAAAGGGACCAAAAGTAATTATACAATTGACTCCAAGGCTATTTCATGGGCAGGTGTGGGCAATTCCTTCATTATGTCATTCTCAATTAAGCAGATTAAAGACCTGGAGTTGATTTGAGGTGTGGTGCTTGCATTTGGAAGATTTTGCTGTGAAGAAAACATGCAGTCAAAGGAGCTCTCCATGCACATGAAATAAGCCATCCTTAAGCTGTGAAAACAGAAAAAAACCCATCCGAGAAATTGCTACAATATTAGGAGTGGCAAAATCTACAGTTTGGTACATCCTGAGAAAGAAAGAAAACACTGGTGAAGTCATCAATGCAAAAAGACCTGGATGCCCACAGAAGACAACAGTGGTGGATGATTGCAGAATAATTTCCATGGTGAAGAGAAACCCCTTCACAACAGCCAACCAAGTGAACAACACTCTCCAGGAGGTAGGCGTATCAATATCTAAATCTACCATAAAGAGAAGACTGTATGAAAGTAAATACAGAGGGTTCACTGCACAGTGCAAGCCACTCATAAGCCTCAAGAATACAAAGGCTAGATTGGACTTTGCTAAAAAACATCTAAAAAAGCCAGCACAGTTCTGGAAGAACATTCTTTGGACAGATAAAACCAAGATCAACCTCTACCAGAATGATGGAAAGAAAAAAATATCGTGAAGGCGTGGTACAGCTCATGATCCAAAGCAAACCACATCATCTGTAAAACATGGCGGAGGCAGTGTGATGGCTTGGGCATGCATGGCTGCCAGTGGCACTGGGTCACTAGTGTTTATTGATGATGTGACACAGGACAGAAGCAGCCGGATGAATTCTGAGGTATTCAGAGACATACTGTGTGCTCAAATCCAGCCAAATGGAGCCAAACTGATTGGTCGGCGTTTCATAATACAGATGGACAATGACCCAAAACATAAAGCCAAAGCAACCCAGAAGTTTATTAAAGCAAAGAAGTGGAATATTCTTGAATGGCCAAGTCAGTCACCTGATCTCAAGCCAATTGAGCATGCATTTCACTTGTTAAAGACTAAACTTCAGACAGAAAGGCCCACAAACAAACAGCAACTGAAAACCACTGCAGTAAAGGCCTGGCAGAGCATTAAAAAGGAGGAACCACAGCGTCTGGTGATGTCCATGAGTTCAAGACTTCAGGCAGTCATTGCCAACAAAACGTTTTCAACCAAGTATTAGAAATGAGCATTTTATTTACAATTATTTAATTTGTCCAATTACTTTTGAGCCCCTGAAATGAAGGGATTGTGTTTAAAAAATGCTTTAGTTTCTGACATTTTTATGCAATCATTTTGTTCAACCTACTGAATTAAAGCTGAAAGTCTGAACTTCAACTGCATCTGAATTGTTTTGTTCAAAATTCATTGTGGTAATGTACAGAACCAAAATTAGAAAAAATGTTGTCTCTGTCCAAATATTTATGGACCTAACTGTATTTTTACTAGCCTGTTTGGTCAAAAAAAATAGTGCAGGTATTTTTCAAAAATATATCTTTTTTTTCTTCAGTAGCCTAAATTGGTCTGACTAGCTTTAGCAGCTTGACTGACTATGCTTTATTTTCCCCCCTAGTATTTTCTTAGACATCTTTTTGTACTTGTTTGTTTGTTTTGTTTTAAGTTAACTTCATTTTTTTCTTGCCTGTTGTAAGCTTTAGTTTTGCTCAAGATTTTCAGTATTCTGTTCTAGCCTAACTTAGCTTTAGCATTTTAACTGGTTAAACAGTTATTTGATCATACTTTGACTAGTTTGAGCTTAAACTAGCTTTTTTACTCTTTTTTTACATTCCTCACCTATTTTACAGTGGTGCTTGAATGTTTGTGAACCCTTTACAATTCTGTATATTTCTGCATGAATATAACCTAAAACATCAGATTTTCACACAAGTCCTAAAAGTAGATAAAGAGAACCAAGTTAAACAAATGAGACAAACATAGAATACTTAGTCATTTATTTATTGAGGAAAATGATCCAATATTACATCTCTGTGAGTGGCAAAAGTATGTGAACCTCTAGGATTAGCAGTTAATTTGAAGGTGAAAATAGAGTCAGGTGTTTTCAATCAATGGGATGACAATCAGGTGTGAGTGGGCACCCTGTTTTATTTAAAGAACAGGGATCTATCAAAGTCTGATCTTCACAACACATGTTTGTGGAAGTGTATTATGGCACAAACAAAGGAGACTTATAAGGACCTTAGAAAAAGCGTTGTCAATGCTCATCAGGCTGGAAAAGGTTACAAAACCATCTCTAAAGAGTTTGGACTCCACTAATACACATTCAAACAGATTGTGTACAAATGGAGGAAATTCAAGACCATTGTTATCCTCCCCAAGAGTGGTTGACCAACAAAGATCACTCCAAAAGCAAGGCATGGAATATTCAGTGAGGTCACAAAGGACCCCAGGACCCCTTCTAAGCAACTGAAGGCCTCTCTCACATTGGCTAATGTTAATGTTCATGAGTCCACCTTCAGGAGAACACTGAACAACAATGGTGTCCATGGCAGGGTTGCAAGGAGAAAGCCACTGCTCTCCAAAAAGAACATTGCTGCTCGTCTGCAGTTTGCTAAAGATCACGTGGACAAGCCAGAAGGCTACGGAAAAATGTTTTGTGAACAGATGAGACCAAACTAGAACATTTTGGTTTAAATGAGAAGTGTTATGTTTGGAGAAAGGAAAACACTGCATTCCAGCATAAGAACCTTATCCCATCTGTGAAACATGTTGGCAGTTGTATCATGGTTTGGGCCTGTTTTGCTGCATCTGGGCCAGGACAGCTTGCCATCATTGATGGAACAATGAATTCTGAATTATACCAGCAAATTCTAAAGGAAAATGTCACGACATCTGTCCATGAACTGAATCTCAAGAGAAGGTGGGTTTTGCAGCAAGACAACGACCCTAAGCACACAAGTCATTCTACCAAAGAATGGTTAAAGAAGAATAAAGTTAATGTTTTGGAATGGCCAAGTCAAAGTCCTGACCTTAATCCAATCAAAATGTTGTGGAAGGACCTGAAGCGAGCAGTTCATGTTAGGAAACCCACCAACATCCCAGAGTTGAAGCTGTTCTGTATGGAGGAACAGGCTAAAATTCCTCCAAGCCGGTGTGCAGGACTGATCAACAGTTAGCGGAAATGTTTAGTTGCAGTTATTGCTGCACAAGGGGGTCACACCAGATTCTGAAAGCAAAGGTTCACATACTTTTGCCACTCACAGATATGTAATATTGGATCATTTTCCTCAATAAATAAATGACCAAGTATAATATTTTTTGTTTCATTTGTTTAACAGGGTTCTCTTTATCTACTTTTCGGACTTGTATGAAAATCTGATGATGTTTTAAGTCATATTTATGCAGAAATATAGAAAATTCTAAAGGGTTCACAAACTTTCAAGCACCACTGTAAGTGTGCATGCAAATTAGACATAAAAAATTTATACAATATTGAATAAAATAAACCCAAAGACTGAAGTTGTTGTTCTTATTGCTGCAGTCAGACAACACAAAGCAACACGATTTAGATTCAGGAGAAAGATGATTGGAGATTCAAGGGCAGATTGAGGTGTGAGGAAAAAAGAAATGAACAGATTAACTGGAGATGGAGGACAATTCAATACAGAGAGAAGGATAGATGAGTCTTTCATGTTGTGTCGAAGATGTGATGTCGAGAGACAGAAACAGTCTTGAGAATAAATGATGCCGTCGTGTGTGTATATTCTAAATTCTACACTTCCATGCTGAATGTTGCAAATTAATACAGTATGTACTAATATGTTTATGAAATTATCCATCACTATATTTATTTATTTATTTATTTATTTAGCTTCGCCTCAGAAATAATAATACAAACAAAAAGCGAATTAAGGTATAAAAACTAAAGTATAAAACTATTACAAAAAAGTGAGGCAGGGTAACCCCAACAGTCCTAGACCAATTACTGTGGGCCCAACTATGAAAATAAAAAAACTGAAATTAGAATAATTTACTAACCAAAAAACAAGTTAATATGAATAAAAAAACAAAATTTTGCAAATTAATACAGTATGTACTAATATGTTTATGAAATTATCCATCACTATATTTATTTATTTAAAATTAAGCTATATACTAAACAATTTGGCATAATAGCCACAATAGTCAGAGCCCGACCATGAAAATAAAATAACTGAAAACTAAACTATTTGAATATTTAATATAGACAATAAATATATACTAACTTAAAAGCAGCATGATAGTTCTCCTAGTAGGAGACGAGGCTTATTGCATTTTATGCAGATGGATTTGTAAGATCTAGGATCATCTGCATCATAGCACTGTAACAGTGCATTTCTATAATAGCTTAATAGCAACGATTTAAAACATTTTAGCGTAACATCAGTATATCTCAAGTGTTCAGGTAGAATGTTCCACAACCGAGAAGTTCGTACAAAGAAGGATCGCTGATGGGTGACTGTTTTACATCTGTCGGGGCGGTAGCTGATGGCCTTAGTGTTGGCTGATGATCTTGTAGTTCTGGTAGGAATTGAACAAGTAGGAAGAACATCAAGAGAGACTGTAACCAGGCCAGTAGTGGCTTTGAAGAAAAAGATCAGATCCAAATATTCATGCCAGTAGCAGAGAGGTAATAAATCGGTAGAGATGAGCCGTTCTTTATAGGACTTGGCACAGAGAAATGGAAGATCAAGAATGAGTTTTGTTGCACGTCGCTGGATACGTTCTACTTGTTGGATCAGCTTTACGGTTTGTGGACTCCAGACCTGAGTGGCATATCCTAGAGCTGAGCATACCACCGTGAGGTATAGAGTTCGGGGAGTTCTTAATTTACTGATCTCCATTGCAATTCTTCGCAAGAAGCCAAGAAGTTTATTGGCCTTAGCACATCTCTCGCTGACTTGCTTGGACCAGGTCAAATTGCTGCAAATCCACACTCCGAGGTCTTTCTCTTGAGAAGTCAGTAGAAGTGGTTTCTCATTGAGGATGTATTGGGTTTCGGTTGGAGTTGTTTTACGAGTAATGCGTTGAGATTTGCACTTGGTCTCATTGAAAACTAATCCAGACCTCCTTGACCAGTTTTCTAGACTATGAAGATCTTGTTGGACAAGAGAAAAGCTATCAATGGAGTCAACACTCAAATCTTCAGGAGTATCATCTGCAAAACACGCGACGTTAGAGTGCTGTACAGAGTCTGGGAGGTCATTCACGCAGAGAAGGAAGAGGATGGGTCCAAGGATACCGCCTTGTGGAACACCAGACGTCATGGAAGATTCATTGGACGAACACCCAAGGACTGTCACTCTCTGTCTACGGTTAGTGAGGTAAGACTTTAGCCACTGTAGTAAGATACCAGAGATATTGAAGTTGTGTTCAAGCTTATGAAGCAATGCTGCGTGGTCTACTTTGTCAAACGCCTTTGACATGTCCATGTAGATGACATCAGTTTGCTTGCCATTGTCCAACAAGGAGCTGATACAATGGAATACTTCAAGAAGCTGAGTTGTGCAAGATTTTCCAGGCTGGAAACCATGTTGAGCGTTGTTTATAAATTCTAGTAGATGATCTCGTAGGTTGGTAAGTACACAGCGCTCAAGTACCTTAGATATGACACACAGTAGAGAGATTGGGCGATAGTTTTCAACACTTTGTTTGTCTCCTTTCCGCTTATAAACAGGGATGACATTAGCCAGCTTCCATTCATCAGGCACAATACCAAGGCGGAGAGAGAGGTTGAAAAGCTTCGTAAGGGATGGTGCAATCTGTTGAGCAGTCTCCTTAAGAAGTCGGCAGGGGATGTTATCAGGTCCAGAGGCCTTGCTAACGTCTAGGGCTTTGAGAGCTTCGTTGACTTCTCGTACTTCAAGATCTACCTCAGACAGAAGGTATTCAATATTTGATGTTGATAGTGGTTGATCTGAACCAAGCCCGCCAGGTAAAGGTTCGCCATGCACTGTTGGATTGAAGACAGAGGAAAAGTACTTATTAAACAGCGTAGCTATTGAAGCAGGTGCTGAAACTTGACCCTCAGGGATGTTGTTATTTCCATCGTTCTCGCATCCAATGTACATGGTGGCAGGAAAGCACAACTCCTTACTTTTCAGCTTAAAAACAGACCAGAATCTCTTTGGGTTTTCGGATAGGTCAGCATCAAGAGAGTTAAAGAAGTTCTTGTGACTTTCTCTAATCATCTTTTTAACTTTAGATCTATGGTCTTTAAATTGTGATCTAAGTGCGTCATTGTATGGTGACTTTCTAAGCTTCTCTCTGATGGTGTCCTTTTTCCTCAGTTCGTGCATGATGTCTCCATTCATCCAGGGAGGTGAGCTTCTACCCTTCACTCTTTTAGAAGGAATGTAAGTATTGACGTTGTTGAGGAACGTATGTTTCCACTCAAGCCAGCTGGTGTTGATATTATAATGTCGGAGAGTATTATCAAAATCAATGTTCTGAAGAGCTGAGCCCAGACCATTGAAATCCCCTCTCTTGTAATCAAACACGATCCGTGTCGGTTTAGATGTCGCCTTTTTGGTACTCCAAAATGAAATACTATTGAGCTATGGTCTGTAAGTAAGCCACTCTGTGCAGGGCTAATCACGGAGATATTTTTGACATGGTCTGGCAGACTTGTTATAACTAGGTCAAGAACATTTTCGCCCCTTGTTGGGATTGTGTTAAGCTGTGTTAAGAAGTAGTCGTCTAGTTGATCTACAAACGCGGCTTCATGTGATCCTGAAGTTCTTTCAGGCGAGATCCAGTTTATCCTTGGAAAGTTGAAGTCGCCACAGATAAGGATGTTAACATAGAGGGATGCCCAGTTGGCTAACAACACATTGAATTCATCAGACCAATCATTTCCAGAATCTGGCGGTCTGTAGGAGCAACATACGAGTAGTTTTAACTTTGATGTGGTAATTATTTCGACGGTAACGATTTCGAGATTAGAGGATGACAATTCTGTAACTGTGTGGGATGAGTCAAAAGAGCTTGATTTGATAGCTATTAATGCTCCACCTCTGCGTGTTATCTGGTCCTTTCTAAAGATGTTGTACCCACTGGGCAGCAGTTCTATGTTGTCTACGTATCCTTTTAACCACGCTTCTGTGACAAAGACAATGTCAGAGTTCTCTGTATACACAAGTTCCTGGAATCTGAAGATGTTTGACACTTGTTTTCCATTGTTGTTGTTTGTACTCTTTAGACTTTGTGCATTTATCACGATACATGTAGGTACATGACCAGCCATTGAGGTGTAACGTATTCCAATAGAACTCAAAATCGTATTTTTGCACGCGCACACTGATTAACAGCTTTCAGCTCGAGAAAGCTTTCATTTCTTTCAGAATTATAACTGAGATAAACATGAAGTGAAATGAAGAAGTTTTTGCTTCTAAAATTAAATTGTCCTGTTACCTGAGCTCAAATTCCTAACGCTTTCCTATTGGTCATGCCCAAGCCAAGATGCAACATCCTCCTCTTTATAAAGTAACACGTTTACTTATACACGATATAAACCAAATATACAACTCTATGTTCTCATAATTATAATATAATTAGAAACAATTACGAGTTGAATCTATTAAAAGAGCTTATTTTCCTGGGAGGTCTACTCCCTAGACGGTGCGCCAGGCCCCTGTACTAAGCCTCGGCATTGCATGAGCAGCAGACCGGATAAACTCACCCGCAAACCGGCAGGATGCGCGACATCCGCCCGGTGAGGATGAGGATGTTATCCACTTCCCCCCTACAGCTTAGTTTTCGGAGGTGGCCTGCCTTCCCTTTTCAGTGAAAACTTATTAGCAACAAAAAAATCTACCGTTATGCAGAGTTAAATACGAAAATCAAAACTTCAATCTTTTAACCGGTCAGGATGTAAATTTCGTATTAGCCTAGCCTAGCCTAGCTTAGCTTAGCTTTCGCAAGTGGCTAACGTTGTATGGGCTCCGGCTAGCGTCAAGGTACATTCTCCAGTCCCACTTGCTTTAGCCAATAATAATAATAATAATAATAATAATAATTTTAAAAATTAACTGTCGCATTAAAGCCTCCGTTTATCCGTTTATGTTGTCTGTTATTTGCACAGGAGGAGGCTGCGCAACTCCTTGTTTCACAAGTTTATGTATTTTCTTTGCTGGTTTTGTTTAAGGGTGTTTTCCTTCTAGGTTTTCTTCACAATAACACCATTTACTGTAACATCAATAAAAATCTGTTTCCAGTAAAGTTAGATAGCTTAGCATTTCTGGATGAAGGCTAATATAGCAAGATGCTACCCAAGTCAAATGCAAAGCAAATCCAAGAACAGATGATAAATTAGCTTAAGCAGATTTCCATACATTATTTTTTTTAAAGGAAATACTGACTGGCTTACTTTTTTTGTCCCCCTGAATGTTTTTACTAGCTTTAGCAGTTTTAGGACATGCTAGTTGATTTATTGGATGTTTCATTGAAGGTTTGGACTAGCTTATAGGAAAATTAAGGGATTTGTTTTTTTAAACTTGGGTCTTATTTTCCCATCTGTTTAGGTCTAAATATTTACAAGGGATAAAATCAATTGAAGTCAGTCCAGTATTGAGTTAGAACACTATAACTGTCAACTGCGAAATATTTATACAATGTAATCTATGGGGCAACCATCTGCATCAAAGTAAACCACTTGATTTCACCACTGACAAGCTCATAATGTTTTGATCAGTGTCAGACAACAAGGAAATGATCCATACAGAGACACACCTGTGTCCGTTTACCTCAGTATCTGTTAAGAAACTGGGGGAAATGACTGACTGTTTCTAGACCCATTATTTCACCTTTGTCTTCTTCCAGTGTTTGACGCAACATCCCATTCAGTGCCTGTAGTCGATTATCACAAAGGGATATGCAAAATCCGTGAAGAAATCTATTTCCAAAGTCATGTGTGAATATTTAGCTGATTCCGACAATATGGAGGAGGCATTTGAATGTGATGGCCATCACTATTTATTTTAGCCATAGGTGAAAAGTGCTGAGAAATTAAAGAGAAAATGAGAGAGAGAGAGAGAGAGAGAGAGAGATTTAGATTTTTTGCACTCTTCATTCAATCCCAGACAGGCTCTGTCTCTACATGTTTCAGATGTGCAAATATTGCTCTCAAAAACATTCTTACAGTGTCAGGTCATGTGATGCATAAGCATAACATGACTTTTTTACATTATGACATTATATATATATATATATATATATATATATACAACCCCGATTCCAAAAAAGTTGGGACAAAGTAGAAATTGTAAATAAAAATGGAATGCAATGATGTGGAAGTTTAAAAATCTAATCTCATCTCATTATCTCTAGCCGCTTTATCCTGTTCTACAGGGTCGCAGGCAAGCTGGAGCCTATCCCAGCTGACTACGGGCGAAAGGCGGGGTACACCCTGGACAAGTCGCCAGGTCATCACAGGGCTGACACATAGACACAGACAACCATTCACACTCACATTCACACCTACGGTCAATTTAGAGTCACCAGTTAACCTAACCTGCATGTCTTTGGACCATACATCTCAACCTATACGGAATGTCCGTATTTTATATGGATTTGATTCAATAAACGTAGTATACGGGCGTACAAATAAAGTTATATGGATTCTTTAAAAAACTTCAATATTTATTTAGAGCTATAATCAATTCCCACGATGATAAAAGAGCGCATAACATTTACAAACGTACTGTACACTACAGAAAGCACTGACAGACAGTAAAGAGTCTTATGAAATCGCGCGTTATCTTGTGGTAGTGAGACTTCGTTCCACTTCTGATCATGCGCACACCGCATTGCGAGAATCCCGCCAACCGGGAAGTAAAATTTCCACCTGAGCGACTTTCACTAGTGACTGAAAAGATTCTGAATGGGCACTCCGGCAAGATCAAGGCACTTGTTGTGACATGCAGCCTAGTGAGGTATTGGTGCAGACTGCTAAAAAAAGCTGTCATGGAGTACAATTCAGAACGTTAGAGTGACACTTTGTGTTTTGTCAAACATTGGAGCTTTGTATTCATTCTGAAGGTTTATTGTTATTAATATTGAATAAAAAGTAACTTGGATATATCATTGTTAATTATCATTCAAATTTTAGGTAAATTATTTTAATTTGCATCTTATACGGATTTTATAAGGGAAATACAGATTTTGGAGGTTGGTTATACAGGTTTGATTGACCAAAGATTGACATGTATGTTGGACTGTGGGGGAAACCGGAGCACCCAGAGGAAACCCACGCAGACAACATGCAAACTCCACACAGAAAGGCCCTTGCAGGCCACGGGGCTCAAACCCAGACCTTCTTGCTGTGAGGCGACAGCGCTAACCACTACACCGCCGTGTTGCCGAAGTTTAAAAATTCCATATTTTATTCAGAATAGAACATAGATGGCATATCAAATGTTTAAACTGAGAAAATATATAATTTAAAGAGAAAAATTAGGTGATTTTAAATTTCATGACAACAACACACCTCAAAAAAGTTGGGACAAGGCCATGTTTACCACTGTGAGACATCCCCGTTTCTCTTTACAACAGTCTGTAAATGTCTAGGGACTGAGGAGACAAGTTGCTCAAGTTTAGGGATAGGAATGTTAACCCATTCTTGTCTAATTTAGGATTCTAGTTGCTCAACTGTCTTAGGTCTTTTTTTTGTCATATCTTCCGTTTTATGATGCGCCAAATGTTTTCTATGGGTGAAAGATCTGGACTGCATGCTGGCCAGTTCAGTACCCAGACCCTTCTTCTACGCAGCCATGATGCTGTAATTGATGCAGTATGTGGTTTGGCATTGTCATGTTGGAAAATGGAAGGTCTTCCCTGAAAGAGACATCGTCTGGATGTGAGCATATGTTGCTCTAGAACCTGGATATACCTTTCAGCATTGATGGTGTCTTTCCAGATGTGTAAGCTGCCCATGCCACACGCACTAATGCAACCCCATACCATCAGAGATGCAGGCTTCTGAACTGAGCGCTTATAACAACTTGGGTCGTCCTTCTCCTCTTTAGTCCGAATGACACGGCATCCCTGATTTCCATAAAGAACTTCAAATTTTGATTCGTCTGACCACAGAACAGTTTTCCACTTTGCCACAGTCCATTTTAAATGAGCCTTGGCCCAGAGAAGACATCTGCGCTTCTGAATTATGTTTAGATACGGCTTCTTCTTTGAACTATAGTTTTAGCTGGCAACGGCAGATGGCACGGTAAATTGTGTTCATGGATAATGTTCTCTGGAAATATTCCTGAGCCCATTTTGTGATTTCCAAGACAGAAGCATACCTGTATGTGATGCAGTGCCATCTAAGGGCCCGAAGATCACGGGCACCCAGTATGGTTTTCCGGCCTTGACCCTTATGCACAGAGATTCTTCCAGATTCTCTGAATCTTTTGATGATATTATGCACTGTAGATGATGATATATTCAAACTCTTTGCAATTTTACACTGTCAAACTCCTTTCTGATATTGTTCCACTATTTGTCGGCGCAGAATTAGGGGGATTGGTGATCCTCTTCCCATCTTTACTTCTGAGAGCCGCTGCCACTCCAAGATACTCTTTTTATATCCAGTCATGTTAATGACCTATTGCCAGTTGACCTAATGAGTTGCAATTTGGTACTCCAGCTGTTCCTTTTTTGTACCTTTAACTTTTCCAGCCTCTTATTGCCCCTGTCCCAACTTTTTTGAGATGTGTTGCTGTCATGAAATTTCGAATGAGCCAATATCACATCACATCACACATCACATTATCTCTAGCCGCTTTATCCTTCTACAGGGTCGCAGGCAAGCTGGAGCCTATCCCAGCTGACCACAGGCGAAAGGCGGGGTACACCCTGGACAAGCCGCCAGGTCATCACAGGGCTGACACATAGACACAGACAACCATTCACACTCACATTCACACCTACGGTCAATTTAGAGTCACCAGTTAACCTAACCTGCATGTCTTTGGACTGTGGGGGAAACCGGAGCACCCGGAGGAAACCCACGCGGACACGGGGAGAACATGCAAACTCCGCACAGAAAGGCCCTCGCCGGCCCCGGGGCTCGAACCCAGGACCTTCTTGCTGTGAGGCGACAGTGCTAACCACTACACCACCGTGCCGCCCGAATGAGCCAATATTTAGCATGAAATTTCAAAAGGTCTCACTTTTGACATGTTGTCTATGTTCTATTGTGAATACGATGTCTTTTTTTGAGATTTGTAAATTATTGCATTCCGTTTTTATTTACAATTTGTACTTTGTCCCAACTTTTTTGGAATTGGAGTTTTGTATATATATATATATATATATATATATATATATATATATATATAAATATATTGGTCATGGCTCAATAGATAATACATAGTACGTACATACACCCGGCTCCTAGCTTATTGAGTGAATGCTTTTTGACATTATTCCGCCATGCTTTTGCATGGACTGATGTAAGGTCGACAAAACAATTTTTGCGAACATTACCTCCCCTATGTCTGCAGCAGGTCTTTTCACTCTTAAAATCAAACTTTTCTTCAAGAAAAGGTGTTTTGGTGAGGGATTTCTTCTCCTATTTGTCAGGCAGTAGCTATTACAGTCAAAATGGTCACTGCAAACACGATAATCTGCAGGGTGCAATGTATAGATATGGGTGTTTACATCCATCCTAGCACAACTTGCCACAACTTCAGCATATCACTCTCCCCCAAAGGCAGTCTGTGAAAACCATGAAAAGTGTGGTGACTTGTTTGGTTGCCATGATTCAGAAATGCGCAAACTTTTTTTTTTTTAACTTTTAGATCACAGTAAGCTACAGTTCTGTACTCTGTCCCTTTTCTATTAGCCTTTATCAATACATAAGCATGCTTATTGTAGTTAGTATGTCTAATGCTGTTAGTTATCAAGTGAGTATCTTCAAATATCTGAAAATATATTTTTCTTATTCTGAGATTACAACAATTACACTTACTGTGCACTTTATTAGAAAACACCTGTACACCTGCACATTCATGCAGTTATCTGATCAGCCAATCATGTGTCAGCAGCTTGATAGCTAGCTAGCTAGCTAGCTAGCTAGCTAGCTAGATAGATAGATAGATAGATAGATAGAATTATTTTATTGTTCCTAATCTAGGAAATTTTGTTGCAGCAGCAAGTTATGAGACATGCGAAAGTAAAAGACACACTATACAACAAAAAATATAATTAATTATATGTCCTTTGTACAGGTGAATGTACATTAATTGTGCTAAAAATAAGAATTGTGATAAATGAAGATAAAACCTGTGCAAAAGTGGCAGTACTGAACAGAAAATGAATAAATTGTGTGTGTGTATATCTCATCTCATTATCTCTAACCGCTTTATCCTGTTCTACAGGGTCACAGGCAAGCTGGAGCCAATCCCAGCTGACTACGGGCAAAAGGCAGGGTATACCCTGGACAAGTCGCCAGGTCATCACAGGGCTGACACATAGACACAGACAACCATTCACACTCAATTTAGAGCCACCAGTTAACCTAACCTGCATGTCTTTGGACTGTGGGGGAAACCGGAGCACCCAGAGGAAACCCACGCGGGCAACATGCAAACTCCGCACAGAAATGCCCTCACCTGCCACGGGGCTCAAACCCAGACCTTCTTGCTGTGAGGCGACAGCGCTAACCACTACAGCACTGTGCCACCCGTGTGTGTGTGTGTGTGTATATCAGGGCTTTGAACCAGTTCAAGGAACGAAAACGAAAACCGGGAACTTTTTCTATTTCACATGGAACAGAAACGAAACCAGAAACTTTATTATTTTTTATGTTCCGGAACAGAAACGCTTATTAAAAATAATGGTAACCGGTTAATACCGGTTTTTATTTCGTTCCTCAAAGTTTCCGTAGCCTACAAATAAAAAAGCCATTCTCCTCCTGCGCAAGTTTCTATGACCCGCTGGGGTTCACTTCCTGTGTGACGTTTGCTGACTGAATGGAGAGAGCGGGAAGGTGGACTACTATCACGTCTCCATTACTGAGCAAAGAAGAGCCTGAACGATGCAACCTCCCTATTGGCTGTTTGTAAAAATGTATCAGTTGTTGCCCTTCCCACGGGAATCATCGCGGACTCGAGAGACAAGACCTGATGAGTTAGTTAATTGGTAGCAGAACAAAATGTCTGGACACAAATCGGGTTTTCAGAAAAGGAAAGAAAATAAACGGAGGGTTGAAAATACAAAAAAGGAGGCAGAAAATGCAAAACGAGTTTTAAGGTAGGACAAATGGTTACTTTTCTGAGGCAGCCCGCCGTGGCTGCCTGCAGGCTTATTTATTATAGCCCATTTAGTTAAAATAGTTGATATAAAATGTTTATAGTTATAGTTATGTGATGGTTGTCCTGATTTAGACTGGTGGCTTTTTTTTTTTTTTTTTGGGGGGGGGGGGGGGGGGGGTTGCGCGATGTTGCACCCGGGTCCAGATTAGGGCAGAACCGGCCCTGGCTACATTTCAGGTGTAGTTTGTTTTATGTATGTATGTACTTGCATAGATGTGTACTTGGTCTTCCAATATGGCACCTAACAAAATCTCACGGCGCGGTGACGTCATGCGGTAGCCCTCTATAGGGCCTGACTAGCCTTTGATAACACACTAAATGAATTCTCTTTCATTTTTGGCACTTTTTCTGTTTGTGTAGATGGGAAGACATACTGAGAATCCAAATCGCCAACATTTGAAATAATAATTGTTTTGAATTATTTCTTGTCTTATTTAATGAAGGTTGTAATAGAATTAGCCTACATTTGGCTTAAGCTGGATGAGACAGAGACATAATTTTATAGCCATTTGTTAAACAGCTGACAGGGAATGTAATTAACCGTTCCGGGAGCGAAATTTTTTTGTTCTAACCGGTTCGGGAACGTCTATTTAATGGTGGAACCCAAAACCGGAAACGTTAAAATTCCGTTTCTGTTCGGAACGAACCAATAGGAAAAAAATTCTGGTTCAAAGCCCTGGTGTATATACATATATATATACACACACACAGGTATGTCAGAAAGTTCTAAGACAAATGAAAAATAAATCTTTATTTATGAAAATAACAAAGCTATTTCTCTACATATCCTCCATTTGAGTCTGAACACTTCTGCAAGCAATGTTTCCATTGGAGAATTCCTTCTTTGTATTCCTTTTTTGAATACTTTTCATTTCTTTTGAAATTATAACATCTGTCTAAGAACCTTTTGACTTACCCTCGTGTGTGTGTGTGTGTGTGTGTGTGTATATATATATATATATATATATATATATATATATATATATATATATAAACAGGACTATACAGGATCATAAACAGGTCTATACAGCAGAGAGGTCAGAGTTCTCTCTGTCAGACAGGGGTGAGTTGTTTTACAGTATAATGGCTTGGGGCAGGAAAGATTTCCTGTATCGGTCCCGATGACAGCGAAGCTGTTCGAGAAGGTCCTCCACTGTCTGTCCAGTGTGTGGTGGAGAGGGTGATCAGGATTATCCATGATGGATAGCAGTTTGTTCAGAGTCCTCCTCTCCACCACAGCCTCAAAAGTGTCCTGTTTGGAGCCAATTATGGAGCCAGCCTTCTTCATCAGTTTATTGAGTCTGTTGGTGTCACTGGCTCTAATGCTGCTCCCCCAACAAACCACCACAAAGAAAAGCACACAGACTGATAAAAGATCTCCAGCATCTTGCTGCACGTATTGAAGGATCTCAGCTTCTTCAGGAAGTAGAGTCTGCTCATTCCCTTCTTGTATACAGCTTCCATGTTGGATTTCCAGTCCAGTCTGTTATTAATGGTTACTCCCAGGTACTTGTTGTCCTCCAGCACCTCCACATCCTCTTGCAGAATGCACACTGGTTGTGAAGCCATCCTCTTCTTCCTGAAATTGATCACCATCTCTCTGGTTTTGTTGACATTCAGCTGCAGGTGATTCCATCCAGCCCACTCTACAAAGTTGTCTACTAGAGCTCTGTACTTCCCCTCCCATCCCTCATTTATACATCCAACAACAGCTGAGTCATCAGAAAATTTATGCAGGTGGCATGACCTGGATTTGGACTGAAAGTCAGTGGTGTATAAGGTGAAAAGGAAAGGAGACAGCACAGTCCCCTGTGGAGCTCCAGTACTACTAACTACCACATCAGACAGAACACTAACCAGATGGACAAACTGTGGCCTGCCTGTCAGATAGTCTATAATCCAGGAGACAGTCAAGGTGTTGACACCAATCATGCAGCTTCTCCCTCAGTAGCAGTGGCTGAATGGTGTTAAAAGCACTGGAGAAATCAAAGAATGTGATTTTCACAGTGCTGCCACCACCATCCAAGTATGAATGAGCTCATTGCAGCAGGTAGATGACAACATCATCAACTCCCAAATGGGGCTGATATGCAAACTGTAGAGGATCCAGCAGCGTCCTCACCTGCAGCCTCAGGTGGGCCAAGACCAGTCTCTCCAGCACCTTCATCACTTGCCACATAAGGGCAACTGGTTGATAGTCCTTAGGGTCCAATGGAGTCAACTTCTTTGAGATTGGAACCAGGCAGGACATCTTCCAAAGCACTGGTATTCTCTTCTGACTCCAGCTAAAAGTTGTAAAGGTGTTGCAGGACAGGAGACAACGGACTGGCATGGGTCCTCAGGGTCCTGGGGATGATACCATCAGGTCCTGCAGCCCTTTGTTGATGGAGTCTCTCCTGCTGTCTTCTAACCTGGCTTGTACTCACAGTCATGCAGGGGAGGGTGTTGGTGTGTTCAGTGGAGGAGGACAAGGCGGAGGAGGGGTCCTGCACAGGAGTTCTCACCACAGGAGAGGGGGGAGGGGTGGAAGCATTTGGGGCAGTGGGGGTCTGGATGTGTGGAGGAGATGACAGAGGGCTGTGAGATAAACCTGTTGAAGAAACATTTCAGCTCATTTGCTCTCTCCTAGCTGTCTGTCTCTCATCTTACACCCAGTGATCTGTTTCATTCCAGTCCACACATCCAAGATCCAAGGTTTTGTTGTCTCTCATGGAGTAGTCAACATATTGGTGAAAAGTTGGTAATGTTTTGTCCACTGTAGCATGATTTAAAATCCCCACTGATAACTATAAAGGCATTGGGATGCTGAGTTTGTACTGTACCTTATCAACAGTGGAGCTGATGACCTCACAAACTACTGCTACACCAGCTGATGGAGGAATGTACTGTAAACAGCAATGACAATGGTGGGCATGAATTCCTGAGGCAGATAATAGGGACACATCCCCACACCAAGCAGTTCAATGCCCAGGTTACAGAGACATTCCTTCACATGCACATGTCCAGGATTACACCACCTCTCACTCACATACAGTGTAATCCAACCTCCTTTCTTCTTACTGCTGCTAGTAACATCCCTGTCTCCCCCAACACTACTGAAGCTGGGTACTGCCATGCTATGATCTGGGATATGTGAGTGCAGCCATGTCTCAGTGAAAACTCTGCACTTGCGGTATTCCCACTGGATCTTAATCAGCACAGCAAGCTCGTCTGTCTTATTCCCTAGAGAACTGATGTTCCCTGTGATAATTGCTGGAACAGCAGGTCTGTATCTCCTCTTCTTTGATTTCAGCTGAGCTCTAGTTCTGCAACCCTTGCATCTCTTCTGCAGCTCCGCTGGGATCTCAGGCCTCGCTCTGGGCAGCAGCACAGGTTCATGCAGAGCAATCAGCTGGTGACGTGTGAAAACAGCGCTCTCAGCTTTGCCTCTGTTATTCTCCATCACCAGGAGCAACAAAAATACTGCAAAAACTGAAAGAAAAATTCTGAAACAGAAAGTAGCCATTGTCTCACAATATCTGTGATAAGTGTCTTTTAAGGATCACACACAAATATGAACAGAAGTAACAAAAAAAAAATTACAAAAAAAATTAAAAAAACGAATGGGAGCTGCTGCAACAAGCTACTACCTAGCATGACACTATGTATGGTGTTGTTTGGTTACCACAATGCATAAAATCATGCAGACACAAATCAAGAGCTAAAATTAATGTTCACTTCAAATGTCAAAATGGGGAAAAAGTGTGATCTCTGTGACTTTCATTGTGGCATGGGTGCTGGTGCCAGATAGGTTGGTTTGAGTATTTCAGAAACTACTGATCTCCTGAAATTTTCACACTTAATCTCTTGTGTTTTCACTAGAATGGCATGGCAAACAAAAGTCATTGAATGAGCAACATTTCTGCTGGTGGAAACACCTTTTTGAGAGGAAAATTACCAGATTTGTTTGAGCTGCCAGGAAGGATATAACAACTCATATCATCAGTCTTTATGACTGTGTAGACCAGAAAAGTGTCTCCGCATACTCAAAACATCAAATCTTGATGTGGATGGGCTACAACAGCAGAAGAGGACATCAGGTGCCAATCCTGTTGGACAAGAACAGGTATCTGGGGCCATCATGGGCACAGGCTCATCAAAACTGGAAAGTTGAAGATTAGTGAGGAAAAATCCACTAATCCAATTTTTGACCATCTTTCCAGTTTTCAACCATCCAGTTTCGGTGAGTCTGTGCCCATGATTGTCTCAGTATAATTTAATCGAATACAACCCCGATTCCAAAAAAGTTGGGACAAAGTACAAATTGTAAATAAAAACGGAATGCAATGATGTGGAAGTTTCAAAATTCCATATTTTATTCAGAATAGAACATAGATGACATATCAAATGTTTAAACTGAGAAAATGTATCATTTAAAGAGAAAAATTAGGTGATTTTAAATTTCATGACAACAACATCTCAAAAAAGTTGGGACAAAGCCATGTTTACCACTGTGAGACATCCCCTTTTCTCTTTACAACAGTCTGTAAATGTTTGGGGACTGAGGAGACAAGTTGCTCAAGTTTAGGGATAGGAATGTTAACCCATTCTTGTTTAATGTAGGATTCTAGTTGCTCAGCTGTCTTAGGTCTTTTTTGTCGTAATTTCTGTTTTATGATGCGCCAAATGTTTTCTATGGATGAAAGATCTGGACTGCAGGCTGGCCAGTTCAGTACCTGGACCCTTCTTCTACGCGGCCATGATGCTGTAATTGATGCAGTATGTGGATTGGCATTGTCATGTTGGAAAATGGAAGGTCTTCCCTGAAAGAGATGTCATCTGGATGGGAGCATATGTTGCTCTAGAACCTGGATATACCTTTCATCATTGATGGTGTCTTTCCAGATGTGTAAGCTGCCCATGCCACATGCACTAATGGAACCCCATACCATCAGAGATGCAGGCTTCTGAACTGAGCGCTGATAACAACTTGGGTCGTCCTTCTCCTCTTTAGTCTGAATGACACGGCGTCCCTGATTTCCATAAAGAACTTCAAATTTTGATTCGTCTGACCACAGAACAGTTTTCCACTTTGCCACAGTCCATTTTAAATGAGCCTTGGCCCAGAGAAGACGTCTGCGCTTCTGGATCATGTTTAGATTTGGCTTCTTCTTTGAACTATAGAGTTTTAGCTGGCAATGGTGGATGGCTAGGTGAATTGTGTTCACAGATAATGTTCTCTGAAAATATTCCTGAGCCCATTTTGTGATTTCCAATACAGAAGCATGCCTGTATGTGATGCAGTGCCGTCTAAGGGCCCGAAGATCACGGGCACCCAGTATGGTTTTCCAGCCTTGACCCTTAATCACAGAGATTCTTCCAGATTCTCTGAATCTTTTGATGATATTATGCACTGTAAATGATATGTTCAAACTCTTTGCAATTTTACACTGTCAAACTCCTTTCTGATATTGCGCCACTATTTGTCGGCACAGAATTAGGGAGATTGGTGATCCTCTTCCCATCTTTACTTCTGAGAGCCGCTGCCACTCCAAGATGCTCTTTTTATACCCAGTCATGTTAATGACCTATTGCCAGTTGACCTAATGAGTTGCAATTTGGTCCTCCAGCTGTTCCTTTTTTGTACCTTTAACTTTTCCAGACTCTTATTGCCCCTGTCCCAACTTTTTTGAGATGTGTTGCTGTCATGAAATTTCAAATGAGCCAATATTTGGCATGAAATTTAAAAAGGTCTCACTTTCGACATTTTGTCTATGTTCTATTGTGAATACAATATCAGTTTTTGAGATTTGTAAATTATTGCATTCCGTTTTTATTTACAATTTGTACTTTGTCCCAACTTTTTTGGGATCAGGGTTGTATTATTATCCATCCATCCGTTATTCATAACTGCTTATCCTGTGCAGTGTCACAGGCAAGCTGGAGACTATCCAAGCTGACTATGGGTGAGAAGTGGGGTACACCCTGGACAAGTCTTCAGATCATTGCAGGGCTGACACAGAGAGACAAACCATTCACACCTATGGTCAATTTAGAGCAACCAATTAGCCCAACCTGCATGTCTTTGGACTGTGGGGGAAACTGGAATTATTGTACAAAATGCATTTTGTACAAAAAAGGTGCACAAGTTATTTAGAGTTTTCTGAAATCAACACAGGGTCAAAATTATATGGACAAGGTCAAACGTATACATACAGCACACCTAATATTTGGGGAAATGTCTCTTAGCAAGTTTCACCTTGATCAGATTCTTTTTAGCTATCAACAAGTTTCTGGCAGAAATCTATATTTGACAATTCTTCATGACAGAAGTGGTAGAGATCAATTCAATTTGTGTGTTTCCTTGCACGGACTCGACTTTTAAGCACGGTCTGGGGTCAGGAATTTTTTTAAGCTTAATGTTAGCCTGCATTATTCATTCCACAGCCAGCTTTGATGTGTTTGGAGTCATTGTCCTGTTGGAACACCCAATTATTGGAACACCCAAGTTTCAACTGTTTGGCTGAGGTTTGAGGTTATGCCATGGCTTTCCCACCATAGTTGTTTGAAGTGATGATCTTGGAATATGTAATTATTTAGAAAAGGCTCCAAGAGACATTCCTGAAGTTCCAGCTTCAACTCTGGGATGTTGGTGGGTTTTCTCACATGAACTGTTTGCTTCAGGTCCTTCCACAACATTTCGATTGGATTAAGGTCAGGACTTTTGACGTGGCCATTCCAAAACATTAACTTTATTCTTCTTTAACCATTTTTTGGTAGAACAACTTGTGTGCTTAGGCTCGTTGTCTTGCTGCATGACCCACCTTCTCTTGAGATTAAGTTCATGGACAAATGTCCTGACATTTTCCTTTAGAATTCGCTGGTATAATTCAGAATTCATTGTTCCATCAATGATGGCAAGCCGTCCTGGCCCAGATGCAGTAAAGCAGGCCCAAACCATGATACTACCACTACCATGTTACACAGATGGGACAAGGTTCTTATGCTGGAATGCAGTGTTTTCGTTTCTCCAAACATAACACTTCTCATTTCAACCAAAAAGTTCTATTTTGGTCTCATCCATCCATAAAACATTTTTCCAATAGCCTTCTGGCTTGTCCACATGATCTTTATCAAAATGCAGATGAGCAGCAATGTTTTTTTTGGAGAGCAGTGGCTTTCTTCTTGCAACACTGCCATGCACACCATTGTTGCTCAGCGTTCTCCTGATGGACTCATGAACATTAACATTAGCCAATGTGAGAGAGGCCTTCAGGTGCTTAGAAGTTACCCTGGGGTCCTTTGTGACCTCCCCAACTATTACATGCCTTGCTCTTGGAGTGATCTTTGTTGGTCGACCACTCCTGGGGAGGGTAACAATGGTCTTGACTTTCCTCCATTTATACATAATCTGTCTGAAAGTGGATTGGTGGAGTCCAAACTCTTTAGAGATGGTTTTGCAACCTTTTCCAGCCTGATGAGCATCAACATCACTTTTTCTGAGGTCCTCAGAAATCTCATTTGTTCATGTCATGATACACTTCCACAAACATGTGTTGTAAAGATCAGACTTTGATAGACCCCTGTTCTTTAAATAAAACAGGGTGCCCACTCACACCTGATTGTCATCCCACTGATTGAAAACACCTGACTCTAATTTCACCTTCAAATTAACTGCTAATCCTAGAGGTTCACATACTTTTGCCACTCACAGATATGTAAAATTGGATCATTTTCCTCAATAAATAAATGACCAAGTATAATTTTTTTTCTCATTTGTTTAACTGGGTTCGCTTTATCTACTTTTAGGACTTGTGTGAAAATCTGATGATGTTTTAGGTCATATTTATGCAGAAATATAGAACCTTCTAAAGGTTTCACAAACTTTCAAGCACCACTGTATGTTGTGCAAACATTCTGCCACAGAATAAGGACAGTTCAAAAATCACTGAAAGCTCAATATTGCTATGATATTCATGTTCATGATGATATTCTGCCACAACTTCTGATTGCAACTGTTCCTGTTGCAAATGAAGAGTGCATGTAGCAGGAGCAAGCAGTAACCCTTGCAAGGAGGTCTGCCACATGATGTTGCACTGTCAACATCGGGACTTGTCATGTGTTTTTATGGCAATGTGCATTTGTGATTGGCAACAGAGACCCTGGAAGTGCTTCAGCAAGCCTACAACAATGAACCAATGAGCCGTTCTGCCCCCCCCCCCACACACACACATGATTGCCACTCAATACACCTCACCCAGCTCAGTCCTTCAATGCTGTAGACTTGCTAAAGCATTTCCAGGGTCTCTGTTACTGATTGCCTGAGTTTGACTTAAAATTTGATCTTTGCCCTGTGGTCCACAGTAAAATTGCTCACTCCTGCTACATGTTCACGACCTTGCCACAGTCTGTTCGTTTGCAACAGCAACAGTCCTGGGATTTTTTTTTTTTTTTTATCATAGCTCGTGCGAGCAAAATAAATAAATAAATAAATAAATAAATTAAAATTTATATATAAGCACCCCGTGTATAGATTTGTAAAAAGGGTTAGAAAAAATCCACCTTTTGGTGAAGTAGCTTCATCTCACACTGACAAAAATTAGAAAAAAAATCCTACCTGTGATTGCAATAAATTTATTCAGATAATCGCAAATCCCTCGTCAATAAATAATTTCTGCTGTTATTATTGCGAGAGTGGGAAAGCACCAGGCTTTGCTGTTTCTTACTTCACAGAAGTTTTTTTTATAAAAATGAGCATTTAGATGGATGAGTTTATAGCACGTACTCCTCCGTGGCTTAGGAAGCTATCGCTCAATTTCTCCTCAGTTTCTGTGCGTGCATTTTCATGGCCCTCTCCAATAAAGCAAGCTGATCCAGCAGGGAAATCAAATGTGAAATGGTACAACCTTTGGTGTGGAGATGAAGGAAGCTTATTGTTGTACCTAATTGATTTGAGCCTCTAAGGATGAACATGATGGAGAAAGGGAAAGAAAAGGATAGATGAACAGAATCATGCATTACATCTTTTTGATCTGAATGGACCAATAGGGGAAAATTGGCAGTTTTTATTATGTTCATAATAATCAGTGACCAAAAATAGCATTAACACAATTACAGTTCTAAATTACTAGAAGAAAGGGTTGACTCCATAGTTTTAGTGAGATAAAGCTACACTGTCATCCATTTATTATTATTATTTATTATTATTATTGTTGTTCTTCTTCTTTTTCTTCTTCTTCTTGTATGTGTAGCTTGATAGTGAATATGATAACCTTAAATATGGCATGCATTCCTATGACCATCACCAAACATACTGTAACAAAACTAAAATCATTTATTTGTTATTAGCTACACTGAAGCCAAGAAGCCTTTATTTATCACACATACACTCAAGCACAGACTTAAGCACACAGTGAAATTCCTCTTTTGAATCCAACCCATCTGAAGCAGTGAACACACATGCACACACAAGTGAACTATGAGCACACACATACCCAGAGCAATTGGAGGCTAGGTGCCTTGCTCAAGGGCACCTTAGCCCAACCTCAGACCATGGTTGCACCATGTTAACCTAACTGCATGTCTTTGAACTGTGGGGGAAACCAGAGCACCCAGAAGAAACCCATGCAGACATGGGGAGAACATGCAAACTCCACAAAGAAAGGCCCCCACTGGCCACCGGGCTCGAACCCAGAATCTTCTTTCTGTGAGGCGACAGTGCTCACAGCAAGGTGCCACCCACGGTGGTGTAGTGCTGCCCACTGTAGAAATGATCAAAAAACATATTTCAAATACAGACTAATGCATCCAATATTTCTCATTATGAGATGACCATAAAACAAAGAAATGTAAAATTTTATTTAGCCTATTTTTACACTTTTGTTTACATATTTATGCTTGAATTCACCTTAGTTTTTTGACACATACTTTCTCAAAATTGAAGTGTTTATTTTATAGAAACAAGCAAAATTATCAAGGCAATTTTAAGTTAAAACAAATGTTTAAAACAGCTTAATTGTTGCACAATTTTACTGAAAAGCTAGATAAATTTGACTATCTTTAAGACATTTTTACTTGGTAAGGTAAAGTTTTTACTTGTGTTATTTACTTTGCGTGGGGCAGGGCCACTTGAAAAGCCTTTAAAGGAGAAAATGCAAGAATTATTACATTATGATATTGTGAATAAACTGTACCTTTTACTGGTTTTTTTTTTTTGAAGTTTTAATTTCCTTTGTTTTCAAGCTATGCTCATTTTTTTCTGTGTCCACTGGCCTTTCACTGCCTGCTCCTTACTTATGAAAACTCTCACAGGGCAGAAATAGTGCAACTGTTATTTTATTTATTTATTCATTCATTTTCTTTCCTGTATCCTGGTGGGATAATCACTGTAGTGCTCTGCTCTTTGTGTTTCTCTTCAGCAGTACAGAAATGGAGGGTTGCTAGTATTAGAGCAGCTGAGAGCTGAACATGTGTCGGAGTCAAACACTGAATAAAAAAGTGAGACTCGAATTCCCTCTTGCATGTGTTTTTACTTGCTCTCAGGTCCTGAAGATGCCAGGAAAAAAATACAGCACAACAGCTCAGAGATTCAAGGTACACTCTTAAAATATGGGCTTTTTGTGTAGTTAAGGGTTCTTAATTTCCTAAAGGGGTTCTACTTGGGGGTGGCATGGTGGTGTAGTGGTTAGCGCTGTTGCCTCACAGCAAGAAGGTCCAGGTTCGAGCCCCATGGCCGGCGAGGGCCTTTCTGTGCGGAGTTTGCATGTTCTACCCGTGTCTGTGTGGGTTTCCTCTGGGTGCTCCGGTTTCCCCCACAGTCCAAAGACATGCAGGTTAAGTTAACTGGTGACTCTAAATTGACTGTAGGTGTGAATGTGAGTGTGAATGATTGTCTGTGTCTACGTGTCAGCCCTGTGATGATTTGGTGACTTGTCCAGGGTGTACCCCGCCTTTCGCCCGTAGTCAGCTGGAATAGGCTCCAGCTTGCCTGCGACCCTGTAGAACAGGATAAAGCAGCTAGAGATAATGAGATGAGATGAGGTTCTGCTTGGCGCTCCATCTGGTCATGAAACACTCAGCTGTTATAGGGTTCTAGGTTCTAGAGAATATTTAAGGGTTGCTGAGAGGGAAGGCATTAGCATGGGCTACTGCTGTGTGGAAAAATCCAACTCACAATCTGTTCTTTTCTGTAACTTTGTTGCTGAGATAAAAAAAAAAGGTGTTTCATCTTCCAGTTCAAGGGACAGATGCTGCCAAACACCTGCTTGCTCTCCACCAAGGGTCCTGCAGTGTGGCTGAATATTCAGTGGAGTGAAGCACACTGGCCACTGACTCATGAATGAGGAGTTACTCCAGAGAATTTTCCTCAATGGTCTGAGTGATCAAGTCAAGGATGAATTAGCAGCAATACCCAAATCAGACACCTGAGACTCCCTGATCTCCCTAGCCACATAGCTAGATAATTGTCTAGCATTGTAGGGAGACAACAGGTCATTCCCCTCTGTTGGCTGTCTCTTTCCCCTCCTCACCATCTCTCCCTTCAACACTCCGAGTTGCTGCCAGCCCTGTCACTCCCAATGCCCTGGGGGAGGAACTCATGTAGTTGGGTCTAGCCCACCTATCTCCCACCAAGTACCTCTGGAGAATGTGAGTGGGTGAGTGCTTGTACTGCAGCCAAACCAGCCAGTTCCTCACTGCATGTCCCTTTGGTAAAAAGACAGGGCTCACCCATAGCGCTGGGGGTTTGAGTGAGCCAGACCATTTTCCTTCACACCCCTGATCGAAAATACAGCTCCAAGCCACTTTGTGCCTTCACCAGCAGTCCCTACTACTAATAGCCCTAGTTATAAAATAAATAAATAAATAAATAGGATAGGCTCCAGCTCACCTGCGACCCTGTAGAACAGGATAAAGTGGCTACAGAAATAAATAAATAAATAAACCTAACCTTTTCCCCAACCCCTTTCATCTGAACCCCTGATGCATATCTAGCCTTTGCCAACCTGAAGAGACTTTTCATGTCAGCTCATGTTCTGGTTCAACCTGAGTCTGCCCAGCAGTTCATTCTGGAGGTGGATACCTCAGATACAGGGTGGGAGTAGTTCTTTCCAAGTGTTGTATCCCAGACCTCAAGCATCACCCTTGTGCCTACTTTTCTCACTGGCTAACTCCTGCTGAACACACCTATGATGTTGGGGATACAGAATTACTTGTGGTGAAACTTGCATTACAAGAATGGAGACACTGGCTTGAGGGAGCTGAGCAACCTTTATCATTTGGACTGACCATAAAAACCTGGCATACATCCAATCAGCTAAGCAACTGAATCCCCATCAAGCCCATTGAGCCATGTTCTTTGGATGTTTCAAGAGTACCCTTACTTACCAGCTAGGTACCAAGAATGTCAAACCAGATGCTCTTTCTTGTCAGTTCACCTCTGAAGAGGCCCTGTCCCATCCTGACACCATTCTCCCAATGTCCTTTGTTGTGGCTGCCATGACTTGGGAGATTGAGGCAGAAGTTAATGAAGCTCAACAGGAGCAGCTGGACCCAGGTAATGGTCCCCCAATCATCTGTTTATGCTGGATTTGGTGTGTGTGTGTGTGTGTGTGTGTGTGTGTGTGTGTGTGTAATGGCATCATGGGCATAGCTTTCTATTTGTTTTTTGAGGTTTACTGATGGTGGCACACTTGATCATCATTCCTATACCATTTACAGATTCTGACTTTCCTTCAACACATCAGCAGGTCATTGAATCAGCCCGAGTGGAGCACTCCAGATTGCCGAGATCCATTTCCGGCTGCTGCCTGCTGATCCTATCCTGCTACGCTTTCCCCATCATCTGCTTTTCAGCCCTGCTGGGTGACCTCCCCACTGGCTCAGAGATGAGCCAGTCTGCTTTCATTACCCTCTCTTCCCTGCCCACTGAACATCTAATAAATCTGCTTTAGCTAATCTCACTTGTTGTGCCAGTGTACCTTGGGCCTTCCAGTCATTCAATGTAACATTGGCACCAAAATGCACGAATGAACTATTTCAGTTGTCCAACATGGCCAACTGAGTACATTTTTAAAATTTACTCATGTTTACAAATGTGACCTGTGCATATTTGTTTTTGAAAATTATTATTATAATTATTATTATTACTAATATTTATTAATTTATTAATGTATCAATTATTAATAATCAATTGTTAATAATATTAATTTATTATTATTATTATTATTATTATTATTATTATTAATAATAATCCAGCCACTGGGAGTGCATAAGCGTACTCTTGGTGCCTGTCCTAAGCCCGGATAAATTGGAGAGGGTTGCGTCAGGAAGGGCATCCGGCATAAAACCATGCTAAATCTAACATGCAGACTGGAAAGAAAAATACCATATCGGATCGGTCAGGGCCTGTGTTAACAACGACCGCCTCCAGTACTTTTGGTCAACAGGGTGCTGGTGGAAAGTATACTACTTTTGCGTCAAAACAGAGAAGGAGAAAGAGAGGGAGGCGTGTTAGGAGACAGCATGAAAGATGGAAGGGAAGGAGCTTAGAATTGAGGGTAGGAACACTGAATGTGGGAACACTGACTTGCAGAGTGAGAGAGTTAGCAGGTACAATGGAAAGAAGGAAGTTGGACATTTTGTGTGTACAGGAGACGAGGTGGAAGGGAAGCAAGGCCAAGGACATTGGAGGTGGATGCAAGTTGTTTTATTATGGAGTTGATGGAAAGAGAAATGGTGTTGGTATTGTTTGGAAGGGAGAGTTGGTCAACAGTGTGATTGATGTGAAGAGGGTGTCCGATAGAGTGATAGGCATGAAGTTAGAGATTCAAGGAGTGGTAATCAATGTTGTGTGTGCATATGCCCCACAGGTTGGATGTGAGAATGAAGAGAAAGAGTCTTTCTGGGAAAAGATGGATGAAGTGGTAGAAAGTATACCGAGGAAGGAGCGTGTGCTGATAGGAGCAGATTTCAATGGACATGTTGGCGAGGGAAACAGAGGAGATGAGGACGTGATGGACAGATATGGCATAAGAGAGAGAAATGTGGAAGGGAAAATAGTGGTTGATTTTTCAAAGATGATGAATTTGGCAGTAGTCAATACGTCGAGAAGAAAGAGCAGCACAGGATGATGTTTAAGAGTGGAGGAAGATCTACACAGGTGGACTACATACTCTGCAGAAGGGGTAACCTGAAGGAGATTGGAGACTGTAAAGTGATAGCAGGGGAGAGTGTAGCTAGACAACATTGAGTGGTCAAGTGCAGGATGAGCTTGAAAGTGAAAAAGAGGAAGCATGAAATATTGGAGCTGAAGATTAAGTGGTGGAAACTAAAAGAGATTGATCATCAGAAGGAGTTTAGGGAAGAAATGAGATGAGCATTGAGTGGTAATTGAAGTCTGCCAGAAGATTGGTATACTACTGCTATACTAGTAAGACAGGCAGCAAAGAAGGTGCGAGGGTGGTCATCGGGAAGGAGGAAGGAAGACAAGGAGACATGGTGGTGGAACAAAGAAGTGCAGGAAATCATAAAAGAAAAGAGTCTAGCAAAAAGAATTGGGACGATCAGAGAGATGAGGAAAGCAGGCGGTTATACAGAGAGATGAGAGAGAAGGCAAAAAGAGCAGTAGCGAAGGTGAAAGCAGGTGCATACCAGGAGTTGTACGAAAGACTGGAGACCAAAGAAGGAGAGAAAGACCTGTACAGACTACTGTAGCTAGGCAGAGAAACAGGGAAGCGAGGGATGTACAGCAGGTAAGAGTGATGAAAGATGTAAATGGAAATGTGCTGACAAACAAAGAGAGTGTATTAAGAAGGTAGAAAGAGTACTTTGATGATTTATTAGATGAGGAGAATCCAAGAGAGAAAAGGTCATATTTGTTGGAGACAGCAAATCAGGAAGCAGAGTTGGTTAGTAAGGATGAGGTGAGGGCAGCCATGAAAAGAATGAAGACTGGGAAAGCAGTCGGACCAGACGGTATCCCGATTGAGGCTTGAAGATGTTTGGGTGAGACGGCTGTGGAGTTCCTAATGACATTGTTTAATAAGATCCTAGAGAATGAGAAAATGCCAAATGAATGGAGAGTGTGCTAGTCCCAATATACAAGAATAAGGGAGATGGACAGAGCTGCGGTAATTACAGAGGGATAAAATTGATGAGCCACACCATGAAGCTATGGGAAAGGGTATTGGAGGCGAGATTGAGAAGAGAGATAGCAATCTGTGAACAGCAGTACAGGTTTATCCCAAGGAAGAGCATGTCGGATGCAATTTTTGCTTGAAGAATGTTAATGGAGAAGTACAGAGAAGGCCAGAGAAAGCTACATTGTGTGTTTGTAGACCTGGAGAAGGCATATGATAGAGTGCTGAGAGATGAGTTATGGTATTGTATGAGAAAGTGTGGAGTGAATGAGAAGTATATCAGAGTGGTGCAAGACATGCATGAGAACAGTGAAACAGCAGTGAGGTGTGCTGTTGGAACGACTGAATGGTTCAAGGTGAAGGTGGGACTTCATCAAGGATCTGCTTTGAGTCCTTTCTTGTTTGCCATAGTAATGGATAGCTTGATGGACGAAGTGAGGCAAGAGTCACCATGGAACATGATGTTTGTGGATGATATTGTGATATGTGGTGAAAGTAGAAAGGAGATTGAGTTGGGTTTGGAGAGATGGAGGTATGCATTGGAACGAAGAGGAATGAAGATGAGCAGTAGCAAAACAGAATACATGTGCATCAATGAGAATGGGGATGAGAGTGTAGTGAAGATGCAAGGAGTAGACGTAAAGAAAGTTGGTGAATTCAAGTACCTGGGGTCAACTGTGCAGGAAAATGGGGGCTGCGATAGTGAGGTGAGAAAGAGAGTGCAGGCAGGAAGTAGCAGTTGGAGAAGGATTTCGGGAGTCATTTATGATAGAAAAGTCCCAGCAAAAGTGAAAGGTAAGATGTATAAGACAGTAGTGAGACCAGCTATGATGTATGGATTGGAGACCGTACCCTTAACAAAGAGACAGGAGGCAAAGTTGGAGGTGGTGGAGTTGAGGATGATAAGGTTTGCGATGGGAGTGACAAGGTTGGACAGGATAAGGAACGAGCACATCAGAGGGACAGCACATGTGGAGAGCTTGGGAATTAAGCTAAGAGATATGAGACTGAGATGGTATGGGCACATCCTGAGAAGCGATGCAGAGCATGTGGGAAGGAGAATGTTGAGGATGGAGCTGCAAGGCACATGAAAATGAGGAAGGCCAAAGAGAAGATACATGGATGTGGTCAGAGAGGACATGAAAGTGGCAGGTGTGGTAGAGAAGGATGCAGAAAACAGGGAGCAATGGAGACGAAAGATCTGCTTTGGTAACCCCTAATCGGGAACAGCCAAAACAAGAAGAAGAGGATTCTTCTTATTATTATTATTGACCAAAAATATACATTTATTGAAGTCAAAATTAAAGCCACAAATAATCACACACACACACACATACATACATATATATATATATATATATATATATATATATATATATATATATATATATATGGGTCCGTCTCAGAAACTGGTCTCTCATTTGGGACATTATGGTCAAAAAATAAATTTTCTAATTTTACTATTTTTTTTTTTGCATTTACCAAACACTCAATGTTTCTTTTGTCATGTTTAATAAGAATAAAGATAGCATCTTGCTTTATCTATATGCGATGTAGTCAACCATTTATCATGTCCCAGATCAAGCTGCCATTTTTCCGCAAATTTGCAGAATTTTTGCCAAATTCTGAATAGAGTATTCACATCAAATATTTAGTTTTCATCTCATCTCATTATCTCTAGCCACTTTATCCTGTTCTACAGGGTCGCAGGCAAGCTGGAGCCTATTCCAGCTGACAACAGGCAAAAGGTGGGGTACACCCTGGAAAAGTCGCCAGGTCATCACAGGGCTGACACATAGACACAGACAACCATTCACACTCACACCTACAGTCAATTTAGAGTCACCAGTTAACCTAACCTGCATGTCTTTGGACTGTGGGGCAAACCGGAGCACCCGGAGGAAACCCACGCGGACACGGGGAGAACATGCAAACTCCGCACAGAAAGGCCCTCACTGGCCACAGGGCTCGAACCCAGACCTTCTTGCTGTGAGGCGACGGCGCTAACCACTACACCACCGTGCCGCCCATATATATATATATATATATATATATATATATATATATATTTTTTTTTTTTTAATGTACCAATTTGAGTAATGTACAGTATGTTTATAGAAATCACATCACATTATATCATTATATATTTAAATGTAGTACACTTGTCAGAGCTTGTTTCATTCCTGTCTGATTTCCCATCAGTGCTATTTACAGCATTCTGTAATTACCTAATAATCATTATCTTGACGGACCTCCAGAACATTACCTGGGCATACAGCCTCATGCACTTATACCATGTTCCTCTGTTGTGGTTGCACTTATCTTCACAGCCAAGAACCTGTGCTGATGGACTGTTACTCAGTCAGGGTTCTGCCATGGACCTGCAGAACATTCTCATTGTAATGTTGTGGTTCCTTCAAGCTTTTGGACTTTATTCCTGTTTAATTGCATTCTGTTGATCCATCACTCTGTACTGATTCTGATCTGTAATTGCTTTTCTGTTTTCCCAAAGTCTTGTTCCTCCATATTTTAGAGCATTTATTTCTTGTTTTTCTTGTTTGGTATAAACTCTTGGAGATGTACTTTTCCTCTGCTTCCTATCTGAAATAGAACCATAAATTAAACATCAGCTGCAGAAAGGTTATTCAGCTTTAGGTGCGTATAAAGTATTTTTAACTAATCTTTATTTTTTGAATATAAGGTAGCAGGATTGTATAGATTTATTTTCCTTCATTCTGATTTCATTTGTATTTTTAAAGAAACAAATATGAAAAAAGAAACTTATTTCATACTTTACAACCAGAATTATATATAATTTTTTTTTCAGCAAACACAGCTACAAATCCGATTGTGTGTTTTTAAAAAAAAATCAGTTTAATGAACTGTCAGCAGCCCAAACCCACCTCCCGGCCCCATCAATAAAACAAACAAGCAAACAAGCAAACAAGCATCAAATTGAAATTCAGATAAACTTGCAAATATAAGATTTAACATGTACTGTACATCATTTCAACATGAAAAATATTAATTGAAGAAAATGTTTCTTATTTACTATTTGGTTTTATATTAACTTATTATATTTCATTATTTTTGCTGTTGTTCTGCTATGGCTAGCTGCCTTCTCTAACATTTTTACATAACTCGTACAGCCTCTTACTGAATTTGTTACAGGAATACTATCATATATCAGACATGCCATAATCAAGTTCAGAGAATGAAGATGATGTAGCTAAGATTTGGGAATATTAGTTGGGAAGCTTTTTATTTGTTTGTTGGTTGGCTGGTTGGTTTTCAAGTTAGCCATGTTGTCTTAATACATACAAAATATGTTGTATTTCAAACTGTATTAAAACTAGCTGTAGCTAGCTGAAGGTAATTGAGTGTTTAAGGCATGTTCATGATTTCAGGGTTTAGAAATTTGCTTGTTTCGTTTATAACTTCAGCCTTTTTCTTCTAAAAACAGTGTTTGGGATTATCCTTTCGAAAAACATCATCTTTTTTCTGGGAAAAAAGCCAATACAAAAATAATTCCCACTCAGTCATGTAGAAATAAGTAACCACTCATGACTCAGCAATAATCAGGGCAGCACTTCAGGCTAAAAGTTAAACTATTCCTTTAAAAAGTTTCATCCAGGGTGAAAACGAAAAGCCACAACTTCAAAGAGATTTGATTTCTGCTGAAGCTATAAAGCAGAGACGATGTTAAGACGATGGATGTAGAGGTAATCTCAGCATGGAAAAGTCCATGAAAATCCAAACACTGTCAGCATCTTCCTGAAATTTGTCTCTGTTTGGGCCAAGCTCTGTGTGTGTGTGTGTGTGTGTGTGTGTGTGTGTGTGTGTGTGTGTGTGTGTGTGTGTGAGAGAGAGAGAAGGACATTTATTTTAGAAATGATTTTTCAGGTTGGGTAAATATACTGTAGATATACGATGGATGGATGCTAAATAGAGGAATGGATCATGACTAGCCTGATAGATCTCTGTAGATAAATAGAATGATTGATAGATGGATGAATGGGAAGACAGATTATGGATGAATGTAGCATTAACAGACTGATAGATCTGTGTAGATAAATGGAATTTGGATGAATGGATGGATGGATATGTGAATGATAAATGGATTGACACAAATGGACAGTGGGGATAAATGGACAGTAGTGGATTGACAACATTTATGGACAGATAGGCAATGTGTGTAAGCATCTGTCTACCAATCATTTGTCAATCCCTCCCTTCATCTGTCCATATTCATCATTGGTCATCAATTTTGATTCTTGCAGCACATTTCAAAAAAATTGTGACAATAAAGCATTTACCAGTTTACAATGTTTCCATTCTTTCTCAAAACACTTGAAAAATGTTTAGGGACTGAAGACACGTTCCAGGTGTTATTTTGTCCCATTCTTCCTGCAAACAGGTCTTCAGGTGTGCAACAGTACAGGATTATCAGTCATATCTGTCATTTCAAAATTCTTCACACATTCTCTATTGGGGACAGAGGGGACAGACACCCTCTTCTTCCACAGCCATGTCTTTGTAATGTGTGTAGAATGTGGTTTTGCATTGTCTTGTATAAATATCACGAGAAAATATGTCATCTTGAAGACAGTATATGCCTCAATGTCTCAATATACTTTTGTGCATTAATGCTGCCATCAAAGAAGTGTAAGTTACATTTGCCAGGGGCACTGACACAACCCCATACCATGACAGACGCTGGCTTTTGGACTTGTTCCTGGTAACAGTCTGGATGATCCTTTTCATCTTTAGTCCAGAGCATACAGCATCAATTTCTACCAGAAAAGACCTGGAATACTGATTCACCTGACCACAATACACTGATGATGTGTGATAGTCCATCCCAGATGCTTCTGAGCCCAGAGAAGTCGACAGTGCTTCTGGACACAGTTAACATAAGGCTTCCTTTTTGCACAATAAAGTTTTAAGTGGCATTTATGGGTGTAACTCTGTGTTGTTGTGCCTGACAAAGTTTTGCCAAAGTAATCCTGAGCCAATGTGGTTCTATCAGCTATAGATGAATGATGGTTCTTGATATAGGCTACGTTTACATTAGACCGTATCTGTCTCGTTTTCTTCGCGGATGCACTGTCCGTTTACATTAAACCGCCTGGAAATGCCGGGAAACGGGAATCCGCCAGCGTCCACGTATTCAATCCAGATCGTGTCAGCTCCGGTGCTGTGTAAACATTCAGAATACGCGGATACGCTGTGCTGAGCTCTAGCTGGCGTCTCATTGGACAACGTCACTGTGACATCCACCTTCCTGATTCGCTGGCGTTGGTCATGTGACACGACTGCTGAAAAACAGCGCGGACTTCTGCCTTGTATCACCTTTCATTAAAGAGTATAAAAGTATGAAAATACTGCAAATACTGATGCAAATACTGCCCATTGTGTAGTTATGATTGTCTTTAGACTTGCCATCCTTCCACTTGCAAGTGGTAAGTGATGTGCGCTGGGATCACACACACAGCGGCTCAGTCCCGAATCACAGCTCGTTCACTTCACTCGCGTGCTCTGTGAGCTGCGCAAGGCCGTCGTGCGCACCCTCCAGAGGGCACTCGCTGTTCAGGGCGAAGTGATTTGGAGCGCAGGATGCCTGCAGAGCCGAGCGTATCCGTGTATTGGTATTGCTGTGTGCACGCAAATCGTGTATTGGTGTTGCTGTGTGCACACGTTTTAAAAACATTAATCTGATGATCCGCTGATACGGTCTAATGTAAACATGGGCTTAGTATCACCTGAAAGATCAGAGCTCACAGATGGCACTTTTCCTGCACCAAAATTCCTCCAGTTTTCTTGAATTATTTAATGATATTATGCACCATGGAGAGTAAAATATCCAAATCCCTTTGTATCTTTCTTTGAGAAACATTGTTTTTAAACATTTCAGTAATTTTTTCACACATTTGTTGACAAACTGAAGATCCTTGGCCCATCTTTGCTCCTCAAAGACTAGGCCTTTCCTGGATATTCATTTTGTATCATGATTACAATTACCTGTTGACATTACCTGTTTCAGATCACATCTTTATTTAATAGTTTTACTTCATTAGTCACCCTAAATTTCCCCTGTTCCAACTTTTTGGAATGTGTTACAAGTCTGAAACACAGTAATGGATGTATATTAACAAATGAAATGAAGCTGATCAACAAAACATGAAACATTTTGGGTTAATTCTGTTTGCAATGAAATACAAGTCAAAGTAAATTTAGAAATCACGGCTTTTCTTTATTTACATGTTCCATATCATCCCAACTTTTTCTGATCTGGGGCTATACATGCAGTATCTATGCATCTACCCACCACATATAGTATCTATATATCTATCCATCTCTCCATTCATCTTCTCATCTATCCATTTTTATCATTGATCTGTCCATCATTTTATTTATGATAATAGAAACAGTTCCTTTTCGTGTTCTTGGACTTCTGTTCTTCCCGAATGTCCTACTGATCTTTTTTTTCCAGGACTTTTTGTGCTGAGTTCTAAGTTGTAATTTTGTAACGCATCTGTGTTTAACGACTGCTTTTCCCACCTGAGACCTTGTTTTATAGTTGGACAGCTCCATGATAGATTGCTTCATTAAGCTGAGAGGCAAAGAGTGAGCACCTTCATTGTGTTTGTCCTCAATGGACAGAGGGAAAAAATTGATTGCTCTTTTAAGACAATGGTTTTATCCCCTCTGGGGAAATGTCGTCACGTTGTTCCAGTGTCATTCTAGCACCATACTGTAACCCAGAGTTTCTCACGGTGTCTTCCTGCATGGATTTTCATCATACTGGCGGGACATTATACCTTTATTTGCATACTTGGATGTGAGGAAATTTGCTCTTGCAGAATCCCTCACAGCTCAGCAGAGTGTGATTTCAGAGTGAGACAATAATGGCATCGGATTTGGCCCTGAGCTTTTCTGTGTTTGTGAACAAATGAATGCCAAATAAAGAAAAAAATGGTTCTTTCATAGGGGCCTGCTGCTTGTTTCATCGTTCCTACTTCCAGGGTGATCTGCATGCTGGTTCACTTCTGCTTTGGCCCTTGGATTGATGTTTCTACCTGTTTCTTATTATTAGGGCCCAAGCACCGTTCAGTGCGAAGATCCTATTGTTTTTTGAAGGATTATTATTAGGGGCCGAGCACCGGTCGGTGCGAAGACCCTATTGTTTTTCGAAGGATTATTAGGGCCCGAGCACCGTTCGGTGTGAAGACCCTATTGTTTTTCGAAGGATTCTTCTTCTTCTTATTATTATTATTATTATTATTATTTTTCTGTTGCGTTTGGCCTTATTTGAGGCATTTCCCATGCACAAAAACTCATGAAATTTGATACACACATCAGTCATTGTCACCGCTACTCAGCCACAGACTTTTGGCTCCGGGCATGGCCCAAGGACTTCATAGCGCCCCTTTTTCCGTTTCCCATTGAAATGAATGGGTAGAACTTTGGAATGATGATGTCATAAGGCCATTTGGAGTGAAATTACACATGGTCATTTTTAATGTACTCCTCCTAGATGGTTCATCACATTCATGTCAAACTTGGCAAACATGATGCCAAGATATTGCTGAAGTTGAATTGCGAAGGGATTTTTGATATGTTGTAATATGTTGAAATATTATAACATTTAATATGCCAAGATATTGCTGAATGTTGAACTTGATATCTTGTAATATGATTCTGATTCTGGTACTCTTTAGCCATTGTGGCATCTTTATTAACAATCATGATCTTATACCTTCTCTAGTCATGGTGGGGAGAACTCTGAACTCTTTTCATCTCTTTACACACATAACATGCCTGGGCATGTCCTAAACCCTAAACAAATGGCCCTTTTCCACTACCCTTTTTCAGCTCACTTCAGCTCACTTCAGCCCGACACGGCTCGTGTTTTGACTACCTCAGAGCAGCACGACTCAGCTCGCTTCAGCCCTACTCAGCACCCAAAACTCGCACGGTTTTGGAGTAGGGCTGAAGCGAGCCAAACCGAGCCGAGTGAGGCTAGGGGCGTGAGGAGACACTCCCCTGTGCACTGATTGGTGAGGAGGAGTGCCCTCACATGCCCACACACACCCCGTGAGCACACTGGGATCTGTAAACACCGTAAACCCGGAAGAAGAATAATTACGAATTACGAGAATTTCTGAAGCCTTATGCGCCTCGCCTCATCTATACGCTCTTGCCAGTATCTGTTGGTGTTGTCGGTGACAACAAGCCACAGCACCAAGACCAGCAACACTAACGACTCCATGTCCTCCATGTTTATTGTTTACTATCCGGGTCGTGAGACTACCGCTTAAAAGGTCACTGATGTCACTGTTTGCGTCGCCTAACGACATCACGTGACGGCCACCCACTTTCGCTAACTCCACCCACTTCCAGCCAGCACGGTTCAGCGCGGTTGTAGTCGAAATGCAACTCCAACAGCCCCACTCAGCTCGACTCAGCCCAACTCAGCACGGCACGGCTCAGCCCAACTCAGCCGCGTTGGTAGTGGAAAAGCGGCAAAAATGTGGTGTCACAACATGAGTTTCAGGCTTGTGAACTGTAACCCACTGTGGTGAAAACAAAACACTACACCTCATTAAACTGCATTACAATCACATATCACATATTGTAACTTTACAAAATATTGGATATCGTGAGTCTGATGATATAACATATACAATTCTGTGCACACTCATACACACACTCACAGCATATTTATCCATACACACACTCTCTCACAAGTACGCACTCACATGCATACGCAACATATATGAGCACACTCTCTCTCTTTCACACACACACACCTTCTATCTCTCTCCCTCTGACAAACACACACACACACACACACACACACACACACACACACACACACTAATAGTGACCTGCCATCATTGTGCATTTTGTTGCAGACATATGAAAACTCTGCATGTACACACACACACACACACACACACACACACACGCAGACACAGGAAAGCTAAGATGACTTAAGATTACAGTGTGAGATAGAGATAAGGAGGAGACGTATAGTTTTGTATACATATAAATGTACATTTTCACACAGCAGTCATGGCATTTGCAACATGCATATCACCTTTGAACATTTGATGAATATATTTATTATTATTATTTTTGTGTCATGCTTGGCATTTTTTGAGGCATTTCCCATGCACAAAAACTCATGAAGATACACACATCAGTCATTGTAACCGCTTCTCATCCACAGACGTTTGGCCCCAGGCATGGCCAAGGGACTTCATAGCGCCCTTTTTTCCATTTCCCATTGAAATGAATTGGTAGAACTTTGGAGTTCTACCCAAAGTTCTACCCTTTGGATGATGTCATGCCCAACAGGAAGTGAGGTAATTGGACTTATATGTGTTTGGACACATGGTCATTTACAACGTACTCCTCCTAGACGGTTCATCAGATTCATGTCAAACTTGGCAAACATGATGCCAAGATATTGCTGATGCCAAGAAATTGCGAAGGGATTTTTGATCTCCCTTTGGGACATTTGATATCCCTTTGGGATTTCTGATTTTTGATATAAATGACGGCCCCTAAAATGCTTTGCAGAATCATAAAGTCAATCAAGTGTAGGTCATAAAAAGAATATTCCCCGACACCTAATTATTTTTGTTGAGTGGACCGACAGCTACTGATGATATTGACACGTCTAATTCACATGCCTAGCAGAGTATCACCATCTGGCTAAGCAGGAAATGTGGCAAAGATTTTGAATGCTTTGACACACACACACACACTGCAAAAAAATAAAAAATCACACACACACACTGCAGACACAGGAAAGCTAAGATAACTTAAGATTACAGCGTGAGATAGAGATAAGGATATATATAAATGTACATTTTCACACCACAGAAACACACACACACACACTTGCAGTCTTTGTCTGTCTATCTCGCATCCGTCAAGCAGTCATGGCATTTGCAACATGCATATCACCTTTAAACATTTGATGAATATATGACATGTGACTGTTTTGTTGGGTGGCGGAATGTCCTGGGTTGGGGAACCACACGTGCGAGGGCCTATCAAGGCCGCTAGTTAGGGCCCAAGCACTGAACGGTATGAAGACCCTATTGTTTTTCAAAGGATTCCTCTTCTTCTTATTATTATTATTTTTCTGTCACGTTTGGCCTTATTTGAGGCATTTCCCATGCATGAAAAATCATGAAATTTGATACACACATCAGTCATTGTCACCACTACTCAGCCACAGACTTTTGGCCCCGGGCATGGCCCAGGGACTTCATAGCACCCCTTTTTCCATTTCCCATTGAAATGAATGGGTAGAACTTTGGAATGATGATGTCATAAGGCCATTTGGAGTGAAATTACACATGGTCATTTTTAACGTACTCCTCCTAGACAGTTCATCAAATTAATGTCAAACTTGGCAAACATGATGCCAAGATATTGCTGAACTTGAATTGCTAAGGGATTTTTGATATGTTGTAATATGTTGAAATATTATGACATATAATATGCCAAGATATTGCTGAATGTTGAACTTGATACCTTGTAATATGATTCTGATTCTGATACTCTTTAGCTGTTATGGGCCTGTCTGGCCACCAACTGGCTAAGGAAAGAATAACTCATCTCATCTCGTTATCTCTAGCCGCTTTATCCTTCTACAGGGTCGCAGGCAAACTGGAGCCTATCCCAGCTGACTATGGGCGAAAGGCGGGGTACACCCTGGACAAGTCGCCAGGTCATCACAGGGCTGACACATAGACACAGACAACCATTCACACTGTCATTCACACCTACGGTCAATTTAGAGTCACCAGTTAACCTAACCTGCATGTCTTTGGACTGTGGGGGAAACCGGAGCACCCGGAGGAAACCCACGCAGACATGGGGAGAACATGCAAACTCCGCACAGAAAGGCCCTCACCAGCCACGGGGCTCAAACCTGGACCTTCTTGCTGTGAGGCGACAGCGCTAACCACTACACCACCGTGCCGCCCCAAGGAAAGAATAGGATTTTGAATATGTGTGTTTTGACACATGATGAATTTTAACATGCTCCTCCTAGACGGTTCATGAGATTCATGTGAAATTTGTTATACATGATGCCAAGATGTCACTGATATTAAATTGTGAAGGGATTTTTGATATCTTGTAATATGTTGAAATGGCCTTATGATTTTAATATCTTGCCATATAAACAGGAAACGTGTCAGAAAGCCACAGTGCATTGACTGTATGGTCGGACACTTCTTACTTCAATAGATATTATGATTATTATGATAACCTGATGCCCAATGGGCCTGCCTGTTATAGCACCACCACCTGGCCAAGCAGGAAATGTGCCAGAAATTGGCAATGCCTTAACTGATTGATCTGACACTTTACAAAATATTGTGTATTATGATTGTGATGATATTCACATGTGTAATTCAGATGCCTAGCACAGCACCACCATCTGGCCAAGCAGGAAATGGGGAACATGTTCAATTCATTGATGGATTGATATGAAACTTTACAAAATATTGGATATCATGAGTCTGATGATATAACATACAGTATACAATTCTGTGCACACTCATACACACACTCACAGTCATATGCATATTTATGCATACACACACTCTTTCACAAGTATGCACTCACATGCACACGCAACATCTATGAGCACACTTTTTCACACACACACTTTCTATCTCTCTCCCTCCCTCTGACAAACACACACACACACACACAATAATAGCGGAGCTCCAGTGGAGCACCATACCTAAGAAAAAATAGTAAACCCATCGAGTCGATTTTTTTGTGGTTTGTCTGTGTACATGTACCACCAGTCATACACACCGCCTAGTGGTCAGTGTTAGTAATTACCAGTCATACACACCGCCTAGTGGCCAGTGTTAATAATTACTAGTCATACACACCGCCTTGTTGCCAGTGCTAGCCAGTAAAGAAATAAAACAAAACAGACTGGCTAGGATATAAGAAAATTCTACAACCCAGAAACAGATGGGAGCTCTGCTTTTAGGCAGTGCCTAAATCTATATATTAGTGACCTGCCATCATTGTGCATTTTGTTGCAGACATATGAAAACTCTGCATGTACACACACACACACACACACACACACACACTGCAGACACAGGAAAGCTAAGATGACTTAAGATTACAGTGTGAGATAGAGATAAGGAGGAGACACATGTATAGTTTTGTACATATATAAATGTACATTTTCACACCACAGAAACACACACACACACACACACACACTTGCAGTCTTTGTCTGTCTATCTCGCATCCGTCAAGCAGTCATGGCATTTGCAACATGCACATCACCTTTGCACATTTGATGAATATATGACATGTGACTGTTTTGTTGGGTGGCGGAATGTCCTGGGTTGCGGAACCACATGTGCGAGGGCCCGTCAAGGCCACTAGCGGCTTTAATTATTATTATTATTATTATTCTGTCACGCTAGGCTTTTTTTGAGGCATTTCCCATGCATGAAAACTCATGAAATTTGATACACACATCAGTCATTGTAACCGCTTCTCAGCCACAGACTGAGACTTCTCAGCCACGGCCCAGGGACTTCATAGCGCCCCTTTTTCCATTTCCCATTGAAATGAATGGGTAGAACTTTGGAGTTCTACCCAAAGTTCTACCCTTTGGATGATGTCACACCCAACAGGAAGTGAGGTAATTGGTAGATCAAATACACACAAAAACACAAGTACATACATTCATACAGAAGTACAAATATAAACCTAAGCAAAAAAGTTAGAAAGTTGAACCTTAAATATATTGTCAAATGGAAAATGTACACACAATAGCTTCATGTGTACTAAAGTACACTGGCATAACCTTTGCTTTCACACAGTACATGCTGTGTTACACTCAGTCATTGTAACCGCTTCTCAGCCACAGACATTTGGCCCCGGGCATGGCCCAGGAACTTCATAGCACCCCTTTTTTCATTTCCCATTGAAATGAATGGGTAGAACTTTGGAGTTCTACCCAAACTTCTACCCTTTGGATGATGTCACGCCCAAAGGAAGTGAGGTAATTGGGCTTATTTGCATTTGGACACATGGTCATTTTTAACGTACTCCTCCTAGACGGTTCATCAGATTCATGTCAAACTTGGAAAACATGATGCCAAGATATTGCTGACACACTCACAAAACACAAAATAGTGAAGTATTTACAAGAAAGTAACCATGCTGTTGTGATGATGGAAACAGAACCCCTTGTTCTTAGTTTGTTAGTAACAGATGACTAGAAAAGCAAAATTAATGTTTGTTCAGTTAAAGGTTTATTTTTTTTTAAGGGAAGCACACACTAAGTGGCTAAGTCACTAAGTGAATAGCACTTTATCAGTTGTAAATGGTTTCTCACAATTAATTCTAACAAGTTGTTGTGAACAGAACACAAAGCAACAGCAAAAGTCTCAGAGTTGGTTGCCAAGGAGGCTGAGTCCAGTCCTTATTTTTCACATACACATGATCATCATCAAGTTTATTTGTATAGTGCTTTTAACAATAAACATTGTCGCAAAGCAGCTTTACAGAATTTGAACGACTTAAAACATGAGCTAATTTTATCCCTAATCTATCCCCAATAAGCAAGCCTGTGGCGACGGTGGCAAGGAAAAACTCCCTCAGACGACATGAGGAAGAAACCTTGAGAGGAACCAGACTCAAAAGGGAACCCATCCTCATTTGGGCAACAACAGACAGCCTGACTATAATATTAACAGTTTTAACAGGTATAACCCTCAACTGTCCTCATGGGGCCGTCCTTCACAGGAGCAGTGCGATAAAACTCCGACCAGACACAGGGCACCAGGATGGATCAAGCAGGTCCGAGGGGCAGAAAGGGCCAGCATCTCAATCCCAGGATCAACATGTAACTCAGAGGGACAGATTGGGGGGGGAAGAGAGAGAGAAAGAAAACACAGGTTGTTAGGTATGCCCTAAAAATGACAAGTATTAAATCTGTGTGGTAGGCTCGCAGAGACGAGAGTCTTTACATCAGGCATAACACACAACAATGGCATGTTAATATGGTAAAAAAATATCATGACCTGCTCTGGCTGGATGCTTGATTGGGTGATGAGAGCACACTCCTCAGCAATGATGAGATGCAGATGGGTCCCTTAGGGCTGGCCAAGACAATTCAGTTACATTTCACTGGGTCTGGGACATGCGACAGAATGTCTGACGGCCGATTCCCTGCAGGCTACGATAGCCAGTCAAGGTCTCCATCCTCTCCACCAAAAGATTTCCTGTTGACTCCATGTAACTCAGAGGGACAGATTTGGGGTGGGGGGGAGGGAAAGAAAACACAGGTTGTTAGGTATGCCCAATGTCACCTGAATAAGTAGGAGCAGTATACATATTGCACCGAGTACAAGCAGGGACTCCGGCAACTGACTATGACAGCATAACTAAAAGGAGAGAGCCAGAAGGTAACACAGGCATGAGGGAGCCCCAGGACATAAAGCAGCCAGCCACTACACCATCAACAAACTCGAGTGAGCAAGCGAGTGGGGACTGACAGCATCCATACATCCCAGTTTACCAAAACACTATGTCTGAGGACCCTCCAGATCTACTCCTTTACCTCATAAACACCATTAACAAAAGGCTTGACTAAACAGATATGTTTTCAGCCTAGACTTAAATGCTGAGACTGTGTCTGATTCCCGAACATTACTTGGAAGGCTGTTCCATAACTGTGGGGCTTTGTAAGAAAAGGCTCTGCCCCCTGATGTAGCCTTCACTATACGAGGTACCAGCAGATAGCCTGCACCTTTTGATCTAAGTAGGCGTGGCGGGTCATAGAGGAGCAGAAGTTCACTCAGGTACTGTGGTGCGAGACCATTTAGTGCTTTAAAGGTCAATAGTAGTATTTTATAATCAATACGAAATTTGACTGGGAGCCAATGCAGTGTGGATAAGACAGGCGTGATGTGGTCATATTTTCTAGTTCTAGTAAGGACTCTTGCTGCTGCATTTTGAACTAACTGGAGCTTGTTTATGCACTTATTGGAACATCCAGACAGTAAGGCATTACAATAATCCAACCTGGAGGTAACGAAAGCATGGACTAGTTTTTCTGCATCATGCAATGACATTAAATTTCTTATCTTTGCAATATTTCTGAGATGAAAGAAAGCTATCCGGGTGATGTTATCAATGTGAGTTTCGAATGAAAGACTGGGGTCAATAATCACTCCGAGGTCTTTTACTGCTGCACATGAAGAAACAAAGGCCATCCAGAGTCACTGTGTAATCAGAAAACTTACTTCTAGCTGTATGTGGTCCTAGCACAAGTACTTCAGTCTTGTCAGAGTTAAGCAGAAGGAAATTAATAAGCATCCAGTGTCTAATGTCCTTAACACATTCCTCAATTCTATTAAGCTGGTGTCTCTCATCAGGTTTTGCAGAGACATACAACTGTGTGTCATCAGCATAACAGTGGAAACTAATACAATGTTTACGAATAATATCGCCCAGAGGTAACATATATAGAGAAAAAAGCAGTGGACCCAAGACAGAACCTTGTGGAACACCAAACTTTACCTCGGTACGTCTAGAAATATCACCATTTATATCAACATACTGATAACGATCAGTTAGATAAGACCTGAGCCAGGAGAGTGCCATTCCCTTAACTCCCACAACATTTTCTAGTCTATCCAGAAGAATGGAATGATCAGTGGTATCAAATGCTGCACTAAGGTCAAACAACACAAGTAGCGAGACACAGCCCTGATCAGACGCCAACAGTAGGTCGTTTACTACTTTAACCAGTGCTGTCTCTGTGCTATGATGAGGTCTAAATCCTGACTGATACATTTCATGGATGTTATTCCTATGTAAATATGAGCATAACTGCTGTGCCACAGCTTTTTCAAGGATCTTGGAGATAAAGGGGAGGTTTGATATTGGCCGATAATTGGACAGCTGACAGGGATCAAGGTCAGTTTTTTTAATCAGGGGTTTGATAACTGCTAGTTTAAAGGATTTGGGTACATAGCCAATCATAAGAGAAGAATTTATTATTTTTAGAAGCGGTTCAATTACTCCAGGCATTATCTGTTTGAATAGATGTGTCGGTAAGGGATCTAGTACGCAAGTTGAGGCTTTTGATGTGATCAAATACACACACAAACACAAGTACATACATGCATACAGAAGTACAAATATAAACCTAAGCAAAAAAGTTAGAAAGTTGAACCTTAAATATATTGTCAAATGGAAAATGTACACACAATAGCTTCATGTGTACTAAAGTACACTGGCATAACCTTTGCTTTCACTAAGTACATGTATGTTCTTTTCACATATACATGGTCTATTAATGTACCTGCTTCAGTGGTAGGTTCTGAAACAATCTGTGTGAAGTCTTTGGCTGCCATAAAGTCAATAAGGCACTGAGTTTTTAAAGCAAATTTAAAAGTATGTTTAGGAGTGTGTGCTGACTGTCAGTTACTGGGTGGGGTTAGGTTTCCCCTAGTGGTAGTTTTAGGTACTGCAGCTTTAATTTGTAGTCACTTCCTGTTATATGTATGAGGCACTTCCTGTTTCAACCATGCCTGTTACAAGCCATATATAAATGTGCTCCTCCAGAGATTCAGCTGTATTAACTTTGGAGTGGAACCACCGGTGAGTTATTGCTGCAAATTGTTGTTGTAGTCGTTTAAGATTACTGTGGTGTTGAAAGTGATGATCAAAATGCTTAATTTAAGTTAAAACGAGATCGTTGTTAATTATGCTAATCATCGTTAGCAATGCTAGTTAGCCACACTGCTGAGTCATTTAGCTTATTGTTAAGCCTCATTTATAATATGCTATACATTGTGTTTTGTGTGAAACGTTGCTAGTTAGTATATTTTCATTTTACCTGTTTACTTACCTGTGTAAATAGTCTCTTGTAAGGAAAAGATGTTAGATGTTAAATTTCGTCATACTTGCCTGATTTATCTACTTAATCTACAACCTGCCAAGACAAAACTTACCTGATTCAGTACCTGTGAAGGAAAAAGTAGATTGTAACCAGTGTGTTGCATGTATTTTATTCATTTTGTAACATTTTGTATCTTGTATATATTTCATTTGTGTTTCAGTTTTACAAATAATCAAAGCACCAGAAGATTTCAGTAAATCAATCAGTCAACCTGGAATCAAGCCTACTGGTCTTTTATTGTTGTTCGCTATCTGTCTACAATACCCCAGAAGTATTATCCAGGACAGAATAGAGTGGATATCCACACATACAGCAGTGAGTATGTGAATATGCAGCATGTTCTCATGCAGCATGTTCACCAAGCATTAAGATATCTAAAACAGAACAACAAATATTCACATACTTTAAAAGTTTAGGAGTGGATATCCACACATACAGCAGGGAGCGGTGGCTGTCATATAGATGTGTTCAGAGTACACATTCAACTCCTGGGACGGCATTACAGAAAGTTCCTATCTTAAGTCAAAAGTTAAGATGGGACAGCTGTGAGATAGGATTCTTTTCAGTTTGGTATTACAGAAGCAAATCCTAACTTCATTTAGGATTCTTATCTTATCTCGAGTTAGGATTCCTCAATAACAGATCGAAACATCTATGATCGCCTTTAATGTCTGTTACCTAGCAACGAAAGCTACACTGTGTCTCGTGAAGTAACGTCCAGTGATCTCTGGCTAGCTGCTACAACAGAAACAATACCCTGCTACAAGTGACGACTTGACACGAGACAGCAAGAGACGTAAACAGTATGGACAAACAATGACGGGCTTTAAATTTTAAACCGGATGAAATTGAAACAGTAGTGTTAGTGGAGGGGTCCAAGGATATATTGTTCGGGAGATTTAGTTCTTCGTGACCCTATTGCCTGGATATTGATGGCATGATAGCCCTTACGGCAAACATAGGCGACTTCATCCACAGATGGGGCCTTAATGGGAAACAGAGAGCTGTCCACTAGACCTATCACACCAGGCATATTTGAATGTCGGTAGAAGGCTTCCTTAATCGCATTCAGTTCTTGTCCACCTGGAAACCTAATGTAATGCGCAGCCAGCCTTCCTATCGCCGTTGCCACTTCGGTCAGATTTTTGGACATGGAAGGCTGAGAAATTTTTGACAAATCAGCGATTTCTGTTTGGAAGTCACCTTTGGCGAAAAAACGAAGCGCATTTGTTAGCTGCAGTATAACCGGGAGAGCCCCATGTCGACGAGTCGGCCTCTCTAAATCTGGCCGCAGTTTATCAGCTAACTGTATGATCATGGCCCGGGGTAACCGGTAGCGATTTATCAAAGTTTTGTCATCAAACCTTAAAACGTCGTTTTGGTCTACCAACTGCCTTTCAATAAACAAATTCCGGTTACGTTGTTGTCGCCTCAAAAGCAAAATACCTGCCATTCTGTCTAATAGTAGACTACTAGCTGATTTATACAGTAAAAATGACAGTTAGGACAGCGGTGGGGATATCCTAAAGTTAGGACGGGTATTTAAGAATTTTTTTAGTTTTTTTAGAAGTTAGGATGCTTCTGTAATATACTTTTCTTAACTTGAGATAGGATAGGACAACAGAGTTAGGAACGGCTGTTCTGTAATAGCCTTTTCCTAAATATGATCCTAAAGTGCCATTGCCACGGGAACTAGACAGATAAGATGAGATTCTCAAGTTAGGAACTTTCTGTAATGCGGCCCCTGGCATATATTTGGCTCATTGTAATGACAGCCATTATAATGTTGTTGTTTGTGTTAAAGATTTAGATAGGCAAGGGTGTATTAGTCTGTGCAAACTTTCCTGGGTTGTGGAACCACACGTGCGAGGGCCCATCAAGGCTGCTAGCGGCTTTAATTATTATTTATTTATTAATTAATTAATTTATTTTTTTCTGTCGTGTTTGGCCTTTTTTGAGGTATTTCCCATGCACGAAAACTCATGAAATTTGATAGACACATCAGTCATTGTAACCGCTTCTCAGCCACAGACCTTTGGCCCCGGACATGGCCCAGGGACTTCATAGCGCCCCCTAATTGAAACAAAACCCTTTAGAACTTATGGCTAGAATCTTACTCAGAACCCTTAGATCAGTACAAAAATGACATGAATCATGGTAGTTGTCCTAGCAACCTCATAAGATCTTAAGAAGGAATTGGACAACATGCACATCACCTTTGAACATTTGATGAATATATGACATGTGACTGTTTTGTTGGGTGGCAGAATGTCCTGGGTTGCAGAACCACATGTGCGAGGGCCCATCAAGGCTGCTAGTGGCTTTAATTAGTCTTGATTTTTGTTAGCATCTGTGGAACTTTGAAGGGTTCCCTACTTCTTATGGATGACATTGTTTGCTTGGGTATTTGAAACTGTATCTGACCATCTCTGGTCTTAAATTGTTTCTGATCTCATTACAGGGTTCATCGGGGGCTTTTAGTTGCACAACAGTTATCCCATTTTAAATTGATACTACTTGGAATGCTTTTATGAAAGAGAAGTCCCTCTGATATGGGGTTGTACATTACCACAGAGGAACAAATCAGAGAACCCTGATGCGTGATGGATAAGTCCTGTCCAGTCCATCCATGCCTGAGTTTGTGGGACTTCCATGCCAGCTCCAGGACAGGAATTCAGTCCTGCCCTGCTGTAGGCCATTTTCCCTGAAGCGGCACTCCCACACCTGCTACCACTCCTCTCCCATCAGCCAGAGCCTTCTTAAAGGGCATATCCTGGACCAATTTAGTGTTTTTTTTTTTTTTTTTTTTTTTTTCCTTCTGTGAAAGTATGTCCCTTTACACACTCAGCCAGAAGGGTAATTTTGCACAAGGCCATCTGTCTACAGCAGAAAAAAATAAAATAACAAAACATGTCTGGAAAAATCCCAAGGGAGTCTGGAGCCATATTTATCCAGATTCGTGACATGTGCGGATCCACCAGCAGGCAGAGAGACCCTGCATGGGTTCAGTGCACAGTCTGTGTAGACCAAGTTTAGCAGCTAGCGATTTTGCATTGAAATGATAATAGTTAATAGCTTCAGCTTCTAAACCCATGGATTCATGTATCAATGCTCATCTGTCTATTGTTACATAAATCATATTTTTTCTAATTACTATCATGTATTTGTAGGTGTAATTAATGATTGTGTATTTAGGATGGGATAAGTGATCAATCTTTAATAATTACATGAAATCAGTCTCATTGAATCATTTGAAGTGAATTATTCAAATGAATCGAATCAGTGAATCATTTAGTGAATCGTACCATTAATCCTGGTACTTAATAATAAATTACCAAACAGCTAAAATGGTATCTTCCAAATTATTATTGATCACTTACCATATTACATAAATCATCTGCACCTTTTTGAATTCTTTGGGAGATTGGGCAACTTCAAAGTATCGAAACAGCAGATGGACACCACACACAATTTCAATAAATAAAAAAAATTAATATAAAAAAGAAAAAAATTGAACAATTTAATAGCAGCAGAATTGAGTCTTCTGTAAACAGTGTGTGTGTGTGTGTGTGTGTGTGTAAAAGAATTAGCTTTGTAGGCTAATCAGACAAAGAAAAAGCTAGCCAACATATGCTTTCAGGCCTAGGGTGTGTGTAGCCAAGTGATTAGCTTTGTAGGCTAATCAGACAAAGGAAAAGCTGAAGGTTTTTAATTAAAAATAAACATTCAAAAATGGTCATCCGTGGTGCATATCTATATAGTTTTAAATGTAGGCACAGGAGAATTTGCTATCAAGGTTGAATTGAACTTAGGACTTATGATATTGTCTGAGATTGAGACAAAGGGTCTCGGTTTTAAGGCCTAGTGGGTGAGGGACACGTGCTTCCTTTGTCAGACAAAGGGATTTAGCTCTCCTGCTAGCTAAAACACGTGTGAAGCCCAGATGTGTGAGTAATGATTTAGAATGTTAAGGAAGAGAGAGAGAGAGAGAGCATGCAAGAACTTATTGATTAAACAATTGAAATCAACAAACAAATGATAGAGAACCAAAATTCAGTGTGCACACATTCCTGAATATATCTCCACATTAAGTGAAATAAACTAATCCCTAAAACTTAACTTTCTGCCCAGTGCTTTTCTTACTGAAAAAGTCTCGTCTTCTGTCTGAAGAAAGCTCGCGGAGGAAGTTTGCACTTCAGTGAGGAAGAGAGAAGTTTCTCTGAAGATCTTCGTAGCTGATGAGATGAAAAGTCTTTGTTCAGCCCCATGCACGGATTTAAAAAAAAGGAGGGCCAGCCGCTTTTCTGAGCACAATAAAACTGCTTTTGCTTGCAGTTGCGTACGCTTTAAAAGAAAAATGATACTTGCAAAACCGGTTTAATAACTTGCTTGAGTTGATGATCGCGTGTTTCCAGAATCTACCTTGATCAGGGGTAGATAAAGAGAAAACGCGCTGAAATGTGGTGTTTAGACGTCTGATGGTGAGTTCTCTTTATCTGGTCAGTCTCGCTTGGAGTTAGACACGAAAGAAAAAGATGGCTGGGTTCCAGCTCCTTTTTGGAAGAAAATCATCTAGGAGGAGATGTGAGTGATCCCGCCCAGGCGTGACGTAGTCAACGCAGAAGATGGCTGGGAGTTGTAGTTCTTAGACACAAAATGGTGCATGATCCCTACATATTTATATATTTCTTCATTTAGAAGAGTCCTGGCTACTGTAGGAGGAAGATTTCATAAGCTCAGGGGTGATAGCATTCCGGTGCACCACGCCGGATTTCCGGCGCGCCGTGGCTGGGGGAAAAAAAAAAATCTAGTTTGCCCATTGTCCTGTGTCATTCTGAGATGCGCAGATAGACAGTAAAGGGAATTCGGAATTCCCTTTACTGTCTATCTGCGCATCTCAGAATGACACAGGACAATGGGCGAACTAGATTTTTTTTTTTTTCCCCAGCCACGGCGCGCTGGAAATCCGGCGCAGCGCGCCGGAACGCTATCACCCCTGTAAGCTACACACATGGAATTGGCTAAGCAGGGTTGTAGAAACATTTAATGTATATTAAGCTAAAGGCTAGGCTAGTGGACAATTGGCGGTGCTACAAACCATCCATTCCCTCTGTTATCATGGGGAATGTGAACTCGCTGGAGAATAAAGTCGACGAGCTATCCGCACTGAACAATCAGTGGATTTATCGGGAGAGCAGCTTATTTATCTTTATGGAGACATGGCTAACACACCTTGTATTGGATGCTAATGTGGACCTGCAGGGATTCACTGCTGTGAGAGCTAACAGAGACACTAACACATGTGGGAAAAGCAAAGGTGGGGGACTCATCATTTATGTTAACAACTGCTGGTGTAACCCGGGACATATCTCCGTAAAGACAGTCTTATGTTGACCGGACTTGGAGCTGCTAGCTGTTAGCCTGCGGCCATATTATCTGCCGAGGGAGTTCAGTCATGTGATCACCATCTGTGTTTACATCCCTCCGAGGGCAGATGTAGCCGCTGCATGTGAGAGGATTCACTCTGTCACAGCAAGGCTGCAGATACAGCACCCTGAGGCATTTATGATCATTTCTGGGGACTTTAATTACGCTACTTTGGACTCTACTTTGGCTGCTTTTTACCAGGCTGTGGATTATCCAACAAGGAACAACAGGACAATTGACTTGCTGTATGCTAATGTGAGGGATGCATACAGAGTCACACCCCTCCCCCCACTAGGGAAGCCTGACCACAACCTGGTTCTTCTACAGCCGAAGTACACCCCCCTGGTTCAAAGGCAGCCTGCAACAACTGGCTCCATCAGGAGGTGGTCCCCTGAAATGGAAGATGCCCTCAGAGACTGCTATGACATCACGGACTGGGATGTGCTGCTTAGCCCACACTGTGAGGACATAGAGGGGCTGACACACTGTCTGACGGATTATCTCAACTTCTGTGCAGACATGGTCTCCCCCACTAAGACTGTACGGTGTTACCCTAATAACAAGCCATGGGTAACACAGGAAGTGTCAAGGCTGTCCTCAACAGGAAGAAGGCTGCCTTCAGGAGCAGGGATAGGGAGGTGATGAAAGCAGCACAGCAGGAGGTGAAACATTGCATGAGGGAAGCTAAGGACAGCTACAAGAGAAAGGTGGAGCAGAAGATGAAGGAGAACAGCATGAGGGAGGTCTGGGAAGGTGTGAAAAACATCACAAGCCACAATACAAAGACCAGAGTCATTGAGGGGACAGTGCAGAGGGTGAACGAGTTGAATGACTTCTTCAACCGGTTCAACCAGCCCATGTCCCCCCCCCCCCACTGCACCCATCTATCCTTCTTCCCTCAACACACCTCCCCCCTGTCATCACAGCTGCCCCTCCTTCCCCTCCTCAACACAGACTCCTCCATGCATTACTGCAGACCAGGTCAGAGGTCAACTGAGGAAGCTTCACCCCAGGAAAGCAGCAGGCCCAGACAAGGTGCATCTCCGACTACTGAAGACCTGTGCTGCTGAGCTGGGTGAACCACTCCAATGCATCTTCAACCTCAGCCTGCAGCTGGGGAGAGTGCCCACCCTCTGGAAGACATCATGTATTGTTCCAGTTCCCAAAATTGGCCCAGCGAGCTGAATGACTTCCGACCAGTGGCACTCACTTCACATCTGATGAAGACATTAGAGCAGCTCTTCCTCAGCCTCCTCAGACCCCAGGTACAACATGCCTAGGACTGTCTGCAGTTTGCGTACCAGGCAGGTGTTGGTGTGGAAGATGCTATCCTCTACTTGCTACACCGCCCCCACTCGCATCTGGATAAGGGAAATGGCACAGTGAGGATCCTCTTCTTGGACTTCTTGAGTGCCTTCAACACCATCCAGCCCCTTTTGCTTCAGGACAAACTGAACAGGATGTGAGTGGACCCTTGCCTGGTCACCTGGATCTCCAGCTACCTCACTGACAGGCCACAGTACGTCAGGCTGAAGGACATCATGTCTGACACTGTAATTAGCAGCACCGGAGCACCCCAGGGCACGGTGCTGGCCCCTCTTCTCTTCACCCTGTACACTGCGGACTTCTGCTACAACTTGGAGCTGTGTCACATTCAGAAGTTTACAGATGACACAGCCATTGTTGGGTGTATCAGTAACGACAGAGAGGAGAAGTATAGGAGCCTGGTGAGGGACTTTGCTCTGTGGTGCAACAGGAACCATCTGCAGCTCAACACCTCAAAGACCAAGGAGCTGGTCATTGTCTTTGGGAGGTCCAGACCAAGGTCACAGCCAGCTCTGATTGAGGGAGTCAAGGTGGAGGCTGTGGATTCCTACAAGTACCTCGGGCTGTGGCTGGACAGCAAGCTGGACTGGACTTGCAACACCAATCACTTATACAGGAAGGGACAGAGCAGGCTATACTTCCTTAGGAGGCTGCGGTCCTTTAACCTCTGCAGGAAACTTCTGTGGATGTTCTATCAGTCTGTGGTCGCCAGTGTCCTATTTTACACCTTGGTGTGCTGGGGGAACAGCACATCCAAGAAGGACACATCCAGGCTGGACAAACTGATCAGGCGGGCCGGCTCTGTGGTCGGCGTGAAGCTGGACTCTCTGGTGACAGTGGCAGAGAAGAGGTCTATGGACAAACTATTGAACATCATGGACAATGCCAGTCACCCTCTGCATACAGTCATCAGCAACCAGAGGAGTCTGTTCAGTGACAGAATGCTCCTTCCCAAGTGCAGGACAAACAGACTCAAACTCCTTTGTCCCTCATGCCATCAGACTGTACAACTTCTCTCTGGGGGGAGGAGGGGTAACAGGAGGACAGAGGATGGGAAGGAGCAGTAGCCTAGCCTAACAATAAGTAATACTGGACAATGTGCAATATAAAGTGCAATATCTCTCCTGCTGCCCCCCTTTCCCCCTTTTTTCCCCTCCTCCTCTCTCTCCCCCCTTCCTCTCTTCCCCATATCTTATTCTTTTTATGAGCCATTCCACCGAATCGGTGTCATTTCCATCCCTAGAAAATTATATGTATAAATGCACATAAAAATGTACTTTAAAATATATTTCCTTATTATGCAGAATGTCCTGCACATTGATCTGATTTCGAATTTAAGATATATAATTGTAAGGATTAATAAAAACTACCTTAAACACTGAAAAATAGCATGTGTTACCTGTCCCTGCACTTTAACTTTATACTTAACTATGAAATATTATAATTAAAATCCTTCAGAAACAGTATTTCTTTTGCACTGTTGTGTGACTCCATATCCTATCCATGGTTTAAATATATTTTTTTCATAAGAAATCCACAATATCTTAGTTAAAATACACATTTTAGTCGTGTCCCTGGGTTTTCACTCAGTCCTGTTACCCAAACATATTACCCCATCTGACAAATTTGGAACATTCCATAAATCACATGCTCAACAGGAAGTTACATCAGTTGTGTCTTCTGAAGGCCATGGGAAGACCAAAAGTTAGTTCTCTCATTTACTTTTCTGTATATTTGATGATTTTTTAACTTTGACTGATAAGGTCAATGTCAACATACTGTCCTGTTACTTAAATTATTTCTTAGATGATGTTTATTTTAAAAATACAGATTTTTGGTAAATCACTAGAATGTGCTAAGTGTGGTCATGCTATTAGCAATGACACCATGTGGCTTAATTCCATGTATTAGCTAATCCTAGGCTAAAAACTCAGTCCTGTTACTTTCAGAGTTTTGGTAACAGGACTGAAAAAATGCAGCCATCTTTGACTTCCAAACCTTGTAACGTAGCCTGAGGTTGACCAATACACATTTTGAATAGTTAAATATGTGTGTTATTATAATCAGTGTTGAAAAGATATAACAAATTAAGTTTAATTTGGGAGTGGTACAACAAGCAAATTGCACCCATTCAGTGGAATGTCCCTTATATTTGTATATGTAAATACTTAATTTATTTTAATTTATCTAGAAGTTTTTCTCTACTTCTTTTTTTCTATTTATCTGTAATGATGCTGCTGGAATCTTAATTTCCCTGAGGGAACCCTCCCAAAGGGATCAATAAAGTTTTATCTAATCTAATGTGTTTGACAGGTCCCAAGAGCTCAAGCCCTGACATGCATATCCATTGATACATGTGAAGTAAGTGTATTATCGACAAGCGCTTTCGTGGTGTTTACTTTTGTGTGTGTCAATAAATAACATTATCCATGTACCACACAAACAAGAACACCACCTAATTTAGAGTATAGTCTCTCTTATTTCTTACCCTGGCAACAGTCAACTTGTGAATTGTCGATTTTCTTGGTCTTTTTCTCAGCTCTGCTTGGTCCTCGGCTTCAAGGGCCTCAGTGGATGTGGCACTTTGCCTTCTGTCAGGGAGACGAACATGGCAAGCTCCTTTGGTGACACTGACACAGATGGAAACAGTGTTGCTTTGGGCATTCTAACAGATGGAACTGTGTCTTTTTTCAGATCAAGTTGCTTCTTGAAACCCATTTCCCACTGCAAATAGTTCTCAAAGTCATCGGGCTTTATGAAGTGAGCCCCGCATATGGTGCTGTGGTCTGTTGCATGTTGCCAGTTTTTCCGAGTGCCTTGCACGAAGCGCTCCCATTTCTATCTCATTGTCTGGTCTTTTGGAAAATGAGTACTAATCCCATCATGATTGGTGTTGCTACACCCTCCTACGATACATCTCTTAACCATTTTAATAATTACTTGATAACATTGAAGAAATTTGCAGAAAACCACCAGGTCGTATTCTCATAAACAAACCAACGCTGATATGGGATCCAGAAGGAGGCATCCCGCATGTGATGTCACGAAAATCAATGTTTGCCGGGAAATCTAAATGCCAAGTTTTTTCAGAGGCAGACGAATTTGCCTCAAATGGCTTGATTTCAACTGAATTTTTCTGGTATTGCGCAAGGTAAAAAATTTGCGCAAAATGTGACATATTTGACCGACAGATATAAGTTTAATATAAAATAAGAGAATTAAATTGATCTTGCTCTTAAAAATACCCAAGATGTGCCCTTTAAGAGCTGTTTAGAGCTACTCCAGTTGCCAGACTGTCTCTTGCAGACTTTCCTCACCTTGCTACAGCCCTTTGGTATTGTGACTTCTCGATTACCCCTGCCTGTATTGTTCTGTGTTTTTTGTCCAGTTTTCTGTCCAGTTTTTGCCCATTTTACCTGCCTGTTCTTCTGGATTGTGTTTTTTGCTTCCTCTACCTGGGTTTCACTTGTTCCTGTTTCCTTCAGTTTTTGTGAAGATTTTTCTCTCCCATTTTTGTCCCTGACCGTGCCTGCCTGCTTTTCTGTGTTTTGAGCCCTTGGCTCATTCTTTGACCACCGATTTTTGCCTGAGCCCTATTGTACCTCTGCCCTCAACTTCATTAAAGAAGTTCTTTTCTGTACACTGCCTGTTTTGAGTCTGCTCTTGGGTCCTCACTTCACCTCCGCTCGGCATTTCTGACAATGGAACCTTTTACAGAATGTAAAATGAAACTAATAGAATGAAAAAAAAATAGTCAAATACGAAGACAAACAAATTCATTCATATAATAATTTAATGTGCTTGTACATGTTCTTTCCATTCTTGTTTTGTGTTATATTGTTCTTCTCTTTCCCATCTTTGCCTTTTACTTTTTTGTTCATCGTTTTTGTTCATTTTAATCTTGTTCTTGTTTTTCATCTTTGTGTTATTGTTCTTGTTTGGTGTGGTGTTGTTCATCTCTTTTGTGGTGTTCTTATTCATCTTGTCCATCTTTGTCTTTTCCTACTCCATGTTTTTGCTCATCTTTTTTCTTTTAATGGTCTTCTTTTTATTTTTCCATTTCATATTCATCTTCCTCTTACCCCTAAATTGGTCTTGCTTTTGTTGTTCTTCTTGCTCTTCTTGTTCCTATTGTAATTGTTGTTCTATGTCTTGCCTGTCTTTATCTTCTAATACTTCCATATTTTTTGTTATTTTTTAATATTAATATTGCCCTTCTTACTGTTCTTATTGTTCATCTCAGTATTTCCATCCATAAACTGCTTCATGTTCTCACCCTTCTTGTACTTCTACTCGCTATTCTTGTTGTTCTTGTATGCTTTCCTCATATTCTTGTTCTTTTTTGTTTGATTTTCTTTCTTCTTTTCTTGTCTTATCCATCCTTGTCTTCTACTACATTTTAATTGTAATGTTGTGGTTTGTCATCTTTTTCTTTTTTTCTTTAGATTCAATTTAGAGTTTGTAAATTCAGTTGTACCTCACTCACATGTTTCTTGAATCAAAGCACCTGCCAGACAAATCAATTCTGCTGTAAAAGAATAAACTGTCCTTCTAGAAGCTTTTTTAACATTATTCAGTTTTGTTCAGTCTTCTAAATACATCAAAGCCACTGAAGGGAAACAGTATGCACTTGAGTGAGACCTGGACTTCAGACATGATTGTGAAGGTCAGAACACCCATCAGAAACTTGCTATGCACAGCATCAAAAGCAATGACATTCTTTCTGCCTCTGTACAATGTAAATGGTATGAAAATATGAAATAAACTTGCCCTCTGTGAAGTACTGCATGTTGCATGATGTGTTTTTATAGCACATGAACAATATATGGCATTTAGAAGAGCTGTGACAGGACAGAAGCAGTGATTTATATTAATTATATTCTTTTTCCATTTTTATTATTTGGACTGGTATAAATTTTTATATATTTTGCTTTTTGAATTGAATTGCTTTTTTTTCTTATTTATTTTTACTTTAACTTTTTCTGATAAGTGACATTTGTAATTCACTAGATTGGTTTAGTTGGGTTATTTTGTAATGCCATCCAGTTTTTGCTTGTTTGTTTTTCGATCTATCTATTCAGCTCCCTGAACACACTAAAAATGTGGTTTGGGATGAACTCCAGGCTATGCTTTAGATGGGCATAATTGAGGAGTCGCACAGTGACTGGAGTGGCCTGGTGGTCTTGGTTCCCAAGACCGATAGGTCGGTCCGGTTCTGTGTGGACTATAGAAAAGTCAACACACTGTCTAAATCTGACATATCCAATGCCCTGCTTTGATGAACTGCTTGATCTGTCAGGCACAGCTCACTTTTGCTCGACACTGGATTTGACAAAGGGATATTTGCAGATTCCCTTGACTCCATTATCCCATGAGAAAATGGCCTTTTCCACTCCATTTGGTTTTCACCAATTTGTCACCCTTCCTTTTGGGTTGTTTGGGGCTCCAGCAACATTTCAGCATCTCATGGACCGAATTCTCCATCCCCACAATACATACACAGCAGCATACTTAGACGATATAATCATTTATAGTTATGATTGGGAGCAGCACCCACAACATCTGAGGGTGGTTCTGAGGTTGCTGAGGCATGCTGGGCTCACAGCAAACCCGAAGAAGTGTGCAGTTGGGCAGGTGGAAGTACGGTCTCTGGGCTTTCACTTGGGTCATGGGCAGGTGCATCCCCAAATTGATAAGACTGCAGCAATTTGTGGCCTGCCCACAACCTAAGACCAAAAATGGGGTGAGGCACTTCCTGGGGCCGGCTGGCTATTATTATTATTATTATTATTATTATTGCTGTGCCTAACTTTTAATACATCACCAGCCCACTGACTGAGCTCACTAAAAAGGGGGCGCCAGATCGGGTCCAGTGGACGGAGCCATGCAAACAGGCTTTTGCTCATGTAAAGGTGGTTTTGTGCGGGGGTCCTCTGTTGCATTCTCCTGACTTTTCTCTTCCTTTTGTTTTACACACCGACACATCAGACAGAGGGCTGGGGGCCATTTTGTCCCAGGTGGTGGAGGGGGAGAAGCATCTAGTGCTGTACATCAGCCACAAGCTCTCCACGTGAGAGTCAAAGTACAGCACAATAGAGAAGGAGTGTCTGGCTATCAAGTGGGCAGTCCTCATCCTCCACTACTACCTGCTAGGATGCCCATTCACCCTCTGTTCTGACCATGCCCTGCTACAGTGGCTCCACTGCATGAAGGATGCCAACGTGCAGATCACTTGTTGGTACCTGGCCCTTCAGTCCTTTAAATTCGAGATGGTCCACAGGCTGGGGGCAAAGATGGTGGTGGTGGTGGTGGATTACCTTTCCCACTAGGGGGCAGACAGCTCCCTGGCCTGAATCAGGCGGTGGGGGTATGTGGCAGCAGGGGGTATGGTCAAGCATTGACTGTGAATGGCGAGGAGGCAGATTGAATCAGCAGGTATCATGTGATGAGGTGCACCTGTGTCAAATTATTGGCTGTATATTAACCTGTGTTTGTGTGACTTTCAGGCAGTCAGGAATGAGAGAGAGTTGTGCCACCCTGTCACGTGTGTTTGCCACTGAAAAGTGTACTCAAATAAAAGAATTCACTTGTTCTGAAGCCCGCTTCCCGTACCTCTGTTTTCAAAGTAAGAAAGTTGTTACAGCCATCAATTCTTGGTGATGCCTAATTTTAATTTTTAATTGCTTATTTTTTCTTTTTTTTCTTGATGTACCGCTTTAACTCTATATTTATTGATTAATTATCTCATCTCATCTCTTCTTCCGCTTATCCAGAGCTGGGTCGCAGAGGCAGCAGTCTGAGCATGGAAGCCCAAACTTCCCTCTTCCCAGACACATCGGCTAGCTCCTCGGGAAGAACACCGAGGCATTCCCAGGCCAGCCGAGAGACATAGTCCCTCCAGCGTGTCCTGGGTCTTCCCCGGGGCCTCCTCCCGGGGGGACATGCCTGGAACACCTCCCCAGGAAGGCGTCCAGGAGACATCCGAAAGAGATGCCTGAGCCACCTCAGCTGATTCCTTTCGATGTGGAGGAGCAGCGGCTCTACTCCGAGCTCCTCCTGAGTGATTGTGCTTCTCACCCTATCTCTAAGGGAGCACCCAGCCACCCTGTGAAGGAAACTCATTTCGGCCACTTGCAACCACAATCTTGTTCTTTGGGTCATGACCCAAAGCTCATGACCAGAGGTGAGAGTCGGAACGTAGATCAACCAGTAAATCGAGAGCTTCGCCTTTTGGCTCAGCTCCTTCTTCACCACGATGGACCGGTAAAGCGACCGCATCACTGTGGAAGCTGCACCAATCTGCCTGTTGATCTCATGCTCCATCCTTCCCTCACTCATGAACAAGATCCCAAGATACTTAAACTCCTCCACTTGAGGCAAGACTTCTCCACCAACCTGGAGAGGGCAAGCCACCCTTTTCCAGTCAAGAACCATGGCCTCGGACTTGGAGGTACTGATTCTCATCCCAGCCGCTTCACACTCGACTGCAAACCACCCCAGTGCATGCTGAAGGTCCTGGTTTGAAGAAGCCAACAGGACAACATCATCTGCAAAAAGCAGAGATGAAATCCTGTGGTTCCCAAACAGAACTCCCTCCGGCCCCTGGCTGCACCTAGAAATTCTGTCCATAAAAATTATGAACAGAACCGGTGACAAAGGGCAGCCCTGCCGGAGTCCAACATGCACTGGGAACAGATCTGACTTACTGCTGGCAATGTGAACCAGACTCCTGCTCCATTCGTACAGAGACTGGACAGCCCTTAGCAAAGAGCCCCGAACCCCATACTCCCGATGCACCCCCCACAGAATACCATGAGGGACATGGTCAAATGCCTTCTCCAGATCCACAAAGCACATGTGGACTGGTTGGGCAAACTCCCATGAACCCTCGATCACCCTATGAAGGGTATAGAGCTGGTCCAGTGTTCTATGACCAGGATGAAAACCACATTGTTCCTCCTGGATCTGAGGTTCGACTATCGGCTGAATTCTCCTCTCCAGTACCCTGGAGTAAACCTTCCCGGGGAGGCTGAGAAGTGTGATTTCCCCTATAATTGGTGCACACTCTCCGGTCCCCTTTCTTGAAAAGAGAAACCAGCCCGGTCTGCCACTCCAGAGGCACTGTCCTCAACCACCACACAATGTTGCAGAGGCGTGTCAGCCAAGACAGCCCCACAACATCCAGAGACTTGAGATTCTCATGGCGGATCTCATCCACCCCTGGTGCCTTGCCACCAAGGAGCTTGCAAACCACCTCAGTGACTTCGGCTTGGGTAATGGATGAGTCCACCTCTGAGTCATCAGCCTCCATTTCCTCAATGGAAGACATGATGGTGGGATTGAGGAGATCCTCAAAGTATTCCTTCCACCGCCCAACAATATCCCCAGTCGAGGTCAACAGCTCCCCACCTGCACTGTAAACAGTGTTGGCAGAGTACTGCTTCCCCCTCCTGAGGCGCTGGACGGTTTGCCAGAATTTCTTCGAGGCCCGCCGATAGTCCTCCTCCATGGCCTCACCGAACTCCTCCCAGTTCTGAGCTTTTTGCCTCCACAACTGCCCGAGCTGTGGCACACCTGGCCTGACGATACCCATCAGCTGCCTCAGGGGTCCCGGAGGCCAACATGGCCTGATGGGACTCCTTCTTCAGCTTGATGGCATCCCTTACTTCCGGTGTCCACCACCGGGTTTGGGGATTGCCACCACGACAGGCACCGGAGACCTTGCAGCCACAGCTCTGAACAGCCATGTCAACAATGGAGGCAGAGAACATGGTCCACTCAGACTCAATGTCCCCCGCCTCCCTCAGGAGCTGGGAGAAGCTTTCCCGGAGGTGGGAGTTAAAGACCTCCCAGACAGAGTGCTCGGCCAGACGTTCCCAGCAGACCCTCACCATACGTTTGGGCCTGCCAGGTCTGTCCGGCTTCCTCCTCTGCCAGCGGATCCAACTCACCACCAGGTGGTGATCAGTTGACGGCTTGGCTCCTCTCTTCACCTGAGTGTCCAAGACATAGGGCCAGAGATCAGATGAAACAACAACAAAGTCAATCATCGACCTCCGACCTAAGGTGTCCTGGTGCCACGTGCACTTATGGACACCCGCATGCTCGAACATGGTGTTCGTTATGGACAAACCGCGAATAGCACAGAAGTCCAATAACAAAACACTACTCGGATTCAGATCAGGGAGGCCATTCTTCCCAATCATACCCCTCCAGGTGTCACTGTCTTCGCCCACGTGAGCATTGAAGTCACCCAGTAGAACAATGGGGTCCCCAGTCTGAGCACCTCTCAGTACCTCTCCCAGGGACTCCAAGAAGGCCGAATACTCTATACTGCTATTCGGCCCGTAGGCACAAAGAACAGCAAGAGCCCTCTCCCCGACCCGAAGGCGTAGAGAGGTGACCCTCTTGTTCACTGGGGTAAACTCCATCACATGGTGGCTGAGCTGTGGAGCTATAAGCAAGCCCACACCAGCCTGCCGCCGCGTGGGCGACTCCAGAGAAGTGGAGAGTCCAGCCCCTCTCGAGGAGCTGGGTTCCGGAGCCCAAGCTGTGCATGGAGGTGAGCCCAACTATCTCTAGCCGGTACCTCTCAACCTCCCGCACAAGCTCAGGTTCTTTCCCCCCCAGTGAAGTGACATTCCATGTCCCAACAGCTAGCCGCTGTGTTTGGGGATCAGGTCGTCGAGGCCCCTGCCTTCGACTGCTACCCAATCCACACTGCACCAGCCCCCTACTACTACCTCTGTGGGTGGTGAACCCACAGGAGGTCGGACCCACGTCACTGCTTCGGGCTGAGCCTGGCCAGGCCCTGTGGGCAAAGGCCCGGCCAGGCCCTGTGGGCAAAGGCCCGGCCAGGCCCTGTGGGCAAAGGCCCGGCCAGGCCCTGTGGGCAAAGGCCCGGCCACCAGGCGCTCGCATACGAGCCCCAACCCTGGGCCTGGCTCCAGGGTGGGGCCCCAGCTGCACCATACCAGGCGACATCACAGTCCTTGTTTTATTAATTTTCATAAGGGGTTTGGTGAACTGCTCTTGGTCTGGCCTGTCACCTAGGACCTGTTTGCCTTGGGAGACCCTAACAGGGGCGTACAATGCCCCGACAACATAGCTCCTAGGATCATTCAAGCACACAAACCCCTCCACCACAATAAGGTGGCAGTTCTAGGAGGGGATTGATTGATTGATTGATCAATTAGTTTTTTTTTTCTTTTCATTTTCTTACCTTTTTTGCTTTTGTAGGGTGCTGGTCAGCAGTTTACATCTATGTTGTACTCATCATGGCCAAGAATGTCATGGCAATATTGCATTTTCAAGGATTCCTTTGAACTATTCTTTTTCTGGGATGAATGATTTCTGATTTCATGATTTCTGGGGTGAATGATATACCATACATATTTTAATAATAATAAAGAATTTGGTGCACAATATTTAATTTACGTTGGGTTTTCTGAAATCAATACCAGGTCAAAATTCTACATACAGTATCAAAAATATACATACAGTCAGTGGTGCTGAAAGATGAGAGGAAATCAGTTTGGATGGTCAGGAATAACCCAGGAACCACCAAGACATAGACCTGCCCTGAACTGGAAGTTACTGGAACACCAGTGTCACTGTCTACAGTCAAGTGAGTTCTATATCAACATGGACTAGAAAGTTGCTGTCCAAGAAAGAAGCCCCTTCTCCAAAATCAACATTGTCAAGCTGAACTACAGTTTGCAGCTGACTACATGGACAAAGAAAAAGCCTTCTTGTGGAAAGTTTTATGGTGTTTGTCCACAATGACCAGAGATATTCAACCCCAAGAAGACTGTACCAACTGTTAAAGCATATACGCAGAGCCATGGCCTCACTTTCGTTTATAAATGCCTTGAGACCTCAAGAATGGCACAGGAATAGTTTTAAGTGTTAACAATAGATCTAATATAGTACTTTTTATGGTTAAAATGATTCATATAGGTAGCGGTCTGAGTGAATGACCTTGACATCTTTAACATCACAGCAGGAAGTCTATTGGTCTCATCGCCATTTCCGCTATACTAAAACACAGAGCTGACTGCAACTCTGATCCTCCATTTTGAGCTAATTTATTGCCATGCCATGTAGATGTGTTGCTGCACCTGCTAGCAACATGACAGAAGGTGGATTTACGTTGCATTCATGGCCCAAGAATGTTTAAACTGCAAAGATTTGGATGCGTTTTGTGAGAAGTTCATGGGCACGTTAGGCGCTTACGAAGTGGTCTCTCCTCTGCTCTGAACATTATGACTCATATGAAACCTCTGATCTGTTGAGGAGCATTGGCTATGAGCCCATATTGAAAGAGGGTGCAGTGTCAACAATTAAAGAAAAAGAAAACTACAAGAAAGAGGTTTTTTTTATGATTTTTGTTTTTTTTTTAAAGCAAAGTTCAGTTGCACCAGTCCTCCCGGAGTAAGCCAAGGGTTGTTGCTAAAACCCAGGATGGAACAGGACATGATATATTGCTTGGGCAGTGGCCTCCCCGTGGTTGTTGCTAAAACCGGTGATGTCCCGTTCCATCCCGGGTTTTAGTAATTGCCTGAGCCAAGTAGTAATGGTGGAGTACTCCCTATGGACAAAATAGAGAAAGAATGGACCAGCAGTCTTATTTCTAAACTAGATATTGCTGCCATCTTGCCCTTGCGTAGAAGAAGCGAATGGACGGAGAACTGAATGAACAACTAAAAGTCAAATTTGCGATCGATTTTAACTCTCAATAATTTTTTTAAATTCCCATTTATGCAGTATACAAGAGTCAAGGATGGAGATACTATCCACTCAGAAATTAATTTAAAAATAAAGGTTCTGCATAGCTGCTTTAAGCTTGATTAAACAAAGTGGATGAAATGAAACTTGACCACCTCAGAATTTTTCTGCATAACCTCAAACCATCAGTGAAATGTTTGGGACACAACTGAGTGTTCCAAAAGGACATTGGCCTCTAAAATATCAAAGCTAGTTTTGTAATGGATAAAGCAGGGTAACATTAAGCTTTTGGAATGGCCTTCCCAAAATCTTGACCTCAACCTGATCAAAAACATGTGGACTTGTGCCCTTCTGAATTCAGAGTCCTGTGACTTCAATGCCCACAAGGGGGTGATTCCTGGACTCACTGGTGGAAGGGTGAACAAAGGCTGAAAGCCAGGTAGTCCAAATGCTCTGGCGATTCCTGTGGCCAATGCAGACACACATCCCCATCCTCCTGGGAACCAACATCAGTGGTGCAGCCCCCCATCGGCCCTGGTCGTCCTGCTCCCTTGCTTGCCACCTGGATTCCTGGCAGGGAGCAAAGCAATGCAGACAAGGACTGCACACCCTCATCACCACCATCAACAATAAATCCTTTGTGCAGTCTATGTCCTCCCCTCTTCATCTGTCTCCTTCTTCCCTCTGAAAGCAATGGACAATGCGTGATGGGGCAGCCACTAGATGCACATAGGTGGCACTGGTATTGTGACAGCCATTCCATGGCACACCCTGGGGCAAGTGCCTAGTCCATGTCCTGCTGGTGTGTCTGCGCAGCCTTATTCAAGGATAGCACTGCCCACCCCAATGGGACAATAAAAGGAGTCCAAAAGAAAGATTGTCCCATTTTAGCTTGTCCAGGATACCACACCTGGAGAGCCATCCTGCTTCTGTGGTCAGAAACCAACTACTTCCAAAACAGTCTCAGCTTCAAAACAAAAACCTAAACCCCTCATTCTGGAACTTTTAAACCCTAATGGACAACCAGCACTGACAGACCCCCTCAGCGAACAGCTCTTTTAGTCTCGGCACTCTAGCGCTACAGAGTGGACATCTGCATCCCTCAGCGAAACTCGTCTCACCGATGAAGGATCCATCACTGAAGCCACAGCTGGATACACCTTCTTTTGGAAGGTTGTATCTCAAGCAAAACAGCAGATCCATGGTGTTGGACTTGCAATCCGGAATGAACTGCTCCTCAAGATTCCGGAAAGCTTGAAAACCCTGTTGGATGTTGCTGGAAAGATACTGACCTGAGTTAGGCTCCACCGTCTCATCTGTCATGTCACTGAAAGAGTACTTCTGGAGTCACAGACTGGATTCCACTCCAAGTGCAGCACCATTCATATGGTCTTTGTTGCCTGTCAGTTTTTGGAAAAGGCAAGGGAACATCAAAAGGATACCACATTTGCCTTCATTGAACTGTGCAAAGTGTTGAATACTGTGAACTATGAGATGATCTGGAACCTTCTATGTAAGTTTGGTTGCCCTCCAAAATTCCTCACCATTCTGTCAGTTCCATGATGGAATGATGGTCCTTGTCAGGGGGGAAATATCCTTTGCATTCGAAGTCATGGTCAGCATGAAGCAAAGCTGCATTATCGCTCCAGTACTCTTCAATATCTATCTTGTCAGCATCACCTTCCTCTCCAGAAATGCACTCGACATGCACAACAATGTGCAAATCCATTACCACTTGGATGGCAACCTCTTCAACCTTTGGCATCTCTCAGCCAGTCCCAAGACCTCTACTATGACAATTGTTGAACTCCAATATACTGATGACACTGCTGGTGTATCCCTCCATCCTTTCGACCTTCAAAGTGCCATTACATCCCTTCATACAGCCTATACATCAGCCTATACATGGATGGGATTAACTGTAAATGTATCGAAGACTATGACCTTGCAGTTGTCACTGTTCCACAATGAACCCCCAATGGCCATCACAATCGACAATGCAGTACTGGAGAACACAAGCTCTTTTGTGTACAACCCCGATTCCAAAAAAGTTGGGACAAAGTACAAATTGTAAATAAAAACGGAATGCAATGATGTAGAAGTTTCAAAATTCCACATTTCATTCAGAATAGAACATAGATGACATATCAAATGTTTAAACTGAGAAAATGTATCATTTAAAAAGAAAAATTAGGTGATTTTAAATTTCATGACAACACATCTCAAAAAAGTTGGGACAAAGCCATGTTTACCACTGTGAGACATCCCCTTTTCTCTTTACAACAGTCTGTAAATGTCTGGGGACTGAGGAGACAAGTTACTCAAAGTTTAGGGATAGGAATGTTAACCCATTCTTGTCTAATGTAGGATTCTAGTTGCTCAACTGTCTTAGGTCTTTTTTGTCGTATCTTCCGTTTTATGATGTGCCAAATGTTTTCTATGGGTGAAAGATCTGGACTGCAGGCTGGCCAGTTCAGTACCCAGACCCTTCTTCTATGCAGCCATGATGCTGTAATTGATGCAGTATGTGGTTTGGCATTGTCATGTTGGAAAATGCAAGGTCTTCCCTGAAAGAGACGTCATCTGGATGGGAGCATATGTTGCTCTAGAACCTGGATATACCTTTCAGCATTGATGGTGTCTTTTCAGATGTGTAAGCTGCCCGTGCCACACGCACTAATGCACCCCCATACCATCAGAGATGCAGGCTTCTGAACTGAGCGCTGAGAACAACTTGGGTCATCCTTCTCCTCTTTAGTCCGAATGACACGGCATCCCTGATTTTCATAAAGAACTTCAAATTTTGATTCGTCTGACCACAGAACAGTTTTCCACTTTGCCACAGTCCATTTTAAATGAGCCTTGGCCCAGAGAAGACATCTGCGCTTCTGGATCATGTTTAGATATGGCTTCTTCTTTGAACTATAGAGTTTTAGCTGGCAACGGTGGATGGCACGGTGAATTGTGTTCACAGATAATGTTCTCTGGAAATATTCCTGAGCCCATTTTGTGATTTCCAATACAGAAGCATGCCTGTATGTTATGCAATGCCGTCTAAGGGCCCGAAGATCATGGGCACCCAGTATGGTTTTCTGGCCTTGACCCTTATGCACAGAGATTCTTCCAGATTCTCTGAATATTTTGATGATATTATGCACTGTAGATGATATGTTCAAACTCTTTGCAATTTTACACTGTCAAACTCCTTTCTGATATTGCTCCACTATTTGTCAGGGCAGAATTAGGGGGATTGGTGATCCTCTTCCCATCTTTACTTCTGAGAGCCGCTGCCACTCCAAGATGCTCTTTTTATACCCAGTCATGTTAATGACCTATTGCCAATTGACCTAATGAGTTGCAATTTGGCCCTGTGATGACCTGGCAACTTGTCCAGGGTGTACCCTGCCTTTCGCCCGTAGTCAGCTGGGATAGGCTCCAGCTCGCCTGCAACCCTGTAGAAGGATAAAGCGGCTACAGATAATGAGATGAGAAGTTGCAATTTGGTCCTCCAGCTGTTCCTTTTTTGTACCTTTAACTTTTCCAGCCACTTATTGCCCCTGTCCCAACTTTTTTGAGATGTGTTGCTGTCATGAAACTTCAAATGACTCAATATTTGGCATGAAATTTCAAAAGGTCTCACTTTCGACATTTGATTTGTTGTCTATGTTCTATTGTGAATACAAAATCAGTTTTTGAGATTTGTAAATTATTGCATTCCATTTTTATTTACAATTTGTACTTTGTCCCAACTTTTTTGGAATCGGGGTTGTACCTCGGTAGCATTCTCTCTGATGATGCGTCTTTGAATGAAGTGATCACCTCCCATATCAGGTATGCTTCTTCAGCATTTGGCCACCTCCATAAGTGCGTCTTCACGAACCACAACCTCTGCATCTGCCCAAAGGTTGTGGTCTATCATGCAGTCTGCATCTCAACTATTCTCTATGGATGTGTGAGCCTGGACATTGTACAGGAAGCAAATCAAGTCCCTTGAAACCTTCCATATGTGTTCCCTCCAATGCATCCTCGGAGTGACTTGGGAGGATAGGATTCTCCACATGCAGATCCTCAGCAAAGCTAACTCCACAAGTGTGGGGTCCATGATCCTCCATTGTGTCCTCCAATAGACCAGACATGTCATCTGAATGGCCTCCAACTGAATGCCCTGGATGGTCCTCTATGGAGAATTCACAGAAGGGACCTGCTCCCATGGAAGACCTAAGAAGCATTGGAAGGACTTCTTGAAGTGTTCCCTGCAGTCCTGCAACATCCCTCCTGGTGACCTTGAGATCCTCACCCAGGACTGTGTGAATTAGAAGTGGACTGTGTCCCAGGGAGTCTGCTACTTCAAGGAAGAATGACCAGGCTGAGGGAGGAGAAACAGGCCCAACGACACCTTCAGTAATTCCCTCCCTCCGCTCCTGCACCTGGTCCCTTCACCTGTCGTTGTTGTCCCAGGAGCTGCCAGTCCAGGATTGGGCTTCTCTCTCATGAGCAGGCATATAAGAGACCATGACAGACCCTAGTCTGGCTAACACGACTTCAAAGCTCTACGAGCTATTGGTCTGGCCAAGATATTAAGCCCAACCATTTCCCAGAGCCCGTGGTTGACCCGCCTCCCTGAAATGCCTCAGTTTGCTACTGGTCGAAGCGAGAAAAGGCTGTGACGAAGCTTAAACCAATCACATCACTCTTTCCTCTGATGTATGTGACGCAACGGGGCTAACTGGTAGATTAAACCATAGACATCCTATTATTAAACTCTTACCGAAGCCGGTTGGAAGCAAGGCAAAAACATCCTTCCTTTCAATAAATACCTCCAGGGCTGCTCTTTGCTCCGTTTTCAATGAGAACTTCCCGTTGAATGCTTTCAATACAGCATTCGTGAATGAAGCGCTTCTGGCATAGATTCTGTAAACAATCTATGGCTTCCGGTTGCAGTTCTACTACGTCAGTGCCTTGAACACGCCTCTACCCAGGGCCGTTGGAGATGCTCAAAGTTAATTGGTTTCCGATTTTTCGGGAGCTTGGAAGAGCTGTAGATAGCTTGCCTGGCCAGACTAAGCTCGCAACAGGCCCTCGTGTTGCATCATGCTTAGGATGGCCGGGCCCAGGCTAGCAACAACAGCAACAGCAGTGAGACCTGGGTAGGCAAAGAAGACAACAAAGAGGAGGATCTCGTCATTGTCGAATATCAAAGGATAGCCATAACATGCTTAAAAGTGAGATCCGTGCCAGGAAGCCAACAAATTTAATTGAACTCTATCAATTCTCCCACAAAGAGAGGTCAAATAATCAACCAGAATTCTGCCAGAAGCTTGTTGATGGCTACCAAAAGCATCTGATCAAGGTGAAACTTGACATGGTAAGGGACATTTTAGCCAAATATTTGGTGTGCTGTATGTATACAGTATGCAGTTTGAGCCTGCATTGATTTAAGAAAACCCAAAATAAATTATGAATAAATTATAGCTGCAACTGTAAATATATATTATTTTCTCTGGGTTGGGTGGGGGGGTGCTGATTTATTTATTTATTTATGCTTTTTTTTTTTTTTCTTGGAAACGTCCACCTAAAGCAGCAGTAGAGTATTCAGATGTGGTCAGCTACAATAATTTGTACATTAATGTCACTCGTGTTCATCATTTGCTTGTTTTAAGTGATAATTTTATGTGTCATGCCCTTGTTAAAGCTCATGTGAGTCCTGCCTCAGGAAGCCCAGGCTTGTTTTGAATTGGATAAGCTCACCGTGTTTCCTGCACTGGGCCAATGATTCCCTGTCTGGCAAGATTTGTTTGGCTTCAAACTGAGACTTCCAGACATCATGGCGAGTATGATTGAGCCTCCATATCCACCCAATGTCATATTTCCTGCTGAGAGAGTGTGATAAAGCTGGAGCTCTGTGAGACACTTCACTTTTTAATGGAGGAGACTTCTGAGGCAGATGGCTCAGGGACATGTAAGAAGAATAAGAAAAAGAAAGGAAGTGGAACAACAAAACAGCATTCTGTAGATAAGTGCAGACTCTACCAGAGGGCAAAAGATGGTGATTAGTCCTAATAAGACTTGGGATTGGAAAGGAATCAACAGGTTCTTTTTGTTTGTGTGGTATTTTTCCCCCCACACAAGCCTCACTGATTGCCATCAGAACTTGAGAGTGATTGCATGATTTAAAAGAAATTCTGCAGCTTGTGTACATCACATTACAAAAAAAAAAAACCTGATCAAGATGTTAAGTATTAAAAGTTGAAATTTGCAAACGAATCAGGCTTCGTGACGCACACTCACTCTGTTCTTCCTGTAGCCTTTCAAAATTATTCACATCATATATTTGTTGCTCCTTCTGAGGTGATACCATCCTAATACACCAAAACATTATCTGATGAACAAGTCAATATGATTTGATTCAAGCTTTGAGTATAACACATGACTGTTTTTCACAATCCAAACACATTATGAAAAAAAAGGTTTTGTTGCATTTTAAAAGGGATGCCTGTTTTTAACTTGCAGCCTGTATTTACTTTTCATGCCATCCATTTTCATTGCTGATGAAAGAATACAAAACATTTTGACTTGCTGAGCATTTTCTTTTGTTGGGTTTGTACTAGACCAGTGTCCAGTCAAGGGGGAAAAAAAATCTGAAGAAGGGTGCTATAATTTTATGAATTTCTCCTTTACCATCTTACTATATTTTTTTAAAGGGAATAACATTTTTTGTCTAATTTCTTTTCTATTATTTATTTGTCCAATAATTATTTTTCTTTTTTTGTAATTATTCCTGGAGGTGTTAATTTTAATTTTTATACATAGCAAATAATTTATTTTCACATTACTTATATATTTTTTTCTTCTATTTAATACATTTGACATATATCAGGGTTTTTTTTTTATATTATTCCAGAATTTAGATATTTAACTGTAATGTTTTCTGTCTTTTATTCCTGTGAATGCTTTTTTTAAATTATTTTTATAATTTTGTTCATTGATTCTGGGCACCAGAATTTTATATTCATTTTTTATTTATTTTTGCTGTTTTTATTTCTTTCTTTTGTAACTTATCTTTTAAGTGTATTACTTCTTCTTTATTTTGTTTTATTTTATATCATTCTTTTTCTCACTATTTTTCATTTCTTATTAACCTCTGAAAGTGTTATTCTATATTGGCAAAATATTTAAACTTTAATTAAAAAAAATAAAGTATTAAGTAGGACTGACTAGTGGCCACACCTCCTTCACTGAGATTGACAGGAACATGATACATAGAGAAGGAGAGAAAAAGAGAAGTGAACCAAAATGTTTCCATATTATAAAGACTCGCAATAGCTCTCAACATGTGATATTGAACTATACTGTCAGAAATTCATTCAGTCTCCAAAACACCCTCTATCGACCCATTATCTGTAACCGCTTATCCTGTTCTACAGGGTCGCAGGCAAGCTGGAGCCTATCCCAGCTGACTATGGGTGAGAGGCGGGGTACACCCTGGACAAGTCGCCAGCTCATTGCAGGGCTGTCACAGAGACAAACAACCAACCACTCACATTCACACCTAGAGTCAATTTAGAGCCACCAATTAACCTAACCTGCATGTCTTTGGGGGAAACCGGAGCACCCGGAGGAAACCCATGCAGACACGGAGAACATGCAAACTCTGCACAGAAAGGACCTTCTTGCTGTGACAGTGCTAACCACTACACCACCCATCCAAAATACCCATTCTCCATAATACACACTGTTTTATTGTAAACACTGAGACCTGTGCACCATTTCCAATCTAAATGTTATGTAACAGGGCACGGTGGTGTAGTGGTTAGTGCTGTCACCTCACAGCAAGATGGTCCGGGTTTGAGCCCCGTGGCCGGCGAGGGCCTTTCTGTGTGGAGTTTGCATGTTCTCCTTGTGTCTGCGTGGGTTTCCTCCGGGTGCTCCGGTTTTCTCCAAAGACATGCAGGTTAGGTTAACTGGTGGCTCTAAATTGACCGTAGGTGTGAGTGTGAATGGTTGTCTGTATCTATGTGTCAGCCCTGTAATGACCTGGCGACTTGTCCAGGGTGTACCCTGCCTTTCGCTCATAGTCAGCTGGGATAGGCTTCAGCTTGCCTGTGACCCTGTAGAACAGGATAAAGCAACTACAGATAATGAGATGAGATGTTATCTAACAGGTTCTAACATATTGCCTCAAGAAAAATAAATACCTTATGAAATTCTATCAAGGAAAACAGAGTTCTGTTTTTTCTCTCAACTTGCTTTACAGTGTATAATGTTTTCGTTGCTTTTAACTCATCGCTTGTTTGATGTAAAAAAAAAAAAATGCAACATAGCCACTAGCATATGGAAATCCATGTTAGTATGCCATACAGAAGCATGTGGACCTTTCAGCCAAAGGGGGAAAAAAAAAAAAAATCAACTAAACCCAATAGAAATGAATACTATTCTCAAAATACTACTGCAGAAAGAGTATTATACACGTTTTATATACAATTTATGTATTCAGTCATACTGCATAATTAAAACATTATGCTTATATAGTTAATTTAAAAGGCTGCTTTTGCTCCATTCTCTTTCCTTACTTTATTACACTCATGAAGGACGTTATTAGGAACACCTATACACCTACTCATTCACACAATTATCTTATCAGCCAATTGTGGGGTAGCAGCTTCATCCAATGTTCATATCAACCATCTGAATGAAGGAGAAAAAAAAATCTCCACGATTTTCACAATAATATTGTTGGTGCCAGATAGGCTTGTCTGAGGATTTCTATAACTGCTGACCTCCTGGGATTTTCATACACACACACCAATCTCTAGAGTTTACTCAGAATGGTAAAATTAAAAAAAAAAAAAAATCCTGAGAGTAGCAGTTCTGCAGATGGAAAAACCTTGTTGATGAGATAGGTCAGCAGAGAATGGCCAGAATGGTTCTGGATACAATAACTCAGATAATCAAGCTGTACAATTGTGGTGAGGAGAAAAGCCACAAGAAAATCTCAGAATGCACAATGTGTCAAACCTTGAGGTGGATTGGCACTTCTGTCAGTCAAGAACAGAAAGATGAGGCTGCAGTGGGCACAGGCTCACCAAAATTATACAGTTGTAGACTGGAAAAACATAGTCTGATGAATCTTGATTTCTACTGAGGCAGACAGATGGTAGTGTGGGGGGGGGGTGTCATGCCATAACCATAGTAACCATCTTCCCCCTTTCACTGTACAGTGTTGAACACACCAATCCCTGTACTCAATGCCATGTTCTATCTCTGACCATTCTTCTGACTGCCTGTAATGGTATTGGATACAGAGATGATACCGGATAGCAAATACAGTGACTGTGCTTAAAGCGGCGGAACCGAAATTCTCTCTCTCTGGCGGTGGATTCCACTTGTGAAAGAGATGCTGTTGCATCAGTGCTACAGAAGAACAAAGAACGAGCTATTGATACCGGACCTTTAGCCAAAGTTCAATGTATTTGATCTTTGCATAGTTGTAATAATAACTGAACCGGTTAGTTACTGCAGCCCACACAGTATTTTAAAGAGGAAAAGCAACCGGATCCCTTTTCCCTTTCTCAATGTCGACGAACTACAAACAAGATTCCTTCCAGATCATTGGATGATTGACGGGACACTGAAGATCTTCAGCTGACGAGCTGTAAAAGTGAAAGGAATAGAACCGTTTTCTCTCTGGACCTGCACTCTGCACTGTCTTCGGATAACAGACAGCACACTTTCAGCCGCCAAGCAAGAGCGATCTCAAGTAAGGCTGGCATCTGGGCAATTGTTAGTCTTAGTTATGGCTAATTAATGTGAAGAGTGTTGTTTATTTGAATTCATTCATGGTTTAAATGTACGCATTTTGATTCGCATTAACATCAGTCTTAGACAGTGTGTTGTTTGATTTACTTTGTTTACTATCTGTATTTAGTTAGATCGTGCATGCATTCTCTTTCTCTCTCTTTTTAACTCCCTCTGTTGCACTACACTCCTCAACATTGGGATTTCAGGAGTAGCTAAGGGTTGAGTAGAAGTTGGGTTTAAGGCCTAGCCAAGACTAGTTTTAAACTACAGATCCTTTGTCTCTCTCTCCCTTGCACACTCTCCTTGTTGACCATCCCCCTCTAGGCAAGGCCTAGCACAAGGCTCGCACATTCCATTCACACACTCTCTCTCACACACACACGTGATTTCCCTCTCACATTTTAACATCCACTCGCCCCTACACCGTAACACTTGCATATAGCTTATTACTTCTGATCACCATTAGTGCCTTAGTTATCATCATATACACTACTAATTCTTATTTGTATACATTGTATCACCATTTATATTGAATTATTCCTTAGCTGCTATTGTTGCTATATCTGATCAGTATTAGTTTGCTAATTCATGTCAGCTATTTCAATAAATGGTATCTTTGGAATAAACTGTCTCCTGTCTATTGCTACAACATTCACTGAGTGCCAACCTCTGCCAAACAAGTATTCTAATTGCCTTTGCCCATTTGGTTGTTATATGAATGTTATAGATCTAGACTAAATGTATTATATTAGAGCTACAATACTCAATAAACTATAGCAACATCACTAAGTTATTCCATTGATTTTAATAGTTTAGCTATAAACTATTAGACACTTGAATTAATGGTTAATGAATTTATGAGACTGATCCCTTTTTACATGAGACTGATTTGATAAGCCTATTGCACCTACAGTAGGGTCAGGTTTTATTGCCCACAGCATGAGTCCATGGACTCAACCTGCCTTGCAATCAACAGTCCAGGCCAGTAGAGGTGTTGTAAATGGTATAGGCTTCATGGCCACAATTTTCTCCTCTTCTAACGGCTATTTCCAACATGATAACATACTGCAACACTTCTCTGATGTGGGTGGAGTATAGAAGCACGGCAGGCAGGAGATGATATTCACACACACACACATTTATTTAGGCTTTTCAGCTTCACTTGCTCACTCTAGGATACACACATACACACAGTCATGTTCTGGTTCAGGGAGCTCTCTTCTCTCTGCTTTCACCCTTGTTTTCTATGTTCCACCATCACTGCAACAAACACAACCGCACACATTAATTGACAACAGGTGTACTGACTTGGCCACTCACCTTCCCTGACCCCACCATCCTTTCACAAACTGACACTTGGCCATGCCCCTGCTGCCACATATCCCCACCACCCAACTCAGGCCGGGGAGCCATTCTGCCTGCAGCGGGCTCCCCCCCCCCGACGAAACAGGAAGTCCACCATCACCATCTGCACCCCTGGCCTGTGGACCACCCCTAATTTAAATGGCTGGAGGGTGAGATACCAACAGGTAATCTGCGTGCTGGCATCCTTCATGCGATGGAGCCACTGGAGAGGCACATGGTCTGAACAGAGTGTGAAAGGGTGCCCCAGCAGGTAGTATTGGATGGGGAGGACCACCCACTTGATGGCCAGACACTCCTTTTCAATGGCACTGAACTTGCTTTCATGCATCGAGAGCTTGCGACTGATGTAAAGCATGGGATGCTCCTCACCATCCACCTTCTGGAACAAAATGACCCCCAGCCCCCTGTCTGATGTGTCCATCTGTAAAATAAAGGGGAGAGAGAAGTCAGGGGAGTGTAGAAGTGGCCCCCCACACAGTGCAGCTTTTACCCTAGTGAAAGCTTGTTGGCACTGCTCAGCCCACCAGACCGGATCTGGTGCCCCCTTTTAGTGAGATCAGTCAGCGGGCTGGTGACATCCAAATAATTATGTATGAACCTATGATAATAGCCAGCCAGTCCCAGGAACTGCCTCACCCCCTTTTTGGTGTAGGGCCTCGGGCAGGCTGCAATTGCTGCAGTCTTGTCAATTTGGGGACGCACCTGCCCATGACCCAAGTGGAAACCCAGACACCGTACTTTCACCCACCCAATTGCACACTTTTGGGTTAGCTGTGAGATCCACATGCCTCAGCATGTCTAGGATGGCCCGAAGGTGTTCCAGGTGCCACGGCCAATCATTGGTATAAATAACAATGTCGTCGAGGTAAGCTGCCATGTAGGTAGCACAAGAGTAGAGGATCTTGTCCATGAGCAGCTGGAATGTAGCAGGAGCCCCAAATAAGACTAAAAGGATCATGACAAATTGGTGTAATTCAAACGGTGTGGAAAAGGTCGTTTTGTCTCAGGATAGAGTCAAGGGGATCTACGAATATCCCTTCATTAAATTCAGTGTCAAATAAAATTGAGCAGTGCCTAACTGATCAAGCAACTCAAAGTGAGGCATTGGGTATGCGTCAAATTTAGACACCACATTGACTTTTCTATAGTCCACACAGAACTGGACCGACCCATCAGTCTTAGGAACCAGGACCACTGGGCTGCTCCAGTCACTGTGGGACTCCTCAATTATGCCCATTTCGGCAACTTGAAGACAGTACTTCTCAGACTGCATCAACATGTTACCTGCCACACAAGAGGAAATAAGACACTGGACCATGTTTACTCCAACATAGTTGGAGCTTACAAAGTTACACCCCTCCCCCACATAGGACAGTAAGACCACCTTTCTCAGTTTCTCACCCCCAAGTACTGACCACTCATCCAACATGTGAAACCCACAGTAAGGACAATAATAGTGTGGCCAGAGGGGACAGACTCTGTGCTGCAGGACCAGTTCAAACACACAGAATAGAATATGTTTGCTATTCAAGCAACTGGTCACTCCCACACAGACATCAAGAGCTATGCTTCCTCTGTACTGGACTACATCTCCACCACCATAGACAGCGTCACCACCCAGAAATTGAACACCTTGTACCCAAATCAGAAACTCTGGATGAACAGAGATGTCCATCTACTGCTGAAAGCCCACAACACTGCCTTCAGATCAGGAGATGTACAAGCCTACAGTACAGCCAAAGCTGACTTGAAGCGTGGCATCAAGAAGGCCAAGCACTGCTACAAACAGAAGGTTGAGGAGCAGTTCTTCAACTCCAACCCCCAATGTATGTGGCAAGGCATTCAGGTCATCAGTGACTACAAGTCCAACAAGCCTTCCCTCCCATTCTCTGATATCTTCTTTCTCAAAGACCTCAACAATTTCTATGCTTGGTTTGAGATGGACAACCAGGAGCCTGCATCCAGGGCAAGGCTGACTTTTGATCATCAACCCCTAACACTCTCCCCCACTGATGTCAAAGCAGTGCTGAGCAGGATCAATCAACGCAAAGCTGCAGGCCCTGATGGCATCCCCATATGTGTGCTCAGAGCATGTGCTGGGGAGCCGGCGGGGGTCCTGATGGACTTATTCAACATGTCTTTGGCCCATGTTGTTTCGACCTGCTTCAAGACCACCTCCATTATGCCAGTACCAAAACTCCAGCATGTCTCAACAACTACCACCCAGTAGCACTCACACCCATCATTACAAAGTGGTTAGAGCAGCTGGTCCTAGCACATCTCAAATCCTTTCTTCCCCACCCTGGACCCCCAGCAATTTGCCTACTGCAAAAACAAGATCACAGAAGATGCAGTCTCCATAGCACTGCAGTCTGTCCTCTCGCACCTGGGCAATGGCAACACATATGCCAGAATGCTGTTCATAGACTTCAGTTCATCATTTAACACTGTCATCCCCTCTAAGCTCATCACCAAACTCACAGATCTGGGCATCAGTGCTCCCATCTGCAACTGGTTGTTAGATTTTCTAACCAACAGGCCCCAACATGTTTGTTTAGACCATCACTGCTCCTCCACCCTCATCCGAAACACTGGCATACCACAAGGCTGTGTGATGAGCCCATTCCTCTACTCCCTCTTTACTCATGACTGCAGACCTGTACATGACACTAACAACATCAAGTTTGCAGATGACACCACAGTGATAGGTCTCATCAAGGACAACGATGAGTCAGCCTACAGGGAGGAGGTGGACTGCCTGGCTGTGTGGTGCAGCAAGAACAACCTGCTGCTCAATACCAATAAGACCAAGGAGCTCATTGTGGACTTCAGGAGGAATGCTGACACAAAGACATACAAGTCAAGTCAAGTCTATTGTATAGCACTTTTAAAAAATAAACATTGTCGCAAAGCAGCTTTACAGAATTTGAATGACTTAAAACATGAGCTAATTTTATCCCTAATCTAATCTATCCCCAATGAGCAAGCCTGTGGTCACGGTGGCAAGGAAAAACTCCCTCAGATGACATGAGGAAGAAACCTCGAGAGGAACCAGACTCAAAATGGGACCCATCCTCAATTGGGCAACAACGGACAACATGACTATAGCATTAACAGTTTTAACATGAAGTCAGTTTCACTGATGTTATATCTCTTCATTGTTGAAAACTTGAATGCAAAACTGTTCATGACAACTGCAGTCCTAAAGTTAGCAAGTCAACTGTAGTCCTCAGCCATAAAAGCATTACTGTAAGTGTCCAGAGCATCTTCCAAGTATGACTTTCAACTGTCCATATGGGGCCATCCTCCACAGGAGTGATGTGATGTGATGAGACTCCAACCAGGCATAGGGCACCAGGATGGACCGGGCAGGTCCAAGGAGCAGAAGAGGTCAGCATCTCGATCTCAGGACCAACATGTAACTCAGAGGGACAGATTTTTTTTTTTGGGGGGGGGAAGAAAACACAGGTTGTTAGATATGCCCAATGTCACCTGAATAAGTAGGAACAGTATACATATTGCACTGAGTACAAGCAGGGACTCCAGCAAAACTAACTATGACAGCATAGCTAAAAGGGGAGAGCCAGAAGGTAAAACAGGCATGAGGGAGCCCCGGGACATAAAGCAGCCAGCCACTACACCATCAACCAACTCAAGTGAGCAAGTGAGTGGGGGACTCACAGCATCCATACATCCCAGTTTACCAAAACCCACTATGTCTGAGGACCGTCCAGATCTACACCTTTACCTCATAAACACCATTAACAAAACTGTGTCTGATTCCTGAACACTACTTGGACGCTGTTTCATAACTGTGGGGCTTTGTAAGAAAAGGCTCTTCCCCCTGATGTAGCCTTCACTGTACAAGGTAACAGCAGATAGCCTGCACCTTTTGATCCAAGTAAGCATGGCAGGTCATAAAGGACCAGAAGTTCACTCAGGTACTGGGGTGAGAAATATTCAGAAATATTCTGTGCTTTAAATGTCAATAGTAGTATTTTATAAAATCAATACAAAATTTGATTGGGAGCCAATGCAGTGTGGATATGACAGGGATGATGTGGTCATATTTTCTAGTTCTAGTAAGGACTCTTGCAGCTGCATTTTGAACTAACTGGAGCTTGTTTATGCACTTATTGGAACATCCAGACAGTAAGGAATTACAATAATCCAACCTGGAGGGAACAAAAGCATGAACTAGTTTTTCTGCGTCATGTAGTGACATTAAATTTCGTATCTTAGCAATATTTCTGAGATGAAAGAAAGCTATCTGGGTAATGTTATCAATGTGAGTTTCAAATGAAAGACTGGGGTCAATAATCACTCTGAGGTCTTTTACTGCTGCATGTGAAGAAACAGAAAGGCCATCCAGAGTTACTACCATATGTAATCAGAAAACTTACTTCTAGCTGCATGTGGTCCTAGAACAAGTACTTCAGTTTTGTCAGAGTTAAGCAGAAAGAAGTTAATAAGCATCCAGTGTCTAATGTCCTTTACACATTCCTCAATTCTATTAAGCTGGTCTCTCTCATCAGGTTTGGCAGAAACATACAACTGTGTGTCATCAGCATAACAGTGGAAACTAATACAATGTTTACAAATAATATCATCCAGAGGTAATATATATATATATATATATATATATATATATATATATATCATCTCATTATCTCTAGCCGCTTTATCCTTCTACAGGGTCGCAAGCAAGCTGGAGCCTATCCCAGCTGACTATGGGCGAAAGGCGGGGTACACCCTGAACAAGTCGCCAGGTCATCACAGGGCTGACACATAGACACAGACAACCATTCACACTCACACCTACGGTCAATTT